>NC_136265.1:60748274-61453274 GCF_964187855.1 Myxine glutinosa
GAGAACAGTTTTAAGTTTCATCTACCCCCACAAACGTTACAGGCAGTTTAACCATAAAAACCACCTTTCCTCTGAGCTCACGGTTTTTCTACTTTTTGGGGGGGGGGGGGGGGGGATACAAGATTGAGGGTCGTGTAAGAGCTAACGTTGATCACAAAAAGACATAATGACCCATAAAACATATGATAAAGGGAGCGGGAGATCAAGATGGAGAGCAGGGACATCGGGAGATCTGTGGGAGGGAGAGGGCTTGGGGGTGGAGGCATAGGTGGGGGGGGGGGGGGGGGGGGTGGGAGAGGTAAAAAAAAAAAAAAAAACACATCTACACTGCTATATATTTATTTTTTTTGTATACAGAGTCGAGGCTTGTTAAAGAGCTAACATTTATCAAACAAACAAGTAAACAAAGTATATAAAAATGGGAGCGGTCAACAAGATGGGGAGAGAAGGGGAGGAAGCACACAAACACAACATTTGAGGGCAGGGACATCGGGAGATGTGTGGGAGGCAGAGGGCCTGGGGGGAGGCAGGATAGGTATAAAATGGAAGGACACCAAGGACTTCCAGGAAAGAAGACAAAAGTCACCTCAAAAAAGTGGATTTGGGGTGAAATTAGCGGGGTAGAAAAGATCAAGGTTTTGGATTGGGGAAGATAAGAGATGGTGGTGAACAGCCGTTTTAAAGCCCTGGAGGGAGGAGTGGGATTGAAGAGAGTGAGGGAATTTGTTCCAGAGGCGGGAGAAAAGAGGAATGAAGGAGTGAAGGTGAGCAGAGAGTCTTGATTTTGGCAGTTTAACCATAAGAGCGGTTGCAGGCAGATCTTGTGCGACCTGCAGGAATATTTGGGGGACAGAGCCCAGAGAGAGCTGGGGGAGCAAGGCCGGAGAGGAGTCGGTAGAAGACGGAAAGACCACCAACCTGCCTGCGGTGAGTAAGTGAAAGGCCCTCGGAGATAGCGTAATCGCGGGAGATTCCAACGATTCTGAACGCTTTGGTTTCAACAGCGTGAAGACGAGCTAGGTGTGAGGCAGGAGCACCAGCCCAGAGGGGAGAGCAGTATGAAAGCCTTGTATGTGCGGAAAGCTTGAGCTGCGGATGAAAGCCTTGTATGTGGTGAGGAGCTCAGGTGTGCCAAGGAAGGACCGCACGACGGAGGATGCCCCGTCGGCGACTGGCTTTGGAGGCCAGCTTGGAAATGTGGTTTTCCCAGGAAAGATCCATGGCAGATAGTGAGACCCAAAAGCTTGAGTGCAGAACTTCTTGGAGAGGATTATTCAGAAACGTAGATGGGAGGGTTGTCCAGTCGGTCTTTTCGGAGAGACATCGTAAGAGTGTGAGATTTGTCAGATTGAAAGACATGTTCCACTTGTTTGCCCAGTCTGTGATTTTGTCCAGGTCTGCAGAGAGTGAGGAGGCTGCAGACTGCCGATCTGAGGGAAGAGGAATGGAGCGGCAGAGAGTGGAGTCATCAGCAAAGAGATAGAGAGGATTTTCAAGAGAGTCAGAGAGATCATTGATGAAGACCAGAAAAAGCACAGGGCCCAGAACACTGCCTTGGGGAACTCCAGCCTGAACAGGAAGAGGAGATGAGAGAAACCCATTCAGGGCCACACGTTGACTACGACGAGAGAGGAAATCCGCCAGCCATGCGTGGAGATTTCCATGGATACCAAAGGAGGAGAGTTTGGTGAGCAGAGCGGGGTGGCAGACCGTATCGAAGGCACGTGATATGTCGAGGGAGACAGCTCTAATTTCCTGTTTGGCATTGAGGACCTCCATCCATTGTTGAGACAGCAGAAGCAGCATGTCCAGAGTAGAGTGACCTGGTCTGAAACCAAATTGATGATCAGAGATCAAGCCAATGGAGAAGAGGAAAGATTTCATATCCGAAGCAATGATGGATTCCATGACTTTGCTGATAATTGGGAGAAGGCTGATTGGTCTGTAGTTGCTAGGATCTGTTTTTGCACCTTTTTTGTGCAAAGCGGTGATGTTGGCTGATTTCCAAGCAGATGGCAGTTGACCTTGAGTAAAAGAGAGGGTGAAGAGAACAGAGAGAGGGAGTGAAAAAGCGGAAGAACAGGATTTTAGGACCCGTGGGCTGATGCCGTCAGGTCCAGTTGCAGAATCAGAGTCGAGGGTTGACAGAAACTTTTCCACCTTGTCAGGAGGAAAGGACACGGAGTCCAGGAGCAGCTGGGTACGACTGGGTACGGTGGGTACAGAGAGGGATGGGTTTGGGACACAAGATTTAGAGGCAAACACAGAGTTGAGGCATTCAGCTTTTCCACGTGCGGAGTCAGCTGTGTAGCCGTTTGAGGTAAGGGAGGGGATGGAGGGGGAACAAACACCAGAAACAGATTTGACCAGACGCCACCAGGATTTGGAAGAGGGAGACAGATAAGAGAGTTCGGTCTTGAGATCGAAGAGATATTGTTTCCTGGCTCTCCTGAGGGTGGACACACACTTGTTTCGGGCTTTGTGAAAGGAAATGAAATTTCCTTCCTTTGGATTTGCTTTCTAGGAGACGAAGGCAAGTGGTTTCTGGGCAACAGCCTCACCACAAGATTCCGTGTACCATGGACGGGAGGAAGGGTATGACAACTGAAGACGAGATGGGACAAATCTGTGCATGCGAGAGAGCAATTTACTTTGGAAGAATTCCCAGGATGAGTTGATGTCAGAGGTGGTAGAGATGGGAGACCAGTCCAGATGATTGATGGCTGCTTGAAGACCGTGCCAGTTGGCCTGAGTGAAATGGCAGACTCGTCGACGCTGAGGAGGCTCCCTGAGAATGGTCAGAGAGATGTCCACTTTAACAAGCACATGATCAGAGGAGCCGATTGGAGCAGAAGAAGAGCAGCAGCCATTTTCAAGGAAGTTAGTCATAACCAAGTCCAGAAGAGAAGATGCTCCGTTGACTGAGATCCGGGTCGGGAAATTGACAGATTGTGTCAGTCCCAGTGAGTCGCAGAAGTCCTTTGCTGAGGAGCCATGGCTGGTGAGAGAGGTACCCACACCCAGCCAACTGGCATTGTGACAATTGAAATCACCACATATGAGGAAGAGAGAGTTAGGATGAGTAGACAGAAGTTGGTCCATATTATCAGACAGCGAGATGTAAGATGGAGTCATCACTTTTTGGTGGACGGTACAACACACATATGAACAAGAGGTGGGAGCGAAGGGGAAGCCGTAGCCAGAGGTATTCCTGGGGGTGAGGTGGAGAGAGTGCAGTGCAGGGCGAGTGAGGAAGAGAGTTTTTGATAAAGATAGCAACCCCACCTCCAGGACGAGGCTCAGGTCTATCATACCGGAGGAGGGAGTAACCCGGGAGAGATACTAAGGAATCAGAGATATCATGAAGGAGGAAAGTTTCTGTTCAGCAGATCACGTCTGATTTGACAGAAGCAACCTGTATGGAGAGATCAGTTGAGTTTGAACGAAGGCCCCGGATGTTTGAGGTCCATACCGTTAATGAAGAGGAAGGGGGAGCATCGGATACAGAACAGGGGGGAGGAGGGGTTGGGTAAGATGTGGAAGAGGTGGAAGAGGTTGGGAGAGCTGTTGAAGGTGTGTCAGAGATTTCAGAATAGCTCGGAGAAAGGGAAGGATGGGGCGGACAAAAGGTTTGATGGTGATTGGGTGAGGCACAATGAGGTGTTATTTGAGGAGGGGGAAGAGCGAGGCAGAAGGTTGGGGGAGATGGAGGTGAGAGTTGGAAGAGGGAAGAAGTGGGGAGGATGCTTTGAGGAGGGGGAGTGAGAGGGGGGAAATTGAGAAGAAATGAGGGTGGGGAGATTTGAAGAGGAGGGGTGAGGGGGGAGTTTAGGAGGGAAGGGACAAGGGGAGGGATTTGAAAGGGATGGGACAAGGGGAGGGATTTGAAAGGGATGGGATATGGGGGAGATTTGGAGGGGAGGGGCGAGGGGGAGTCTTGGAGGGGAGGGGTGTGGGGGGAGTTTAGGAGAGAAGGGGAAAGGGGGGAGATTTGAAAGGGATGGGTGATGGGGAGGATTAGGAGGGGAGTGGCAAGGGGGAAGATTTGGAGGGGAGGGGTGATGGGGAAGATTTGGAGGGGAGGAGTGAGATTGGATTTTAGAAATTTCCAGGAAAGAAGTCAGTATTTCAAAAAGTGGATTTGGGGTGAATTAACGGGGGTAGAAAAGATCAAGGTTTTGGATGGGGGAAGATAAGAGATGGTGGTGGACAGCTGTTTTAAAGACCTGGAGGGAGGAGTGGGATTGAAGAGAGTGAGCTAGTTTGTTCCAGAGGTTTGAGAAAAGAGGAATGAAAGAGTGAGGGTGAATAGAGTCTTGATTTTGGCAGTTTAACCACAAGCGGGTTGCTGGCAGATCTTGTGCGACCTGCAGGGATATTTGGGGGACAGTGCACAGAGAGAGCTGGGGGAGCAAGGCCGGAGAGGAGTCGGTAGAAGATAGAAAGACCACCAACCTGCCTACGGTGAGTGAGTGAAAGGCTTTCGGAGTTAGCTTCATCGCGGGAGATTCCAATGATTCTGAAAGCTTTGGTTTCAACAGCGTGAAGCCGAGCTAAGTGTGAGGCAGGACCACCGGCCCAGAGGGGGGAACAGTATTCCATTGAGCTGCGGATGAAAGCCTTTTATGTGGTGAAGAGCTCAGATGTGCCAAGGAAGGACTTCGCACTATGGAGGATGCCCAGTCGGTGACTGGCTTTGGAGGCCAGCTTGGAAATGTGGTTTTCCCAGGAAAGATCATGGCAGATAGAAGAATCACCTTTAGAGGCCATTTTCTCCGCAGAGCAGGGGTTGGCCTTTTTTTGGGCACCATGGTCTCCTTTTTGAAGCAATGTTTTACGGCCAGATGCCCTTCCTGCCACCAACCCTGTTAGTCACCCCTTGTGACACACAGGGAATTACCAGTGAAGTGGTACTCAATTTGCCGACCTCAGAAGGATGACAGGCTGAGTCAACCCCCCTGGCGTTAATTCAGCGATCGACCGGGATTGGAACCCAGGATCCTCGGATCCCAAGCCGGCACCCTACCCGCAAAGCCAACGCCAGATAGTCAGACCCAAAACTTGAGTGACAGAACTTCTTGAAGAGGATTGTTGAGAAAGTAGATTGGAGGGTTGTCCAGTCGGTCTTTTCGGAGAGACATAGTGAGAGTGTGAGATTTGTCAGGATTGAAAGACATGTTCCACTTGTTTGACCAGTCTTTGATTTTGTCCAGGTCTGCAGAGAGTGAGGAGGCTGAAGACTGCCGATCTGAGGGATGAGGTATGGAGCAGCAGAGTTGAGTCATCAGCAAAGAGATAGAGAGGATTTTCGAGAGAGTCGGAGAGATCATTGGTGAAGACCAGAAAAAGCACAGGGCCCAGAACACTGCCTTGGGGAACTCCAGCCTGAACAGGAAGGGGAGATGAGAGAAAACCATTGAGGGCGACACGTTGGCTACGACCAGAGAGGAAGTTCGCAAGCCATGCGTGGAGATTTCCATGGAGACCATGAGAGGAGAGTTTGATGAGCAGAGCGGGGTACCAGACCGTATCGAAGGCACGTGATATGTCAAGGGAGACAGCTCTGATTTCCTGTTTGGCATTAAGGACCTCCATCCATTGTTGAGAGCAGAAGCAGCATGTCCAGAGTAGCATGACCTGGTCTGAATCCAAATTGATGATTCGAGATCAAGCCATTTGGAGAAAATGAAGGATTTGATGTCAGAAATGATGATTGATTCCATGACCTTGCTGATTATTGGAAGCAGGCTGATTGGTCTGTAGTTGCAAGGATCTGTTTTTGCACTTTTTTGTGTAAAGCGGTAATGTTGGCTGATTTCCAAGCAGATGGCAGATACTTTTTAATACATCGAGATTGGCCTCCTACTCGCACGCAGTCCATTCTATCCGACACCGTTCTATCTCCACTATGGTATGCCATCACCTTCCCCCACAGAGGTAACACAGCCCCCTTCCCCCCATACCCACCTGGAACCACAGCTCCTGCAAGCTTCAATGCAGGCGTTACCATTCCAGCCGTACCACTTACCGACTCACACCTAATTAGCCTATGAAATAAAGTAGGAGGGTTGTGTGCGGGAAGCGAGCCATAGCTAACTTACCTGTTCTCCTTAATGTTCCACACCCCTTAAACCAACAATTCAAATATTTACCAAACTTGGCTCCTCGCTCCTATCTCCTGGAACGTGTAGAAAATGTTAGCCATCACAAAAACCTACCTTCTTACAAAACCTAATCCAAAATCTTAATAACGTTTATACAAACCTCTTCTGAAGACCATGTTCCCTGGTGGATGCCACAATACCCAATGTTACCTGTGGGGCCATCCCAATTTGCCTGCTCCATATTTCCGCAGGCCCTTTCCTTCTGATACAGTTTAGTGACCTGGATCGGTGGACCTTCTCCCACACGCTCACACATAAACACAAAAAACCAAATTTTTATTCCAAACCCTGCAAGACCATGGCAAATCACTTGTTTACACACGTGTGATCCTCAATTAGGCAGCGGGGAGGTACCGTACAACGAAGATGGTGGGGGCTCTTCAGGCCAGGGTTCCCACAGTCCAAAAACAAGTCACCCGACTTGCGACTTCTTCTCCTCCCCCCCCCCCCCCTCCCCTTCAACTATTTGGTCCCTGACAGGCAAACGGCTCTTTTGCTGTACACCCCGCCCCGCCAGGGAGTGTCTCCGCACCATCCAGGCCCTCTCAGCCTCAAGCTCCCATAGCCTCTTCCGGGTCGCCAAGGGTCTCCATACCCGCTGGTCGCCCAACCAGACCCCCTCCAAGGGGTGGGGGGGGGGGGGGGGGGAGGTTGCAGTCAATGCTCCTCCAGAGCTTGATCCATCCCTGCAGACACACACACCTTCCCCACCCACAAAATCACAAATGTCATTTCCTCCCCCGCTGCCATTCAATTCTCAGCCACTGTAATGCAAAGATGGTGATTGTGTTCCTACACTGCCATGGCCTGCATCCATGTTATAATCCACACTCGCACTCCAAACACAACTCAACTCTTTTGCACATAACAGACATCAACACAACACAAAACGCTTTACACATCACAGACACCAACCACAAGGCACTTTGTGGCATTCAAACCAATCCACTTACCGACCATCGAGTTATTTTCGCTTGCCCCCATTCCAATTATCCATGTCCCAATTTCTGAGTAAGAACCGAACACCTGGACAGTAAACCTTGGGTCCAAGAGTGTCATCCACCACTCTTAATTTCCTTTTATCCCATGGGGCCAATCAATTTCCCCCAATGTTCGGCTGTACTGGCAAGCCCATACCTCGGCCACCCATACCACCACATTGACCTCCAGATTGCCCGACTCCATCCCTACAACCCCGCGGTCCAATATTGGAGCCGTCACCCCCGTAGCCAGTTGAAGACTGTGTCCTGCTGACGTGTCAATCTTTGTCCCAGCCTCCAACACTTTGGTCTAACACATTTGGATTAATAATGGTGCCACTGGCCCCAGTGTCCACCTCGGCTTCACAAAATTCCCCCTCAATTTTGCATCTAACCCTCAAATTACCCATGCCATTTCTTCCACAATTCCCTATTTTCACCAAAGAAGAGCGCTTCTCCACCCACTTGCCAGCCGAGCATGGCCCCGTATGCTCAGCTCGTTCTAGTTTCCCAATTTATCCGCCAATCAAACCCAGGGCTCTCTTCTCAAGCCGAAAGCCCATAAATAACAATGGACCATTACGTTCCACCGAGGCTGCAATGGTTGTCTGGTGGGCTATACCATTCCTGTCCATGCGGTTCGACCCGCGTCCATAGACCAGCACAGCACGGCAGGTCACCACATGCTGGCTGCCCCAGAGTCTCAGGGAGAGGCTGCCAGGCCTCATGCGGTCACCACATCAGGCCCTCATTGGCCGTCCATGGTGCTGCCACCAAAGCGCAACCTGCAGCACCTCCCCCTTGTGGTCCTCATGATGCACAATGGTAGGTGCCCGTGAGAGACCACCTTGGACCCACGGAGGTCTCAACCCCCACCAGGGGCCGGTGACCCTGCCGGCCCAAGGCACTCGCTCGGGCGGCACCCCGATGGACCAGAGACGTCACACTCCACCAAACTCCCCATGGGGCCCAGGTCGTACCACAACACTCGTGGTCGGACCCCTCATCCCAATATTCTCGTCGTCCTTCGGGAATGTTCGGCTGGGCGGGGTTTCTTTGCCGATTGGCATGTCCGGTCATGCTGTCGGCGATTAGGGTTGTTGTAATGGCCGCCCTTTTTGATGCAATAACAACAAAAGGAAAAATCACAGGGCAATTACACACTGAAGAATATCCTGAAGCCCGACCTAATGAGCATAGCTCCACCCCTCATATGGAGACACATATACACTTAACCGGACATTCGACACTACTTAGATACATCGAGATTCCTCTACGCAACATACGGAGCATGCTAATCTACACGATTCGATCTCGACTAAGGTATTTCATCTACCCCCACAAACGTTAGTTTTTTCAGTCCCCATGTTAAAGCTGCATACAGTGAAACGATCCCTTATATAAAGGGAGACGCTTTGCACATCCCTTGATTACATCCATTCTTGAACACTGTGGAACACAAATCACCTTTTTTGCACTTTCAAATTCGTGTGGTTTGATATACAACAGGACCTCAAACAAAATCTAGTCGGTTTATTCTCGTCACCCACCTACCCACCAAGTTTTGTAATCATCCCTCCATAACTTTTTAGATATAGTGCTGTATATCGTTTTTTGACCTCTCTCAATGGTGAAGAATTAATTAAAAATTATCGGATCCGGTTCTTCACCAATATCTAAAGATTTCATCCTTGGCACGCACCCAACCTATCCCCTACATTTCATCAGAATCCGTCCATAACGTTTTGATAAATCCTGCTCACCGACAAACAAAAGTGAAAACAACCTCATAGTCAGGTTCACGATGTTTTTTCGTTCAAAATTTTGGTAGATTAGCAAAGCTATACATTTCTGGAATATTCAGAGCATGAGGAATCCAAAAATTAATGTTTGCATTTGCATAGACACCTTTGCGAAAATGACCCTCAGGACAGTGATGAAGATCTGTAAAAGCATATTCCTGAACGGTGTAGACCTAGTAGATCCTGTGTATAGGACTTATAGTTCAATCTGATGCTAACAAGGCTGCTTTCTTGCTTTATAAACCCAAACCTATAACTTCAAAGGACTTGCAATATCATGTATTATGTAATACAGTTATATCACAAATATAAAGACAATGGTTTTCAATTACCTTTGTTTGTTGCTTTTCTATAATCCTGAGCACTATTTTGAGGCCTTTATTGGATTCCTTAACCCAGAAAACATAGGATTAGCATATTTAATTAAGTTTCTAGGTTGACTAGAAGCCGAGATCGCGCAAAATATGTATTTTATGGCGGCCATTTTGAAAATCCAAAATGGCGGCCATGCAGGTGTCTGTGCAAATGCCAACATTGATTTTCGGATTCTCCATGCTCTGATGATTCCAAAAATGTACAGGTTTGCTAATCCCAAAATTTTGAACGAAATTATATTTGTTAACATAGTGAACCTGACTATCTTCATCACTGTCCTGAGTGTCATTTTCGCAAAGGTGTCTACGCAAATGTAAACATTAATTTTTGGATTCCTCATGCTCTGAATATTCCAGAAATGTATAGCTTTGCTAATCTACCAACATTTTGAACGAAATTATATTTGTTAACATAGTGAACCTGACTATCAGGACCGTTCGCCTCGGTGGAAGAGGAAATAAATTAGATTTTTTTTTTTACTGGAAAAACGAAACCGGAGAAGGAAGAGGAGCGGGATCCAAACACGAAGGGGAGTCTACCACCCCGAGGTTGGAGAGGCTTTCCTCTACAAACCCGAGAAGGGAGGAGCTTCCCTTTTCAAACCCGGGGAGGGAGGGTATTCCCTCGACAAACCCGAGGAGGGAGGGGGTTCCCTCTACAAACTCGAGGAGGGATGGGGTTCCCTCTACAAACCCGAGGAGGGAGGGGGTTCCCTCTACAAACCCGAGGAGGGAGGGGGTTCCCTCTACAAACCCGAGGAGGGAGGGGGTTCCCTCTACAAACTCGAGGCGGGAGGGGGTTCCCTCTACAAACCCGAGGAGGGAGGGGGTTCCCTCTACAAACTAGAGGAGGGATGGGGTTCCCTCTACAAACCCGAGGAGGGAGGGGGTTCCCTCCACAAAGCCGGGGTGGGAGGGGGTTCCCTCTACAAAGCCGGGATGGGAGGGGGTTCCCTCTACAAAGCCGGGGTGGGAGGGGTTCCCGCTACAAAGCTGGGGTGGGAGGGGTTCCCTCTACAAATCCGGGGTGGGAGGGGTTCCCACTACAAACCCGAGGGGAGGGAGGAGGTTGCTTCTGCAAAGCCGGAGTGGGAGGGGGTTTGCTCTACAACCCCGAGGATGGAGGGGCTTTTCCTCAACAATACCGAAGAGGGAGAAGGTTTCTTTTACAAACCCGAGGAGGGAGGGGTTTTTCTCCAGAAATCCTACAAACCCGAGGACGTTACCATTTCGTACGACTTCTTCAAGATATTTATAGAAACTTCTGGCTACCCTATACTTCATGCCACCCTATTTTTCATGCTACCCTATATTTCATGTCACCCTATATTTCATGTCACCCGATATTTCATGTCACCTGATATTTCATGTCACCTGATAATTATTCATGCCACCCTATATTTCATACCACCCCATATTTCTAACCATGCGACATTTCAGGCCACTCCATGTTTCATGCCACCCCGTATTTCTGGCCACACCATATTTCAGGCCACTCCATATTTCAGGCCACGCCATATTTCAGGCCACGCCATATTTCATGCCACCCCGTATTTTTGGCCACGCTATATTTCAGGCCACTCCATATTTCATTCCACTCCGTATTTCTGGACACGCCATATTTCAGGCCACTCCATATTTCAGGCTACGCCATATTTCAGGCCACGCCATATTTCATGCCACCCCGTATTTCTGGCCACGCCATATTTCAGGCCACTCCATATTTCATTCCACTCTGTATTTCTGGACACGCCATATTTCTGGCCACACCATATTTCAGGCCACTCCATATTTCAGGCCACGCCATATTTCAGGCCACTCCATATTTCAGGCCACGCCATATTTCAGGCCACGCCATATTTCAGGCCACGCCATATTTCAGGCCACTCCATATTTCATTCCACTCCATATTTCAGGCCACGCCATATTTCTGGCCACACCATATTTCAGGCCACTCCATATTTCAGGCCACGCCATATTTCAGGCCACTCCATATTTCAGGCCACGCCATATTTCAGGCCACGCCATATTTCAGGCCACGCCATATTTCAGGCCACTCCATATTTCATTCCACTCCATATTTCAGGCCACGCCATATTTCAGGCCACACCATATTTCAGGCCACTCCATATTTCAGGCCACGCCATATTTCAGGCCACTCCATATTTCAGGCCACGCCATATTTCAGGCCACGCCATATTTCAGGCCACGCCATATTTCAGGCCACTCCATATTTCATTCCACTCCATATTTCAGGCCACGCCATATTTCATGCCACCCCGTATTTTTGGCCACGCCATATTTCAGGCCACTCCATATTTCATTCCACTCCGTATTTCTGGACACGCCATATTTCAGGCCAGTCCATTTTTCATGCCACCCCGTATTTCTAGTCACACCATATTTCAGGCCACCCCATATTTCAGGCCACCCTATATTTCAGGGAACTCCATATTTCAGGCCACCCCATATTTCAGGCCACCCTATATTTCAGGGAACTCCATATTTCAGGCCATCCCATATTTCAGGCTCCCCTATATTTCAGGTCACACTATATTTCAGGGCACCCTATATTCCAGGGCACCCTAAATTCTCGGGCACCGTATTTCCAGGGTACCCTATATTTCAGGCCACCCCATATTTCAGGGAACTCCATATTTCAGACCACCCCATATTTCAGGAAACTCCATATTTCAGGGAACTCCATATTTCAGACCACCCCATATTTCAGGAAACTCCATATTTCAGAGCATCCCATATTTCAGAGCACCCTATATTTCGGATCACCCTGTATTTCAGGTCAACCAATATTTCAGGTCACTCCATATTTCAGGTCAGCCAATATTTCAGGTCACCCCATATTTTGGATCACCCTATATTTCATGTCAACCTATATTTCATGTCACCCAATATTTCAGGTCACCCAATATTTCAGGTCACCCCCATATTTCAGAGCACCCAATATTTCAGAGCACCCTATATTTCGGATCAACCTATATTTCAGGTCAACCAATATTTCAGGTGACCCCATATTTCAGGTCACCCCATATTTCAGGTCATCCTATTTTGCAGGTCACCCTAAATGGAAACCTTTCTAAATTGTATCCGCTGAATAAGTAATTTATCCTCAGTATAGCGCTTATCCGAGGTTTGAGCAACCGGGTGCAGTTTAATATACAAATATACAATGAATGAATGAATGATCGTGTTAAGGCCATTTTTCCCCGCTAAAGCGGGGGTTAGCCTTGCGGGCCCCATGACAATCATGGTTCCCTGTTTGAGGCAATGTTTTTTTTATGGCCGGATGCCCTTCCTGACGCCAACCCTTGGTCACGCTCTTACGATGCGCAGGGATACGGTGTACCTATTCTGAATCGGGGTACACACCGTGATCATTCATCCCAGCAAGCTGGTACTCAATTTGCCGACCTCGGAAGGATGACAGGCTGAGTCAACCCCTCTGGCGTTAATTCAGCGATTGACCGGGATTCGAACCCAGGATCCTAGGATCCCAAGCCGGCACCCTAACCGCTAAGTCAACGCCAGGCAACGATGCATATATATTTTTATATTATTTTACCACATGAAGTACCAAATATGGAGGTCACGTGATTCAACGTGCCGAATCTTCGGTCTTGAAATCGTGAATAACATCGTTTGACGCCACATGGCACGTGGTTCGCGTTTGCCGGAATAACTGGTGTTCTGTACTCGTGCAGTACCACAGTGTAACATTATACTCCACGCTACCTTACAGTTACAGGACCGTACTTTACTACACTCTACCTTACAGACCCCTCCGGTGCGCCATGAACCGAGATCTCTCCGGTGAAGATCACAGATCGAACCTCCCGGGATCCACGAGCGGTTCCGATGGAGGAAACTCGGTCGTTCCGGGAGATTCTCCCTCAGATCGCGGGTCCAGGGTCGGTCCACCCGAGGATGAGGACCCGGGACCCGGTACGTGACGTTCTCTCCGCACCTTTCTCTTCACATTATCGTGTCGGATTCGTGCTGTTTCGTGCTCAGTGCTGTGTACTATTTCGGGAACTAATTTAAACGGGGAATCTCACGATGGCTTGTGTTGGGGAAACTGAGGAGTGAGGTAAAAGAGTACAGAGATTACCGTGTAATACTGAAGTAAAAGAGTACAGAGATTACCGTGTAACACTGAAGTAAAAGAGTACAGAGATTACCGTGTAACACAAGTAAAAGAGTACAGAGATTACCGTGTAATAATGAAGTAAAAGAGTACAGAGATTACCGGGTAATAATGAAGTAAAAGAGTACAGAGATTACCGTGTAATAATGAAGTAAAAGAGTACAGAGATTACCGGGTAATAATGAAGTAAAAGAGTACAGAGACAAGCATGTATTATTGAGGTGAAAGGGCACAGAGATTACTGTGTAATGGTGAGGTGAAAGGATACAGAGATAACCGTGTAATATTGACGTGAAGGTGCACAGGGGTTACCGTGTAATACTGCGGTTAAAGGTACAGAGATTACCGTGTATTATTGAGGTGAAAGTGCACAGAGATTACTGTGTAATACTGAGGTCAAAGCGTACAGAGATCAGCATGTATTTAATTGAGGTGAAAGGACACATAGATCACTGTCTAATGGTGAGGTGAAAGGGTACAGAGATTACCGTGTTGCACTGAAGTAAAAGAGTACAGAGATTACCGTGTAATACTGAGGCAAAATGGTACAGAGATTACCGTGTAATGTTGAGGTGAAAGGGTGCAGAGATTACTGTGTAATACTGCGGTAAAAGGTACAGAGATTACCGTGTAATACTGAGGTAAAAGTGCACAGAGATTACTGTGTAATACTGAGGTCAAAGCGTACAGAGATTACCGTGTAATACTGAGGTAAAAGTGCACAGAGATTACCGTGTAATAATGAAGTAAAAGAGTACAGAGATTACCGGGTAATAATGAAGTAAAAGAGTACAGAGACAAGCATGTATTATTGAGGTGAAAGGGCACAGAGATTACTGTGTAATGGTGAGGTGAAAGGATACAGAGATAACCGTGTAATATTGACGTGAAGGTGCACAGGGGTTACCGTGTAATACTGCGGTTAAAGGTACAGAGATTACCGTGTATTATTGAGGTGAAAGTGCACAGAGATTACTGTGTAATACTGAGGTCAAAGCGTACAGAGATCAGCATGTATTTAATTGAGGTGAAAGGACACATAGATCACTGTCTAATGGTGAGGTGAAAGGGTACAGAGATTACCGTGTTGCACTGAAGTAAAAGAGTACAGAGATTACCGTGTAATACTGAGGCAAAATGGTACAGAGATTACCGTGTAATGTTGAGGTGAAAGGGTGCAGAGATTACTGTGTAATACTGCGGTAAAAGGTACAGAGATTACCGTGTAATACTGAGGTAAAAGTGCACAGAGATTACTGTGTAATACTGAGGTCAAAGCGTACAGAGACAAGCATGTATTATTGAGGTGAAAGGGCACAGAGATTACTGTGTAATGGTGAGGTGAAAGGATACAGAGATAACCGTGTAATATTGACGTGAAGGTGCACAGGGGTTACCGTGTAATACTGAGGAGAAAAATCTCACCACTTGGCGAAAACGTTGAAAGAGACGTTTTAGGGTCGAGGAATTAAATTCAAAACAACATTTCTTTTCTTTAACAAAAGCACCATGGTACACAAAATATATTTAAACGGCTCGAGGATTGCGAATCCCAATAGGGTTATCGGGGGAATGCCTTTCCATATACAAAGGAGATATTCAGAACAAACTACGAAGCAACATCGGGTTACATAACATCATATAAATAAACCATTTGTAACATGTATGATATGAATGAAAGAAACGTTTTTCATGATCAGACAGTTTAGCAAAATGAATCGATGGACCAATGGGAGGCACCAGTGAAAATTCAAAACAAAGACAGATGTACAATTGATTCCTTAATACGGATCTGTGTGCAATATCAAGAGACAAAACATTTATTCAGTTTGAATGAAAACTTATTCAATGACGATGGTTTTCCAACACCACCTGGCATATCCTTCCACAGTTTAGACCCGGAGAAGCGAAGCGAAGCGAAGCGAGAAGCTGAAAAGTAAGGGTTTTGCTTTAGAAAGTGAATATCGGTGAGGAAATCTTGTAATATCGTGTTACATGGAACGGGAAGAGCTGACAGGATGATCTACAGGTACACACACTCGCCTCGAGTCTGTCTAGCCTGGGTTTGAATCCCGTCCCAGCTATGAACTGTCATCCTGGTGTTTCACAGACAGTTACTTTTTTTTTTTTTTGTATACAAGGCCGAGGCTCATGTAAGAGCTAGCTAGCATTGATCACAAAAAAGACAAACTGACACATAAAACATTAAATATGTGATAAAGGGAGCGGTACACAAGATGGGGAGAGAGGGGGAAGCACACAAACACAACATTTGAGAGCAGGGACATCGGGAGATCTGTGGGAGGGAGAGGGCTTGGTGGGAGGAGGCATGGGAAGTTTGAGTTTAAAAAAAAGACGTGGACACAGCTTGGACTTCCAGGATTATTCATCGATGCGTGTGCTGTCCCCTCCGAATGACGTTAAACGGGGGCCCCTTGTGCCAGCGTCCGTCTGTGGACGTCAAAGATCCCACGGTGTCCTTCGCGAAGAGTAGGCGAGTTTTCGCTGGTACCGTTAACAAATTCAAAATTCC
Source organism: Myxine glutinosa (assembly GCF_964187855.1). Taxonomy (NCBI): domain Eukaryota; kingdom Metazoa; phylum Chordata; class Myxini; order Myxiniformes; family Myxinidae; genus Myxine; species Myxine glutinosa. The sequence goes on from NC_136265.1 coordinate 60,764,290, forward strand.
TTCCCTCACCACAGAGGGCACGGCATCAATGGCACAGCTGCACCCTCAGCCAAATTATGCGACCCCACAGCCTTGTACTGCATACAAATCAAGAAGAAGAAGTGGAAGGGTTGGGGGGATCCATCGCCAAATGATAGTAACAATAACATGGACTGCGTGCCTGAACATGGGTTAGACGACTCTAGTAATTGGGATAATGTCAGAGTAAGTTATCTTGTTAAACGTGCACTCAGGAGGCAGTGAGTGTTAACTTTAAGACGGTGTAGAGCAAGTTTGTTGTGTAAAACCTCCTTTTTTTTTTTGAGTGAGGCCAGGTGACAACTTCGGCACAAAGGTGCAATTGGAAAGCGCATTGCGATTTCGGAGGAATCGGCACGGACTATTTGGCTGGCACGCCGCAGGTTCTGGGAGAACCTCCTCCCTCCTCCTAAAACCCGCACGTGGAGATAACAACCAACGCAAGAAGGTGTTCGGGACACAACATTTTGAAGCAGACACCGAATTGAGGCATTCGGCCTTCTCCCGAGCAGAGTCGGTTGTGGTGCCATTTGGAGTGTGGGGAGGGATGGAAGCGGACCATGCACCAGAGACCGATTTGACAAGGCGCCACCATATTTTAGAGGGAGACGAGTCTGAAAGCTCATTCTCGAGATTGACAGATGTTTCCTGGCTCTCCTGAGAGTCGACACACACGTATTGCGGGTTTTGTGGAATGATCTGCGGTTACCTTCAGTCGGATTTGCTTTCCAGGAGGAGAATTCAAGTCGTTTCAAAGCAACTGCCTCACCACAGGATTCAGAGTAACAATAGCTCAAGCTGTTCTCTGAGAATGGCCAGAGATGTTGACCTTCAGATGAGCCAATTGCGGCAGAGGATGAGCATAATACATTGGCGGGGAAGTTGGTCGTCCCCAAATCCAGAAGGGAAGATTTTTCCATTGGGAGAAATCCAGGTGGGAATAGTCATGGATTGAGCCAATCCCATGGCTTCACAGAAGTTCTATGCAGAAGTGTCATTGTGTGCATGTATATGTCCAATTTTCACCAAAGTTCCCTCAGGCGAGTGTTAACAATGCTGGTGACTGTTAGCAATGGGGTTATGCGTTGAATAAAGGTAATGCTTAGGCAGTTAAGACCGAAAAATAGGGCGTCTCGTTCATTTTTTCAGGAAAGCACCAAATTTGGCACAGATGTAGTATGGACCTATACAATTGTTTTCCTGAGGGGCGCCCAAAAATTCAGAACCCCTGGTGGCCGCCATATTGAATTTCAACATGACCGCCCTCTGTGACATATTTCCCTCAATAACTTCTATACTATGAGCGATAACACCACAGTTCCAGTGTCTTACCCCATGTTTTCATGGTCTCTGAATCCAATGGGATCAATTGCATAAAGATTGGCATCCATCAACTTTAATTTCAAGATGGCCGCCATGGTGTTTCCATTTTCCTTGAATCTCTCATAGTATTTTAGGTAAAATTTCAATTCCAAGTGATACACATCGTTTTATTGGTCTCTGATAACAATGGAATGGTATTAATTAATCAAAGTTACACACAGTTGCAGTTTTAACTTAAAATATTGTGGGCACTTGAAAGGTGGAGGCTCTCGCACAGACGCGTAGTACTACAAGCACTGTCCATCGCAGTCACACAGTGATGTGCAGGGCAGATTTGCCCTGGAGCATTTACAGTTGCCTTTACAGGCCGACTTACAATGGCAGCTTGTAAGCTCTGACCATGCCTCCTGTATCGGTGGTATTGTGGTCCAAATTGGTGTCCAAGAAGTCCCTGTTTTCATCCAGCCCCAATCAGCTGGTGATGGAAGTTCTGGGTAGGGCACAAGTGCCTGACTCCATACGTGTCCAGCCTGAAAACATGCACGTTTTAGGTGATGTTCGAAGGCGTCTGCTGTTGGGGGAATGTGATGAATTGTTCTTGCCTTCTTCGTGAACAAGTGTCGGCGCGATGGCCTATAAGCGAGAGCATGAAAGGTCTGCGTGATGCTGGGGTATGCCTCCCAAGCCTTCCAGGCTGTCTTTTTCCCAATTTGGGCAAAAAATGACACTGTGTCGCAGCCAGTGAAGGCATGAAATAATGGCAAAGACTCGGACTTCCTGCGGCCAAGGCCGGCGGCAATTTTATGGATGGCAAGGTAGCGGTAGCTTTTACCAGTGCCAATGGCAATCCAGAGTTCTCCACACCGTGTGACTGGTAGGTAAAGTAGTGTGCTATTGCCAAGACCACAATATCAGAATCTACAGTTCGAATCAATACCCGTTTTCTCCTCTTTTTCACGGCATCCAGGACATTTTTTTGGATTTTTTGAATTTTCTGAATTTTTGGGCGCCCCTCAGGAAAGCAATTGTATAGGTCCATACTACATCTGTGCCAAATTTGGTGCTTTCCTGAAAAAATGAACGCTTCCTCTTAACTGCCTAACTATAACAATTGGGCTGTAATGGTGCAGGGGCAATATCACACATCACAATTGAAGCCATGTCCAGGAAAATCGCAGGTGAGGCCCCAAGATACAAGTTGTAAACAATTCCTGGACAGTCCACCGATAATCTGATGGTGAGAAAAAGCAGTGTTAAACAACATTAGTGAGTGTTTTAAAAGGTAATCATACATTGGATGGAATTGACTAAATAGTTTGTTGTTGGAATAATTAGCTCACTTGGAACGAAGTTCGGGGGAGCTCATGCGATGGCGCGTCGTCATTCCGTCCGTAAACACTTGAAACTTCTCGTCCGAAACCGCTGATGGGAATTTCGACCAAATGATCATTGTTGTGTTGTCACTACAGTTTGTTCACGACATTAAAAAAATATCGGGGTCTAAGGGGGTCAAAGTGGGTCCAGGTTTGACCCCCCAAAATAGATATTTGCTTTCTTCTCAGAAACTACGCACACTATTTCGATGAAACTTTACCACAGCCTTCACCACCCATGATGTACCAAAGTATGTTCATGGCATTAAAAAAAAAGCTGCCCCTTTGGGGCTTAACGGGGGGTCAAAGTGGGTCCAGGTTTGACCCCCCCAAAATAGATATTTGCTTTATTCTCAGAAACTACACTCACAATTTCGATGAAACTTTACCACAGCCTTCACCACCCATGATGTACCAAAGTATGTTCATGGCATTAAAAAAAAAGCTGCCCCTTTGGGGCTTAACGGGGGGTCAAAGTGGGTCCAGGTTTGACCCCCCCAAAATAGATATTTGCTTTATTCTCAGAAACTACACTCACAATTTCGATGAAACTTGGCCACAGCCTTCACCACCCATAATGTACCAAAGTTTGTTCATGGCATTAAAAAAAATTTGCCCCTTTGGGGATCTATGGGGGGGTTGCCCCCCAAAATAGATATTTGCTTTATTCTCAGAAACTACACGTGCAATTCTGATGAAACCTGACCACAGCCTTTATCGCCGTGTTGTACCAAAGTTTGTTCCTGGCATTTAAAAATCGGGGTCCAAGGTGGTCAATGGGGGTGCATGGGGGAGTTGTCCCCTAAAATAAGTATTTGCTTTTTTCTCAGAGTATACACACGCAATTTCGATGAAACCTCAGCACAACCTTCATCATCCGTGATGTACCAATGTTTGTTCAAGGCATTGGAAAAATTGGGGTATGAGGAGAATTGAAATTGGGGTACACGAGGTTGGAGGGGTGGGGGGTTTGACCCCCAAAATAGGTATTTTTTTGTTTGTTTGTTTAAAGTCTTATGATTATGTTAGTATAATGCTACATGCTGGCACTGTCTTCTCACAAGCATTGCAATTGGTTTAAAATACCTTTAGTCAGTGCAGTGTACCGTTTATTCTACCAGGTGAGCACCGAGGGGTATTGCCCCTATGTTTTTTACTTTTGGTGGGTGTACCATATGAAGCACAACGATATTCTATTTAAACAGCTTCACACAGCGTTTGTCCAAGGCGGAAAACCCCTGGTGGAGGGGCGCAAATTAAGTGGCAACAACCTCCATCATAGGACCCTTAATCCCCCTGGCAGGTTTGCTTGAGATTGGAAAAGTAATGACTGAATGCAGCATGGTCATACAGACAGAGAGACCGACAGACAACCAGACAGAGAGAGCGACAGACAAACAGACAGACATCAAATTGTGGATTTTAGTATGACATTTAATTTGGCCGGGTAACCTGCTTTATATTCACATGATCCGGCTCCTTCCTGCGGTTCAAACTCTGCTCATGACCATTCGGCAATGCTTGGGCAGATTACCTTGGTGTGTACGTGTACCACCAGGACGATGACATGTTACAATTAAAATATATCGTTGAGATTGTAAAATGAGTATTTTTTGATAATAATATATTGTGATACGATTTTTTGTTAAACTATTATAGTTTGGTTGAAATGGATTGTTTTTGTTTCAGATTTTATTGCAAAAGTGAAGGTGAAGTCCGAGTTTGTCGATGATCCGTTCCCTCGAGATGAAGGTTTGAACCACAAACACATTGTTGTTATTGTTTTATTGTTTATTTTCAAAGAGGAGGAGAGACAGAGAGGAGGGGGGGGGGGGGGGGAGACAGACAGACAGAGAGAGAGAGAGAGACAGAGAGGAGGAGGGGGGGGGGGGAGGGGGAGAGACAGACAGACAGAGAGAGAGAGAGACAGAGAGAGGGGAGAGACAGACAGACAGAGAGAAAGAGAGGGGGGAGAGACAGAAACATAAAGAGAGAGAGAGAGGGGGGGAGAGACAGAAACATAAAGAGAGAGATAGAGAGGGGGGAGGGACAGAGAGATAGAGAGGGGGGAGGGACAGAGAGACAGAGAGGAGGGAGAGACAGAGAGGAGGGGGGGGGGGAGAGACAGACAGAGAGAGAGAGAGGTGGGGAGAGACAGAAACATAAAGAGAGAGGGGGGGGGGGGGAGAGACAGAAACATAAAGAGAGAGAGAGAGAGAGGGGGGGGGAGGGACAGAGAGATAGAGAGGGGGGAGGGACAGAGAGACAGAGAGGAGGGAGAGACAGAGAGGAGAGGAGGGAGAGACAGGCAGAGAGAGGGGGAGAGACAGACAGAGAGAGGGAGAGAGACAGACAGAAAGAGGGGGGGGGGGGAGAGAGGGGGAGAGACAGACACATGGAGAGAGAGAGGGGAGAGACCGACAGACAAAGAGAGGGTGAGAGACCGATACACACACAGAGAGAGAGGGTGAGAGACCGACAGACAGAGAGAGAGGGTGAGAGACTGACAGACAGAGAGAGGGTGAGAGACCGACAGACAGAGAGAGAGTGAGAGACCGGCAGACAGAGAGAGAGGGTGAAAGAGCGACAGACAGAGAGAGAGGTTGAGAGACCGACAGACAGAGAGAGAGGGTGAGAGACCGACAGACAGAGAGAGGGTGAGAGACCGGCAGAGAGAGAGAGAGAGGGTGAGAGACCGACAGACAGAGAGAGAGAGGTTGAGAGACCGACAGACAGAGAGAGAGGGTGAGAGACCGACAGACAGAGAGAGTGTGAGAGACCGACAGACAGAGAGAGGGTGAGAGACCGACAGACAGAGAGAGGGTGAGAGACCGACAGACAGAGAGAGGGTGAGAGACCGACAGACAGAGAGAGGGTGAGAGACTGACAGACAGAGAGAGGGTGAGAGACCGACAGACAGAGAGAGGGTGAGAGACCGACAGACAGAGAGAGGGTGAGAGACCGACAGACAGAGAGAGGGTGAGAGACCGACAGACAGAGAGAGGGTGAGAGACCGACAGACAGAGAGAGAGGTTGAGAGACCGACAGACAGAGAGAGAGGGTGAGAGACCGACAGACAGAGAGAGGGTGAGAGACCGGCAGACAGAGAGAGGGTGAGAGACCTGCAGACAGAGAGAGAGGTTGAGAGACCGACAGACAGAGAGAGAGGGTGAGAGACCGACAGACCGAGAGAGGTTGAGAGACCGACAGACAGAGAGAGGGTGAGAGACCGACAGACAGAGAGAGGGTGAGAGACCGGCAGAGAGAGAGAGAGGGTGAGAGACCGACAGACAGAGAGAGAGAGGTTGAGAGACCGACAGACAGAGAGAGAGGGTGAGAGACCGACAGACAGAGAGAGTGTGAGAGACCGACAGACAGAGAGAGGGTGAGAGACCGACAGACAGAGAGAGGGTGAGAGACCGACAGACAGAGAGAGGGTGAGAGACCGACAGACAGAGAGAGGGTGAGAGACCGACAGACAGAGAGAGGGTGAGAGACCGACAGACAGAGAGAGGGTGAGAGACCGACAGACAGAGAGAGGGTGAGAGACCGACAGACAGAGAGAGGGTGAGAGACCGACAGACAGAGAGAGGGTGAGAGACCGACAGACAGAGAGAGGGTGAGAGACCGACAGACAGAGAGAGGGTGAGAGACCGACAGACAGAGAGAGGGTGAGAGACCGACAGACAGAGAGAGAGGTTGAGAGACCGACAGACAGAGAGAGAGGGTGAGAGACCGACAGACAGAGAGAGGGTGAGAGACCGGCAGACAGAGAGAGGGTGAGAGACCTGCAGACAGAGAGAGAGGTTGAGAGACCGACAGACAGAGAGAGAGGGTGAGAGACCGACAGACCGAGAGAGGTTGAGAGACCGACAGACAGAGAGAGGGTGAGAGACCGACAGACAGAGAGAGGGTGAGAGACCGACAGACAGAGAGAGGGTGAGAGACCGACAGACAGAGAGAGGGCGAGAGACCGACAGACAGAGAGAGGGTGAGAGACCGACAGACAGAGAGAGGGTGAGAGACCGACAGACAGAGAGAGGCTGAGAGACCGACAGACAGAGAGAGGGTGAGAGATTGACAGACAGATAGAGGATGAGAGACCGACCGACAGACAGAGAAAGAGGTATGAGAGACCGACAGACAGAGAGAGGGTGAGAGACCGACAGACAGAGAGAGAGGTTGAGAGACCGACACAGAGAGAGGTTGAGAGACCGACAGACAGATAGAGTGTGAGAGACCGACAGACAGATAGAGGGTGAGAGACAGACAGAGAGAGAGGTTGAGAGACCGACACAGAGAGAGGTTGAGAGACCGACAGACAGATAGAGTGTGAGAGACCGACAGACAGATAGAGGGTGAGAGACAGACAGACAGACAGAGAAAGGGGGAGAGACAGACAGAGAGAGGGGGAGAGACAGACAGAGAGAGGGGGAGAGACAGACAGAGAGAGGGGGAGAGACAGACAGAGAGAGGGGGAGAGACAGACAGAGAGAGGGGGAGAGACAGACAGAGAGAGGGGGAGAGACAGACAGAGAGAGGGGGAGAGACAGACAGAGAGAGGGGGAGAGACAGACAGAGAGAGGGGGAGAGACAGACAGAGAGAGGGGGAGAGACAGACAGAGAGAGGGGGAGAGACAGACTGAGAGAGGGGGAGAGACAGACAGAGAGAGGGGCAGAGACAGACAGAAAGAGGGGGGGGGGGAGAGAGGGGGAGGGACAGACAGATGGAGAGAGGGGGAGAGACAGAGAAAGAGGGGAGAGACAGAGACAGAGAAAGAGGGCAGAGAGAGAGAGAGAGAGAGGGGGGGAGGGGGGGGAAGACAGACAGACAGAGAGAGAGAGAGAGGGGGGGGGGGAAGACAGACAGACAGAGAGAGAGGGGGGGGGGAGACAGACAGACAGAGAGAGAGGGGGGGGGGAGACAGACAGACAGAGAGAGAGGGGGGTGGGGGAAGACAGACAGACAGAGAGAGAGGGGGGGGAAGACAGACAGGCAAAGAGATAGGGGGGGGGGGATACAGAGAGGGGGGAGGGTCAACAAAGAGAATGATGTGTTATGCCAAATGACTGCACCCACACACGCACATGCGTACACACCAAAAAAATCTCCCCTATGAGCGCTTGTGAGTGGACCGTTGTGACAGAGGCACCGTGGCCTGTTGGAAGTTCTGTTGTGGTAATCAATACACACACACACACACACACACACACACACACACACACACACACACACACACACACACACACACACACACACACACACACACACACACACACATACACACATACACACACATAAAGTACATCAAAATGACAGCCCCAAAGGTTTACCTTGAAACAGGCCTTTGTTCGTCGATCAATGTATTTTCTACTTTTTAAGTGAAGGGAATCAATTAAATAGGCTACAGCAGGAGGAGGGAGCAGGGCCACGTTCTTTCAATTCGATCTTTAATTTCATTTATTTTGCCTTCCTTACCCCGGAAATTTCCCCCACCGAGTACCCAGGCAGGACTGCAAAAGCCTTGACGTCGGTCTTGCTCGTTAATTATTTTCGTTGCACTTTTCGGCACATTCTTTAATCTTTTAATCGCTCAATATAATTGTTAGAACACTAGAAAAAGTTAAGTTTAATGCTTTAGCAATATGGAGAAGGAGGAACAACAGCCCTGCTTAAAGCTGAGTTATGAAGACATACACTTGGTTAGAAGAATCGCTAATGTCTTAATCTTCTTAGATTTCACTCCAGATTTTGATACTTATTTTGTGTTTGGGATCTGATCCTCAAATGTGAATCCACATTTCCATTATATACTTTGATTTGACCGTGAGAGTAGATCATGATGTCTTCAATTTTTCAGATTTCACTCGAGATTTCGATACTTATTTAGTTAGTGTATGGAATCCGATCCACAAATCTGAATCCGGATTTTGATTATATACTTTAATTAGTATGTGAGAGTAGATTGTGTTACCAAGGTAAGGCACATTTGAAGAGGCTGAAACAAAATGGCGGCATAAGAACCCAGCAATGTCACAGAGGGCTGACCAAGATGGCACACTGCCATTTTTGTCAGGCTTATTTTTTGTTTTGTTTTGAGAACCCCCTAAATTACCTTCAAAAGGGGTGTTTAAACACACCCAATTTTCATTCATGCACTCCCTTGGAGTTTGATAAGTATACATGCAAAATTTGGGTCCAATAGATTTCATGGTTTTGGAGTTATGGAGGAGACACACACACACACACACACACACACACACACACACACACACACACACACACACACACACACACATATACACACACACACACACACACACACACACAAACACTGACAGACACACACACAAACACTGACACACATACACACTGACACACATACACACATACACACATACACATATACACAGACACACTGACATACATGTACACTGACACACATACACACTGACACACACACACACACACACACACTGACCCAATTGCACGCACCCCAAAATAAAAAAGCATTAAGCGTTTTATGAAAATAAATCAAACGTAAATGTGGATTCCACCAAAACAAGCCAGGATTGTGGAAGGGGTGTGGCAGAGGGGTGGGGAGGGGAGTGGGTGCCAAGAGTGATACATATTCACCCTCTCATCCCCAAAATCAACTGAAACAAGCATTAAAACAATTGAATAACATCGATGGATTCAGTCCGTACCAAAATAATAAAATATATAAAACATTAAGCATTTTATTAATAAATTAAAGATTATTAAATCATTTGCCATGATGTTCCTCCCCAAAATCAACAGAAACAACTATTTAAAACATGTAAATAAAACATAGTGGGATGGAATCCATCCCAAAATAATAAAACAATAATCGTATTAAATTTGCGAATATTATGATAAAATATTTACAATTAAATTCAATGGAAGTCACACAAATACAAATCATGACACTAACTGTTGGGAAGCTCCAAATTTCCTGGTTGAGCGATTGTGAAGCCTGGCGCCCTCCTTGCCTCCCCCCCCCCTCCCCCCCAAAGACGTCATCGAGGCCCCCAAATGCGATGGTACTGCAGTGGCTGATTGATCTCTGTATACTATCTCACTGATCTGTATACGTATATTTTGCGCTATTTATTAACTCTTTCATATATTGCCCCTCAAAAATGAAACAACAGAAACAAAAAAAAACTTTAAAAAAAAGGAAAAACACAGAGGGATGGAATCTCAAAAGAAAACTAAATAGGAATGCCACCACAATATGATACTACAATACGATAGGACGTTTTACTTTAAATGTGGGATTGAGATGGAACGTCAAAATATGTTGTGATGGTAATCCATAAGAGGATTGTGGTGTCGTTTAGTGGTGTCATTCCTACGTTGTTTGCTTTTCTTTTTTTTTTACGGCGCAGCCCATAGGGCAAAGCCGTATAGAACAGTGTTTGTATGTATGTATGTATGTATGTATGTCCCCTCAAACGTATACCAATCAAACGTATACCAAACGTATACCGTTTTTCATTCAGTGTGAAACACAAACAATCCAATGGTTAAAATGACCATCAAATATCGAAAGCATCGGCGTTACGGGTCTTCCAACAATACGGTACGTATAGGCCTTAGACTTCATGCCTTCATGGCTCACCTTCAGGCCGCTTTGGACAAATTAGCCCAGTTTTCTTAATACATTAGTATTGTTTTCATAATAATAATAATAGCGTTAATACTAATAATATAGTAAATATAATCATAACACTGCAATCCCTTTGTCGTTATTGCAAAGTTTTGAGATTGAAGCGGTGTATGGTTTGTCCATTGTTGACTCGAAACATAGAATAAACTAATACAGTCATATTGTTTTCGTAATAATAATGTTACGTTTGTGGGGGGTATGCAATGGAATACCTTAGGCCAGGTAGGATTGTGCAGATTACCATGCTCCGGATGTCGTGTAGCCACTTCCTGTAACTAAGTAGGGCCGGATGTTCGGATTAAGTGTGACGTGTGGCCATACGGAGGATGGTCTTATGCTATGTCGCTTATGGGTTAAGGGTAAATCCCCTGTGTGTAAATTGCCTCTGTGATTTTTCCTTTGTTCCTTATGACACTACACTACACACACCAGCCATGCACTCCGCACCTATACTAAAAACACCATATAAAAGTACCTCAGACATTGAACACCGCCGCTGATTCCGCCAGCCGAGTCATCGTCGGGGAAAGCGGGAGGGGTCATGGGGCTATGCCCCGAGGGGTGGTTATTGGCCCGTGTGATGGTGCGATGAGCTGGACTCTTTGATTGGAGCACGCGTGGACGTCATCGGATGACGTTCGAGACCGGGGAACAAAAAGGCTCAGGATGGCCATTTTCTTTCTCTTGCGCTGGGTCCTCGTGTGCGGTAGCATTTCGGGCTCGCTCTTGGCGGTGCTATTTGCACGCTCGCTCTGTTCCTAGCTGCGTGGAAGAGCGGACGGATCCTTTCCCTGATTTGTTGGTGCTGGCTTTGTGACGGCTGTGTGCGCCTGAGAGACGTCGGTGCTTTGTGGATCGTGGGACGAGGACGGAACGAGGGTATGCTCGCTTCACATTGGGGTGCTGGGGTGAACGCAGCTGCGCACCAAGTCCTGTTTCCCGTGCACGGACCAGGGATCTGTGCGACGCCGACGGGGTTGGGGGATCGCTTGAGGAGACCGCGGAGTGCAGGCAAACGCACCACACAAACACATTTTTACTTTCGTTCTTTTATATCCCCTTGTGCTGTTTTACGAGTCCGTGTGGGGGCGCTCCATTTAGGTTTTAGTATTACAGCACATTTACGTGTCCTTGGCATTCTTTTTTTATTAAACCCGGTATTGTTGCATTTTAATTCCTTGCCCTGTCTTGTTTAATTGTTGGTGGTTCGGAAAACCCGCTTTTCGCCCGTCCCTCCAGGTAAGCTTCGCGCCCTTCTCACACGTATAAAGAATATCCGCCATAGTTTACTGAACGCCTCAGAGTTTTAGCTCAATCGGCCACCCGTCACCTTGGGGGATCTTAATCCCCCGGTGAATACGACAATAATAATAGCGTTAATACCAATAATATAGAAAATTTAATCGTAAAACTTCAATCTCTTTGCCATTATTGCAAAGTTTCTAGATTGAAGCGGTGTATGGTCGGTTCGTTGTTGACTCGAGACATAGAATAAACTAATACCTGGATTAGCCGGTATCGTGCGTGTGTCTCGTGGTGAAAAGAGTCCTTAGGTTTTGCAGTTTTGTTTTTAGTTTCTTTTAATTCATATTTAAATTTAACAAACGAGGGATTTCCAATGCTTCAATGTGGATTCATCGACACCTTGAGCTCCATGTATCACACAGTTTGGTGCTGGGGTTCTGCCTCTGAGGCCTACGTGGTTCTGCAGTGACCGACCCTCTGATGGTCTCGGTGCTGGCGAGGTGCACCCTCACTCCCATGCCAGCATGTACTGCGTACCCTCCCTCCCATGCCAGCATGTACTGCGTACCCCTGTTCGTCGATGTGGTGCGTAGATGTGGCGGTTTTTGTGAAATTCGGGTTCATGACATTTCAGGCCGCTCTTGCAGTTGTCGGGAGGTTTCTGGCAGTGGGTTTCATCGGTGGGGTTTTGAGCAAGGATCGTGATGGAAGAATGCCTGAAAACCTGCGAGTGGTGAGTGGTGCCATATCTTGGCTCTGCATTTTGCCTTCATGCCCGTGCTGTCCTTGGGCTGCTGGCTAGCTGGGAACTGCCCTGGATTTCGATGGATTTGGCTCCTGGTTGCACACCTGGCTCTCCGTTGCACACCTAGCTCTCCGTTGCACACCTGGCTCTCCGTTGCGCACCTGACTCTCCGTTGTGCACCTGGCTCTCCGTTGCGCACCTGGCTCTCAGTTGTGCACCTGGCTGTCCGTTGTGCACCTGGCTGTCCGTTGCGCACATGGCTCTGCGTTGCGCACATGGCTCTGCGTTGCACACCTGGCTCTGTATTGCACACCTGGCTCTGTATTGCATGCTTCTCCTTGGTTTTGTTGGTGACGTTTTGGATCTGCCTTGGCATCACAGAGGGGCACTCCCTTCCTGCCATGGCTGCCCTCCCTCTGCTCATGACTTGATCTGCTCACCATCGGGCCCACCACCATGCTCGTTCCTGTGCCCCCGCCCCTCCGCCCGCCGCTTGGTCTGCGTGTGGACTTTGGTGTTCTCTGCTGCGTCTGCATGGGACTTCTCAGTAGTGTATATATGTTGCTTCTGGGACACTTTCATTTTCCCATTGACTTACATGTTAATTTTTCCCCTCCCTCATTGCCCCTAAACACCTCTATTTCTCTCACCCTGTTCTTTACGAACCTTCTAACCTTTTGACATGTTATCCTTATTCATTAGACCACTTAAACAATGGTCCTTCTGTGTGAACCTGTGATCCTTCTGACCTTATGGACCTTTTAACCTTTTACTCTTAATATCATCTGGTGAATCATCTTTGGCCCACTCAAACAACGACCCTACAAATATTTGTTTATGCGTGGGAAATAATTTAATTCTCTTGCCACTCTCTTCACCATCTAATATATTAACAAAAAATATGTTTGAGTTTGGTTCTTTATTAAGATATTTTAACTGAGCTAAGATAAAATGGTAAACCTCCCTCAATGTTCTTGTTTGAGCGCCTCCAGTGCCACATACCATTTTTAAATTAAAGTATATATTTTCCTGACAACCATCAAAGTTTTCCGTCCACTCAAAAATATTTCCATCTTTTTTACCCAATTCACCGGTATTTAAATTAATTCTCTTATTTGTTTTGTAAATTGTTTTACCAGTTGTCTTTTCAATTATACCTATTTGATATTTTTCACATTCGTTATGTTTACCATTTATATACCAAGGTTGATTACACCTCCACTCTTTAGTCTGGTTGGTACTTGGTTCTATCATTTATATAATAGTAAAAAAGTTGTCTTTTTTTACGATTTTACGTTTTACGATTTTACGAAAAGAAGATTTTACGATTTCCAATGCTTCAATGTGGATTCATCGACACCTTGAGCTCCATGTATCACACAGTTTGGTGCTGGGGTTCTGCCTCTGAGGCCTACGTGGTTCTGCAGTGACCGACCCTCTGATGGTCTCGGTGCTGGCGAGGTGCACCCTCACTCCCATGCCAGCATTCAGCGTTTTCGCAGTGACCGAAGCGTTTTCGCTCTTTCACGAGCCTCGATCTTGTATACAAAAAAAAAAAAAAAAAAAAAAAAAAAAAAAGCCGGGGTAGCCCGTTAAAATCCCTAACCCCCCTTTTTAACTTATCACTTATATACTTATATAACCATAAGGGAGACTATCAAATCCATTTTCTAAAATAAACCTCTTATCATCAAAAGCCCCCAATGCTTTCTTATTCATCTCTTCTGAATATAATTTATGTTTATAACTTCTTATTCCATTAATCTTTCTAAACTCTTCTTTCTTTGTTGTTAAACAGTTATAATAATCCTTAAAGTTTATTGTTTCTTTAATAACATTTTTCTTTACACCTTTTAACTTCTTATCAGTCTTTTCGACGTTATTCACAATGTATTTATAAGCATAAGCCTTAGACCTCAATCCCACAAATTCACTCATGACATTTCCCCCTAATTCATCCTTAAACTTTCCAATCACCTTTTTATTTTTAGAAGAGAACAACTCACTCTCTGGACTGTAATTACTAGTGTCATAGATATTAATGTCCTTTTTCATGTCTGAATAAACATCATCAGTATTAATTTGCAAAATAAAACGATCTGTATCCATATAAAGTAGATTAACATCATTTTGATATTTCTTCCTCAAGTTATTATAAAAGTAATCATACATTAATGACTTTGATAAATCAAGAATTGATGTTCCAATATAAATAGGTTTGTCCATTTCAATACTCTCTTTAATCAAATGGATCGCACAAAAGTTCTCAGTAAAGACCTCAGCTCTAGTAAAACTCGGTCTATTAATTAATTTTGATGCTTGTTTCCAAGATGTTGATAGTCTGATATTTTGTCTTTTCCTCACATTTTCCATGGTCTTACCAAAGACCGCATTATTCATCAATTTATAAAAGTCTTTCTCAAAATCTGTTTTTGACTCTGTTCTTCTTTGTGTATTAAAATCAATGTACCCCTTTAACCAATGACTTTGATTGAACTTTAGAACCCTATGGATCTTCTCTATTCTTAGACCTTTTGATAAATATTGTCGCAAATTTCTTTGGTGTAGAACATAATTTTTCTTGTTATATAATGTAGTAAGTAATTTTTCTGTTGATTCACCTATATTAAATGATTGTTGATAATCACTTAACCACTCCTTCTTTGGACTTTCCTTTTCACAAGCAAATGGGAGATCTTTGTGTAGGTTATGAAGTTCCTCTGGATATTTCAAATTGACCTCAAAATAATAACCAACCTTTGAATCATCCAATTCTTTTTGTGTAGAGATACATACATCTTGTAAAACCTTTTTGTAATCTTTTTCCTTTACCCATCTAAGTTTTCCATAAGGAAGAGCCTGAGACATTGCCCAGCCATACAGGTTGTTCGCATCATAATACATCAAGTAGGAGCTCTCTACCGATGGATCATAATTTGGAATGTACTTGTTATTTGCTTTAGCATATCTCTTTGAACAGACTTGTGAAATTCCTCCTCTCTTTGCCTTTTCAATCATCAAAAGCATATCAACATCGGTTATCAAATCCAATTCCACCAGTACCAGTACCAGACCAGATTACCAGATTACCAGAGTACCAGTACCAGATTGAGTACCAGTTCACTGGTAATTCCCTGTTTGTCGTTGAAGGCGGCAAAAAGGGTTGGCGTCAGGAAGGGCATCCGGCCGTAAAACATTGCTTCAAAAAGGGGACCAAAAAAAAAACAACAACTACCACGGTCCCCGAAAAGGCCAACCCCCGCTTTGCGGGGAAAAATGGCCTCTAAACGGTGGTTTTTTAAAATCAAATCCAAATCTTGTTTTGTCATTTTTAACATCGCGCTCCAAGCCAATCCAGGAGCAGTGTAATAGTGAGCAGGATCCAATCCATATCCAGAATGACAGATTGTTCTGAAAGCCTCAAACACATCAGCCAACAAAAGCACATCAGTTTTGAGGTACAAATCGTGATACTCACCAAGATTCTTAATGTTATATTTTTTCCAAACATTTTGTGCGTGTACATAATCTTTATCAGATATATGACTATTATTTAATTTGTTATAGAAATTTTCTTTTAAAGGAAGTTGTGTTTCATTGAATCTCTCAAATGAGTCCATATAGTCATAGGGGTAAATTCCCTTTTGTGTTAGAAAATCTTTATCTAAAAAATACTCTGAAAGACATGGAAACTCTTTTAGATTTTGAACCAAGTTAGCCAATGGACTTGCCATGAATTTAAATGTATCAAGAAATCTGATATGAGTAATAGGAGATGTGTGAATTGTTTTTGTGAATGAAATGTATTTCTGATCCGTGTTTGGAATTGCTGAGATACTTCCAGAAGTCTTTGAGAGTTCCTTGATAAATAGATGTGTATCATAATGAGCGTTGTTATGAAGAAAGACAGGAATGAAAGAGGGGAGTTGATAATTAATATTACAACTTTGATGAGCCGGACCTCTATATTTACCAGTGAGATGACAATGGTCTCTAACCTTTAGACCTTTACCAATTTTCTCCTCACAAATATGACAGACATTGTTTTTTATAAATTCTCTTTTTTCTTTACTTGTTAAGGACATTGGTTTATTGGTTTCTCTCATTATCTTGGTTAATCGAACACAGTCTTTTTCTAGTCGTTTCACAAACTCCTCTGGGGTATTTGAGCCTCTATACATCTCTAACTTGTTATATTTATCACCAACGGATGATTTGATATAATAACAAAAACCACAAGGAGTATGTTTACCTTCGCAAAAGCGGAAGGTTATGTTTTGATCGCTGTGTATTTATTTGTATGTCTGTGTGTGTGTGTGTGTGTATGTTATTCGCATAACTCAAAAAGTATTCAACCGAATTGCATGAAATTTGGTGGGATGATTGGTTATTATACGGGACACATTTGATTAGATTTTGGGAGCAATCGGGTCAAAGGTCAAGGTCAAGGTCACGAAAAGGTCAAAATCGTATTTTTACCATAGCGCGGTCAATTTTTATCCAATTGGCATGCAACTAATGCCAAAATGTTCAGAATTCAATGCCCGATCTTGTTTGTCATAACTCGGTCAATTCTTATCCGATTTGCATGAAATCAGCACCAAACTGTTCACTGTTCTGTTCCCTACACTCCCATGCCAAGTACAGAACAGTAGCTGCGGCGAAGGTATGCGCTCTACCGAGTGCCCGTTCTAGTTTTGATATTTATTTGTGTATGATTCTTTTGGATCTGGAGAAGCAGTATCAATTTTTTCTAAAATACTTTCAAAATCAGCATATATAACAAATGGATGTTTTATTGTTTTCTTTTCATCTTTGAATGTGATCTTTGAGCCTTTTTTAGGCATGTTGATTACCGTTGATTTATGTTCACCACAATAATTTGAATGTTTATCTAATCTTTCTTGTGTATGGAAGAAGTTAAGACAACGCATACAAATATATATTTTATTTGTTCTTTTACATACTTGTGGTTTTATTAATTTTGTAATATCTTTGATGTATGTATAATGTGAATTTTCCTCTGAATTAAAATATAGAAGATTAATATGAGTTTGTTTACAATTGTCAGAAAGCTTTAAAACCTGAATGTTGTTTGTTTCTGTTAGACCATAAACATTAACTGATAAATTATTCATCTTTTCAAATTTAGGAATATCATTTAAAGTCATCGGAAACTTTAGATCTTTCGTATTTAATGTATTCTCATATTTTTTATAATGAGATACTCTTTCATCATGAAAATGTGGAGGATGTAAGTGTGCTAAAATAGACCAGAGAAAACATTTATTGTCTTTATTTTTGATATTGATAACTGCTTTTCTATTTTTGATAACACTGCGTAAATCAATGTAAGAAGAAGCTTTTAGAGGATCTGATTTAAGAATATGAATGTCTATGTAAATAATTTTTCCTATATTGAATCCACTTCCTACGATTGAATTATCCACATCTTGCTCTTGTTTAATAAGTTCATCATAGACTCCTGATGTTTTAAAATCTTGATATGAAGATATAAAGTGTGGCTCAGTTCTCATGTATGGTGTATCTATAACTCCTTTATCCTTTGTCATTTCTAATTTTACCCCCATATAAAATTTAAGTGGTTTCATTTCTTTTAGTGTTTTTTCAATCAATGTTTGAACAGCAGGTTTGACTATTTCTACAGCATCAACTATAGACTTTGGTTCGGGAGGTTTGAAGTTAAAGATTCGAATCCTGATATGTCTTTTGAAAGCACCATCAGTATTTTTAATAGTAAACAATTTTGACAAGTGTTTGTTAGTTTTAAGATGGGCTTTAAACCCCTTCTTGAGGATGGTTGTTTTACAGACCTTACAATGTTTTGTTTTAGGTGGAAGAGGGGAAAGTTTGTTAAGAATGTTGTATGTATGTTTTGCGGTGAGAATATGTTGTTTATAATATTTTACTTCCTTCTCGCAAGTATCACAATAAACCATATTTATAGCGTGAGAAAACGTGGTGTTTTATATATATCACTGTGCTTAAAATAAAACACTTTTGAGCTTTACAGCTCCGTTTTATATATATCGCTGTGCTTAAACTAAAACACTTTTTCACTCAGAATCATCTAAGTCATAACTATCACATGAATACTCAGAATCATACTCAGAGTCATCAATAAAGCTACTCTCATAACTATCATTTGAGCACAAACTATTAGTATCATAACTATCATCTGTGTTCAATGAAATACTATCATCACCATCGTCCGAGTTCAATGAAATACTATCATCACTATCGTCCGAGTTCAATGAAATAGTAAAATCTTCACTGCTGTAATGACTCATATTTAATTAGCAGAAAAAACCTTTCCATCTATACCAATATACTTTCTTTCATTAACGGATTCAATCTCTACATTTTTAATATCAAAAGTTATCTTTAAATAATCTCTAACTATCATAGAACGAAATGACATTTCACCAGAAATATTAACATCATTCATTTTACTTAGATCTACACCCTTTGGATTATTAAAGTAAATACAAATTTCTCCACGAGTATTGTTGATGGTCTTATCATTCTTTTTCAAAGTATCGTGGTCAATCACTTTTTCAAGCTTTGAATAAATTGCCAGGAGTAGAGGAGAAACTTTTGTTAGATTTACTTTAATGGATGTCTTTCCAGGTATAGTTAGAGCTCTTCCTTTTAATGAAATAGAGGGGCTCATGTTATTTTCCATAACTGGTTTTACCCAAAAATTTCCATATTTATCTTTGTTCAATTTAACATCTTTGACATATTTTTCTGTATCTTTCACCGAAGTAGAGATTGATTGAAATTTGTCTTTTGTGCTTTGAAACATTGTATTTATTAATGAATAAACTTGCATTTAGTTTAAGTAAAAATTTACCACATAAATATGATAAGTTCGGAAGGATATTTAGAATTTCCAGACTCTCCATATGATAAATTAGAGAATTGTCCGGCTTGTGATAGAGTGGGGCTTAATGATGAGGATTCATATAAACAATGTTTATTCTGTGATTATATTCTAATTAATGATAACTAGGGCATGCCCGTACTATATCTATATCTAAAATTATATCCCCCCCCTCTATTTACATGAAATGGTTTGGTCCAAAGCGAACGGCTTGCGAGTACGGTGACAATCCCCCCCCCCCCCCCTCTATTTACATGAAATGGTTTGGTCCATTCGCAAAGCCAAAGCGAACGGCAGTTACGAATCGCAGTTACGATGAATCGCAAAGTAGTTTTAATTAGTTTTAAAACATAGTTTAACGCCAACATAGTTTGCCAACGTGAAATAAATGAATACGCTCTCAAATGTGCCGTCCGAGGCAGAGTCTGTTCGCCACGTTCGGCACACGTGATAACTCGCTGCTCTCTGATTGGTTGAATCGTTTTTTGGACATAGCTCGGTAACTACTTGTCCGATTAATATGAAACCTTGAAAAGGCACATCCTCGGGTCCCCAGCAATATACCTGGCAAGTTTCAAGTATATCGGACCGGTAGTTGTCGAGAAACAGCGGTCGCATACACACACACACACACACAGACAGAGATTAGTGGAATTATAGATAGATAAGAAATATAAAAAAACATATAACTCTTTTAAATTAGAACCAAAAATGAATTACTTTACAAGATTAATAAGAGAGATGAATGTTAAGCATTATGGTGATAATATACCATTTATTACAAGGAAAGAGACTCTTTGTATTGAGGAAATGTATAAGGGTTTAATGATATTTATTATTCAAAATAATTTTAATGGAAATGTTAATACAAGATACTACATAAATAAAATAATGAATTATTTTGAAATTAAACCCGAACTCAGGATAAAATATAGAGTTGCTAAAATAGCTCAAAAAAAGTTGGATGACTTGTTTTCCAAATATATAAATGAATGATTTTTTACCCGTTTGGGAAAATAAGATAAAATTGAATAACCATAAAAACATTCCAAATTCATTGAGATGTCTAATAGTTGGTTCAAGCGGATGTGGAAAAACCTGTTTGCTTTTAAAGATGCTCCTTACCCCCAACTTTTTAGATTATGATAATTTAATAATTTTTACGAAGTCAAGTTTTCAACCCGAGTATCAACTACTCTCACAGGGTTTTAATGCAGGTCTTAAAAAGGAAGACATTATCGGTTTATTTAAACTTCAAAACAAACTAAATGATTATAACATTGAGGATATAATACAACTATTTTGTGATACACAGAAACCTAAACCAAAACCCATAACTTGTATTCTCAGTGATAATACGGATGATATACCTTCACCTCAAGATTTAGATAAATCAAAAAAGAACCTCGTCATCTTTGATGATTGTGTTAATGAGAGAAACCAAACAGTAATGGATAGCTACTTACTATACAAGAGGGAGACATTCTTCTTGTAATTGTATTTATCTTAGTCAGTCATATTTTCAACTCCCTCGATGCTCAATAAGAAACAATGCTAATACTTTTATTTTATTTAAGTTAAATTCAATAGATGTAAATAATTTTTGGAGAGATAATTGCTCTACGTTATGTAGTAAAAAAGAATTTGAAAATTATATGAAACACGATTGGAAAATATAAATATATTGTTGTGAAACAAGATGAGATATTAAAGGATGTATTTTTATTTTAAACATAATTACATATATAAATGACAACAATTATTATTAACCTTGTGGGTAAATCTGCTTCTGGAAAGAACTTTCATAAATCTAAACTCTTGAATAGTAAAAATGAAAAGATTGTAAGTTTTTTTTAAAAACACCCTATGATTCGTTTTGTGAGTACTACAACCAGAGCAAAGCGACCAGGAGAAGTAGAAGGGAAAGATTATTACTACATTTCAATGGAGGAACATATGCGATTGAGGAACGAAGGTCAAATATTTGAGGAGGTCTCTTGGTTCTACAAAATATTCACATTGTAAGAGTGAGTTAAATAAAGTAAAATCTAATGGTCTTGGGATTTTAGAAACTAATCCTGAAGGAATGAGACAAATTATTAAACAATTGTGTGGTGATGGAGTTAAGATTTTATCATTCGGTTTTGATATCGATGAGGAGACTCAACGCAAACGTATGAAAAGCAGAGATACAAGTATTAGTGAAGAAGAAATAACAACTCGTATTAATACCAATAAAGAATTTGATGAAATATTTAAAGAAAAAGATTTATTTCAACACATTTACTATAATGATGAAGAAAAGGAAAATTTTCCCATTGACCTTTACAATTCATTAAATGATATTTTTCAATACTAAATGAATGCCGAAGAAAGAGCAAGAAAGTTTAAGGAACATCAAGAGTTGGTTTCAAAAGTTGTAAAGCAACAGGAAGAGATAAAGAAGAAACGGAGACAGAATGTTTCTTAAACATTCCCATTGGAGATCTCGCGAGATCTCGGAGACGGTGGGAGGGATTTTCGAAGCTCCACACGGTCTCCACGTTTTTCGAAGTTAAGTCTGTTCACAATTGTATTTTGTCGAAACTGTATTTATCTTTCGGTGTGTGAAGTTATTGTGTGCAACTTTGGTTGTTTCTCGGTGTTTATCTTTCATAAATTGATCGTCTGTTTGCCGTGTCGTGTCTTGAGGCCTTGTACAGTGTGCACTGTACAACCTTGAGGCTTTGTTTTTCTCTCAGCGGTCCGTCGTTTGTGATCCAATAACTTTCGTTCTCTGTATTCCCAGGCTTTTCACCCATAGCCTACTTCCTTGTGTAAATCTCAACTCAAAAAAAAAAAAAAAAAAAAAAAAAAAAAAACACATTTCCTTCTCTGTTCTCATTCGTTTATTCATTCTTATTCGTTCGTTCGTTCTTCGACCACGTGTTTCTCCCCCATTTCCCCAGATAGTTTTCACTCATTAACCTTCAATGTTTACACTTTCCCCTCAAGTTATGTATTCCGTCATATTTTATAACACCTTTTTCTTCTTCTTCTTTAAAAGGCTGCTTTCGACTTGCTCACCAAATCAATTCATCCCCAAAAAAATATCCATCTCCTACAGTGCCTTTTTTCTACATTCCCTAAACTCTCCTGCACTCCATCCTCCATCCAGCGTCCTTAAACGTATTTTTAACTCGAAGGTCACAAGAAACTCATTTTGCAATAAATGTTCGTTTCCCATAAATCGTACACTTTCAAAAATCCAATCTCACCCCTCCCCTCCAAATCTTCCCCATAACCCCTCCCCTCCAAATCTTCCCCATCACCCCTCCCCTCCAAATCTTCCCCATCACCCATCCCTTTCAAATCTCCCCCCTTGCCCCCTCCCTCCTAAACTACCCCCTCACCCCTCCCCGCCAAGACGCCCCCTCGCCCCTCCCCTCCTAGACTCCTGCCTCACCCCTCCCCTCCAAATCTCCCCCATATCCCATCCCTTTCAAATCCCTCCCCTTGTCCCTTCCCTCCCAAACTCCCCCCTCACCCCTCCCCTTCAAATCTCCCCACCCTCATTGCTTCTCAATTTCCCCCCTCTCACTCCCCCTCCTCAAAGCGTCCTCCCCGCTTCTTCCCCCTTCAAACTCTCACCTCCATCTCCCCCAACCTTCTGCCTCGCTCTTCCCCCTCCTCAAATAACACCTCATTGTGGCTCACCCAATCACCATCAAACCTTTTGTCCGCCCCATCCTTCCCTTTCTCCGAGCTATTCTGAAATCTCTGACACACCTTCAACAGCTCTCCCTCTCTCTTCCACCTCTTCCACATCTTACCCTACCCCTCCTCCCCCCTGTTCTGTATCTGATGCTCCCCCTTCCTCTTCATTAACGGTATGGACCTCAAACATCCGGGGCCTTCGTTCAAACTTAACTGATCTCTCCATACAGGTTGCTTCTGTCAAACCAGACGTGATCTGCTTAACAGAAACTTTCCTCCTTTATGATGTCTCTGATTCCATAGTATCTCTCCCGGGCTACTCCCTCCTCCGGTATGATAGACCTGAGCCTCGTCCTGGAGGCGGGGTTGCTATCTTTATCAAAAACTCTCTTCCTCACTCGCCCTGCACTGCACTCTCTCCACCTCACCCCCAGGAATACCTCTGGCTACGGCTTCCCCTTCGCTCCCACCTCTTGTTCATATGTGTGTTGTACCGTCCACCAAACAGTGATGACTCCATCTACATCTCGCTGTCTGATGATATGGACCAACTTCTATCTACTCATCCCAACTCTCTCTTCCTCATATGTGGTGATTTCAATTGTCACCATGCCAGTTGGCTGGGTGTGGGTACCTCTCTCACCAGCCATGGCTCTTCAGCAAAGGACTTCTGCGACTCACTGGGACTGACACAATCTGTCAATTTCCCGACCCGGATCTCAGTCAACGGAACATCTTCTCTTCTGGACTTGGTTATGACTAGCTTCCCTGAAAATGTCTGCTGCTCTTCTTCTGCTCCGATCGGATCATCTGATCATGTCCTTGTTAAAGTGGACATCTCTCTGACCATCCTCAGGGAGCCTGCTCAGCGTCGACGAGTCTGGCATTTCACTCAGGCCAACTGGCACGGTCTTCAAGCAGCCATCAATCATCTGGACTGGTCTCCCATCTCTACCACCTCTGACATCAACTCATCCTGGGAATTCTTCCATAGTAAATTGCTCTCTCTCATGCACAGATTTATCCCATCTCGTCTTCAGTTGTCATACCCTTCCTCCCATCCATGGTACACGGAATCTTGTGGTGAGGCTGTTGCCCAGAAACAACTTGCCTTCGTCTCCTGGAAAGCAAATCCAACGGAAGGAAATCTCATTTCCTTTCACAAAGCCCGAAACAAGTGTGTGTCCACCCTCAGGAGAGCCAGGAAAAAATATCTCTCCGTTCTCAAGACCGAACTCTCTTATCTGTCTCCCTCTTCCAAATCCTGGTGGCGTCTGGTCAAATCCGTTTCTGGTGTTTGTTCCCCCTCCATCCCCTCCCTTACCTCAAACGGCTACACAGCTGACTCCGCACGTGAAAAAGCTGAATGCCTCAACTCTGTGTTTGCCTCTAAATCTTGTGTCCCAAACCCATCCCTCTCTGTACCCACCATACCCAGTCGTACCCTGCTGCTCCTGGACTCCGTGTCCTTTCCTCCTGACAAGGTGGAAAAGTTTCTGTCAACCCTCGACTCTGATTCTGCAACTGGACCCGACGGCATCAGCCCACGGGTCCTAAAATCCTGCTCTGCTGCTCTATCTCACCCTCTCTCTGTTCTCTTCACCCTCTCTTTTGCTCAAGGTCAACTGCCATCTGCTTGGAAATCAGCCAACATCACCGCTTTGCACAAAAAAGGTGCAAAAACAGATCCTAGCAACTACAGACCAATCAGCCTTCTCCCAATTATCAGCAAAGTCATGGAATCCATCATTGCTTCGGATATGAAATCTTTCCTCGTCTCCAATGGCTTGATCTCTGATCATCAATTTGGTTTCAGACCAGGTCACTCTACTCTGGACATGCTGCTTCTGCTGTCTCAACAATGGATGGAGGTCCTCAATGCCAAACAGGAAATTAGAGCTGTCTCCCTCGACATATCACGTGCCTTCGACACGGTCTGGCACCCCGCTCTGCTCACCAAACTCTCCTCCTTTGGTATCCATGGAAATCTCCACGCATGGCTGGCGGACTTCCTCTCTAGTCGTCGTCAACGTGTGGCCCTGAATGGGTTTCTCTCATCTCCTCTTCCTGTTCAGGCTGGAGTTCCCCAAGGCAGTGTTCTGGGCCCCGTGCTTTTTCTGGTCTTCATCAATGATCTCTCTGACTCTCTCGAAAATCCTCTCTATCTCTTTGCTGATGACTCCACTCTCTGCCGCTCCATTCCTCTTCCCTCAGATCGGCAGTCTGCTGCCTCCTCACTCTCTGAAGACCTGGACAAAATCACAGACTGGTCAAACAAGTGGAACATGTCTTTCAATCCTGACAAATCTCACACTCTTACTATGTCTCTCCGAAAAGATCGACTGGACAACCCTCCCATCTACTTTCTCAACAATCCTCTCCAAGAAGTTCTGTCGCTCAAGATTTTGGGTCTCACTATCTGCCATGATCTTTCTTGGGAAAACCACATTTCCAAGCTGGCCTCCAAAGCCAGTCGCCGACTGGGCATCCTCCGTCGTGCGAAGTCCTTCCTCGGCACACCTGAGCTCCTCACCACATACAAGGCTTTCATCCGCAGCTCAATGGAATACTGTTCTCCCCTATGGGCCGGTGCTCCTGCCTCACACCTAGCTCGGCTTCACGCTGTTGAAACCAAAGCTTTCAGAATTATTGGAATCTCCCGCGATGAAGCTATCTCTGAGGGCCTTTCACTCACTCACCGCAGGCAGGTAGGTGGTCTTTCTGTCTTCTACCGACTCCTCTCCGGCCTTGCACCCCCAGCTCTCTCTGTGCTCTGTCCCCCAAATATTCCTACAGGTCGCACAAGATCTGCCAGCAACCCTCTGATGGTTAAACTGCCGAAATCTCGGCTCTCTGCTCACCTTCACTCTTTCATTCCTCTTTTCTCCCGCCTCTGGAACAAACTCCCTCACTCCCTTCAATCCCACTCCTCCCTCCAGGTCTTTAAAACAGCTGTTCACCACCATCTCTTATCTTCCCCCATCCAAAACCTTGATCTTTTCTACCCCCGCTAATTCACCCCAGATCCACCTTGTTTGAAATTCCAACTTCTTTCCTGGAAGTCCTGGCAGTGTCCATATGTTTTATACCTCTCCCACCGCCCCCTTCCCATGCCCCCCCCCAAAGCCCTCGCCCTCTCTCAGATCTCTCGATGTCTCCATGTCTCTCGGTCCCTGCTCTCAAATGTTGTGTTTGTGTCCTTCCCCCTCTATCCCTATCTTGTCTACCGCTCCCGATGTTATATGTTTTATGTGTCGGTTTGTCTTTCTGTGTGATTAATGTTCGCTCTTTCACGAGCCTCGATCTTGTATACAAAAAAAAAAAAAAAAAAAAAAAAAAACTAACTCGTGAAGAAGCCTTTGAAAGAAAACAAGAGAAATTTTTTAAACCGCTTTTAAAAACTCAACACCCTACAGTTCCCACGGTAGAATTTACTCCGAAAAAACTTCAAATGCTCAAAGATTTTAGTCAGATAACAAAACAAGAACTTGGAAAATTACAATATGATGATGAAGGATTATTTCGGAAACTTGAGGAGGTAAATCAACCACCTAATTATGTTGTGGAAGCTCTTCAAAACAATGAATATTCGGCGGGTTCAAAAACCAGAGCAGGTCTCATTCCAACAGAAGAACCAGCAGTGTTTCATCTTGTGGAAGAAAAGATATTGATATTTAATGATGAATTGATGTTCTTGAGTTCTACTCAACCAAATGTTAAATTAACTCCAAGATTAATGTTTCTTCTAACAAACCCCGGATTCAGCGGTTCAAAATATTTTGAGGAACCACTTGATATGGAAAGAGAGGAAGATAGGGTATATATTGAGTTGCTAAATGCACTTGATTATGGAGTTTCTGTTGCTGGTAAAAGTAAGAAGAATGAGAAGGAGAAACATATTATTGATGCTTTAAGTAAGCTTGGTTCGGGTGTTAGTTTTCTTCCAAATGACCCATCACAATTAGTTAATAGGCTATTATTGTTGTTAGGTAGTAAGAAGGCTGGAAACAACAATTGTTTTAATGAATCCTCAGCCATTTTAGATCAGTTGATGAACATGAAAATAATTAATAAATGTCAATACAAAGATATTTTATTAGATATTAAATAAGATGAGAAGCACAATTCTTAGTTTTAATTTCACAACGAGCGATTACACAGCTTCATTCCCTTACCCACTACAACTTGACCCCCTTACCTCATATGAGGCATCTTTGTTGTCAATGGAAACTTACAATACCCTTTTTAATATCACAGAGAAAAACAACAAGTTTAGTTATAATCCAGGAAGTGGATATAAAACTATAACCGTTTCACCTGGAGCTTACGAGATTTCTCAAATATCTTCAGAAGTCTCTCGCCTTATGAAAGAAAAAGGTGATGAACCAAAAAATATTGTAATAGATATTCAAAAACACACTTCAAAATCAACTATTAAACTTAAAAATAATTATAAAGTTGATTTCACGATTGAAAATTCGTTTAGAGAGCTATTGGGTTTCTCTTCAAAAAAGATTGAAAATAACGGGACGTTTTACAGTGATAATGTTATCCAAATATCCTCCGGTATAAATTCAGTATTAATTCATTGTGATTTGATTGATGGTGCTTATAACGATGGAATAAGAACAAATACAATATTTTCATTCAGTGCATACTCAACCCCGATTGGTTATAAATTTAATATGGAACCAAAAAATCTTGTCTATTTACCTGTGTCAGGAAAAACCATATACAGAGTAAATTTTAGGATAACCGACCAAGATAATCGTATGATATCCTTTAATGATGAAATTATATCCATCAGAATTCACCTACGTGAAGTTTTTCAATAAATAAATAATGGTTATTGTGAGAAAACATGAGTTGGGAAAATATAAAATAATTACAGGGGAGGGCATGTACCTTTCACCATACTATACAAGGTATGTGGGTAAAGGATACTATAAACCTAAGAGACAACGAGGTGTAGGTCATCAATTTCGAAATAAAAGAGATGGGATAATTGATACTCTAATGGGTATTGGTTCAACCATCCTTAAACATAAAGACCTAATTGGTTCAACTGCTTCTGCAACTGTTCAACTCAGGGTTGAGTTAATAGTAGAGGGAACTACATCTGAGTGCCACACTAACGTAGGTAAAAATTTATCGGGTCGGGACGCCCCGAGGTAGAGAAGGGTGCAATGTTGCGGATATGGGATTTGGCCTCCATCCATATCCGCTTGTAAATATTCCCCTATTTCCCCAATACTTCCCAACTATAATAATAATAATAATTCATTTATTTTGTATAGCGCTTTTCCAGAAGCCCAAAGGCGCTTTGACAGAGTGGCAAACATAATGCATAACAATACATGAAAACAACAATTGCAAAAAGACAAGAATCAATAGGGAAATATTTAAAGCAAAAGGAGGGAGAAGGAGAAGAGATAGTCAAGGGTTAAATGCTGTGGGTTGAATGTTGAATGCAGTGTTGAACAGGTGGGTCTTTAGTGATGTTTTGAATGTGGTGAGTGAGGAGGAGTCTCTGATGGTGTGAGGTAGTGAGTTCCAGAGGGTGGGAGCAGCGATGGAGAAGGCCCTGTCCCCCCAGGATCTGAATTTGGTCCGGATGGAGGGGGTCAGGAGGTTGGTACCAGCAGAGCGGAGGTTGCGGGTGGGAGTGTGTCTGGAGAGGAGGTCAGCCAGGTAGGATGGGGCCAGGTTATGGAGGGCTTTGTATGTCAAGAGGAGGATTTTGTACTGGATTCTCTGGGGGATGGGGAGCCAGTGAAGCTTGTAAAGGACGGGGGTGATGTGGTCACGGGTCCGGGAATGGGTGAGTAGACGGGCAGCGGAGTTCTGAATGTATTGGAGTTTATTGGTGATTTTTGAGGGTGAACCATAGAGGAGGCTATTGCAGTAGTCCAGACGGGAGGTGATGAAGGCGTGGATGAGGGTTTCTGCAGCCGTGGAGGAGAGGGATGAGCGGAGACGGGCAATGTTTTTCAGGTGAAAGAAGGCTGACTTTGTGATCTGTTTAGTGTATTTGTCGAAGGAAAGGGTTTGGTCAAAGATGACGCCAAGATTCCGGATGTGAGGGGAGGTGGATACTGGGATACCGTCGATGTTGAGGGCAAAGTTATGGGTGGATTTTGTGAGCGTTTTTGGGCCAATGATGATTATTTCAGATTTATCACAGTTAAGCTTGAGGAAGTTGATTTGAAGCCAGGATTTTATTTCAGTGATGCAGTTTGTCAGGATAGAGTGGGTGTCGGTGGAGACGGACTTGGTGGAGATGAAAAGCTGGATGTCATCGGCGAAGCAGTGGAATTGGAGACCATGACGGCGGATTAAGTGACCGAGCGGGGACAGGTAAAGGATGAAGAGGAGGGGGCCAAGAACTGAACCTTGGGGGACACCTTGGGGGAGGGAAGCAGTGGGGGATTTGCAGTTATTGATGGAGATGAACTGGCATCTGTCAGAGAGGTATGATTTAATCCAAGAGAGGGCAGTGCCGGTAACGTTAAAGGTGGATTCAAGTCGGGTGAGGAGGATAGTGTGATCGATGGTGTCAAAGGCAGCGCTGAGGTCGAGGAGGACGAGAATGTTGAGGTTGCCAGCGTCAGAGGAGAGGAGAAGGTCGTTGGTGATTTTGAGGAGAGCAGTTTCAGTACTGTGGTTGGAGCGGAATCCGGATTGGAATGTTTCATACAGGTTATTGGCAGAGAGATGATGTTTGAGTTGAGTGGCTACAGCGCGTTCCAAAACTTTTGACAGAAAGGGTAGGTTGGAGATGGGTCTGAAGTTGTTTAGGGTGTCAGGGTTTAGACCAGGTTTTTTTAGAATGGGGGTAACAGCAGCAATTTTGAGGGAAGGTGGGACGATGCCTGTAGACAGGGAGGAGTTTATTGTTGCAATGATAAGTGGAGAGAGAGCAGGGAGGGAGGCTTTGACAAAGCTGGAGGGGATGGGGTCAAGAGTGCAGGTGGCAGTTTTCATTCCTATGAGGAGTTCAGAGAGGTCAGTAGGGGAGATTGGGGAGAACCGAGACAGGGGATGGCAGGACAAGGGGGGGCAGGTGGTTGGAGGGGGAGCGGGTGCGGCGGTGGTCAAGCTGTTGTAGATGTTGTCAATTTTGCGTTGGAAGAAAGAGAGGAAGGAGATGCAGTTGTCTACTGTGAATGACTGGGTGGTGGTGTTCAGGGGGCGGAGGAGTTTGTTTATTGTCGAGAAGAGTGCTTTTGGGTTTCCGGAGCCAGAGTGGATAATTTGAGAGTAGTAGGCAGAGCGGGCGCGGGAGAGGGCATCTTTGTAGTGTTGTATGTGGTCCTTGTAGGCTTGGGAGTGAACTGTGAGACCCGTTTTATTGCGGAGTCTTTCAAGTTGGCGAGCACGAGTTTTCATCAGGTGGAGTTCAGGGGTAAACCAGGGAGCAGAATGGGTGAAAGAAACTGTTTTGGTTTTTACAGGTGCAAGCTGGTCAAGGCAGGAGGAGAGAGTGTGGTTGTAGTAGTCAGTGAGGTCGGAAGGGGTGTGGAGGTCAATGAAGGGAGAAGTGGACATTTTTTCAGAGAGGGTGGATGAGAATGAGGTAGGTGAAAGAGCGTTTAGCTTACGGAAGTTGATTGTGCGATAATGCCTTGGTGTTGGGGCGGGGATGTTGATGGTCAGAGTGATGGCTAAGTGGTCAGAGAGGGTGAGGTCGGAGCCATAGAGATGGTGCAAACTTAATCCAGTGGAGCAGACAAGGTCCAAAATGTGACCACGGATATGGGTAGGAAAGTCGACATGTTGAGTGAGGTTAAAGCAGGTGAGTAAATCAGTGAAGTCAGTGGTTATTGTGGAGTCAGTGGAGTCCATGTGGATATTGAAATCACCAAGGAGGAGGATTGAGGGGGAGAGGGAACATAGCTGGGTCAGAAAGTAGGAGAAGTCAGACAGGAATGATGGGTGTGGTTTGGGAGGGCGGTAGACGACAGCCATGACTGACTGCGTGTGACCAGAGAGTTTTAAAGCCAGGTGTTCAAATGATGGAGCAGATGAGATGGAGATGAGGTTGGTCTTGATGTCTTGACGGTGGATAACGGCAATTCCACCACCTCGGCCCTCCGAGCGTGGTTTATTGACGTAGGAATATCCATTGGGTGTGGTGAGGTTAAGTGTGTAGTAGTCCAGAGGTTGTTGCCAGGTTTCGGTGAGACAGAGAAAGTCCAGTTTGTTATCCAGGATGTATTCGTTCAGGATGAGGCATTTGTTGTTGAGGGACCGGGTGTTGAACAGGGTGAGCTTGATGTTGTTTTGAACAGCAGGGATGAATTCAGGTGATTTAGCCAGGGTTCGTAGGCAGGAGGTGCGATCGTGTGGGTTGCTGTGACCAGGTGCGCTGGGACGAAGAGTGAGAGTGCGCTGAGCCGACCAGAGGACGGGGATGGAGTGACCTGATTGCAAATAAACAAACTTACGACCGGAGCCACGGTGAATGTACCTGGGTCGTCGGAGGAGTCCATTTGATTTGATGGCAGAGATGCATGATGGGGTGGAGCGGGTATTGAGCAGAAGAAGCCTTGCGGCGGAGTACCTCAGAGCCATGCCAGGCAGGAGCGAAGGGACGAGTACGAGGCCAAGGTCGAGGAGGCAAAGCGGCAAACGCAGCGGCAAACGCAGCGGCAAACGACTGCAGCCGCTAATCAAGACCACAGCGGCAAACAGCCACCGCCGCAAACAATGGCCACAAACAACGGGAGCGGGCCTGAGGAAACAGTGGAGGAGCCGGGCAGGCGAAGCCAGGAGCAGAGCCGGGACCGAGCAGAGGGCAGACCCAACGGTCAAAAATCCGCCACGACCACCAGAAAAGCAAACTATGTACAATGGCCCAGTCGGAGAAGCGGCGAACAAGTAACGCCAGCGTCCTCTCCAGACCGGACCGGAAGCGGAAGTCAAACTATCCCCAATCCCCCATTCCCTAGTCCCATTTTCTGTAAACAACACTCTGTAGAACCGACCTTCCGTTGCGGGTGCTATAAAGAGTATAAAAGATGCTCAAAAGGAGTCTCATAAATTACAAGCAATCAAAGAAATAAAAAAATGTAAAACTCAACTATCTTCACAAGAACGACAAAAAATCATTAAAATACTTGGGTCAGGGTTTCAACGATTTTAATACTATATAAATACAAGTATGGAAGCGATTGATGGTATCTATGATTTGGATGATACAATTATCATTTCAAACTCCACAAAAAAGGAAGACTATTTTAAGGTAAATGCTATAACAGGAACAGACTGGAATTCAAACGGAACAAAAAGTTTTGAAATAAATAATCAACAAACTTACTTGAATATAGCTGATAGTTTCTTGCTGTGTAAATTTAAATTCACTAAGGCTGCGAATAATACTAATGCTACACTCGTAAATGATTTCTTCTGGAAAATGTTTGATAGTGTTCGCCTGTATATTGGAACACAAGAGGTTGAAGCGGTTGATTATGTCTCTGCTACATCTGAAATGATGAAATTTACACTATATTCGTTTGGTGATAGAATGGGTAAGGGAGCTGTTGAAGGTTTTATTCCTGATATGTCAACGGGTACAAACACAGACCCTGGTTATAGTCAAAGGAAGGCAATGTATAATGATGACACAAAACCAGAGAATAGTTTTACCGTAGCAGTACCTCTGAAAGGTATATTTGGATTTTGTGATTATGACAAAGTTTTGTATGGTCTTAAAATTAGATTTCAACTACAAAGGAATGATAATGTAAATAGGTTGCTTTTTGGGGTTGAAAATGCTTTTGGAGACAACAATAAATTTGTTATTAATGATTTGTGTTGGTATATCAGTGAATATACTCCTAATCTTAAAACGGAAGAGATGTTAAATAGAAGACTTAACTCAAAGAAACCGCTAAATGTATCATACCTTAAAAGAAGATGTCAACACGTTAAACTGGAACACACTACCTACACTTGGAATTTGGGTGTTCTTCAAGGAAAGCCACGATACCTCTGGCTCATTTTTAAAAAACCAGATGGAGAGGACGGTACTAATAAGAATAATGCGCTGAGTGATAATGCTAAGGTGAAACAACTTCGGGTTTCTCTTGATGGCACATTTTATCCGCGAGATAGATTGGAAATTGATTGGGAAAAAAATGATTATGCGGAAGCCTACAAGTCCTACCAAAAGGTGTGTGAAAGTAATGGTAATAATGATCCTATTTTGGATATGGTTGCGTTTCAAAAACTTTATACAATCTACGCAATTGACCTGAGTTCTCAAAAGGAAACTATAAAGTCTAATCGAGTGGATACTTCTCTATACATTGAAAGAGGGGAGAGTGAAGAGGTTAATGCATATTGTTTGCTTTTGGAGGAAACAGAATTACAGATTAATACAGATAATGGTGTTATGATTAATATCACATAGGTTTTTTCTCATAAATAAATGGTTGGGGTATATGTTAATCAAATCAATCTTAATAAATTAACATCTTGTATTCAAAATCAAAAGCCTTGTATTATTAATGTTAATACAATTCAAAGAAAAGGAGCTGTAAGAATTGATGTTTTACTCACACACACACAAGTAAAAACACTAAATGATACTGGTTCACTTAAAATTAAAATGACAAAACCTATGTTAAAGAAATATTCAATAGACGAGTCAAGAGGAGGATTTCTCCCGTTTCTAATTCCTTTATTTGCTGGTTTAAGTGCGGCGGGAGCATTGACTGGTGGTATTTCAGCAGCGGTAAAAACTGCTAACGAAAGGAAGGCACAACTAAAAGCTCAAAAAGAAT
This sequence comes from Myxine glutinosa, assembly GCF_964187855.1. Classification (NCBI taxonomy): domain Eukaryota; kingdom Metazoa; phylum Chordata; class Myxini; order Myxiniformes; family Myxinidae; genus Myxine; species Myxine glutinosa. Next base: position 60,798,078 of record NC_136265.1, read on the forward strand.
TGGAAAGACATAACAAGGAGTTGGAGAAACAAATTAGTGGAAGTGGTGTAATTGTAGATTTTGCTCAAAAACTTGAAAGTCTACCTGATAAAGCTAGATTGTTGGTTAGAGATATGCTTTCCTCTATCGCTCAAGCGGGTGTTAAACTAACTAAACGGGGTAATGGATTGTATCTTTCTCATAAATAAATGGATAAATGGTTTAAACAATTTGGAAAGAATACAACGTCAAATATAGAACTAGCTAAGTATTGTAAAACACTAAAAATTGATAATGTGGTTATTTGTATGAGAGATGAATTAATACATATAAATAAGAATACAAAGAATATTATTATGAATTTAGACACACAGAATGGTTCTCATTGGGTTTGTATTCATAATAGTCAGGATAAATATTATTTTGATAGTTATGGTATGCCACCACCTGTTGAAGTAATACAATTCTTACAGAATGGTGTTTATCAAACATTTCAAGTTCAAGAAATTAATTCTAAATGTTGTGGTCAATTATGTTTATATGTATTATTTCAACTCAACAATAATGAAAATTTTTATGATATCATTTTTAATCTAATATAAATGACTTATGTTGGAAAAGATGGTTCTATCTTTGGAAAATCCTCTCAGGATATTGATTTATCAAATTATTATACAAAGGCACAGGCTGAACGACAAAAATATAGTGTAAGTAAAAATATTAATATGAAGAATACTTATAAATTAATCAATTATTCAAACCCTACAGATGCAAATGACTTAATTAGATTTAGTGATTTATCACAATATATATTTTTAAAGAAAACAGCACGTTTTGTTAAACAAGTAAAATTTACAACCACAACACCTGGTTATACTGACCATACACTTTTCCTCATTGAATTTAACTACCTGCTTACAATTGAATTTTATAAAGAAGGACATATAGTTAATATGCGAATTAATAAATGGGGGTACGATATGCCTGATTTAGGGTATAATTGGTCTTTTTCAATAAACTTAGAAGACCTACATGATTTGAATCAGTCTCATAAAGAAGAATATTATCCACTTGGTGAGGATATGGATTTATGTGGAAGTACAATTAATAAACAACAAATACATGGTTTTAAGAAAAGAAAAATATATGATAGTATAGCGATGGTTAGCATGACAAAGAAGGAAGGTCATGAGATAAGGATAGAAAGCCGAGGAATACAAACCGATTTGGTAGTGGGAAGATGGGGTGGTATTACCTGTCATAATATTAATCTCACATATATTTCTGATACATAAATGGCAGGAAGAAGACTACAAGAGAATTATAATTTTTGTATTCAAGGATACCTACAAGAAAAGGGTGCTCGGTATTACATACCTTATGATTTGGAGCATATACATGGGAATTTTGTCATAAAAAACTGGCCTTATACTGATATTGTTAAACCCACAAATAGAGACTTGTTTAAAGTATTAAATAAAAATGAACTTCTCAAAGTTATGAAATATAAAACTCTTTTAGAAATCGTCAACAAATCTTATTGGTATCCTATTATGAGAAAAATAATTATAGATACAAGAATATCTCAAAATCCAGATGAGTATATGTATAATATTCTTTGGGGTTTAAACTCAAGGGTAGCAAGGGATGAGGAAGGAGTTGAAGAAGAGAAGGAGAAAAGAGAGAAAAGAGAGAAGGAGGAGAGGGAACAAAGAGAGAGGGAGGAGAGGGAGATGGAAATCAGAGCGATTCAAAAAAGAGTGGATGTATTACAGCAAGAAGATCAATCTCAACTCACCGAAGAGGAAAATAAAGAAAGAATGAATGCTGTGAAAATATTGATATCAAAAATTGCTAAGATAAATGAGGAAGGAGTTAAAGAAGAGAAGGAGGAAAGAGAGAAAAAGGAGAAGGAGGAAAGGGAGAAAAAGGAGGAGGAGAGGGAGAAAAAGGAGAAGGAGGAGAGGGAGGAAAGGGAGCAAAGAGAGAGGGAGGAAAAATATAAAAAGATGGAAATCAGTGAGATTCGTAAAAGATTGAGTGTATTACAGCAAATAAATCAATCTCAACGCACCGAAGAGGAAATTAAAGAATTAACAACTCTTATGAAGATAATGGTTTCAAAAATAACAACGTCAATGTCTTCAATTTCAGGGAGGAGATTTAAACGAGAAAGTGGTGAAGAAGAAGAAGAAGAAGAAGAAGAAGGAAAAGATTATGTGATTGATGATGTTGGTGTCATTGACTTTAGTTAGTTTTTATTTGTAAATAAATGGAGGAGAGAGTGAAGGCATTCCTTAGGATTCTTTATGTTTTAAAAATAAAGATTGAAATGTATATGTTGAAAACCAAAAAGGTTTTGATACTCTGTCGGAATTTTTCTGATAAATAAATATGAGTTATTGTCTCAAATGTAAAAAGAAAACTAAATCTAAAAATATCTCTTATGTTAAAGCTAAAAATAATAGAGTTTATCAAAAAGGAATATGTCAAGTGTGTGGCTCTAAAAAGTGCCAATTCATCTCTCCTAAAAGAGGAGGAGACATACAAAAGTTTCTGTCAGGAAGTAAATTTACAACAACTGGAATTCCAGGGGAATTACACCTTCCAGGGTATTCTTTCTGTGGTCCAGGAACAAACTTGGATAAAAGATTAGATGAGGCTGACAATCCTAAACCTTGGTCTAAACCTACAAATAGGGTTGACGAAGTGTGTATGAAGCATGATATTGCTTATGGGAAAACCACTACGTTGACTGAAAAACATAAAGCCGACAGCGAAATGTTGTATAATTTGTCTTTGATACAAAATCCAACGTTGAGAGAGAAAGTTGATAGGTTTATTGTGAGAAATTTGATAAATGCTAAATTGAAACTTGGTCTTGGTTATTCCTCAAAAAACTATTAGGCTCTAATGATGTCATCAAGACTGAGGAGCTTTTGGCTGAAGAATTACACAAACCTATAATCACAAAGTTTAAAAGAAGGAAGGTTTATTCTAAATACACCGACCACATATGGTCCGCTGATTTAATTGAATTGAATAATGACAGGGGATACAGGTATGCTTTAACCGTTATTGATTTGAGGAGTAGATTTGCCTGGGTTGTCCCTTTAAAAAATAAAAGAGGTGATACTTTAATGTTAGCCTTTAAGCTAATATTTGATCGGGATAAAAGGAAACCAAAGAAGTTATGGACTGATGAGGGAACAGAGTTCTATAACAAAATATTCATGAAATTTCTTAAGGGGAAGGGTATTAAATTATACAGCACCTTTAATGAAGGAAAGGCAGTTGTTATTGAGCGTTTTAATCGTACTTTAAAAGAGAAATTATATAAAAAATTCACACAACTCGGTTCTCAAAATGGGTGTATTTAATTCAGGATATTGTAGATAATTACAATAATACAGTTCATTCATCAACAAAATCAAAACCATCAGAAACATTTACAAAATTAGAATATGAAAAGGAGATTAATTTGAGAAAGCCCAAGTTCAAAGTTGGTGATATTGTAAGAATACACAAATGGAAAAGCCATTTTGAGAAAGGTTATACAAAGAGATGGACTAATGAATTATTTAAAATCGTTGATGTAATGGCTACAAACCCTTGGACCTACAAATTATATGATTTAAATGGAGAAGAAATCTTGGGTTCATTTTACTCACACGAATTACAAAAAACACAAGTAAGCAGCTAATACCCTTGAAAATAATAAATAAATAAATAAAATGTAATGGGGATACGTTTTTAAATCTGTGAACCCCAAACACAGAATCCCACAACTTTTTAGTTGGGGCTTAACTTTTGTGTGTGTATAATGGGGATACGTTTTTAAATCTGTGAACCCCAAACACAGAATCCCACAACTTTTTAGTTGGGGCTTAACTTTTGTGTGTGTATAATGGGGATACGTTTTTAAATCTGTGAACCCCAAACACAGAATCCCACAACGTTTCAGTTGGGGCTTAACTTTTGTGTGTGTATAATGGGGATACGTTTTTAAATCTGTGAACCCCAAACACAGAATCCCTCAACTTTCCAGTTGGGGCTTAACTTTTGTGTGTGTGTGTATGTGTGAGTGAGTCATAATAATATACAAACCCTAACCCAACCCCATCCCTAACCCAACCCCATCCCTAACCCAAACCCATCCCTAACCCAAACCCATCCCTAACCCAACCCCATCCCTAACCCAACCCATCCCTAACCCTCACATTCAAAATCCCAACCCTAACCCAATCCCATCCCTAACCCAACCCCAACCCTAACCCTCACATTCAAAATCCCAACCCTAACCCAACCCCATCCCTAACCCAACCCCATCCCTAACCCTCACATTCAAAATCCCACCCAAACCCTAACATAATCTTTCTTTTCTTCTTTTTTTTAAATACGTATTTTTTTATTTTTTTTTCCTCTTCTGCCAATTCTGTCTTTCAAGGCTTTCAAGTTTGAAGAAGTAGAAATGGGAAGGAAGAATTTTCCAGCATTTTCTTCCTCGAACTTTCTTGATATTGCTTAAATCAAGCGTCATTAAATAAAGAACATTGTTCATTGCTTTGGAATCCAAAGAGTCTCCAAGAGGAACCCCACAGGTAGAGTCTCCAAAATAAAACCAACTTTCCAAGTTCCCAAGGTATAACCACATTCCTGTTGAGCCTCCAAGATAGGTATCACATTCCGAGTCATCAAAACAAAACCCCCATTCCGAGTCTCCAAAAATATAACCATCTTTCCAAGTCTCCAAGGTAGAACCACAATTTTCAGAAATATTGGGGGTTTCCGTGATAAGTCTCACATAGTATAACTGCGGACCATCAGGGAAAACTTCCCTTTCCCAATTTTTTAGGGTTTCTATGATGTGTCTCACATAGTATAACTGCGGACCATCAGGGAGAACTCTCCTTGCCCAATTTTTTAGGGTTTCTATGATGTGGCTCACATAGTATAACTGCGGACCATCAGGGAGAACTCTCCTTGCCCAATTTTTTAGGGTTTCTATGATGTGTCTCACATAGTATAACTGCGGACCATCAGGGAGAATTCCCGTTTCCCAATTTTCAGAAATTTGTGGGTCTCCAATGTATGACTTGTATTCTGACTCATCAAGGTAGAACTTGTTCAGTGGGTTTTGTTTTGATAACTCACAACAAGTATCATCATGGTAAAACTCTTTTTTAGGATTTTGTGGATCTACAAGGTATAACTCTTTGGCTGGATCATCAAGGTAGAACTCGTTCTGGGGGTCTTGGTTGTTCAAAAAGTCTTCAAACAAAAAAATAACTTCATCCCAAGTTGTGTTAAAAGCAGAATTTTCATTTCGTATCTCAGATACAATTTCCTGTGAAAGAAAATAACAATGTATTAATTTAATACAATATTTTTATTTGTATAAATCAAGCTCTATGAATATTAAAATAAACTTTGTTAACTCTTACACGAGTCTCATCTAAAAAAAAAAAAATTAAAAAAAAAAAATTAAAAAATTAATTAATTAAATAAATAAATAAATAAATAAACAAACTTACCTCCATTGATAAGAGGTTCGAGTCCAGTTCATCAATCTGAAGGTTGAGTTCTACACAGGTAGTAGGACTCCAAGGAATAGCAAAGTTATCCCATTCCATTTCGGCATAGTAGTCCATTCTCAAGTGAAGCAGAAAGCGTGTTTGAAAAAGCCTGTGTGGTCGGTGCCTTTTATAAGAAGGGCTGGGTGTGTGTCATTTCCTGTGGAAATTCCCTGGGCAAACCTGGGCGTGTCTTAACTGGAAATGATGTGATGGAAATTCCCTGAAAATGATGTAATGTATTACCTGGAAATGATACAATGCTGAAGAGTTTATAAAGTGGGTGGGACTTAACAAAGTGGGTGGGGCTTAGCAGAAGTGGGCGGGGCTTAGCAAAAGTGGGCTCAGCCTAGTAAAAAAGTGGGCGGGGCCTAGTAAAATGTGGGCGGAGCTTACCAAAAAGTGGGCGGAGCTTACCAAAAAGTGGGCGGCACTGGAGGCGCTCAGACAATAACATTGAGGGAGGTTTATCATTTTATTTTAGCTCAGTTAAAATATCTTGATAAAGAACCAAACTCAAACATATTTTTTGTTAATGTATTAGACGGTGAGGAGAGTTGTAGGAGAATTAAATTATTTCCCACACATAAACAAATATTTGTAGGGTCGTTGTTTGAGTGGGTCAAAGATGATTCACCAGATGATATTAAGAGTAAAAGGTTAAAAGGTCCATAAGGTCAGAAGGATCACAGGTTCACACAGAAGGACCATTGTTTAAGTGGTCTAATGAATAAGGATAACATGTCAAAAGGTTAGAAGGTTCGTAAAGAACAGGGTGAGAGAAATAGAGGTGTTTAGGGGCAATGAGGGAGGGGAAAAATTAACATGTAAGTCAATGGGAAAATGAGAGTGTCCCAGAAGCAACATATATACACTACTCTTCTCTGTGTTTTTCTGCGCAAACGCTGTGGATATCGCCGTAGTTGTGGGATGGAGGTTGAGGAGAGGGTCAATGTCACAGCCTCCATGGCTTCTTCGGGCTGGTTAAACTTCATGCAGAGGCTTGGTACAGCTTTATTTATTTGTTTTTTCTCGCTACACTTCATGGTGCCTTTGTTGTGCACCACTCTGGGCGGACTCTACCACAATTTATTGTTTTGATCTACGACATTATTTTGATATTTTAAATTGCAATACTTTGCCTTTCATATTTTGCTTCTGCGCTTTTTGTGTTAAATAACTTTATATTGGTTCATGCACTTTATAACTTGAATCTTGCTGCATCTTACATTATTATTGAAACTTATTATTGGAATGAAAATGCAGTGTTTGTAAATTTACTGCAATTCAGCCAATGGCTGCAAAAGTCTTTTTGGAATAAACAGATTATTATTATTATTATTATTATTATTATTATTATTATTATATTATTATTATTATTATTATTATTATATTATTATTATTATTATTATTATGCAGCAGTATTGTTTTCATAATCTATCTATAATTCCAGTAATCTCTGTGTGTATGTGTGTGTGTATGTGTGTGTGTCGTTTGTCTGTGACCGCTGTTTCTCGACAACCACGGGTCCGATATACTTGAAACTTGCCAGGTATATTGCTGGGGACCTGAGGATGTGCCTTTTCAAGGTTTCATATTAATCGGAGAAGTAGTTACCGAGCTATGGCGATTTATTTACCCGTACTCGCAAGCCGTTCGCTTTGGCTTTGCGAATGGACCAAACCATTTCATGTAAATAGAGGGGGGGGGGGTTCTACCGTACTCGCAAGCCGTTCGCTTTGGCTTTGCGAATGGACCAAACCATTTCATGTAAATAGAGGGGGGGGATATAATTTTAGATATATATATATAGTACGGGCATGCCCTAGTAATAATAATAATAATAATAATAGCGTCAATACTAATAATGTACGAAAGTATCATTTTACGAGAGTAGTATCATTTTGGCCCCGCCCCCTCGGGCGGGATCAAATGGAGAAATACTGCCAAGAACCACTCAATGTGGGGTTCATGGTGCCGAGAACCACTCAATGTGGGGTTCATGGTGCCGAGAACCGCTCAATGTGGGGTTCATGGTGCCGAGAACCACTCAATGTGGTGTTCATGGTGCCGAGAACCTTGTCAATGTGGGGTTCATGGTGCCGAGACCCTCGTCAATGTGGGGTTAATGGTGTCGAGAATCACTCAATGTGGGGTTCATGGTGCCGAGAACCACTCGATGTGGGGTTCATGGTGCCGTGAACCACTCAATGTGGGGTTCATGATGCCGAGAACCACTCAATGTGGGGTTCATGGTGCCGTGAACCACTCAATGTGGGGTTCATGGTGCCGAGAACCTCGTCAATGTGGGGTTCATGGTGCCGAGAACCACTCAATGTGGGATTCATGGCGCCGAGAACCACTCAATGTGGGATTCATGGCGCCGAGAACCACTCAATGTGGGGTTCATGGTGCCGACAACCTCGTCGATGTGGGGTTCATGGTGCTGAGAACCACTCAATGTGGGGTTCATGGTTCCCAGAACCACTCGATGTGGGGTTCATGGTGCCGAGAACCACTCAATGTGGGGTTCATGGTCCCGAGAACCACTCAATGTGGGGTTCATGGTGCCGAGAAACACTCAATGTGGGGTTCTTGTTGCCGAAAACCACTCAATGTGGGGTTCATGGTGCCGATAACCACTCAATGTGGGGTTCATGGTGCCGAGAACCACTCAATGTGGGGTTCATGGTGCCGAGAACCTCGTCGATGTGGGGTTCATGGTGCCGAGAACCACTCGATGTGGGATTCATGGTGCCGAGAACCACTCAATGTGGGGTTCATGGTGCCGAGAACCACTCAATGTGGGGTTCATGGTGCCAAGAACCACTCAATGTGGGGTTCATGGTGCCGAGAACCACTCAATGTGGGGTTCATGGTGCCGAGAACCACTCAATGTGGGGTTCATGGTGCCGAGAACCACTCAATGTGGGGTTCATGGTACCGCGAACCACTCAATGTGGGGTTCATGGTGCCGAGAACCACTCAATGTGGGGTTCATAGTGCCGAGAACCACTCAATGTGGGGTTCATGGTGCCGAGAACCACTCAATGTGGGGTTCATGGTGCCGAGAACCTCGTCAATGTGGGGTTCATGGTGCCGAGAACCTCCTCAATGTGGGGTTCATGGTGCCGAGAACCACTCAATGTGAGGTTCATGGTGCCGTGGACCACTCAATGTGGGGTTCATGGTGCCGAGAACCACTCAATGTGGGGTTCATGGTCCCGAGAACCTCGTCAATGTGGGGTTCATGGTGCCGAGAACCTCGTCAATGTGGGGTTCATGGTGCCGAGAATCTCGTCAATGTGGGGTTCATGGTGCCGAGAACCACTCGATGTGGGGTTCATGGTGCCGTGAACCACTCAATGTGGGGTTCATGGTGCCGAGAACCACTCAATGTGGGGTTCATGGTGCCCAGAACCACTCAATGTGGGGTTCATGGTGCCGAGAACCTGTCAATGTGTGGGGTTCATGGTGCCGACAACCACGTTGATGGGGGGTTCATGGGGCCGAGAACCTCGTCGATGTGGGGTTCATGGTGCCGAGAACCACTCAATGTGGGGTTCATGGTGCTGAGAACCACTCAATGTGGGGTTCATGGTGCCGAGAACCACTCAATGTGGGGTTCATGGTGCCGAGAACCACTCAATGTGGGGTTCATGCTGCCGAGAACCACTCAATGTGGGGTTCATGGTGCCGAGAACCACTCAATGTGGGGTTCATGGTGCCGACAACCTCGTCGATGTGGGGTTCATGGTGCCGAGAGCCACTCAATGTGGGGTTCATGGTGCCCAGAACCACTCAATTTGGGGTTCATGGTGCCGAGAACCACTCGATGTGGGGTTCATGGTGCCGAGAACCACTCAATGTGGGGTTCATGGTGCCCAGAACCACTCAATGTGGGGTTCATGGTGCCGAGAACCTCTCAATGTGGGGTTCATGGTGCCGATAACTAGTCAATGTGGGGTTCATGGTGCCGAGAACCACGCCAATGTGGGGTTCATGGTGCCGAGAACCACGCCAATGTGGGGTTCATGGTGCCGAGAACCATGTCAATGTGGGGTTCATGGTGCCGAGAACCATGTCAATGTGGGGTTCATGGTGCCGAGAACCACGTCAATGTGGGGTTCATGGTGCCGAGGACCACGTCAATGTGGGGTTCATGGTGCCGAGAACCATGTCAATGTGGGGTTCATGGTGCCGAGGACCACGTCAATGTGGGGTTCATGGTGCCGATAACCAGTCAATGTGGGGTTCATGGTGCCGAGAACCATGTCAATGTGGGGTTCATGGTGCCGAGAACCACGTCAATGTGGGGTTCATGGTGCGGAGGACCACGTCAATGTGGGGTTCATGGTGCCGAGGACCACGTCAATGTGGGGTTCATGGTGCTGAGAACCATTCAATGTGGGGTTCATGGTGACGAGAATCACGTCAATGTGGGGTTCATGGTGCCGAGAACCACGTCAATGTGGGGTTCATGGTGCCGAGAACCACCTCAATGTGGGGTTCATGGTGCCGAGAACCACTCAATGTGGGGTTCATGGTGCCGAGAACCACTCAATGTGGGGTTCATGGTGCCGAGAACCACGTCAATGTGGTGTTCATGGTGACGAGGTTCTGAACACCTCCATGAGGTTTCATTTTTCTGTTTTTATTTTCATGAATGTTTGGGGGGGGGGGGGCACGAGGAGGGGAAGGGGGAGGGGTAAGTCCCATGGGAAGGATGAGGGAAATCCTGTCTATACTCCCAGGTCTCTACTACTACACGAGCCTGGGAGGGGGCGGACCGTTCACAACCTCACATGGAAAACAAACAGGACAACAAGAGACAACGAGGTCGTGACCGTTCACTACCCGAATCAAGTGATTGAATTGGCCGCTTTATACGCCGGGAAGGCGGACCTCGTAGAGAACATGCCCCTCTGATCCGTCCCACCGTTTGTGCTTTCCTTCCCTCTCTGTACCGTCTCCATTCCTCCGTTCAGCGTAACATCGTGCTCACTCGAGTTTCCCTCATTGCAGATTTAGTTGAGTAATTCTCCAAAAGGAAATATTCGAATAACTTTCCTTTAATCATCTTCAAACAGCCTCAAAAGTTGTTAAAATCGCAACTCAAATCAGCCGTTTAACACTTCGAAGATATTCTGACCTCGTTCCTTCCTCTCGATCAAACCACCTCTGTTTACATATGATATTTGCTCCTTTTAAAGGACGACATAACTCACAGTTAAGCACTTAATTTACTTGGACGTTTTAACTTTCACTATTTCATCGATTTCGTCTCATTGCAAACACAACTGAGCGTTTCAACGCAGTCATCGAGGGGCGTGGCTTCGCGGTTTCCAGGCAGTCCACGCAAAGCGAGGGGCGTGGCTTATCGATTTCAACACATTCATCGAGGGGCGTGGCTTTGCCGTTTCCAGGCAGTCCACGCAAAGCGAGGGGCGTGGCTTATCGATTTCAGCACATTCATCGAGGGGCGTGGCTTTGCCGTTTCCAGGCAGTCCACGCAAAGCGAGGGGCGTGGCTTAACGATTTCAACGCAGTCAGCGAGGGGCGTGGCTTTGCCGTTTCCAGGCAGTCTCCACGTCCTTAACAACAGCCAAGCTTTGGAACATCATGTATTAATTTGCCATTAGCAATGAGCTTGGTATCGCTTGCCAAGCCAGCCGTTCCTTATAAACCGTTTCTTTGGAGTGCTTGCTTGAGTGTTTAAAATCAGGTGAGCCACTTGGCGAGCGCTTTGCAAGCTCATTGAGTGATGGAACACTTAAATGCAGACCTGTGGGAGGGTCGCAGCTCGCAAAGCGTTTCCAAATCCTTAATCTATAAACTACTATCGATTACGATGGAAACTGCAGAAACTAGAACGGCACTCAGTAGAGAGCGCACCTCCACCTGGTTGGCCATATCACTCGATAGTGAAGAATCACTTCAAATATTCTACTAGCCGGATCCGGATCCAGATCTACACCGAAATTGAATCGATTCTTCCTTGTCCGACACCCAACCTGTCCAACAAGTTTCGTCCAAATCCGTCCACAACTTTTTGAGATATCCCGCGATGTGTAGTTTTTGGCCCTACCTCCCAATGGTGAAGAATCACTTAAAAAATTAAATAATTCTCATATCCGAATCTATATTCAGACCTTCACCAAAATCGAATATATTTGTCCTTGTCACACACCCAACCTGTCCAACAAGTTTCGTCCAAATCCGTCCATAACTTTTTGAGATATCCTGCTACGCATAGTTTTTGGCCCGATCTCCCAATGGTGAAGAATCAGTTAAAAAATTAAATAATTCTCATAACCCAATTCATATTCAGATCTTCACCAAAATCGAATCGATTCGTCCTTGTCACACACCCAACCTGTCCACCAAGTTTCGTCCAAATCCATCCACAACTTTTTGAGATATCCTGCTATGTATCGTTTTTGTCCCGATCTCCCAATGGTGAATAATCACTTTTAAAATTCTAGTAGCCGGATCCGAATCTGGATCATCACCAAAATCTAATAGTTTCGTCCTTGTCACATACGCAACATGTCTGCCAAATTTCGTCCGAATCCGTGCACAACTTTTTTTTGAGATATTTTGTTCACAGACAAACGGAGAGAAACAGATATGGGTGAAAACATAACCTCCGTCCGCCCACCTTTGGTGGCGCAGGTAAAAATGTTCTCATCTCTCAAGCGAATGCACACCGAAAGGAAATGGCATGATTCACATCTGTAAACTGCCATTAACGAGGGTAGGTGGTGGCACCTATCATGGCCACAGTTGTGCTCTCCAGTTTCACAAAACATGAATGTGTGGAATTACCTGCTGCATGGCACCCCCTCCCTCCCCTATTAATATCCCATCTTTTTATTGAGGTTAATGTCGTGAGCAAAAGGACACTCGGCCATGACTGAAAGCATTCACCTTTCTTGCAGTTTATATCTGTCGAGAAAACTATTACATTTATACATTTGGTGGAAATGGTAATACTTCGATTAAGGCCTAATACGCCATGCATGTTCATGTAGGTGGGGAATTTTTACCTGTTTTAAGGTGTGTTGAGGGAAAGGGGACTTTAGCACTGCAGCTCGTCAGGCTTGGAAGATGGAGTGGGGTTTGTCTGATTTGGAGAGAGCTATAGGTAAATGCATCCTGTCTATTTTTCCCCTCTGTGGAACCACACTGCTGAATCGTGCAGTATAGGGTGACACGAAACACACCCTCTCACACCTGCAGAGGGAGATAAACTCCTCCTCTGCTGTCCGCACCTGAAACACTCATGGACCCTCAGGGCAGGAATTCCTAAGGCCTGATTGCTAGATCCACTCGTGGCGGAAACTTGTGGGGCCCCTGAGGGTGGGGATTCCAGAGGGCCTTGGACTGTGATTGGTGGAATCACTGGGGTCTCATTGGTGCAACTCCTGGCGGCAGAGACCATTGTGCTCTGTGATTGGTGAGCTTCGGAAGGCTGAGACTTGTGACACAATTAGGTCGGGTATAACACCCTGGGCCCAACAGTAAACATGCTGAGTCTCCGTCTCAATTAGTCCTCTGTCTAATTGAGTCTGATGCTCTCTTGGACCAGCTCACAATCTCAAGCTTGGATCCACGAGCATCCTGACCACCACTCCACTTCTAGCCACTGGCTCACTCTGACTCTGGCCCACACTCTGACTCTCACTCTTCCCTTGGTGATGATGCAGCATTGTGCATGTTCTGGAGAGCACAAAGCTGGAGCTTGTCCGCTTCATGCTCTTCAGTTGGCGCCTTTCCCTCTATCTTGCCTAGTTTTTGCGTGTGTGTGTGTGTGTGTGTGTGTGTGTGTGTGTGTGTGTGTGTGTGTGTGTATAGAGCCGAAGGGTAAAATAAGGCGGTTGTCTTGTGTTTTGTGTTCGGTATTCGTGTTCACCATATCTTGCGCAGGTAATTTATTTATATTTTAAGCATCGACTTGTCTTGTATTACCACCATTTTGTCACGCCAACATTCAGATTCATTGGGGGTTCGAGGAGGGTTAAATTAATTGAAATCCTGTTATTTTGACTGTTATGGTAAAAAAAAATCACCATACCACAGGCTGCTCAGCATCAGCTTGGGGGAAAAGTCTCAACAGGCTCAGCATGTGTTGGTAACTGCTCAGGTGTGATTGCTTTCTGTTGGGAAGAACTTAAATGATCTTCCTTTTCTCCAAAAGTAAAAGCATCGGAAACTGATAGTTTTGAATGATTATTTCTTTTCTCACTCTGCGCTCTCGAAGCAAAAAATGGGGTTAAGCAATTGTGTGTGTACGTACATACATACAGTACAGTACATACGCATGTCATACGTGTGCGTCTGGATTTTATTACTTCATTTTCTCAGCAACCGTTGGTCCAATTGAGACGAAATTTTCACCACAGTATGTGTCGACTCATGGACAATTTTTTAGTGATAATTATGACATCATAGGTCACGTGATACTGGCACCATGTTGTTTAAATTCCTTTATTCATTTTATTGGCAACTATTGGTGCGATTGACACAACATTTTCATGATAGTGTGTCTACTCATTGAAATTATGACGTCATAGGTCACATGGGATGAGTGCCATCTTGGAAAAACCGAAAAACTTTGGACCTCCATATCTCTGAAACCGGTCCATGATGCTGAAATCGTTTAAATTCATTTTTTCCCTCATCAATCTACACTCAATACCCCATTACGACAAAGAGAAAACAGGATTTTAGAAAGTTTTGCAAATTTATTAAAAAGAAAAAACTGAAATATCACATTGACATAAGTATTCATACCCTTTGCTATGACACTTGAAATTTAGCTCAGGTGCCTCCCATTTCTCTTGATCATCTTTGAGATGTTTCTACACCTTGATTGGAGTCCACCTGTGGTAAATTCAATTGATTGGACATGATTTGGAAAGGCACACACCTGTCTATATAAGGTCTCACAGCTGACAATGCATATCAGAGCAAAAACCAAGCCATGAGGTCGAAGGAACTGCCTGTAGAGCTCAGAGACAGGATTGTGTCGAGGCACAGATCTGGGGAAGCCTACAAAAAAATTTCTGCTGCATTGAAGGTTCCCAAGAGCACAGTGGCCTCCATAATTCCTAAATGGAAGAAGTTTGAAACAACCAGGACTCTTCCTAGAGCTGGCCGTCCAGCCAAACTGAGCAATCGGGGGAGGAGGGCCTTGGTAATAGAGGTGACCAAGAACCCGATGGTCACTCTGGCTGAGCTCCAGAGATCCTGTGTGGAGATGGGAGAAACTTCCAGAAGGACAACCATCACTGCAACACTCCACCGATCTGGGCTTTATGGCAGAGTGGCCAGACGGAAGCCTCTCCTCAGTGAAAGACACATGAAAGCCCACTTGGAGTTTGCAAAAAAAGCACCTAAAGGACTCTCAGACTGTGAGAAACAAGATTCTGTGGTCTGATGAAACCAAGATTGAACTGTTTGGCCTCAATTCTAAGCGTCATGTCTGGAGGAAACCAGGCTCCGCTCATCACCTGCCCAATACCATCCCAACGGTGAAGCATGGTGGTGGCAGCATCATGCTGTGGGAGTGTTTTTCAGCAGCAGGGACTGGGGGACTGGTCAGGGTTGAGGGAACAATGAACGGAGCAAAGTACAAAGATATCCTTAATGAAAACCTGAAACAGAGCGCTCAGGACCTCAGACTGGGCCGAAGGTTCACCTTCCAACAGGACGATGACCCTAAGCACACAGCCAAGACAACGCAGGAGTGGCTTAGGGACAAGTCTGTGAAGGTCCTTGAGTGGCCCAGCCAGAGCCCTGACTTGAACCCAATAGAACATCTCTGGAGAGACCTGAAAATGGCTGTCCACCAACGGTCCCCATCCAACCTGACAGAGCTTGAGAGGATCTGCAGAGAAGAATGGCCGAAAGTCCCCAAATCCAGGTGTTCAAAGCTTGTCGCATCATACCCAAGAAGACACGAGGCTGTAATCGCTGCCAAAGGTGCTTCAACTAAGTACTGAGTTAAGGGTATGAATACTTATGTCAATGTGATATTTCAGTTTTTTATTTTTAATAAATTTGCAAAACTTTCTAAAATCCTGTTTTCTCTTTGTCGTTATGGGGTATTGAGTGTAGATTGATGAGGGAAAAAAAAGAATTTAAACGATTTCAGCATAAGGCTGCAACATAACAAAATGTGCAAAAAGTGAAGGGGTCTGAATACTTTCTGAATGCACTGTACGTACGTACGTACCAGAATGCTTAACCCTGCCTTTCGCTTCGCGAGAGCAGCATAACCAGTGTCTCAATGCAAAAAATTTAATACTTACATTATTTGCTAACTGGTATGCCCACCCAGGTCATACTATCCTCTTCACATAAAGTATCCAACAAGGCCAGCTACGCCGCTGTTAGACTTTTGGTCTTGTTTTTAAATTTCATCCATCTTATTTTTTTTCATTTTTTAAAATGTTTTTTTTCTTGTTGTACATGGTAACACTTCTTGAATCTCAGTGGAAAAAAATACATAAAGGTAAACAGAAGGAGCACACAGTCAACAACCACAGCCACAACAACCACAAAAAACGTTCTCAACGGAGTCCTTCAGGCTCGGTTCTCTCCCCCACATTTTAATCTTTTCATGCACAACATTCCACAACCACCCGAGAACATCAAATAGCTTCATATGCGGACCACATAACCATTACCTCTACCCGAGCAACATCAACACAATCACAGCACAACTTAAACCCTTTTGTGCAATAATGAACACCTCTCGAGTTTTCCATAATTTTTCATTTGTTTTTAACCCTTTTCTTAGGATAAATAAAAGTCTTTTGATTCAGTCGTACCATTATTTAGTTTTAATGAGTTTTTTTTGTTTCAGGTTTTATTGTTGAAGTGAAGGTGAAGTCTGAGTATGTGGATGAATCTTCTTGTCAAGACAAAGGTCTGAACCACAACATTCTGCTTGTCAAATTGAAGAGTGTACATTGTACTGGGGCTTTCTCTCTCTCACTCTCACTCTCACTCTCACTCCCACTCCCACTCTCTCTCCCACTCTCACTCTCACTCTCACTCCCACTCTCACTCTCTCTCCCACTCTCTCTCCCACTCTCTCTCCCACTCTCTCTCCCACTCTCTCTCCCACTCTCTCTCCCACTCTCACTCCCACTCCCACTCCCACTCTCACTCTCACTCTCACTCCCACTCTCACTCTCACTCTCTCTCTCACTCTCTCTCCCACTCTCTCTCCCACTCTCTCTCCCACTCTCACTCCCACTCTCTCTCCCACTCTCTCTCCCACTCTCTCTCCCACTCTCTCTCCCACTCTCTCTCACTCTCTCTCCCACTCTCTCTCTCACTCTCACTCTCACTCCCACTCTCTCTCCCACTCTCTCTCCCACTCTCTCTCCCACTCTCTCTCCCACTCTCTCTCCCACTCTCTCTCCCACTCTCTCTCCCACTCTCTCTCCCACTCTCACTCCCACTCTCTCTCCCACTCTCACTCCCACTCTCTCTCTCACTCTCACTCTCACTCCCACTCTCTCTCCCACTCTCTCTCCCACTCTCTCTCCCACTCTCTCTCCCACTCTCTCTCCCACTCTCACTCCCACTCTCTCTCCCACTCTCTCTCCCACTCTCACTCCCACTCTCACTCTCACTCTCACTCTCTCTCCCACTCTCTCTCCCACTCTCTCTCCCACTCCCACTCTCTCTCCCACTCTCTCTCCCACTCTCTCTCCCACTCTCTCTCCCACTCTCACTCCCACTCTCTCTCTCACTCTCACTCTCACTCTCACTCTCACTCCCACTCTCTCTCCCACTCTCACTCCCACTCTCTTTCCCACTCTCTCTCCCACTCTCTCTCCCACTCTCTCTCCCACTCTCTCTCTCACTCTCACTCTCACTCTCTCTCCCACTCTCTATCCCACTCTCACTCTCACTCTCACTCTCACTCCCACTCCCACTCTCTCTCCCACTCTCTCTCCCACTTTCTCTCCCACTTTCTCTCCCACTCTCTCTCCCACTCTCTCTCCCACTCTCTCTCCCACTCTCTCTCTCCCACTCTCTCTCTCCCACTCTCTCTCTCCCACTCTCTCTCCCACTCTCTCTCCCACTCTCTCTCCCACTCTCTCTCCCACTCTCTCTCCCTCTCTCCCTCTCTCTCTGTCTGTCTGTCTGTCTCTCTGTCTGTCTGTCTCTCTGTCTGTCTCTCTCTCCTCGAGTAGTTGTTGGACTTGCCTTAAGGCCATGCAACAACTTAAATACCCAACGCTTTAACAAAGCAAATTTGATCAACACATTGAAATGTCACAATATTTGTCGAGATATATGTGGATATGACAGTTATGAAATAATTAGTCGGTAACCAACTTGCAATCTGAATAATAGAGATAACATCAAGATACAACGGAATCACTTTGATGTTGCAGATGTTGATGGGAAGCTGATGGTTGATCCTGAACTCATGCAACGTCCCCTGAGAGGTAACGAAGTTTTCCTACTTTTAATCTCCATGTAATTGAGTATGCCAATGTGCTTGAGATGAGATGTGCTTCTTGGGTTTTGTTCTTTCTTTTTCCTCTTGGGAAATGACTGGATGTACAGAAACTTGATCATGACATAAGTTTAATAATGCCTTGTCCAAATTGACGAAACGCAACCCGAAGGCAGACCCTTTCATCGCAGGATGAGGTCACGGTTACCACAGAGTCAATTATACAAGTGATGATCACTTTCCTACCTGACTTGAGGCACCAGCCCCTGTTATTGTCACTGTGACAGAATCTGATGCAAATCCCTTCTTATGCCTCTACCTTGTCTATCACAAGCAAATCTTTACTGACATGAAGCAACTGATTGAAATAATATAATATAATCTAATCTAAAGTTGAATTACCATTAAGTTGTTGATCAAGAAATTCAAAATTCATGTTCTTCTAAACACCCATGACCATGATATATATATACAGACTTGGCATTTAATATGGAATATTTTTTTTGTCGGGGTGAACTTACTTTTCAAGATGACTTAGAACCAAAAGTTCATTGGAATTATGTTGAAATTATTCTAGATTTTGTTAATATGACCTTTAAAAGAAAGAAAAACCACATTTGACATTTCGAAGCAAATAAATTGATCATTGAAAGTGATGTAAACTGATATCGAACTCAATTCACCGACAGTACTGTGTTAAACTTCTGTACGTTTTCCAGAAGTATCTCTTTATTTTGCACATTAGCCAAAAAAAATTTCAACAAAAACAAAAGCTAAATTATGACTGGGATTACGGACAGTAAAATTACAGTTCAGTACTTCATGTAACCCCCACGAGCATTCAGTAGAGCACGTACACGTCGAGGCATGCTGTTCACGAGATTTGCCAAGGTTTGGACAGGAATCGCTTGCCATGCAGTGACAATAGTCTGCTGCAATTCACGCACAGAGGGAGGCTGCTGGTCCAAGTTGTCGATTTGACGCGTTAATTCTGCCCACAAGTTCTCTATCGGATTCATATCCGGGGACATGGCAGGCCACTCCATATGCTCTACACCACGGTCAGCAAGAAAGTGTTGGATCATGCGAGCACGATGAGGCCGTGCATTGTCATCTTGGAAGACAAAGTTTCCTCGAAAGGCTGCACGAGCAAATGGAAGCAATGTTTCTTCCAGAATGGCCCTGTACTTGAACTGGTTCAGGTTTCCATTCAGAACAACCAGGTCAGTTTTTCCCCCTGCATGAAAAGCAGCCCAAACGGTCACCCCACCACCTCCAGCTTGGACTCTTGGCACTATACAATCTTCGTTGTGGGCTTCATGCACTTGTCTGCGCACTCGGACGCGGCCATCTTGACGATAGACCAGAAATCTAGACTCGTCACTGAAGGTCACGTGATTCCAGTGTCCTGCATTGATGGTGCTCTCTGGCCCACTGCAATCGGCGATGGCTGTGTTGTCTGGTCAGGCGTGGCTTTCTCAGGGGACACCTGGCACGATAGCCTGCTTGAACCAGTCGTTGGTTGACTAGCCTTCTGGATACAGGCACATTTGTCAGTTGCTGCCACTCAGCCCTAAGCCAATTAGCTGACTTGGTACAGCCATTGCAGACTAACCGGTGCAGCTGGCGATCATCTCTCCTTGTGGTTCTGCGTGGACGTCCTGGCCTCGGTATTGGAGTAGGGACACCCCTCTGAGCATTTCGTTTCAGGATCTTTGACACCTGACCTTGAGTGATGCCATACTGCTGAGCAATAGCACGCTGTTTCATGCCAGAATTTCGTAAAGCCACCACTCCATGACAAACAGCATTGTCAAGTTGACGGACCATCTCCAGGGGAAGCGGCAATAACTTTTGTAGGTGTGCAGCAGTTGTTTTCCACTAATACAGAACGCAACAACCCTTATATACCCAATTGTGAAGCCAATCGTCAAATGTACCTGTCCTTACATTTTGTCACGCCACCTGTGATATAATCCTGTTATTGACTTCTTGCTGCGAAAGACAAACAGTGACATGGTTCTTTCAACAAAGACATCACCGAAGTGCAAAAGAAACTCACCAGATTGATATACTGAGTTCAGAAAGTAAACCCAAGTCAAGAAAAAAAATATATTCCATATTAAATGCCAAGTCTGTATATATATATATATATATATATATATATATATATATATATATATATATGTATGTATGTATGTATGTATGTATGTATGTATGTATATATATATATATATATATATATATATATATATATGTATGTATGTATGTATGTATGTATGTGTATATATATGTATGTATGTATGTGTATATATATATATATATATATATATATATATATATATATATATATATATATATATATATATATATATATATATATATATATATATATATTGTTACGGCCCGCGGTTAAGGATGTTGGTTTGCCGAGCGGATGGCACCGCGGCCTAACAGTTACCCCGATTAACCCGATCCCCGAACGTTGGCCGGATCGCGCCACAGCTATTCAATAGGGAAAAGACAAAGGCGACACGGATGTGAAGAAGAAGAAGAAGGCGAAAAGGTTGGACATACGAATATAATTTATTTACTATTTACAGGACCAAAGAAACCAAGGAAGAAGGAAAGATAAGAAAATAATATACAGAAGATTTTAGAGACACAGTGAAAATCGCTAGCTTATCTAAACAGACTTAATTAATACCCAGGACAGAACAAACAAAACAAACTCACGTACACAAGAAGGATGGAAAGGCAGGATAAAGGCTGGAAGGAGGACCGGGAAGGTTTAGCTGGGGCAGATGGTTCGGCTTGATCCCGCACGGGACGTCGGGCTGGACCTCGACGGCCACCGATGCCTCCGCAATCTGGTTCCCGCGGGGTAACGGGTCGACGCTGCCTGGTGGAGTCAACGCTGCTTGTGTAACCCAAAGCTGCTGGTTCTCTGGCTCACATGCCAGCCTCGGACTCTGTTCCGAAAAGCACCAGCTCAGGAACAAACATCGGCCCACTTGATCAGCCGTTGCTGTGTACCAAGCTTCCTTGGGTGATCTCAATGTACTCTCGCAGTTGGTTCTCTCTCTTCTCACGCAGTACCTTGCGCGCGCGTTTTTATAACGCCTCCGGCGATCAAGCCGCCGGCCTTCAGGACACGCCCATCGGTGTGCTCACCTCGGCCCTTGTTGGTCGCGCGACCCTCTGGCTCCGCCCTTGATGACGACGGGCAGGCACGCCTTTCTTCCCCGGCCCGAGCACATGTTCAATGGTGGTTTTGGAGGGGATGTAATTGGCAATCGAGGCTTGGCAATGACGAAAGGCAATGAAAGTTTTGGGAGTGGGAATGAAGAATGAAAGGAATCTACTCTATTTCACTTGGTGCAATGGAGTGTCATCTTAATGGAAGACAAGGCCTTACCCTAATACACATAATAAAGATATAAGCTACTGAACAGGGATATTATGGTGTCCTTCATGTATGCTTTATGGACTAATTATGGGACGCCCTTTGACCTTTACACTACGGAGGTATTTACAAGGAATCATTAAATTTTACAGAGGGTGATATTTACAACAATTTACTATACAATACAATACAATAAAAAAAAAACACAATCCTCATTTCCGCAACAATATATATATATATATATATATATATATATATATATATATATATATATATACATACAACAACAACAACAACAACACAACATGCATTTTAAGGCCATTTTCCCTGCTCGAGCGGGGGTTAGCCTTGCGGTCGCCATGACAATCTTCTCCATTTTGCCCTATTTTCTGCATCTCCCCTTGTCAACCCCCTTGCCCGCATTTCTTCTTCCACCATCTTTAGCCAAGTCTTTCTCGGTCTTCCCTGTCCTCTACTTCCTTCTACATTAATTTCCATCACTCTTCTCAACCAGTCACTTTCATCCTTCCTCAACACATGACCAAACCATCTCAACCTGTTCCCCTTCACAGCATCCATCACAGGCTCTATTCCCATCATCTTTCGCAATTCATCATTTGTCTTCCTCTCTCTCAACAATACTCCGCACATCCACCGAACCATTCGCATTTCGACCCTTTCCAGCCTTGTTTGCTGCTCTACATTCATTACCCATGTCTCGCTCCCATAAATCATAACACTTCTCACACATGCAGCATACACCTTTCCCTTCAGCTTCAATGACACTCCCCTCCTCCTCAGCCCGCCACTCAGATCCCGAAACTTCTTCCATGCACATCTCACTCCAGCAACAGTTGCCAAGTCTGATCCACCTTCTCCATTCAGCATGTCTCTGAGGTAGCAAAATGTTTTCACACCTTCCAGCTTCACGCCGTCTCCAAGATCCAACTCAACATTTCCTCCATCTGCAGCTCCCTCTGTGCACACCTTACATTTGAATGTAGCTGCCACACTGGTTCATGACCCTCTCAGACCACTACATTTTTGATCAACCCACTCAGCGCACATTGTACATTGAATGGAGTTCACTCCGACACCCTTCCTGCACACAGCACATTGCCACTTCCCAGTTCTTTCCACCTCACCACATGCTTTACCACTTGCCATCACCTTCGTCTTTCCGATATTCACCTTCAGACCTTTTGTCTCCATGCATTCCTTCCACTTGTTCATCTTTTCCTTCAGTCCATCCATACTTTCCGCAATAAACACCAGATCATCTGCATACAACAACTCCCAGGGTAAACCCTCCTTTATGTTCTGAGCCAGCACCTCTATCACAACTACAAATAGTAGTGGACTTAGTACCGACCCCTGATGCACTCCCACCTTCACCTCAAACTCACCACTGTTCCCGTCCTTCGTCCTAACAGCTGTGCGCGCTCTTTTGTACATTGCCATCACTACTCTGATCAACCATTCCTCCACTCCTAACTTCCTCAATGCCCATGTCAATACTTCGCGTCGAACCCTATCGAATGCTTTCTCCAGATCAACAAACTCAAGAAACAACTTCTTCCTCTTCTCCATGTACTTCTCCTGCAACTGCCTCACAATAAAGAGCACGCCTGTCATTCCTCTTCCTGGCATAAATCCAAACTGCATTTCGTCGATCTTCACCTTCTTCCTTATCCTCCTCTCCAACACCCTTTCCAATACCTTCATTCCATGCTCCAATAACTTTACCGCTCGGTACGAGCCACACTCCAGAGGGTCACCTTTCCCCTTGTATAGAGGGACGAGGGTACTCAGTTCCCAATCCACTGGAATGCAGCCTTCTTTCACCACCAGATTACAGATCTCTGTCATTCTCTTCACACCCCAACTTCCTGCTGCCTTCAACATATCTCCCACAACTTCCGTCGGCCCTCCCGCTTTTCTACTCTTCATTGCGTTTATCGCTTCCTCAACTTCCTTCTCGGTTATCTTCTCTGCCGGTCCTAAAACTGGGTTACTCTCTATGTTGCCATCCCATTCATTCTCTGTATTCAACAACATTTCCATATATCTTTTCCATCTTCCTTTAATTCCATCTGGGTCCACAACGATTTGTCCCACTTCATCCTTCAAGCAACTCACCCCCATCACATCACACCTCTCTTTCGCTATCTGCTTTGCAATCCTGAATACCGCTCTCTGACCCTCTTCCGAATCCAAGCGTTCCCCGAACATTTTCCTGCATGCCTCCTGCGCCTTTGCTACCTCTTTCTTTGCAGCCTTCTTGGCTGCCTTATAGCGTTCATGCTCTGCTTTTTCTGCTCCCGTACCCTTCGCCTTCTGCCACTCCTTGAACTTCTTCCTCTTCTCGTCAATCTTCTTTCCAACTTCATCATCCCACCACCATGTTTCCGAGTGCCTCGGTGGTCCTTTTGTCCATCCACATACCTCACCAACGGCTCTCAACAGACTATCTTTCATTGACATCCAACCACTTTCAAGCTCAACCACATCATCCTCTACCCTACTCAGCCTCACTTTTAATGCCTCCCTTACTGTCACCTCTTTCAACCTCCACACCTTCATTCTCGGTTGGTACTTCACCCGCCGAGCTCTCCTCGCACCTTTCACCCTTATGTCGCAGACAACCAAGTGGTGCTGTGAAACAGCCTCCTCCCCCGGGATCACCTTTGTGTGGCGGAGGTGCCCCCTATCTCGCCTACGCACCATCAGGTGCAGGTAGTCAATGGTTGTCGTCGACCCACCTGACGTGTATGTAACAAGCTTATTGTCCTCTTTCTGGAACTGAGTATTACAAATCAACAAATCAGCTCCATCAGCAAACTCCAAAATCCTTTCACCTTCTCCATTCCTCACACCATGTCCATAACCCCCATGAACACCCTCAAAACTGTCTAAACTCTTTCCCACATGTCCATTTAGGTCTCCTCCGACCACAACAACTTCCTCATCTTTCACGTTTTTCATCAGTTTCCCTATCGCACACCAGAACTTGTCCTTCTCTTCATCGCTCCGACCAACCTGCGGAGCATATCCCGAGATGACGTTCACCAAGGGCTTTCCAATCATCATTTTCACCATCATCAACCTTTCACTCACTCTAGTCACACTCACGACACTGTCTACAAACTCCCCAGAAAACAGGACACCAACACCATTCATGCCCTCCGGGCACCCTTGCCACACAAACTTGTATATCTGTCCCTGCCTACCCTTCACCATTCTCACACCACTTCCCTTCCATCTCGTCTCTTGCACACAACATATGTCCAATCTTCTTCTGACCAATACTTCCACCACTTCTCCTGATCTCCCTGTCATTGTCCCTACATTCCATGTCCCAAACCTCAGAAACCGATCCCCACTTCGGGCTGTACCCTGCCCATATGTAGTTGTAATTGTCATGGTTCTCTTTTTGAGGCAATGTTTTTATGGCCGGATGCCCTTGCTGATGCCAACCCTCTTATTCGCCTCCTACGACACGCAGGGATATGGTGTACCTATTGTAAACCAGGGTACACACCGGGATATATATATATACATACACACATACATACTGTTACGGATCTCAACGTCGGCCCTTTTTCCCCTTAAGAAGGGGGAATTAATCCCCTTGTGTGCGACTGACCGACGTGAGTCCTGAAGTTGCTCGGCTCCCTCCGGAGAGGCAGGTGAGCAACCTCGTTCGCGACCGCGGACAAGATGTTAATTGCCGAGCGGATTAGCAGCCACGGCACGAACCATTAGCAAGTAACTAGACCCGATTCCTATTGCGTTGGCCAAATCGTGCCACAGGTATTCAATTGGGAAAAGACAAGGACGAACGGATGTGAGGAAACCAGAAGGTAAGGAAGAACAAATATAATTTATTACTAATATTCACACCATCAAAGGAACCAAGGAGAAGGAAAGAAACGAAAATAATTTACAGAAGGATGGAAGGACCAGAAGGACACAGAGCAATTCTAGCTTACCTATACAAACTTACTTATACCCCAGGACAAGACACACAAAACAGACGACAATCAGACTTACACGAATGGGGAATGAAGGCAGGAACGAATGGCTGGAAGGGGAGGAAGGTTCAGCTGGAGCAGGAGAATGGTCGGGCCGGGAGTGAGCAGCCGCCACCCCTCCGCAGGCGTGTTCGCACGGCGGCGTCGCTTTGTAGCCGCGGCTGAAACCGCTGTCGACGCTCAAAGCTGCGGTGGTCAAAACTGCAGTTGGTTCAGCTCCGGTTTGTTCAAAGCTGCGGTTTGTTCAAAGCTGCGGGTTGTTCAAAGCTGCGGTTTGTTCAAAGCTGCGGTGAACTCCTTTAGGTGAACTCATCCCTTCTCCTCTGTGGGGGCGTCGTGTGACGGGTTATATAGGGCCACACCCTCGAATCTTCACGAACCTGCCCGATCGTTCTTTCTCCGCCCTCTCAAGCCAAACCCCTCGTGCTTGGTTGGTTGATCGGCAAAGGCTCACTCCTCCTTCCTATGACGATGGGTGAGCCACGCCCTTCTTCCCCGAGTTAGAACACATGGCAATGGCAGCGAATGCAGTTGGTAATAGAGGCAATGCACTTGACAGGGGATTCTACCTTATTTCAATTCGGTGCAATGCAGAGTCAATTAATGGGAAACACAGCCTTATACTAATACACATAATAAGGAAATAACTATTTAGAAGGGTATATGGTGGCCTACGTGTATGTATATGTGTCACGCTACCAGATTCTTGTACCAGATGCGCTAAACATCTACTGCGTATAAACGCCGTTGAAAGGCGGCGCCGCGTGTTTCACCGTTTTCGCTTCCGGATTGATCGTTTATCAGCAAAAAACTTCCATAAATATACCTTTATTGGACACAGTTTCGTCTTATATTTCACCCATCGACCGAAAAATATACGATCTTTCATTCTATGACAGTGGCATTACCTGTTATGACCGTTGAAGCCTGAATTTTGCTTTGGACTCGACGGCCTTCATCGAGCGATGAAAGCGCTCGCACAGGCCATTGGCCTGGGGGTGGTAGGCCGTGGTGCGGTGTAGTTTTACGCCGAGCCCTTGCGCCACTGCGCCCCAGAGCTCCGAGGTGAACTGGGGGCCGCGGTCGGACGAGATGTCCGAGGGGGCACCGAACCGGGCAACCCAAGTGGCGATGAAGGCTTGCGCCACATCAGCCGCAGACGTCGCCGCCAATGGGACGGCCTCCGGCCACCGTGTGGTGCGGTCCACCATGGTGAGGAGGTGGGTGAACCCCCACGAGGGGGGCAGAGGTCCCACCAAGTCGACGTGCACGTGGTCGAACCGACGCTCGGGCACCGTAAACGGGGCCAACGGGGCCTGGGTGTGGCGGTGGACCTTTGCGCGCTGGCACGCGAGGCACGTCCTGGCCCAGTCGCGGACGTCCTTCCAGAGGCCATGCCAGACGAACTTCGCCGCGACGAGTTTCTGGGAGGCCTTCGTGCCCGGGTGGGACAGGCCGTGGATGGCGTCGAACACTGGGCGCTGCCAGCCAGCGGGCACAATGGGGCGAGGCCAGGCGAGGGAGACGTCGCACAGGAGGGCTGCGCCCGCGGCGTCGAACGGCACCTCGGTGACGCGGAGGTCCGTGACGGCGGTCCGCAAGGCCTGGACGCCGGGGTCGGCGGTCTGGTCCTCCGCCATCCGGGCATAGTCGATCCCGAGGTGGACCACGTGCGCGACGGACCGGGAAAGGCAATCCGCCACCGGGTTGTCTTCACCCGCCACGTGACAGATGTCCATCGTATACTCGGACACGGCAGAGAGGTGACGCTGCTGCCGTGCCGACCATGGCTCGGCGCCCTTGGCCATCGCGAACACAAGGGGCTTGTGGTCGACGAAAGCCGTGAACGGGCGGCCCTCCAGCAGATGGCGGAAGTGTCGGACCGCCAGGTGGAGCCCGAGCAGCTCACGGTCGAAGGTGCTGTAGCGGCGTTCGTGCGGGCGAAGCTGCCGGCTAAAAAACGCCAGCGGCTGCCAAGCACCACGCACCCACTACTCGTGCACCGCGCCCACCGCGTAGTCCGACGCGTCGGTGGTGAGGGCGATCGGTGCATCGGGTGCGCCAGCATGGTGGCGTTGGCCAGGGCCAGCTTTGCGCCCGCAAACACCACGGCCATCGGCTCCGACCAGGCGATGTCACCTTTGCCCGGCTTGCCCCGGAGGGCCTCGTGCAGGGGGCGGAGGAGCTGGGCGACGTGGGGCACGAAGCGGTGGTAAAAATTTACCATGCCCAGGAACTCCTGGAGCCCCTTGATCGTGCGGGGTTGCGGGAAATCCCTGACCGCCTCCACCTTGGCCGGTAAAGGGACGGCCCCGTGCCTGGTGATGCGGTGCCCCAAGAAGTCGGTGGTGGTGACACCGAAACGGCACTTTGCGGGGTTGATGATTAGGCCATGCTGGCCCAGGCATTCAAAAAGCATGCGGAGGTGGAGCAGGTGCTCCTCCCGGGACGCGCTCGCAACTAGGATGTCGTCCAGGTAGACATAGATGAAAGGTAAGTCGCGCAAGACGCTGTCCATAAGCCGTTGGAACGCCTGGGCCACATTCTTCAACCCGAAAGGCATTCGCAGGAACTCGAAGAGGCCGAAAGGGGTGATGACGGCCGTCTTCGGGACATCGCCCGGTTGTACGGGGACCTGGTGGTAGCCCTGGATGAGGTCCACCTTGGAAAACACGGTCGTGTTTGCCAACCGGGCGGAAAAGTCCTGGATATGTGGGACCGGGTAGCGGTCGGGGGTGGTGGCATCATTGAGCCGGCGGTAGTCACCGCACGGCCGCCATACTCCGCCGGGCTTTGGCACAATGTGCAGCGGAGAGGCCCAGGCGCTGTTTGAGCGCCACACGATACCCAGCCGTTCCAGCGTGGCGAACTCCGCCTTCGCCACGGCGAGCTTCGTGGGTTCGAGTCGGCGTGCCGGGGCGTAGACCACCTCGTCTTTAACGGCCACCGCTGAGAAGGTGGGCCGCGTGAGGGCCGGGAAACTGGCTAGGAGGCGGGTAAAGTCGTCCGCTGCCGGAAGCGTGCAAACTAAACTCGCCGGGACGGAACCTTTCAGCAAGCCGCTTGGCAAGCCGCTCAGTGAGCCGCTCAACGAGCCGCTCAGCGAACAAGCGAGCGAGCTGAAGGTTTCGGCCTGGACGAGACGTCTGCGCTTAACGTCGACCAACAAGCCATGCGCACATAGGAAGTCCGCACCGAGCAGGGCCATTGGCACGCTGGCGGTGATGAACGACCATTGAAAGCACTGCCCTCTGAACCACAGTGAGAGGCAACGCTTCCCAAATGTGCGGATGGGTGTATCGTTGGCGGCAAGAAAAGCGGGGCCCCAGCCCGCGGCTTGCTTGTCGGACGTGGAGGCAGGGAGGACACTTACCTGCGCTCCTGTGTCGCAGAGAAAACGGCGCCCGGACAAGGTGTCTGTGATGAACAGGAGGCTGCCGGAATGGCCGACGCTCATGGCCGCAAGTGAGCGCCGGTCGTTTCCCGACCCGTCAAAAGAACACGGCGGGCGGCACGTTTTAGCCTTGCGGCCGAACCTGGCTTGGTAGTAGCACCAGGTTTGCGGCGGTGGCCCCCGCGGTGGCCGTGCCGGCGGTGGTGGTGGTGGCGGCGGCGGTAGTGGGCGGGGCATAGCAGCGGCCATGAGGGAAGCAGGGGGCGCTGGAGCCTCCGCACCGGGAGCCACTACGGCAGCACCGTAAATCGACCGCGTGTCGCAGGCCGCAAAATACTTGTCGGCCTCTCCAGCCAGGGCGCGGGGTTTCGTTAGTTTGGAAACGGCCAGCGCGAGGCGCACCTGTGCAGGTAGCTGGCGGAGGAAAAGTGCTCGGAATAAGAAATCCGGGCACTGGTCTCCAAGCAGGGACAGCATGAAATCCATCCGGATGGGTGGTCGTGTGTCGCCGAGGGCGGGAAGGTCCAGGAGGCGGTCGGCACGTTCGACCTCTGTGAGCCCGAACGTGGCTAGGAAGAGACGTTTGAGCGCCTCGTCTTATATTTCACCCATCGACCGAAAAATATACGATCTTTCGTTCTATGACAGTGGCATTACCTGTTATGACCGTTGAAGCGTGAATTTTGCTTCGGACTCGACGGTCATTTTCCGCGGCAACAGTCGCCTGGTGGCGCGCTAGTCGCTACACGTGTTTGTTTCAATAATGATTAATGATACTGATAATGAATAATACTGATACGTGACTGATAAATGATTGAGACAGTCATCATAGTTTGTGCAATTGATAAGACCTGAACATGCTGCTCAGTGCTGTGCATCCAGTGTGCATGATATTTTATTCATATACTGGACAAAGAATATCGTTTACTGAACAATGCTGTACTTGTATGTACTTTGTGAATTAGGCTCACAAGATAATGACTTGACCTTTGAATCACACTTCTGGCTGCCAACTTAATATCCTGTGGGGTTTTCAAGTGTAAGTAGTATGATGCCACATGCATTTCTTGTCCTTCATGGATAAGTCAAGCCTAGTGTACATACGTCTTGTAAATGGGGCTTCACCAAACGTGTGTGAAAATTCTATACATGTAGGCCTACTCGTCATTTTGCCTTGATATTTTGGCATGACAGCTTGGGCTAGCGTCCAGATGGCGGGCGATCATTTACAGTATTTGTGTACAGTTGCAATGCAGATTATGCTTTAAGATTCAATGCAGATTATGCTGTACATAATAAATACAGCAGTATTAGAAGAAACATGTGCGTGTTTGTTTCCCATGAATTCCAATTAAAATCAGTGGTGGTCACAACTTATTTGCTCGGAAAAAAAGTGAAAAATACAGAATATTGGCAAGGTGCTAAAAAAATAATTGGCACTCGGCCAATAACTCTTATGGTACTTTTATTTACTTTACTTGTCCAACATCATGCTTGAAAAAAACCTTTAAACCCTAGAAATTGATTCTGATTGTAAATTACTGGTTGGTATTTTTTGCGAAATTTTCTAGTTTTGCTGGCATGAAAAGTTGAAAAACTTGACATTTTGGGGAACACATGAATATTTAAATTTTTGTTTTAATGAATTTGTAATTGCCCAATTTGACCAACCCTGCTATTTTATGAAGGTACAGGGTTGGTACTTTAATGCTGCAGGTATAACTCGAAATCCATAATTTGAGCATCTGGTACAAGAATCTGGTAGCGTGACACATATGGACTAACTAAGAGGACGACCTTTGACCTTTACACACAAAACGGAGATATTTACAAGGAATCATTACACTACTCAGGGTGATATTTACAACAATTACACAGGATTCTCAAATCCGCACAACACTACATACACACACACACACACACACACACACACACACACACACACACACACACACACACACACACACACACACACACACTCGTGGAGTATGCTTACACATTGTAAACAATAACGAACTGTGCTCCGTATGTAGGTACATAATAAATAGAAGCTTTATGATTATAGGCAAGCACCACCGACCTCCTGCTAGATATCTTCGTTTTTTTTATGGACATGTTTACGGTTTTTTACATAAATTTTGTAAGGTTGAGAAATTTCAAATTTTGTCAAAAGGTCAAAGGTCAAGATTGCATAAAATCAGAAATTTTAAACGAATTTTAAGATTTTGCATATTGGGTCACTGCATTGGTTCATCAATCAAAAGCTAGAAGCCGATGTGCTGTTTTTCTTCTATCAAAATGTCAGGGGTCAAGGTTGCATTAAATTGTTAATTTTCATCCAATTGACTTGAAATTTGAGCAAGGTTTGCATATTGGGTCGCTGAACCATACTGCTTTTGACGTCAAAATGAAGAGATCGCCTGAAATTGTAAAAATATTGTATTTGTTTAGCTTTTTTTGTCATGTTTGGCAGACAAATAAGTCTGCATGCAAACGGATGCGGACGGGCTTTCCATTTTCAGCTGCTTCCTGGTTCACCAAAGGTGCAACTCCACCTGTAGAATTTTTAAGTGATACTTATGACGTCATAGGTCACGTGGTATGGGCGCCATCTTGGAAAAACCGAAAAACTTTACACCTCTATTCTCCAAAAGTGCGGCATAGAAAAAATTGAGACATGGCTCATTGTAAAGAACTCTCCATGGGGAATAACATATGTTAATGATGATGTCATAGGTGCCTCCATTATGACATCATGATTCGACAAGTACAAAACTTAATCCGATCAAGATGAAATTTCTTGAGCATCATCTAGGGATAAATTGGTGTAGAAAAAAACAATAATGATGAAGTCATCGGTCATGTGGTTCGGCCGCCATATTTGTTTTAACACAAAAGCCTCAAAAACCACTAAAAACACGTCCTGGCGAGGGACTGCAATCTCTGATTGCTCTTTCTCGTTGTTTTTTGTATTCATCTTATCTCTTAACTTTCCTGAAATAACATGAGATCACATTCTTTGCAGGTCTGGTTCATCCAGTGAAGATAGAAAATTTTCAAAGTGACTTATCTCAGAGTTCCCAGGATGCTTTGAGCAATGAGTGTGTAATGCAGGAACCTTGTGATTCGCCTCCCAGGGAGATGAAGAATACTCCTCAGTTGCTTGGAGGTAAGCAGAGCCGTGCACAGAACACGACACTGCTCTTCTTGTTTTAATGTTCGCTTGAAGATGAAATGCTTGAATTTCACATCATGTCAAAGGATTCATCCGCTTGTATAGTGTGCACTGTTGTTTCTGTAACAAAGACATCTGTTGCATTTGAAATACCAAGCATGTTTTATGTACCTTGTTCTTGTGTTTTTTACTTAGCATTGAGCAGGAAACTGAAGCAAAAGTTTTAAGATTGCTTCATCAGTCTACATTGTCATAAATTATTAAAACCCTTCCCCCAAGTGAAGCAAAGTTGGGGTTCTTAGCAATGTGGACAACAACGACAGGAAAATCGAAGAGTGGTTTGCCGCATGGGGCAACATCCCGCATCTGACTGGGGGATCAACGGGGGTTGGGGGGCATTGGAGAAGAAGCGTTTAACTCCATAAGGATCGCCCCTCCCTCCCCCCTCGAAGGTTTAGTGTGTTATAATAATCAAAATAGAAAGAAAAAAAAAT
This sequence comes from Myxine glutinosa, assembly GCF_964187855.1. Lineage (NCBI taxonomy): Eukaryota > Metazoa > Chordata > Myxini > Myxiniformes > Myxinidae > Myxine > Myxine glutinosa. Next base: position 60,830,620 of record NC_136265.1, read on the forward strand.
AGAAAAATATAGTTTGAATGTTTGAAAATATAGATTAGAAAGACTATTATATAAGAACAAGAATGACCACACTGTGGTCACCACCTGCAATATATATACAGTGGAACCTTGACTTACGAGTTTAATTCGTTCTGTGACCGAGCTCGTAACTCAAATTGCTCGTTTCTCAAATCAAATTTCCCCATTAAAATGCATTGAAATGCTATTAATCCGTTCCAGCCCGCCAAAAACCACACCAATTTTTAAAAAAATATACAGTATATATAAAAATATCTCGCGCTTTATATTTCACCTGTATGCAGCATACAAGTTGGCAGGATGGCCTGGACTGGAGGTACGCACACTTGACTCTAAAGTCTAAACTGTCCAGCCTGGGTTTGAATCCCGACCCAGCTATAACCTGTCATGGGTGAATCACAGGCAGGGTGATTCATCAATGTGTGTACCGCTAAACTGGGCGCCCCGTTTGCGTCCCATTAGTTGTTGGATGTTAAGGATCTCACCGTGTTTTCCACAAAGAGAAGGCGAGCTATCGCCGGCACTCTGAACAAGTTGTGGCCTGGCATGCTCTTCTCCTCTGCCGTTATATACGTCCTCCTCGGCATCTTTTTCCAGAAGAGCCCTGTCTCGTCACAGTTGAAGATTTGCTGGGGGATGTATCGTTCGGCTTCTATCAGTTCGGCAAAAGTTATAATAAAATCTTCAGCTGCCTTCACATCCGCCTCACCAAGTCGACAACACGCACACCTCGCTCATGTTTTTCGACGATTGCGTGTTTTATATCCAAGCACATCATCCTCTTCTTCTTCTCAGTTATAATAAAATCTTCAGCTGCCTTCACATCCGCCTCACCAAGTCGACAACACGCACACCTCGCTCATGTTTTTCGACGATTGCGTGTTTTATATCCAAGCACATCATCCTCTTCTTCTTCTCAGTACCGTTTTTTCCACAAAGAGAAGGCGAGCTATCGCCGGCACTATGAACAAGTTGACGGCAGAGATACTGTACTTGCACGGCAAGATAACCACGTGACCAGAACCCACCTGGTGGCGTAAACTCAAAATAACCAACATGCGAAAACAAAAATGCAGCGCTATACGACAGAGATACTGTACTTGCACGGCAAGATAACCACGTGACCAGAACCCACCTGGTGGCGTAAACTCAAAATAACCAACATGCGAAAACAAAAATGCAGCGCTATACGACAGAGATACTGTACTTGCACGGCAAGATAACCACGTGACCAGAACCCACCTGGTGGCGTAAACTCAAAATAACCAACATGCGAAAACAAAAATGCAGCGCTATACGACAGAGATACTGTACTTGCACGGCAAGATAACCACGTGACCAGAACCCACCTGGTGGCGTAAACTCAAAATAACCAACATGCGAAAACAAAAATGCAGCGCTATACGACAGAGATACTGTACTTGCACGGCAAGATAACCACGTGACCAGAACCCACCTGGTGGCGTAAACTCAAAATAACCAACATGCGAAAACAAAAATGCAGCGCTATACGACAGAGATACTGTACTTGCACGGCAAGATAACCACGTGACCAGAACCCACCTGGTGGCGTAAACTCAAAATAACCAACATGCGAAAACAAAAATGCAGCGCTATACGACAGAGATACTGTACTTGCACGGCAAGATAACCACGTGACCAGAACCCACCTGGTGGCGTAAACTCAAAATAACCAACATGCGAAAACAAAAATGCAGCGCTATACGACAGAGATACTGTACTTGCACGGCAAGATAACCACGTGACCGGGTGGCGAAAGCTCGTAACTCAGATCTCGGCTCGCATCTCAAAGCAATAAACCGCCCGAGCGACGGCTCGTATCTCGAAAAACTCGTAAGTTGGGGCACTCGTAAGTCAAGGTTCCACTGTATATATATTGTTGCGGATCCGGAGTACGGCGCTCCCCTTACCAAGGGGGGGGGGGTTAATCCCCTTGTCTTTTACACTGGCCGTCTCCGATCCTGGAAACTATGATGTCACTTCCGGTCGGTAGTAGCCAGGGTCATTAGTCAATGAAGTCCCAAATACCTGCGTACTAAGACCGGCCATAAGCGAGGAGATAATTTCCACCCGAGCCGCAGCGTTAATGGATACGCCGAGCGAAGCGAGCTGCGACTCGGGCCGTTAACAAAAAGACTAAACCCGATCCTGAGCGTTGGCCAAATCGTGCCACGTATATCAATTGGGAACAGGACGAAAGCGATCGGATGAGAAGAAACCGAAAGGGGTAAAGAAAGAACAAATATGGTTTATTAATTACACAATAATGATTAAAGAGGAAACGAAAGGTAATGTACAGTTGAAGAGGAAGAATCAGTAACACAGGGCAGCCTTATACAGTCTTATTTAACACGCCCAGGACAGAACAAACACACACACGGGAGGATGGGATGGTAGGAGGCGAAGGGTCCAGGTAGCGTTCGGCCGATGGGAAGCCGTCCAGGCTTCGGCCCCAATCCATGCTCCGGCTCTGTGGCGAAAACCTCTGCAGGCAACTCCGCGTATCATTAGCCGCGAGCGGACTTTACTTATAGCGGGGAGGAAACGCTTCGGCGTACGTAATAGCTGGATCTTCCACGGAGCGCGCGCCCAACCAGTTCGTGCAACAACCACACAGGACTCCTCGCTTCTCCCTGATTCTTCGGGCTCCCTCACTCATCTGCCGATCATCTCCGGGCACATCTCTCATCTCCTGAAGTAGTCCCACGCGGCCGCTTATATTGGCCGCTCGCGTATTAAGCCGCCGCTTATGGGGACACGCCCCTCGGCGGGCTCACCTCAACCCTGGTTGGTTGGTGAGGGCTCCCTGGCTCCACCTTTGATGGTGCGTTGATGGGCCACGCCTTACTCCTGGCGCTCCTCCCCCTTCTTCCCCAACTCGGCCGCGTAGCTTATGGCGGCTTGCGGAATAGAAAACCATCGCACCGCTGTTGAAAGGAACTTTGGAGCCTACTCTTATTTAATTAATACAACACAGATTCAAACTATTGGGAACAGATCCTTAACTGAAACATAGACTAATAAAATAACTAGAGAGGTTTCTACAGTGTCCTACATGTTGTACATGGCCTAACTAGGGTGCAACCTTTACAAAGGGGGATATTTACAAGAATTATTATTTTACAAAGTGAAGGTTCTAAAAACCATAACTATATATATATATATATATATATATATATATATATATATATATATATATATATATATATATATATGTATGTATTGTCACGTGACTACCCTATGTGGTGAACACCGCAGAGTGACACAGATGACCAAACGAGCTTAACACTCCGAGGCGTTGTCAAAATATAGCAGAGAATACGCGTACGGGGAAAGAGACCGAAGAGCGCTTAACTTCACGGATCCCACCGGCAGTCTTCACACCTAGTTAATGAACTCAAACAACACAAAAGTAAAACGTACAAAATACCGGATTTGTTAAAGAAAATGCCGGTAACAAAGAAAAATGCGGCCAAATAAAACTATATTCCTAAATTGCAGTGCCCCCACACAGACTCGTAAACAGACAAAGGATAAAAGAATTGGAAAATAAATATGTGCTCTTTGTGTGGCACTTGGCTCAAATCAGCTGGGGTGTCTCGTCAGGAATCGTCAAAATCGTCTGAAGCATTGGCGTTTCTGCGTGCGAAACGCGCCCGTTGGCGCGAAGTAGGCCTCCCGCACAAAGCGAACGAGCTTGGCATGCAGCTCGCTCTTCCAGCCGTGCTTGTCCTCACGATCTCTGCACGGAAACTGCAGCTCTCCGTCCGCAGTTCCCCTCCTCACGACCACGAGCAAGATGTCGGAACATGACCGTTTGTGATGAAGCTTCCTTGTGCAAGGGCAATAGCGACCGTTAACCAACAAAGTCCGGACCCAAGAGATAAGAGAAAAATGTCGGCACACAACCGCTCACCATCAGTTCCAAAACGAGAAGGACGAGAGGACGTCGATGCTGACAGAGCCAAAATGTCGATGCCGAGAGAGACCAAAATGCGACCGTTCACTATCAGATCCAGAATCAGAAGCAGCAAGAAGGGCAAATGTCCGCCGCTTCAACTATTTTGTACGTGCGGCTCTGACGTCATCCGTGTCTGCTTCACCAATCCCATAGTCCCATTTTACAGTCATTGTGTCAATCAAATCGTTGACCAATCACTGCTCTTCGAGACGTGGCCTCGCTAACCTGCCTGTCCTCTGCGCTCACCAAGTCAGTGCCATCCACGGTAATGCTTCATGCCTGGTTTCCGGTTGGTTTTTAATTAGTGTGGTTAATGGCCGACCTCTGGCTAGGTGTCTGTCATGCGGTGTCATGAGAAACACAGGAATAGATTGCAGAGGCAATTTCAAAAAGGGAATTAATTACCCATAATCCCTCGCTAATTAGCAAGCCCCACCCCTCTGATGGGGACGAAGATACAAGCTTACCTGACATCCGGTCGACACAAATTCGCTATTTTTGATAGATCGAGGTTTCTTCTTCTTCACGACAGTCGGAGCACACTAATCTATACACTCCACCTGGACTTAGGTATCCCTACCCCCTACAAACGTAACAATATATATCTAAATAATATTCTCCATAGGTGATTCTGTCTGTGAGTCTGAGTTTGTCCGGGGGTGTGGCCTCCTCCGTTGACAGAGTAGCTCCGCCCATTCTGGAAGAGGCTTCAAAAACAAATATCCACAATTTTATTTACTCACATGGCTTTGAGGCCTCTTTTGTTTGGCCCGTGGTGTCTTGCTCTCTCCCACAGTTTTATTTCAACTCTAATTCGATATCTCATTTCATTTTTCACAGTTGCTAACATGGTTTTAGACTCGGTTAAAAAAAACGGGAATAAAATTCGATGAAAGTTTCCGTTGATAGAACGAAATGCATTTTCAAAGGCCTGTAACATAAACACCATTGACACTCTCTCACGGCTTTATCTCCACTCCAATTCACCATCTGATTTCATTTTTGTCGATGGTTTTAGACTCGGTTTCAGCAATAATTGAGAAAATTCACGCACACATGGGAAAATGCCGAGATATATAAAAAAATCGCGGCACGATATATCATACACCGCCCAAATAACTCGGATGGGAAAATGCCGAGATTTATGAAGAATTTGTGGCGGAATTTTCCATTTGATGACAGTCGTCACAAAAAAAAGTCAACAATGTGGAGAGAGGGGCAGAGCTTCGTTCACGTATCGCCACAGATGGGAAATTGCTGACAGAGACTTTTCCCAGGGACTTTTCCATTTGAGCTGTATTCTTTATATAGTCGGAATGTTTCATTCTTGAGACGTAGTCAGAATATAAAGCTGCAATTAGGTACTCTGCACGTGAGGAGAAAGGCGGAACATCGTTTACGTGTCGCCAAAGGCGTTTGTAATCGTGTGTGTGTGTGTGTGTGTGTGTGTGTGTGTGTGTGTGTGTGTGTGTGTGTGTGTGTGTGTGTGTGTGTGTGTGTGTGTGAGAGTGTGAACGACCCACTCCCCCGTGTGTGTATGACCCACTCCCTGGTGCAGTGTGCGTGATGTGGGAGGGATGGGGGCGGGGAGGGAGAGGATTTGAGCTCTTGAAGTAACATTTTACATGAGATGTAATCACACATTTCAAACTGTATTTCCCATGTGCACGCACATGCATTCACATGTTATCAGAAGTAAATACATTGTGTAGTTTACATCATTTGTGTATCTGATAAATTGCCAGTAACCAGTTTGTAAAACTGAAGTGCAGCATCTAAATGAAGACATCCATGCCCGTGGGATTCCCACGGGTGACTCCACTAGTATATATGTATGTATATGTATGTACATATATATATATATATATATATATATATATATATATATATATATATATATATATATATACTGTATATATATATATGTATGTGTATGTGTATATATATATATATATATATATATATATATATATATATATATATATATATATATATATATATATATATATGTATGTACTACCAGTCAAAAGTTTTAGAACATTTAAATTTTTCCAGTTTTTATTGAAATTTACGCAGTTTAATGTCTCGATGCACTCTGAAATTAAGCATAGAACAAATAAACAATTGGAGATAAAAAAAAAGAAATCATAAAATCATTTTGTTTAACAAAATTTAATTTAAATTTTTGACTCAGCAAAGTAGCCACCTTTTGCAGATATAACCGCCGAACACACTCGTGGCATTCTTTCTACAATGGAAATCAAATATTGTTCGGGAAGTTCTTCCCAGCACTGTTGCAGAAGTTCCCACAAATGTGTTGCACTTGTCGGTTGCTTTGCTTTCACCCTTCTGTCCAGTTCATCCCAAACCAGCTCGATGGGGTTTAAGTCTGGAGACTGTGCTGGCCATTCCATGATTTGAAGCCTACCGTCTTGTTCTTTTCCTCGGAGGTAGTATTGACATACGGTAGCTTGGAGGTGTGTTTATGGTAATTATTTTGCTGTAGGATGAACCCCTGACCAACTCGGCATATACCAGAGGGTATTGCATACAACAACAACAACAACAACATGCATTTTAAGGCCATTTTCCCTGCTAGAGCGGGGGTTAGCCTTGCGGTCCCCATGACAATCTTCTCCATTTTGCCCTATTTTCTGCATCTCTCCTTGTTAACCCCCTTGCCCGCATTTCTTCTTCCAACATCTTTAGCCAAGTCTTTCTCGGTCTTCCCCGTCCTCTACTTCCTTCTACATTAATTTCCATCACTCTTCTCAACCAGTCACTTTCATCCTTCCTCAACACATGACCAAACCATCTCAACCTGTTCCTCTTCACAGCATCAATCACAGGCTCTATTCCCATCATCTTTCGCAATTCATCATTTGTCTTTCTCTCTCTCAACGATACTCAGCACATCCACCGAACCATTCGCATTTCCACCCTTTCCAGCCTTCGTTGCTGCTCTACGTTCATTACCCATGTCTCGCTCCCATAAATCATAACAATTCTCACACATGCAGCATACACCTTTCCCTTCAGCTTCAATGACACTCCCCTCCTCATCAGCACACCACTCAGTTCCCGAAACTTCTTCCATGCACATCTCACTCGAGCAACCGTTGCCGAGTCTGATCCACCTTCTCCATTCAGCATGTCTCCGAGGTAGCAAAATGTTTCCACACCTTCCAGCTTCACGCCGTCTCCAAGATCCAACTCAACATTTCCTCCATCTGCAGCTCCCTCTGTGCACACCTTACATTTGAATGTAGCTGCCACACTGGTTAATGACCCTCTCAGACCACTACATTTTTGATGATCCCACTCAGCGCACATTGTACATTGAATGGAGTTCACTCCGACACCCTTCCTGCACACAGCGCATGGCCACTTCCCAGTTCTTTCCACCTCACCACATGCTTTACCATTTGCCATCACCTTCGTCTTTCCTATATTCACCTTCAGACCTTTTGTCTCCATACATTCCTTCCACTTGTTCATCTTTTCCTTCAGTCCATCCATACTTTCCGTAATCAACGCCAGATCATCTGCATACAACAAATCCCACGGTAAACCCTCCTTTACGTTCTGAGCCAGCACCTCCATCACAGCTACAAATAGTAGTGGACGTAGTACCGACCCCTGATGCACTCCCACCTTCACCTCAAACTCACCACTGTTCCCGTCCTTCGTCCTTACAGCTGTGCGCGCTCTTTTGTACATTGCCATCACTACTCTGATCAACCATTCCTCCACTCCGAACTTCCTCAATGCCCATGTCAATACTTTGTGTGGAACCCTATCGAATGCTTTCTCCAGATCAACAAACCCAAGAAACAACTTCTTCCTCTTCTCCATGTACTTCTCCTGCAACTGCCTCACAATAAAGAGCGTGTCTGTCGTTCCTCTTCCTGGCATAAATGCAAACTGCATTTCGTCGATCTTCACCTTCTTCCTTGTCCTCCTCTCCAACACCCTCTCCAACACCCTTTCCAATACCTTCATTCCATGCTCCAATAACTTTATCGCTTGGTACGAGCCACACTCCAGAGGGTCACCTTTCCCTTTGTATAGAGGGACGAGGGTACTCAGTTCCCAAGCCACTGGAATGCGGCCTTCTTTCACCACCAGATTACAGATCTCTGTCATTCTCTTCACACCCCAACTTCCTGCTGCCTTCAACATATCTCCCACAACTCCCGTCAGCCCTCCCGCTTTTCTACTCTTCATTGCTTTTATCGCTTCCTCAACTTCCTTCTCAGTTATCTTCTCTGCCGGTCCTAAAACTGGGTTACTCTCTATGTTGCCATCCCATTCATTCTCTGTATTCAACAGCATTTCCATATATCTTTTCCATCTTCCTTTAATTCCATCTGGGTCCACAACGATTTGTCCCACTTCATCCTTCAAGCAACTCACCCCCATCACATCACACCTCTCTTTCGCTATCTGCTTTGCAATCCTGAATACTGCTCTCTGACCCTCTTCCGAATCCAAGCTTTCTCCGAACATTTTCCAACATGCCTCCTGCGCCTTTGCTATCTCTTTCTTTGCAGCCTTCTTGGCTGCCTTATAACTTTCATGCTCTGCTTTTTCTGCTACCTTACCCTTCGCCTTCTGCCACTCCTTGAACTTCTTCCTCTTCTCGTCAATCTTCTTTCCAACTTCATCATCCCACCACCATGTTTCCGCGTGCCTCGGTGGTCCTTTTGTCCATCCACATACCTCACCAACAGCTCCCAACAGACGATCTTTCATTGACATCCAACCACGTTCAAGCTCAACCACATCATCCTCTACCCGACTCAGCCTCTCTTTTAATGCCTCCCTTACTGTCACCTCTTTCAACCTCCACACCTTCATTCTCGGTTGGTACTTCACCAGCCGAGCTCTCCTCGCACCTTTCACCCTTATGTCGCAGACAACCAAGTGGTGCTGTGAAACAGCCTCCTCCCCCGGGATCACCTTTGTGTCCCGGAGGTGCCCCCTATCTCGCCTACGCACCATCAGGTAGTCAACGGTTGTCGTCGACCCACCTGACGTGTATGTAACAAGCTTATTATCCTCTTTCTGGAACTGAGTATTACAAATCAACAAATCAGCTCCATCAGCAAACTCCAAAATCCTTTCACCTTCTCCATTTCTCACACCATATCCGTAACCCCCATGAACTCCCTCAAAACCGTCCATTCTCCTTCCCACATGTCCATTTAGGTCTCCTCGTACCACAACAACTTCCTCATCTTTCACGTTTTCCATCAGCTTCTCTATCGCACACCAGAACTTGTCCTTCTCTTCATCGCTCCGACCAACCTGCGGAGCATATCCCGAGATGACGTTCACCAAGAGCTTTCCAATCATCATTTTCACCATCATCAACCTTTCACTCACTCTAGTCACACTCACCACACTGTCTACAAACTCCTCAGAAAACAGGACACCAACACCATTCACGCCCTCCGGGCACCCTTGCCACACAAACTTGTATTTCTGTCCCTGCCTACCCTTCACCATTCTCGCACCACTTCCCTTCCATCTCGTCTCTTGCACACAACATATGTCCATTCTTCTTCTGATCAATACTTCCACCACTTCTCCTGATCTCCCTGTCATTGTCCCTACATTCCATGTCCCAAACCTCAGAAACCGATCTCCACTTCGGGCTGTACCCTGCCCATATGTAGTTGTAATTGTCATGGTTCTCTTTTTGAGGCAATGTTTTTATGGCCAGATGCCCTTCCTGACGCCAACCCTCTTAGTCGCCTCTTACGACACGCAGGGATACGGTGTACCTATTCTAACCAGGGTACACACCGGGAGGGTATTGCATGGCACTGCAAAATGCTGTGGTAGCCCTTTTGGTTCAGGGTGCCATTCACTCTGTGCAAGTCGCAGACTCTGGATCCAGCAAAAGAGCCCCAGACCATCACGCTTCCTCCTCCATGCTTGACAGTTGGTGTCACACACTGAGGAACCGTCCTTTCGCCTATGCGACGGTGTACAAAAACCCTGCGTGATGAACCAAAAATTTCAAATTTTGATTCATCAGTCCATAAGACCTTCTTCCAGTCTTCAGTAGTCCACTGGCGGTGCTTCATGGCCCAGGCAAGCCTCTTTTTCTTATTTTGCCATCTTCGCAATGGCTTTCTTACTGCCACTTGACCTGTCAAACCTGCAGCTCGAAGTCTCCTCTTCACAGTTGAAACTGAGACTTGCTTACTTCGACCAGTGTTAAGCTGTGCTTGAAGCTGTTGTCCTGTGAGCCGCCTATCACGCAAGCTGTTGACTCTCAGAAACTTGTTTTCTGATTCTGTTGTGGCTTTGGGTCTGCTAGACCTCTTCCTGTCAGAGTTTCCACCAGTTTCCAATATACTACTTCCTGCAGTGCAATGTTGTTCATATAATGCTTCAGAGGGTGTAATAACAGTCTGTTCCACTACTGCTTTTATACAGACAGGGGGTTTGTAATCAAGTCATCAGCAGAAGTTGGGACACCTGTAGGAATTGTTTGCATCAACTTTCAAGGCTTAATTTACTTACATTGCTGCAGAACAGCTGTAAGTTGTTAACCCATTACTTGTTCCCTGAAGAAGGCCTTTTTCTTTTTTTTTACCTCGAGCAGTTTACTGCTTACCTTTGTACCATTTCAGTTTATTCACCCGATTTGAATTGCTTAAATTTCAATAAAAACTGGAAAAATTGAGGTGTTCAAAAACTTTTGACCGGTAGTGTTTACATATACATATACATATGTATATACATATACATATATATTGTGTCCTCTATCCACTCAACTCCCTCATCCTTGCTGTTGAAGGTATTACACAATTCATCTCTCGGGGTGTTTATGGTTTTGTTCAATATCAGTTATGAGTCTGACGGACAGCAGGGCCTGGTTTCGGGCAACTCGTATACCCACTCCATACAGGAGCAGCAAGAAGGGTCATGTTATTATCCTCTCTGGGGTATATAGATTACAGTAGATCTCGGCTCGGCCCTCAAGAACGTTGGGGGTTACCAAGTGTTCAGTTACCAAGTTTCTGGTAGAGTGTTTGCTAAATGGCTTAAGCATTCAAACAAGCACTCAATTTGAAAACATTGATGAGGAATGGATGGCTTGGCAAGCGCTATCGAGCTACTTAGTAACTGAACACACCCCAGTTTTCTCCTTCATCAATAAGATTAGATAGCGCCATGTTTTTCCTGTGGTCCCACGTGAATGAATAAGATTCACTGTGATTCCGAACAGGAGATTGATTTTATATCAATTCCCTCAACTTTGCTGTGTGTGTCTTTTTCTATATCTATTTCTCTCTCTCCCTCTCTCTCCCTCTCTCTCCCTCTCTCTCCCTCTCTCTCCCTCTCTCTCCCTCTCTCTCCCTCTCTCTCCCTCTCTCTCCCTCTCTCTCCCTCTGTCTTTACCTCCCTCTCCCTCTCTCTCCCTCTGTCTTTACCTCCCTCTCCCTCTCTCTCCCTCTGTCTTTACCTCCCTCTCCCTCTCTCTCCCTCTGTCTTTACCTCCCTCTCCCTCTCTCTCCCTCTGTCTTTACCTCCCTCTCCCTCTCTCTCCCTCTGTCTTTACCTCCCTCTCCCTCTGTCTTTACCTCCCTCTCCCTCTCTCTCCCTCTGTCTTTACCTCCCTCTCCCTCTCTCTCCCTCTGTCTTTACCTCCCTCTCCCTCTGTCTTTACCTCCCTCTCCCTCTCTCTCCCTCTGTCTTTACCTCCCTCTCCCTCTGTCTTTACCTCCCTCTCCCTCTGTCTTTACCTCCCTCTCCCTCTGTCTTTACCTCCCTCTCCCTCTGTCTTTACCTCCCTCTCTCTGTGGTAATAAACCTTGTGTCATTAAAAACCTGGACATGGCCATTCAAGGTACTGGACTTTGCCATTAAGCGCGATTGAATTGACCTTAAAAAATCCAGAAACGGGCCGATTGGAAAACGCGCATTTGATTCACACCAATGTTCCAAAATTAAGTAATGCTCATTTTTTTAGGAAGGCGCGTACGAGCTTGATTAAACCATACTCATAATTTCGCACTTGACCCAAACAAAGCCAAGTCTACGTGTGGTTGTTGCTGTTGTTGTGGTTCTTGTTGGAGGTCGATTTTTGAAATGTGCACCCATTTGTCTGATAGCTGCCGGACCCCACCCACATTTGTCACTGGACTCCACCCACCATGGCACCATGATCTTGGTTTTCGGGTGGGCCTAAGACATCAGGCCTGTAGGCCTCTGCTGATTATACACTGCCTGAGTTTTTGCATCAGATTTTCATTGGCTTTGTTTCGTGGAACATGCAGATTAGGCCCCAATCTGTTTTCCATACCATTGGTAATGTCGAACACTGACGCCAGCGTATTTTACTTATTTGAACTAAAGTAAAACATTTCATGTATTCATACACGTTTAACATGTCACGATTCAATTCGTCGTGTATGCAACAGGACCCGAATAAATCCACCACAGAGAAAACTTTGCCCAAACATCATGCTGAAATGTCAAAGCACAACAACATGCATGTACCCAATCGGATCCCTTCATTCATATTACATAATTACAAAACAAAACATTACACCAAATGGTTTATCATTGCCTTGGTTCATAAGGAACCATGACAAGAGGTTGTCTAACATTGCCTCTGTAAGAGTTACACTTTTCTCCATCCTTTGAAATGATTCGGTGAGAAATTCAGTCAGGATGCCGGCGAGGACTCGCTTGCTCTTACAAAATAACACCATCTTCACTTTTTCAATCAGAAAACATTGTATATATAATAATTATTCTGCTTATAATTCCTCCCACAACATGCATGCACCTTCCAAATACAATAGCGTGACTTAATTTTTGAACGTCCCCATATTGGGGTTACACAATCCGTGACCATGTGACGAATCAGCTCGTTCTGATATACCTGTGGTGGAGGGTGACATGGTTGAGAAGTGTTTAGTTTTTTTGTTTTTTTTATAGTGCATTAAATGTGTGTTTCTGGACTTTTATAGTGCAACGAAGGCTGGAAAGGGTGGAAATGCGAATGGTTTGGTGGATGTGCGGAGTTTCGTTGAGAGAGAGGAAGACAAATGATTTAGGAAAGATGATGGGAATAGAGCCTGTGATGGATGCTGTGAAGAGAAACAGTTTGAGATGGTTTGGTCATGTGTTGAGGAAGGATGAAAGTGACTGGGTGAGAAGAGTGATGGAAATGAATGTAGAAGGAAGTAGAGGACGGGGAAGACCGAGAAAGACTTGGCTAAAGGGGGTGGAAGAAGAAATGCGGGCAAGGGGGTTAACAAGGGGAGATGTAGAAAATAGGGCAAAATGGAAAAGATTGTCATGGGGACCGCAAGGCTAACCCCCTAGTACATGGTGTTTTGTAGAATTATTATATGTAAGTGCAAAATTTGCTACACTAGTGGAACCAATGTTTTTTTGCCTCTATATACCCTTGGTAACAAGACCTGAGTTGGTTCCATTTTTTTCAATGGCGTCTTCAGCGGCCATTTTGAATTTCAAAATGGCCGCCGTTATTTGCAATTTTGTATGTATTCTAATTTCTACAGTCTTAAATTACACATAGATAACTATAATTACAATAATGAAAGAAATATGAACATTTGCTTTATTCTTTTTTATCTTACAGGTATTCATAGACAAGTTGGATTTCAGCTTCACCGCCGCATAATGTCATCGTTTGAAGAGCCGCCTTCTAAGAAGCAATGCACATGTTACGAACTTTGTGTATTCTGCCAAGAGAGAACTCCTGAACCTTTGGTTGACGTTGCTCATGCCAATTTCAAATGTGCAATTTCAAATTTCCAGGGAGCATCCACCACCAAAACACAATCACGCAATGTAAAGATAAATGGAACATGTGCACTTATTGGACAGCACATCATCCAGGAGTTCAAATCTGATCAGCAGGTGCAATATCAGCCAAAGTCCTCAACTTCAACCTTCCGGTTCACAACTGAAACGCCATTAGGGGTTGGACTTTCACTCCATAGCCATCATGAACACCGCAGTCGCAGAGACAGAGACATGTTGTACCAGAGTGGTGTTGGTGTTTCATGTCAACGTGTAAAGGAGATCACTTCAAAGATTGCCACCACAGTCCAAGAGAATATGAATGAATTTAATGGCGTTTACATGCCTCCAGGACTGTTGAAAAATCTGCCAATCAGATGCTCAGCTGATAACATAGATGCCAAGGTAGACACAGCTGATGGACGGAACACATTCCATGGGACTGCTCTTGCTGTCTATCAACAAGTTCCCCAGATGTATCAGAATACGAGACTGTAGCTGTACAAGTACTATACAAGGAATGACATAAATGCCAGAAAAAATGGTTAATCAAAGTGTTTTATGTGAAAAGATACATACAAAATTGCAAAAAATGACGGCCATTTTGAAAGTCAAAATGGCCGCCAAAGACGCCATTGAAAAAAATGGAACCAACTCAGGTCTTGTTGACTAGGGTATAAGGATTCCAAAAAACATTGGTTCCACTCGTGTAGCAAATTTTGCACTACAATGACACAACACCATGTACTACCTGCTCTAGCAGGGAAAATGGCCTTAAAATGCATGTTGTTGTGTATTAAATGTGTGTTTCCAAATCACGCATGGACTGCACTCTAATGTTTGGGTTGTCCTTATGTCTGTCTGTCCATTATTGGGTTTTCTTTTTTTTCCACAATAACTTGTGAACCACTGAACGGATTTAAACCAAACCTGGTACTACACGACTCACAATAAGTTAGGGATATTGGCAGGTTCTTTGGTGTGGTTGATTTTGTGTATTAATTATGTTGAAAAAAGTTGTTGGTCCTAATTCTATGATTATTAATGAGTGTGAAAAAACACAGCATTCTTGATTTCAATACCATAACCCTAACCCTTATAAAAAAAATAAACTCACTCCCACAATATCCCTAACTTATTGTGAGTAGTGTATTATGGACTGCAATGCCAAGATGAATCGATGAGACTGATTTTAAAAGCTCAAAAGTCTCTGGTCATGTGCCCTTCAATTTAAATCCTTGTTAGTGTGATAACTTGTGTACCACTGAAGAGATGTTAACCAAACTTGGCACAAGTATGGATTCTAAGAAAGATAAACTGATTACCTTTTGGGTTTGCAAGGTCAAAGGTCATGTGCCCTTTGAAAATGATTTTGCCCATTGAAGATGACATTCATCTTGGTTCATGGCTAACATGAGCAGAGACATATCCATGCGTGTGAAGTGAAGAACTGTGTGAAGGTTCATGTCAAATTCTATTTTCATACTTTATTATAAAACATAGCAAAGTTGGGAGAGGAAGTCTTTCTCGCTCTCTCTCTTACGCTCTCTCAGTCCTTTCCGAGCCTTTCATTGGGCCGACTTTCGATACTGGGGAATGATGTGGGCAACAAGTTGTTGTTTTTTCCTCTCGTCATGTGGTGGATCATGCACTTCTCTCCAGCATGCTTTAGTCTTTTTTGCGAAATATGCCTTTGAATTGTGCAGAATTTTGCAAAAAGAACACAGATAGAACAACCAAATTAGTAATTGGAAAAGTGTTATTTCTTGCCTTATATGGAATGCTTCATTATGTAGCTTTCTTCCTTGTGAAAGATGAACAGAAGCATCGGACCAATTTAGATCGAAATAGAGCATATTATGCATTTTTTGTTGCACATTTCACAGCAATAGTTCTTGGTTCTTTTCCAATTTATTGATTCTTTTCTGAATTGTCTTTGCAGAGAATCAAACGAAAATGGTTTCTTGTTCCACGTCAAGTTCCCAAATGTTTAACACAGAAGAGTTTTTCAATCAGAATACGACACAGGCTTCTTGTGAGGAAGTCAACAAATGTAGCCGTGTTCTGACCATGAACAACAGTTGTATTACGCCATTCAAGAAAATTGAATGGAACGAGAAGCTGCACAAGTGTTCCGTTTGTAAGAAAACGTATAGCTCATCAACATCTTTAAAGAGATGTCAAAGAATACACAAACGTGGGATGCCATACAAGTGTACTGTATGTAGCAAGGAATTTTATTGCTTTTCATCTTTGAATAATCATAAAGGAAAACACACAGGAAAGAAGCCTTATAAATGTCCTGTGTGCAGCAAGTCTTTTGCTTCTTCATCATATTTACAAACACATCACAAGATACACACAGGAGAGAAGCCGTACCAGTGCTCTAAATGCATCAAGGCTTTTATTGATCTCTCAAGGTTGAATCAGCATCAAAGAATACACACTGGAGAGAGGCCTTACACATGTTCTGAATGTCACAAGGTTTTCGGTTGTTCATCAAATTTATCTCGACATCAAAAAATACACACAGGAGAGACCCCCTTCAAGTGTTCTTTCTGCAGCAAGGCGTTTGCTCTTGCTTCACGTTTGAGAACACATCAAACGATACACACGGGAGAGAAACCTTTCAAGTGTTCTGTGTGCAACAAGGCATTCGCTCTTGCTTCAACTTTATCTCGACATCAAAAACTCCACACGGGAGAGAAGAACAATAACCAACGAGAGAAGGCTTTCAGTTGTTCGCTTTGTGTCAAGGCGTATGGTTCTTCATCATCTTTATGTCACCATGAAAAACTACACACAGGAGAGAATAATAACAACCGAGAGAAGGCTTTCAAGTGTCCTCTTTGTGTCAAGGCATATGGTACTAAATCAGCATTATTTCACCATGAAAAAATACACACAGGAGAGACGCCCTACAAGTGTTCTCTGTGCACCAAGGCATTTGTTTATCAGTCAAGGTTGAAGCGGCATGAAGCAATCCACAGAGGAGAAAAGCCTTGCAAGTGCTCTGTATGTAAAAAGCCATTCGCTGATCTCTCACAATTGAGGATTCATCAAAGAATACACACAGGAGAAAAGCCATATAAATGTTCCCTTTGCAGCAAGGAATTTACTCAATCAGGAGGTTTGAATGCACATCAACGGATACACACAGGTGAAAATCCCTACAAGTGTTCTGTTTGCAATAAGGATTTTGCCTATTTATCACGATTGAAAACGCATGAAAGGAAACACACAGGAGAGAAACCTTACAATTGCCCTGTGTGCTGCAAGGCATTTGTGTCTTCTTCATACTTAAAAGAACATGAAGAAATACACTCGGGAGAGAAGTTCAAGTGTTCTTTTTGCAGCAAGATGTTTGGTTCTTCATCACGTTTACATCACCATAAAAAAGTACACATGGAAGAGAGGAAGCCATTCAAGTGTCCTGTTTGCAATAAGAATTTTACCCGTTTCAGGACATTGAAAATACATCAAATAATACACACAGAAGAGAAGCTCACGTGTTCTGTTTGCAACAAGGATTTTACCCGGATCACGCAATTGAAAATACATCAAAGAAAACACACAGGAGAGAAACCCCACAAGTGTACACAATGTGGGAAAGCATTTGCTGATTCATCAACTTTACATAAACATCACAGAATCCACACAGGAGAGAAACCTTACAAGTGTTCTGTGTGCAGCGTGGCATTTGCTTATTCAGCAACTTTACGATCTCATCAAGACATTCATATGGGGGAAAAACCCTACAAGTGTTCTGTTTGCAACAAGAGCTTTACTACTGCATCATATTTATATATACATCAAAGAACACACACGGAAGTGAATTTGGGGGATCAACCCTATAAGTGTTCCATTTGCTCCAAGACCTTAGTTTCTTCATCATCTTTATATTATCATCAAAAAATACATACAGGTGAGAAGCCCTTCAAATGTTGTATGTGCAACAAAGTTTTTAATCGTTCATCAACTTTATATCGACATCAACGAACACACACCGGCGAGAAACCCTACAAATGTTCAGTTTGTTCCAAGGCCTTTACTCGTTCATCAACTTTATCTCAACATCAAAGAATACATACGGGGGAGAAACCCCACAAGTGCTCTCTGTGCTCCAAGGCCTTTGTTTCCTCATCACACTTGTCTCAACATCTTAGATTGCACACTGAGGATATTTTACATCTACAATGACTACTCCCTTAACAGCTCCAATTGCTCCCACCTTGTAATGCTGGCCTTCTGACGGTTTTGGCATTTCGTGGCCCAAGTCTTTCATGGACCGGCTGACCAGGCCTGACGTTCGATTTAAGGTGCAAGGGCTTTGAATGCCTGCCTCAACTCAACTGCTCTTTGTGAAAGACACAGCGGGAGTACCTTGTGTTATATGTTTCATATAGAAACATACCTCTCTCCTAGAAACAAAAATCGAAGTTGTAAACCAGCCCGCAAAGTTGTAAACCAAACCAACCAACCCGTCCCAGTGTTCCATTATAGTTGCGGAATAGTGAATTGGTCAGTTGCGGAATACATTGGAAATCAACAACTTTGATATCAAAACAAGGAAACGTCTCACCATCCACAAAATGTTCTACAAAAACCAGTGCATCCCGAGAAGCTACCGACAGAGGCGAAAAGGAGGTGGCAGCTTGGTGGAGCTCAACAAAGTGCACAGAATGACAACTGTGGGATTGACTGAGGATGTGAAAGGCTCAACAGATTGCCGAATCCAATTTGTTCCCAATTACAAATAAAACATGGGAAAAATCTAAAACGAAGTATCAATAAAGATACATTAACAATTCCGAGAACAACAAAAGAGCAGGAAGATTAAAAAAAATAGAGCTTGACAGATTAGGAATACACAAAAAGGCTCTTTGGAGTGATTAAGAAGAGGTCACCTTAATTGGGATGCAGAACAAGCCATAATCAATACATAAGACCATGGATACAATACTCATGGCTTTTAGAAGGTGGTGGGATTGAGTCAATCGGACAAGTGCATGTTCTACATGGTAGAAACAGAAAGCACCAGTCGTCTTCTCTCGAGCAGTTAAAAAACAACTCATGTCAGAACAACTGTTTACACCAAGGAACAAGTTATGCAAAATAATCTACTGGCACATTTGCAAAAACTTCAATATCCCAGTCTCAGAAAAATAAATAATCGTCTGTCTAACTAAGCACATGCACGGAAAATAAGGACATGGAAATTACTTATGACGTGTCCATTCCATCAAGCGTGAACAAAGAAAACAAGGTAATGTGAATGGATGTGGTATTCAAATGCAACAAGGAAAGCATGACATTGTTCAGTTTAGTAGGAGCACCCAGAAACTTTGACGTAACCCAATGTTGTGAGAAAGGAAGTCCAAGAATCTGAAAAATGAAGTCAAAATAACCTCGAGATTGAGGAGTGCTAATGATAGTTGGAGTAATAAACCCTAACCTCAATGACAGTTTGACAATGGTGGGGATTTTTCAATAAACAAATTACAATTGGAGGGGGCCGGGGCATCAATGACAATCCTGCAAAGAGCCCGGGAAAGAAATATTTGAGAACAAAAAAAATAATCAGAACTTGTTCCTTCAATTCCGAGAAAAACAGAAGATGGCTACTTTGACATTTGAGAGGACTCCGTTTCACCTTCGAAAACACCTAAATGGAGACTAAAACCAAGTGCAGAGGTGTCGTCTGAATCAGTCATCCATGTTCCCAAGAGGTGAGCTCCATCATTAGGAAATGGAAAGAATATGTAACAACCCAAACTCTTCCTCGAGTTGGCCTTTCATCTAAACTGAGCAACCGGGAAAGAAGGACCTTAATCAGGGAGATGAACAAGAACCCAATGACCACATAGAACTACAGAATTCCTTGGCTGAGAAGGGAGAACCTGCCGGAAGGACAACAGTCTCTGCAGCACTTCATAAATTTAGGCTTTATCGGAGAGTGGCAGACGGAAGCTACCTGAGAAAAAGGCACATAGGACAGCATGCCTGCAGTTTGCAAAAAGGCATGTGATAGACTCAGAGCATGGGGCAAACAATTCTGTGGTCTGATGAGATGAATAGTGAGCTCTTTGGCCTGAAGGCAAAGCATGATGTCTGGCATAAACCGAGCACAGCTAACCCATCTAACACCATCCTACAATAAATCACGGTGGTGTCAGCGTCATGCTATGGAGATGCTTTTCAGCAATAGGGACTGGGAGACTTGTAAGGACAGATGGAACAATGAGTGGAGCCAAATACAGGCAAATCATTGAGGAGAACCTGCTTCAGAGTGCAAAAGACCTCAGACTGTGACAAAGATTTACATTCCAACAGTACAATGACCCCAAGCATACAGCCAAAGCAACACTGGATTGTCCTCAGAACAAGAATGTGAAAGTCCTTGGGGTGGCACAGCCAAAGCCCAGACTTAAATCCCATTGAGAATCTGTGGAAAAGCTTGAGGATTGCTGTTCACCTACGGTCCCTATCCAACTTGACAGAGCTTTGAAAATCTGCAAGGAAGAATGGGAGATACTCCCCAAATCCATATGTGCAAAGCTGCTATAGACATACCCAAGAAGACTCATAGCTGTAATCACTGCCAAAGATGCTTCTATGAAGAATTGACTCAGGGACTGAATACTTATGTCAATTAGATATTTCTGGATTTCATTTTCAATAAATTTGTAAAATAAAAACATGTTTTCACTTTGTCATTTTGTGTAGATTTAGTTACAAAAAGTTTAAAATTAATCCATTTTAAATTCAAGCTTTAACACAACAAAAAATGAAAAAGTCAATTCGTGTGAATACTTTCTGAAGGCACAATATATATATATATATATATATATATATATATATATATATATATATATATATATATATATATATATATATATATATATCGGAAGAAATTAAATAAGTAGCGGACGGAGCTTCAAGACAATCGATCTTTAATTTTCAGACAAGCTTTCGGCCAACAAAGGCCTTCTTCTTCATCTACAAGAACAGCAAGCATGGAGAGCATTACTCGCCCAGAGGGACCAAATCAATGGATCCAAATCAATGGATCTATAATTAACTAAAGTAGGGATGACATCCTTTGTTTGTGCCATGAGAAAAATAATAGAATGAATTTATGGCAGTAAAGGAAGTGAATTTTTACATGCAGCCTAGTTGTCCTGAGGGTATGCATCAATATGATTAGAAATCCCAGGTTTTACATCTGGTGGAGGTCTCATGTGGAAGTATAATTGCTTGGTAGATAAGGGTATGCATGTCAACAGCAACTTCTATGGCCATAAAGGCTAAACAAATTGGGAAAAAATAATTGTAATTGCATATGTAATTTGCAGATTAGTATTTTGGTAAATAATAGAGTCCCTGTATAAAGAGAGTTGCGCCATGCGCTGACCCGAGATTTCTGGTCACGTGATTTTGTGGCGCCATTTTGTGTCTAACTTCACCGTGCGTGAACGTCAGCTTGGTACGGGAATGTTGTTTATTGCCAAACAAAATGACTGGTTGTTCTGCTTTTGGTTGTTCAAACCAATCTGGGAAATATAAGATGTATAGATTTCCAAGTGATAAAGTCAGAAGACAAATTTGGGAAGCGAAAGTCAGACGAAAGAGCTGGAAAGCGATCGACTCCTCGAGACTCTGCCAGGTAGGCCCACGCCGCTTGATGATCGATGTTCAAAAGCAATTCTATCTGCTCATCGCCTCATCGTGCCTCATCTCATCGTGCCTCGTGCCTCATCGTGTTCCTGGTGAAATTAAACAAGTTATGGTGAATACGACGTCTTATCTGTGCTTTTCCATATCTGTTCGACTAGACGAACCGTGCACACTGCAGGTATTTTTTAAAGTTTTTTCTCTGTTTAATTACGGCTTGGCGCAGTCGAAAATTAAGTGTTAATTAAGTCGCCAGCTATGAAACATATTAATCGATCAGGCAATATCCATCAGAGTTCTGGGCAAGGGTGTAGTAATAAATGAACGTTTCAATCTTACTAGATGCCGATGACGTTTTCCTTATGTCAGAGACAGAAGCTGACTTGCAGCTCGTTAAATCATTACAATGGAAATTGAATATAAATGTCGATAAAACTAAAGTTGTACACTATAGAAATATGGCAATACCACGTACAGAATTTGTTTTAAGTGTGTTAGACTATATGTCGGCTGGAGGTCCGACACCGGAATTGCTCTCGGCACCCTTTAAAAAATATTGGATATGCCCACACTCCTTTCTAAAAGTTATTAAAATTCAGAGAACGACAGCATTGGTTTGTCTTACTTATAATGTTAGCTCTTATATGCAGTGTTGGCTTGTAATATGCATTGCCATACCACTTTTAATATCACCACACAGCTCTTTTTCACGGCAATAGCTGAGTTTTTGACAAAACAAATATCACCTGTGTAATAATAAGACTAAATATGTGTAGTAAATTTTTTTTTAGCAGGTTTAGAATATATCACCCCATATCGCGAATGTACATGTATATCTAATCCGACACACTTAGACACAAAATGGCGTCCAAATTTGAGTTGCCACAACTCTCTATATACAGGGACTCTAGTAAATAATAAAGGGAATTTATTGATCCTGTTATTTGGAAAATATTTCTAAAGGTCTATTAAAATGTTGGTGTGACAGTTGTCAGGTGTGAAAAATCCCATTGGATGAATGTAAAGATCTGTATGTACATATTTTTGTGAGCCTAAAAATTGAAAAATTTGAGAATAAAAGAGATAAAAGACTGAAATAATGATACAAATGGACGGGGTGGATTCAGAAAAATACCATAAAAAGAATGTTATGAATTGTGCCGGTCTTATAAGGCCTGTGAACTCATATCATCAAAAGTTTGAAACCATGAAAACTGACGTAATTTTATGCACCATTTGAATATCAAATACTCGTAGTAGAAACTATTGAACTAATTCCTTAAGTTAAAAAAAAAAAAAATCTATGGTAATGACTACATTATGCATAGGTGACTTCCATAAGGAAGAATCATAACTCTGAGTCTTAGCAATATCTCATTGAATTTAACCAGCATCATAAAATTATTCACTCATTACGTCATTCTACTTCCTTAAGGCAAGATACATTCAGGTCTACCATTACCATTTCTTGTGTTATCAATTCAACAAAATTTTACCCAGAACAAATTCCCTGGTACTTATCAAAATATTACCATTTTCAGGGAGTCTTTGGAAAAGAAATCTCCTTTCATAAATCATCCGGCTCATCTTAGTGAGCTCTTCCCCATCGTCACATCTACCTCTGTTTATAAAATGTCCTATATCCCTGGTACCCATCCGTACCTAATACTTTTGAATAAAATCAACTTTATATACCAAAAAAAAACTCCATAAAAATGTACTTTGCTGAGTTCATGCAGGGTCCCTTTCAATTTTGACGAATGTTCCCGAAGGCCAAAGGCCTTTAGTTAATGAACACAACCCCTTCTACCCATATAAAGCATTGTATCCTCATATGGTCATTATAAAAAATGGAATCCCAAGGTTACTCACAATCCCCCTCCTATTGTTAATTAATGGCTGCTTGTAACTCAGCACATCAAAGAAGGAGCAGTCTTTGCATTTCCATCTGCCTTTTCAAATTAGATAACCTTAATAATCAAAATATATCTTCTTCTATCTCATATCATTTTATTTATTTTGAGACAGGTATACTGCCATTTTTAGCAATATTTTGAAAAATACACAAACACATGCATTATGTACACTTGTTTGCATCTGTACTATTATTTACATATCAGGGTGGGTGTCATTTTCATAAAGTCTGTCCATCAATTTTAGTCCATTTTTTTTTAGAAACACAGACGATGTCCACATTTAGACCAACATTTTGTCCCACAATAGATTATCCAGTTTTTATCCATCTGGTCTATTATTGTTAACATGTGCAGCTAGCTCCCTTTTACTTCCATGGTCAATTCTTCCCATATTATTTAACCCAAAATTGATAAACACACACTGTCATACACCAGATGAACAATGCCAATTGTCCAATAAACCCACATGATCATCCTGTGACTTCCATGTGATAATCATGTTATCATTCAATTCATGTGACTTCCATGGCGTTCCCCACCAATTGGTAAATCAATTGTTCCAAAATTGTCTTTTAGTTCAATTCTCCCTGATGCTGCCTCCACACACGTTTACATTTTGCAAGTATGGAATTTCCTGAACTATGTCCAATAATTCATTCCAATCCTGGGTCTTTCTAATTCAGTTTTCCAGAATTTCCCAATATCTGGATTCAATTTTATTCCCTTCCTTTTATGGAAATCTTTTATGGAAATTCACTTTTAAATCAATGTAAGTTCTCCATCCATCATGTCCAACCTTGAACATTCCACGAATCCTGTAACACATTTGCTCATTCACACTCAAATCAGAACCTTGTTATGTATAATTAGTCGTTCATGAAGATGTGAATCACTGAAACAAAAATATTTTGAAAAAAATTAATCATTACATTGCCAATTGTTACGTACTCCCTCCCTAAACCCCAGCCACGGTGTACCTCCGAGCCTCGAAAGGAGTCACGGCAGAAAGATGTGCTATTATGTGTGTGTCCCAATGACCAATGGTAGAACCACACCAAGCAATTGATACAAAACAAATTATTGTATTCAAAACACACACAATAATAACACTCAATGCAACTACAAGGAAACTCTCACTTGCACGCACATCATAAACCATGCAATTCCTATGATGGTACCACTAATATATTCCTTAATCAATAACTCACAGTACTCCAACGTGAGCAAACTGTAACATTCCCCAAAGTCACGGTGTCACGACACAAGGCCAAAGTGGATCCCCGCTCTGGCGATCAACACGAAAAGGTCGTACTGAGACCTGAACCCAGGTCGGTCGACAGTCAAAGCCGCAGAAGAGCCGCGAGGCGAGTGGTCGGGCCGAAGTCAGTCCGGTAATGATTCACCCAAAAGGTGAGTGGAAACTCACACCTTCTGTTCAACCGACAATGAAGCTGACATGAACAATCGGCGGTTCCCACGCTGAGACCGCTCCGGGAAAACCCACAACACATGTGGAACAGGGCGAATGACTTGTGCGAGGTGAAATGGTGGACCGGCCGATAATGGAAGCGTCAGCTTGCTCTCCAACAATGATTCACTCTCAGAACCAAAACCTGTCATGCAGGTTTAATTGCAACTGCAACAACGACACTGTCACGAGAATCCCTTTCCCGGGGAAACCAACATTCGCTCACGACCAAGGTCCACAAGATCCGCTCGCCGCCACGAAGCAGAGAAACACTTTTTCTCCGATCTCTCTCGATTCCCCTCGCCCGCCTTCTTTTTCTTCTTCCGGTTTCTTCTTCACCCATTTCGTTTTCCTTCTGAATCACTATTTTTACCTTTGAAGAAAGTTAGCTCCATTTCACACCGAAACCGTAACAATAATAGTACCTGAAACTAAAAATGCTTCAAGTAGATGAAAACCACAAAGACGGAAGTGACGAATCCGTAACGATGAACAAAAAATGAATTATTCTTGCTCAGAAGACTTTGCAGCCAAAGGAAGCACAGACACTTGTTCATCTTGGTCTAGTTATGGGGTTTAGGGGGAGGGGAGGAGAGGGGGGAGGGGGAGGGGAGGAGAGGGGGGGGGGGAGGGGGAGGGGGAGGGGGGAGGGCGCGCGAATCGTTGAATCAGCGCGCTGCTCTGCCACCGATTCAGATTCCGTGTATAATATTCCTCGCTGAAAAAAAATATGGATCTAAAGATGAAAAAAAAAAACCTATGTGGTGTGAATGGCAATGTTCCTCGCTGAAATGTGAAAAAACGCAATCGCGCGGCAAGGAACATCACGTGATCGCTCTGAGCGATCGATTGCAACTCTGCGTGGTGTCGTGGGCGTGGCCAACGTGGCCTCATGCTCACAGGTGATTGGCTAACTCGAGCTCGAGAGAGCCATAATGCGCTACGTTATGGCAAAAAATATGGATCTAAAGATGAAAGAAAAAAAAACCTATGTGGTGTGAATGGCAATGTTCCTCGCTCAAATGTGAAAAAACGCAATCGCGCGGCAAGGTACATCACGTGATCGCTCTGAGCGATCGATTGCAACTCTGCGTCCTGTCGTGGGCGTGGCCAACGTGGCCTCATGCTCCCAGGTGATTGGCTAACTCGAGCTCGAGAGAGCCATAATGCGCTACGTTATGGCAAAAAATATGGATCTAAAGATGAAAGGGAAAAAAACCTATGTGGTGTGAATGGCAATGTTCGTCGCTGAAATGTGAAAAAAGGCAATTGCTTTTCGCTCTGAAATACGTGCGAACGCATAACTGAGTTAATGGCGGCAAGGAACATCACGTGATCGCTCTGAGCGAATCAGCGCGCTGCTCTCGACCGGTCAGATTCCGTGCATAATATTCCTCGCTGAAATGTGCTGAGGTAAAAATATGGTAAAAAAATATTAGGAAATAAATTTTTAGGTCGACCATGTTCGTCCCAGGCTCAATGGCCATGTCTGTGCCAAATATCAAGTACGTGAGCCTCTCCGTTTAGGAGTCTATCGGTAACATTACACACACACACACACACACACAAACTGTGTTTTATATATATAGATTTACTTTAGTCCACATCCTTGTCAGGTTGCTGTATCCTGAAATAATATTCCCTGGAGGTATCCTGGGTTCAACTTTTTGAGCTATCTGGATTTGTATCTGTTTTTGTCCTATCTCATTGGTGAAGAATCACTTTTAAAATTCTCAGATTCAGACCCGGATCTTTTCCAAAATCTAAACATTTTGTCCTCCTCACATACCCAACCTCTCCACCAAATTTCGTCCGATTCCGTCCACAACTTTTTGAGATATCCTGTTCACAGACAGGGCTGAAAACATAACCTGACAAAGGTGAAAAAATAATCAGCTTCTAGCTTTGGATTGCTGAACCAATTCTGTGACCCACCATGCAAATTCTTAAAATTCCACTTCAATTGGATGAAAATTGATGATTTTATGTGACGCTGACCTTTGACCTTTTGATCAAAAAAAAAAAAATCTTCTTGTAGCCTTTGATTGCTGCACCAATTCATTGACCGAATATGCAAATTCTTGAAATTTCAGGTCAATCGGATGCAAATTGACGATTTTAAGTGATGCTGACCTTTTAACCAAATGATTAATTTACCCTCTCCACATCTTATTATAATAGAGCAAACGTGTGTGGTTATGTAGAAGGAACTGCGCTCCAACGCGAGTCGAAAGAATTGACGCGACCAAAGACGGAATTCGTCCGAGTTGCTTTATTGAAACAAAACAGCTCAGGTATTCTGACAAGCCCGTTTATCGGGCAGCAATATATATACACATTTATGTCGGGAAGTTTGCCCGGCAAAAGCTATACCTAACATGCCCGGGTGTCAAGGGCGAGCCTTGGAAAGGCGAGTCTGGACCTGCCCGGGCGTGTTTGGCTGCGGCCTGGCAAGTCGAGGCTGGGCGTGCCCGGGCGCTCTGGGCGAGCCCTGGAAAGGCGATAGCGGGCATGCCCGGACGCTCTGGGCGAGCCCTGGAAAGGCGATAGCGGGCATGCCCGGACGCTCTGGGCGAGCCCTGAAAAGGCGATAGCGGGCATGCCCGGACGCTCTGGGCGAGCCCTGGAAAGGCGAGAGCAGGCATGCCCGGGAAAGACGAGACCGGGCGTGCCCGGGAGGTTCGGGCGTGCCCGGGAACAGTGAGTCCGGGCATGCCCGGGAGAGGCGCGTCTGGCCGTGTTCTGGCCGGTGCAAGGCGATTGTGTGCATCCAGCGGTAACCGCGACACACCCCCCTCCAGAATCGACCTGCACCGGCAGGGTCAATTTAAGGGGGGTCCGGATGACCCGGCCGAAGCGACCCCTGGAGGGTCGTGGGGAGGGGTCCGACGTGGTGGTGGGTGGTCGAGCGGGGGGAACTGTGGACGGGGGGCGGCCTCGCCGCGGAGGAAGGGCCAACCGTGGTGGTCGGTCGACGTCCATGTGCGCCGGTTTGAGGCGGTCCACAGAAATCCGGTCCGGCCGGCCGCCGAAGTCGACGATGAAAGACTTGTCGCCCCGTCGCAGGACCCGGAAGGGCCGTCGTACGGCGGCCGGAGTGGCCCCCGGTGCGCGTCATGACGCACAAAGACGTACTCCGCTGTGCGAAGCGCCGGGGGGACGTAGGACTGGGGGCCACCGTGGCTGGACGTCGGCACGGGGGCAAATCGTCGGGCGGCCTCCTGGAGGTCCGAGCGCTGGCGAGCGGCGGACCAGGGACTGGTAGCGTCGGGCACGAATTCGCCCGGAACGCGGAGCGGCTGGCCGTAGACGAGCTCGGCGGCGGACGCCTGGAGGTCTTCCTTGGGGGCCGTGCGAAGGCCCAAAAGGACCCACGGCAGCCGGTCGGCCCAACCGTCGTCCTGAAGGCCGGCCATGAGTGCGGCCTTCATGGAGTGGTGAAACCGCTCGCACAACCCGTTGGCTTGGGGGTGGTAGGCCGTGGTGCGGTGCAGCGTGACCCCCAACGAACGGGCGACCGCGCCCCAAAGCTCAGACGTGAACTGTGGGCCGCGGTCGGACGAGATGTCCGCTGGTGCGCCGAAGCGCGCGACCCAGGTGGCGATGAACGCCTGCGCCACGTCGGCGGTGGTGGTGGAGGCGAGGGGCACGGCCTCCGGCCACCTGGTGGTCCTGTCCACCATGGTGAGCAGGTGGGTGAACCCCCGCGAGGGGGGCAGGGGACCCACCAGGTCCACGTGGACGTGGTCGAAACGCCGTTCAGGCACGGCGAAAGGTGCCAGTGGGGCCTGGGTGTGGCGGTGGACCTTGACCCGCTGGCAGGCCGTGCAGGCGTTGGCCCAGTCGCGGATGTTTCGTCGAAGGCCGTGCCAGACGAAACGCGCCGACACCAGCTTCTGAGAAGGTTTCCGGCCTGGGTGAGAAAGGCCGTGGATGGAGGCGAAGATGCGGCGCTGCCAGGAAACGGGCACGATGGGGCGAGGCTGGCCCTGGGAGACGTCGCAGAGCAGGATGGTGCCCGCGAAGGGAATGTCGGCCAGGCGGAGGCCCGTGTCCGCCGCACGGAGTGCCTGCACCGAGGCGTCGGTGGTCTGGTCGGCCGCCATGAGCGCGAAGTCCACGCCGAGGTGGACCGCGTTCGCGCTGGCCTGAGAAAGACAGTCGGCCACGGCGTTGTCTTTGCCGGCGACGTGCCGGATGTCCGTGGTGAACTCCGACACGGCGGAGAGGTGGCGCTGCTGGCGGGCCGACCACGGCTCCGTGACCTTAGCCATTGCGTCGACCAACGGCTTGTGGTCGATGAAAGCCATGAACGGGCGGCCCTCCAGGAGGTGTCGGAAATGGTGAACGGCCAGGAATAGCCCGAGCAGCTGGCGGTCGAATGTGATGTAGTTTAACTCGTTCAGCCGGAGTTGCCGGCTGAAAAAAGCGAGTGGCTGCCAAACCCCATCCACCCATTGCTCATGGACGGCGCCCACCGCGTAGTTGGAGGCGTCCGTAGTGAGGGCGATGGGCGCGTTGAGCACCGGGAGAGCCAGCAGCGTTGCGTCGGCGAGGGCCCGTTTGGCGCTGGCGAAGGCCGCGTCCATGGCCGTGGACCAAACAATGTCATGCTTGGCCGGCTTGCCCCGGAGGGCCTCGTAAAGGGGCCGCATGAGCTGAGCAGCGCGGGGCACGAATCGGTGATACAAATTCACCATGCCGAGGAACTCTTGGAGGGCCTTGATGGAACGGGGACGCGGGAACGTGGTGATGGCCTCGACCTTGGTCGGCAGCGGCACGGCCCCGGTCTTGGTGATGCGGTGGCCCAAAAAGTCAACGGTCGTCGCGCCGAAGTGGCATTTGACCGGGTTGACAATTAAGCCGTGCTCGCTGAGGCGACCGAACAGTGTTCGGAGGTGGAGGAGGTGCTCGGCGCGGGACGTGCTGGCGACGAGGATATCGTCCAGATAGACGAAAAGAAACGGCAGGTCGCGCAGCACGCCGTCCATCAAGTGCTGGAACGCCTGGGCCGCGTTCTTGAGGCCAAACGGCATCCGCAAAAATTCGAACAGGCCGAACGGCGTGATGACGGCCGTCTTCGGGACGTCGGCTGCCCGGACAGGTACCTGGTGGTAGCCCCGTATCAGGTCAATTTTCGAAAAGATGACCCGTCCCGCCAAACGGGTGGAAAAGTCCTGAATATGTGGGATCGGGTACCTGTCGGGGGTGGTAGCGTCGTTGAGACGGCGGTAGTCGCCACACGGGCGCCATCCACCCCCCGGCTTTGGCACGATGTGCAGTGGCGAGGCCCACGCGCTATCGGAGCGCCGCACGATGCCGAGGTGCTCCAACGCGTCGAACTTGGCCTTCGCCATGGCGAGCTTGGCCGGGTCGAGGCGGCGGGCCCTGGCGTAGACCGGCGGGCCCGTAGTGGGTATGTGGTGCTCGATCCCGTGCCGCACCGCGACGGCCGAAAACGTCGGCCGCGTGAGGGCCGGGAATTCCGCGAGCAGGCGAGCAAACTCGTTCGCTGCCGGGAGGGCGCACGCCAGTTCGGTCGGCGCGGAGCTGCTCATCGTGCACGCCAGGGAGCTGAAGGTCTCGGCGTTGACAAGGCGACGACGTTTGACGTCGACCAGCAGCCCGTGCGCGCAGAGGAAGTCGGCGCCCAGCAAAGCCATGGGGACGCAGGCGGTCACAAAAGTCCATTGAAAACGCTGGCTGCCGAAGCAGAGGGTGACGACGCGTGGGCCGAAAGTGCGTATGGCCGAGCCATTAGCAGCGACCAAAGAGGGGCCGCAAACGGCGTCCCGCCTGTCCTGCTCGGAGGCGGGTATGACGCTCAGTTGGGTGCCGGTGTCACACAGGAAACGCCGCCCACATGCTTTGTCCCGAATAAACAGCAAGTTGCCCGAGTGGCCGGCGCTCATGGCTGGGAATGAACGCCAGCCCGGCCGTTTCCCGACCTGCCGAAAGTGCACGGGGGCCGGCACGTCCGAGCCTTGTGTCCGAACCTGGCGTGGTAATAACACCACGCCCGGTCAAGTGGAGGCCCCGGCCGTCGTGTCGGAAGCGGGCGGTGCGGCGTGGCGGCCGCCAGTTGCACCGGCAGTTCGGCCTCCAACCGCGCAGGGCGCTCGGGTGTCGTGGGCGTCGCCTCGGACGGCGGCGGGCTCCAGGTAACCGCGCCGATGTGCTGGCCCGCCGAGGAGATCTTATCGGCTTCCCTGGCGAGGGCGCGGGAATCCGTGATCAACGTGCCAGCCAGGGCGAGGCGTACCGGGTGAGGCAGCTGGCGAAGGAACAGCTCGCGGAACAGAAAATCCGGAGAGTGCTCACCGAGCAACGAGAGCATATAGTCCATGCGCTTGGACGGGCGCGTGTCGCCGAGCTCGGGCAGAGCGAGCAGGCGCCGTGCGCGTGCCGCCGGTGAGAGGGCGAAAGCGTCGAGGAGGAGTGTCTTCAGCGCGTCGTATTTGTCACCAGCCGGCGGGTGCTCGAGGAGGCTCAAGGCGCGGGCCGCGGTGGCGGAACCGAGCGCCGCCACAACATGGTGGAAACGGGTGTCGTCCGCGGTGATGCCTCGCAGGGCGAACTGAGAGTCCGCCTGAGCGAACCAAACAGCCGCGTGAGCCTCCCAGAAGGTAGGCAGTTTAAGCGTCACTGCCGTATCCATGTCGGTAGGTCACCAATGAAGGAACTGCGCTCCAACGCGAGTCAGAAGAATTGACGCGACCAAAGACGGAATTCGTCCGAGTTGCTTTATTGAAACAAAACAGCTCAGGTATTCTGACAAGCCCGTTTATCGGGCAGCAATATATATACACATTTATGTCGGGAAGTTTGCCCGGCAAAAGCTATACCGGGCATGCCCGGGTGTCAAGGGCGAGCCTTGGAAAGGCGAGTCTGGACCTGCCCGGGCGTGTTTGGCTGCGGCCTGGCAAGTCGAGGCTGGGCGTGCCCGGGCGCTCTGGACGAGCCCTGGAAAGGCGATAGCGGGCATGCCCGGACGCTCTGGGCGAGCCCTGGAAAGGCGATAGCGGGCATGCCCGGACGCTCTGGGCGAGCCCTGAAAAGGCGATAGCGGGCATGCCCGGACGCTCTGGGCGAGCCCTGGAAAGGCGAGAGCGGGCATGCCCGGGAAAGACGAGACCGGGCGTGCCCGGGAGGTTCGGGCGTGCCCGGGAACAGTGAGTCCGGGCATGCCCGGGAGAGGCGCGTCTGGCCGTGTTCTGGCCGGTGCAAGGCGATTGTGTGCATCCAGCGGTAACCGCTACAATGTTTGTATATTTGTGACCAAAACGTCTCATTCTTCTTCAAATAAAAATAACACCCACAAACACAGTCCATGAACTTTTAATTACGTATTACGTACTGTTGGGATATACCTTTTGACCCTTCAGACTGCTGAGACCCCTCATACTTTTAATGACCCTTTAACTCCTCCAAGACCTTCAAGACCACCAAGACCCCTAAAAACCCAAAATACCCTTAAAGACTCCATATACCCCGAAGACCCAAAATACCCTTAAAGACCCAGAGGACCCAAACAGATCCTGAAGACCCAAAAGACCCATGGAATCATGTTTCAATAGCATGTAATTAATAGACATAATCAGTGTAATTAATAGATGTATGTACTCAGGTTTCTATAGCATGTAATTAATGGATGTACTTTACTCATATTCCAATAGTATGTATTTAATAGACGTACTCAGTCATGTTACAATAGCATGTAATTAATAGACGTACCCTGGTTTTAATTGGACGTAATTAATCAACATAGTCAGGTTTCAATAGTATGTAATTAATAGACATTAAATTTCAATTATATCTTTTTTGATTAAAATGGAGCAAACGTTTGTGGTTATGTATGCATATTTGTGACCAAAATGTCTTCTTCAAATTTTCTTTAACAATTCCATAGTGTTATTTATATATTTAAAGCTAACCTAAGAAACACATTCATGACTTATCCATATTCATCAGCGCTATTTTTTTGTTACTTTGACTTGATTAATCGAGATGTAGATCGTGATATGGGCAAAATAAATGAATCGTCGTAAAAATCCAGCCGGAAATCTAAGGGAGGCGGTGTATTGGGGCCACATCTGCTTTGTGAGGCTGGAAGTTCAACTTTCATCCAGTTTTTGATAAATTTGTATTGACTTTCCCTTCCAGCTCTAATTGATAATTTAAAATAAATATAAATTTGTACTTAGTTCCTTTTTAACTCAACTGGACGGTAGTCCAGTTGAGTTCATCACATACTGAACCCTCCGGCGTCTGTCGTCTGTCGTCTGTCGTCGTCGTCGTCGTCGTCGTCGTCGTCGTCTGCCGTCTGTCGTCCGTTAACTTTTCGACGTTAACACTCCAGCGTCCACAAATATCAACCGATTCTGATCAAACTGGACCTGCAGCATCCTTAGCCCAAGGACCAGGTTGGTATTACATTTCAGCCCGATCCGTTGAAAAATGGCGGACTTTGGCGACCATTTTTTTTTTTGGTCATGAAAACGACGTTAACACTCTAGCGTCCACAAATATTAACAGATTTTGATCAAACTTAGAATGTTTAACCCTTACCGCACAAGGTAGGTTGCTATTGCATTCCAACCCGACCCGTCACAAAATGGCCACCATAGGCCGCCATATTGTTTTCAGCTCCGAAACGACGTTAAGACTTTAACGTCCACAAATATTTATGGGTTTTGATCAAACTTGGTGTGTGAAGTTGTCCAGTCAGTTCAGTTGAGTTCTGCTTCCCTGGAAGCTCTAGTTATTTGTACGTGTTGGGTTCTGCTTTCTGATTTACAGTAGATATTCAATCAGAGCACAATATATATATATTTGGAGCGTGCCAAGCCATGCTCGTTCTCATCATAAACCTTTGTTGAAAATTTGATGACAATAGCTCAAAAAAAAAAAGTTACGGCGGCCCAGACAGACACACATAAACAGACACATGAAAGTTATTACAAATTCCGTATAATTAACCAGTAGGATCACCATGCTTTCCAAGTTGATTTACAAGCTCCTTTTGCAAGCCATGACAATACAGTCTACAGGGGTGTTTTTCTCAGTCTCTTTTTTTCACCTTTTTGTGTGATCTGCTTTCATTATATTAATATAGTTATATGAATATACCCATAAAAATGTACCTATAAAAATATACCTTTAAAAAACCAACATTGAATCAAATCTCATGTTTGGAACCCCGCCATGTTGAGCTCTAGTCTCCAACAAAGCATGGGCATCTTGTGTGCTCACTGTGTTGAATTGCATTTCGCTAAATTTCCTACTTGACTTTTAAAGAACTCTAAAGGTAAATCATATTTAAAGGTAGAACTCTGTTTAAAGGTAAATCTTTGTGGTTTCCGTTTTTGTGTTTCGTGTACTTTATCCGTGCCGTGTCATCCACCTGGAGATGTCCATAGCATAGACACTTGGAGAACAAATTCACACTTTATAGTAGTCTGAACTGCCTCTAAGCTCAATTCCACAGTTTAATTTATGAAATTTGGCTCAGGTTAAGAGTCTCTGGGCGTCATAACATATCATTCTCTGCTAACTCCTCTCCCCTTCCCTCACCTCCCGATCCTCTTCCCCCAGCCCCTTCCTCTCTCTCCCCCACTCCCCCTCCTCTTTCCCCCTCCTCTCCTCTCTCTCCTCTTTCCCTACCCACTTCCCCTCCCCCTTTCCCTGCCCCTCCCCCTCATCCCCTCCTTTCTCTCACTTCCCCTTCACACTCCCCCCTTCCCTTTCTGTCCCCTCCTCTCTCTCCCTTCCCCTCAGCGAAGCGACCCTGCATTACCCAGCAACACCAAGCACCTTTGCTAGTTATGAACAAGAAAGAGCAATCAGAGATTCCAGACCCTCGCCAGGTGTTCGTGGTTTTTAAGGCTTTTTGTGGTAGAAACAAATATGGCCGATGACATCATAAATAATTTTTTTTCTCCACTAATTTATCCCGAGATGACGCTCAATTTCATCTTGATCGGATGAAGTTTTGTACTTGTCAAATTATGACGTCATAATGGAGGCACCTATGACATCATCATTAGCATATTTTATTCCCCATGGAGAGTTCTTTACAATGAGCCATGTCTCAATTTTTTCTATGCAGCGCCTTCGGAGATTTTGAGGTGCAATATTTTTTTCCAAGATGGCGTCTGTACCACATGACCTATGACGTCATAATTATGAATAAAAAATTCCACAGATGGAGGCACTCCTATGGTAAAATTTCGTGTCAATCGGACCAACGTTTGCCGAGAAAGTGAATTTTTAAAATGCATACGCGTACTCACGCACGTTGGCAACCGAATGCCTAACCCTGCTTTTCGCTGATTATGGTGTTGCATATGCTACTCTTCAATCTGCCAGTACATGTCCTGACTGCAGTGACCTATTAAAGATGTCCGTTCCTGCTAGAAATGTCTCACACACGATGACAGGCTTTGACAGGCCCCTCTGTTTTTTATGGGAAGGAGGTGATACAGGAAGGTTGACAAATCTACCCATGCGAAGTTATTTAACCTCAACGTTGCCCAGCTAAAAAAAGGCTTGTAATACCCCTTGCCACACCACCAGGTGGCGCTACACTGTACACATTTACGAAGATAAGTTGCATCCCCACACCCCTCGTGAGGCGTCAGCCACATAGCCTATGTTACCCCCCACATAACGTTTTATTTGTACCCTGAGTTTGGAGTTTGGATATTAAAAGATGTGGCCGTACATAAGGAACAAAGCCACAGAGAGAGAGAGAGAGACAGACAGACAAACAGACAGACAGACAGACACAGAGAGAGAGAGAGACAGACAGACAGAGAGAGAGAGAGGGTGAGAGAGAGAGAGAGAGAGAGAGAGAGAGAGAGAGAGAGAGATAGAGAGAGAGAGAGAGAGAGACAGACAGACAGACAGACACAGAGAGAGAGACAGACAGACAGAGAGAGAGAGGGTGAGAGAGAGAGAGAGAGAGAGAGAGAGAGAGACAGACAGACAGACAGGCAGAGAGACAGACAGACACAATGGCTTTTTAAAATATAGATATCTGTTAACATGTCGCTTACCTGCTCAGCCACCTCCCTCAATACTCTCGGGTGCATATTATCTGGCCCGGAGCTTAATTTACTCTTATATTTCCAACCTGTTCCTAATGATGCCTTCAAGCTTTCATGTCCACCAATGGAACAACCAAGTTAGCTATTCGGAAGGTTTTATTTTCCACCTTTCATGGAAAGCTTCATATGTAGCTTCTGCCTTATGAAAGATGAGCACAGGCATAGGAACGAAAGACATACGACACTCTGGCACACTTTGGTATTAAGACATAGGACATGACCGATTATAATGTAAAGTACAGTTACGTGTGTTGGGGGTAGATAATGAAATACCTCAGTCGAGATAGAATTGTATAGATTAGCGTGCCCCGAATGTCATGAAGAAGAAGAATCTTCATGTATCTAAGTTAGGCCAACTGTCCGGTAAGATCGTATATGTGTCTCCATACGAGGGGTGGAGCTATGCTAATTAGGTAGGGCTTAAGAAAAACCCCAGTGTGTAAATGCCCCTGTGATTTTTCCCTTTGTTCTTATAAAATTCACTTGGCCAGCCATGCAATCGGAACATTGCCACAACCACACTGACAAGCCCGACAGAAACCCGAACAAAGGCCGATCAGCCAGGGAGCCTCGCCCCAGTACATTCTAGATGGGCGGTCAAGAATGGCCGTGAGGTCACGCCCCGAATGAGGATTGGTTGAGGAACGATGGGGTGATTGAATCATGCTAGGTGATTGGATAGAGCGCGACGTCAGAAGGAACCATCTAGAATGGAGGAAGTAAAGCGAAGGGATCGCCATTGTTCTCTCTCTCTGGTCCTGGCTTTTATAGTGGACCATCACGTTTTATAACACTCTCCCTGTGCCCCTCGGCGGAGGCGGCTGCACTTTGAGCGGTATGCGCTGGCGAGGCCAGTGGTAAGAGCCCGATGGATCATGCCGATCGGAGGAGGAGTGATTTCGGCTGACACTCCGTGGGTCGGTGGGTACGACCACCAGGCTTTCAAGGGCTGTTTGGGGACGCCAGGCTGAGTACCGGCCAACCCACCACATAAACACATTTTCTTTTATTTGTCTTCCCTTGTCATGTCTGTGTGTCTGTATGGAGGGTCCCTCAGTTAGAATTTAGTTTTACCTCACCATTTATTTCGTTTTTATTACTCTTGCGTTTATCTTCATTAAACCCGTTATTTATTGCATTTCTTTGTCGTGCCTGTATATTCGTTTCTGTGTCTGTGGGGATCGGATAACCCCTGCGTGTGTGTCCGATCAGATAAGACCTCGTGCCCTCCCACACTAGTAAGGGAAACATATGAAAATCTGTTAACTAAATTGTTACCAAAAAATTTCTTCACCAATATGTTTGTAAAGGTGTGTAATAACATGTGTTAAAATGTTGAAGGTCAACTCCCGTGGGAAACCCAGAAAAAAAGCTGTTGAATTCGGGTACCGAAAAATTATTTTCGAGAATTTTTATTTTTTTAAATCGGCCCTTAAGTAACTTATGAGGGGTCAAATAAGGGTTTTTCATGATTCTGAGTTGATTGTTAACATTTATATTTCACCACAGACACTCCTTTGTGGAAAAATAATTTCTAAATATATCTCATTTTCTACTTTGCAGGACATGGAGTCTAGCAATATGGATGAAGACGTTACTCCACCTGTGCTCAATTGCTTCATCTGTGCACGCTCGGATACACCAGCTGAAAGGCTCATACAGGCAACTCCAAAGGGATACTCAACTTTATTGAAACAAGCAGAAACTGTCGAAAATGTTACTGTTGTGGAACGTATGAAGGAGGCTCAAAAGGAAGGAAAACTGAGGTACCACCAGAAGTGTAAAAATGATCTGTACAACAACTTTGTTGCAACCACCAAGAAGTCAGCTCAAGCATCAAAGGCAGAGAAAGAGTCATCAAAGTTGAAGAGAAGACGCACTACTTGTGAGTTCAGTTCATCAACTGGCTGCAGTTCTAGAAGATCACAGTCAGTTGACCTCCTGTATAAGGATGTATGCATTCTTTGCAACCAACCAGCCCAGCTCTACAAAAATAATCCAGCACAAGCTAGAAAGAAATACAGAGTGCCAGATAATTTGACTGCAGATACACTGAAGGCAAGCTTGCTGAAGACAGCACGGAGTCGCGGGGATGACTGGGGCACTGAAGTCACTGGACGCCTGGAAGGGATCAACGACTTGGTAGCAGAAGAAACACTGTACCATTTGCGATGCAAACTTATGTTTGCAAGAGGTGACAGTTTGTCCAAGACTGATGAGGAAGGAAAAAGGAAGAGAGGACAGAGGAGTATTGATGAGGAGCGAGCGGCAGTTTTTTATTGAATTCTGCGAATGGTTAGACTCAGAATTAGAGCATGGGGTAATGAACATGGACCAAGTCCATGAAAAGCTGCAGGAGTTTGATCAGTCACCAGAGAAGAGCCTTTCTTATTCAAAGCATTGGCTAAAGATAAAACTTCTAGAGAAATACGAAGACACCTTGTATTTCACAACACAGGAAAGAAGGGCAGATGTACTCTGTCTCAAAGATGGCACTGACAATATTCTGCGAGAGCATCATGCTAATCTTGACCATGGAGATGAGAAGACTCAGATCATAAAGACGGCACTCAACTTCATATCCAATGATATTGCCTTGATTGATTTCGGTCCAAAGTCATACCCCACCACACACAGTATGACTGACATCGATAGTCAGCTGACACTTGTTCCTGCAAGCCTTCAGATGTTCTTGAGACTGATTGTCAAGACAGACAAAAGAGTTGCCGTTTGGGGGCAGAATTTTATTAAGGCCTGTCGACCTCGGTCTGGAGTATTGCCACACCAAATGGGGCTTGCCATACAACTTGATCATAGATTTGGGTCAAAATGGATGCTCAACAAGTTCCACCGGCTGGGATACACTGAGTCTTACACGGAGACACAACACTACAAATACTGCTTCCTTAATAGTAGGAGTGGAGATGATGTTCCAGATACTTCTGGCACTCTTGACACCATTGTGGAGGAAACCGATGAACAGATCAATGATGAGGTTGCGGTTGATGCTGCGCTTGAGGATCAATCAGTGATGACAGCCAAAGTGCCAGCCAGTGAAAGTGAATTGTCAAGTAATGATCAGGTGGTCTTTATGGAGGTTGGGGAAACAAACAATGCAGTCACTCAGTTTGTTGGAGACAATATAGATTTAAACATTGTCTCTATTCACGGAAACACTCCCTTTCACTCAATGGGTTGGATCGAAGTCACCTCTCCGGCACCACCTTTGCCTTTGCCTTTGCCATCCGGCACCACATTCACTCCGTGCCTACCTGCAGACCCGGGACTGGATCCTTCTACAGAGCATGTCTCTGAACCCCAGTGACTATGGATGGACAATAGGTGTGCATGGGTATGAGCCAGTTCCAACACTGGACCCCACGGCTCCTGAGGAGCTATTGCAGTTCACGAGCTGTAATTGTCATGGAGATTGCAGCAACCGGCGATGCAGCTGCAAGAAGAATGGGGTCACGTGCATCTCGGCCTGTGGAGTCTGTAATGGCATTACATGCAGAAACTGCAGTCATGATGTTGTTGAGTCTGAAGAAGACATAGACAATGACTGTTGAAACTTCTGACATTGTGAATCAGAAATAACTCTTGAGTATTATATATGTATGTGAAATAAAAGCTACTTTGTGTGTAAATGTAAAAGTGAAAATATAAATGTTAACAATCAACTCAGAATCATGAAAAACCCTTATTTGACCCCTCATAAGTTACTTAAGGGCCGATTTAAAAAAAAAAAATTCTCAAAAATAATTTTTCGGTACCCGAATTCAACAGCTTTTTTTCTGGGTTTCCCACGGGAGTTGAACTTCAACATTTTAACACATGTTATTACACACCTTTACAAACATATTGGTGAAGAAATTTTTTGGTAACAATTTAGTTAACAGATTTGTGAAATATCTCATAAAATGCCCTTACTACACGCGCCAAAGAGATAACACCGCCATCTTTTTGGGTATACGTCTCGGAGTTAAAGCTCGTTTGGTCATCCGTCGCCCTGAGGTCTTCACTACAGGGTCGACACGACAGTACTCTATTTGAGTACTTTACATTTTGCATTTTTTTGTTGCATGTTTCACAAATTTATTGATGCTTTTCTGAATTGTTTTTGCAGAGAATCAATTGAAAATGGTTTCTTGTTCCACGTCAAGTTCCCAGTTGTTTGACACAGAAGATTCTTTCCATCAGAACGTGGCACAGACTTCTTGTTGGGATGTCAACAGATATAACAGTGTTCTGACAAAGAACAACAATTGTGTTACGACATTCAATGAATCTGAAAAGAACGAGAAGCCACACACGTGTTCTGTTTGCAACAAGACGTTTAGTTCATTAACATCTTTAAAAAGATGTCAGGCAAGGCACAAACGTGAGGTGCCATACAAGTGCACTGTGTGCGGCAAGGATTTCTACTGGTTATCATCTTTGAATTCTCATCTGGTAAAAACACACAGGAGAGAAGTCTTATAAATGTCCTGTGTGCAGCAAGGATTTTGCTCGTTCATCGTCTTTACAAACGCATCAAAAGGTACACACAAGAGACAAGCAGTACCAGTGCTCCGAATGCATCAA
This sequence comes from Myxine glutinosa, assembly GCF_964187855.1. Lineage (NCBI taxonomy): Eukaryota > Metazoa > Chordata > Myxini > Myxiniformes > Myxinidae > Myxine > Myxine glutinosa. The sequence continues at coordinate 60,871,168 of NC_136265.1, forward strand.
GGAATTTTCTCTTCTCTCCAGGTTGAAGCAGCATCAAATAATACACACCGGAGAAAAGCCCTACACATGTTTTTATTGCAGCAAGGTGTTTGCTCTTGCTTCACGTTTGAAAACACATCAAATAATACACACAGGAGAGAAGCCTTTTAAGTGTTCTGTATGTAACAAGGCGTTTGCTCGTTCTTCATATTTGTATTGTTACATATTTATGTGAATGTATGTGAATTACCATTCAGGTCTTTGCTTATCCGTGTGTATTATATTAAGGGTTGTTGTGGTTGGAGGGTCAGGAGCCCTTCTGAAATAGTGGCCGGAAACGGAAGTGACCGGAAAACGGAAGAAAAAGACACGAGGAAAAAGGACGGGTATTCTTCTCTTTTTCCTCGCCCCGCTCCGACGACAGGGGGGATTGATTGAGCCGTGTGGAAAAGCGGCGTTCCCGAGCCTGTCTGGCGAGAGGAGTTACCGGGACGGATACCTGCCCGGTGGACGTCAAACTGTCGTGTGGCCGTGCACCGACCCAGCGTTTGGCGCCGTTCGCGACCCCGTCTAAAAAGACGCGTACGGGTCGCCCGTTGGGGCCTAACACGCCTTGCAAGTGGCGTGGGGCTTTTGGGCTTGCTTTCCCGTACCCGCTTCGCGTGGCCACGAGGGGCTGCAGCCGGGGTGCCTGGTAGCGGTACGATACCTGCCCGGTGGAAACACGTCCACCCGGGGTTCGTTCAACCGCCCGAGTGCGGCGACGCCGACCATCAACTTGGTCAGGAGGGGCCCAGAGACATTGTGCGGGACCGAGACCAAGACCAAAAGGGGGTCGTGAGTACTCACCGGGACACACATATATAAGATGGCCATCTTAATCATAGGGAATTGATTGTGGATTGAGAATTGTTGATGGTTGTGTATTGTTGATTGCTCAGGGAAAATCTCCGTGGTTGTGTCATTGAAATTGTATGGTAGCATTACCATTGAAATATATCCTTGAACATCAGTTGTCTCTTGGGTGAAATTCATATGGATTGCGTGGCGAAAGCGCATATATAATACAGCTTTCTGGCGAAGTTCCTCTCACGGTCCGGGGGTCACCGAGACCAGGTATTCACCGAGGGGACCACGTAACAGTATGCACATAAAAACATTCACACCAAAGAGAAGGCCTTCAAGTGTTCTCTTTGTTTGAAGGTGTTTGGTTCTTCGTCGTCTTTATCGAAGCATAAAAAAATACACACAGGAGAGAAGCCCTACAAGTGTTCTTTGTGCTCCAAAGCATTTGTTTATCAGTCAAAGTTGAAACTGCATGTAGGAATCCATACAGGAGAGAAGCCTTACACGTGCATTGTGTGCAAAAAGGCATTTAATGATCTCTTAAAATTGGAGGTTCATAAAAGAATACACACAGGAGAAAAGCCATATGAGTGTTCTCTTTGCAGCAAGGCGTTTACTTCTTCATCATATTTGTGTCAACATCAGAAAACGCACAAAAGAGGGACAGGAGGCCAAGTGCAACCTCACAAGAGGAACAAGTGCACAGAGCAGCGTGTGTGGGACTAGCAGAGTATGTGAAAAGCTCAACAGACTATCAAATGAGATTTCTGCATGAGCAAGAAAACAACAATCAGAAAAGATATCCTTAATCCATTTAGTTACAAACTCCCAAAATCAGGTGTAAGTGCAGGATACTACACAGGAAAACGAAACAGAAACAAATACAGCCCCAATGATTGCAAATAATAACTACATGGTATTCATAGAATACTTACCCTGCGCAGTCAACTTGTTGCGAGCCAACTCTTCTGTTTTTTAAGGGTTTATTTCTTTGATCCAATATGGCTGCCAGACCACATTACCGATGACATCATAAGTTTACATTCTCCAATATAATTGTTGCGTAGATCACACTCAATAAATTTCAAACTGATTGGACTAAGCGTTGTACTTGTCAAATTATTACGTCATAATTAAGGTACCAATGACGTCGCTAACATTTATTCCCCATGCGGAGTTCTTTACAATGAGCCACGTTTCACTTTTTTCCATGGAGTGGTTTCCGAGATATAGAGGTGCAACTTTTTTGGGGGTTTTTTTTTCAAGATGGCCATGCGACCTATGATGTCATAATCAGCATTAAAAATTATACAGGAGTCGCTCCTGCAGTGAAAATTCCGTGTCCATCGGACCAACAGTTGCAAAGAAAAAAAAAATCATACTGATCGGATCAAGCATTGTAATTGTCGAATTATGACGTCATAATGAATGCACCGATGATATCATCATTAACATAGCTTGTTCTCCATAGTAAGTACTTGCCAATGAGCCATGTTTCAAATTTTTCCATTGAGCAGTTTCAGAGTATAGGTGCAGCGTTTTTCCAAGATGGCGTCCATACCACGTGACCTATGACGTCATAATTATCGCAAAAAATTCTACAGGTGGAGGCGCTCCCATGATGCAAAATTTCGTGCCAATCGGACCACTGTTTGCTGAGAAGATTAATTGAACCACCTTTTAGCCAAAAATGCAGACACGTACGTATGTCGCTTATCCCAGCTTTTCGCTTCGTGAGCGCAGGGTAAAAAGGAAAACTATAAAAAGAAATATCAGCAGATATACTCTGACAAATGGGAGAGTGACAGAAGAGCTGGAAGATTCAAAAAAGAGCTTGACAGACCATGGATTGACAAGGAAGGCTCAGAATGGCTAAGAAGAGGTCAAATTAATAAGCCGTCATAAGTCCAACACCTAGTTTTGTTGTAAGTTGTCCACAACTTTTTGAAATGTCATGCCACATATTGTTTTATTCCAATCTCTCAATGGTGAAGAATCACTTTAAAAAAATTCAATTATCCCGATCTTGATGTTCACCTGTATCCAATCAATTATTCCGTTTCACACACCCAACCTGTCCACCAAATTTCGTCCGAATCCGTCCTCAACCTTTTGAGATATCATGTTCACAGACAAACAGACAGACAAAGATGAAAATATAACTTCCGGCCACCGAATGATACAGTCAGGTCTACCCCTGGAGAGAGAACAGGTTCAACCCGCTAATACAGACCAGATGACATCTACACAAACAGAAGAGATAAAGAGCAAGATCGGCAGTTAAAATGAGGAGGAATACAAGGCAGACAAGCGTTACGCCGAGGTCTCCCGTCGGTGAAGTGATGTGAGTTGACAAAGTGGAAGACGTAAGGCGGCCATCTTGGATTTTGACGTGGCGACCCAATTTTCAATAGCGTTCATCCTTATGCTTAGATACACCCACACACCAGATTAGAAGTTAATACTTCGCTTATTTTTCAAGATATTCCACTCACAAGGTTCAGACATACATGGCGGCGGCCATCTTGGATTTTGATGTGGCGACCCAATTTTCAATAGCGTTCTTCCTTATGCCTAGATACACCCACACACCACATTAGAATTCGGTCCTTCGCTTACGCACGCACGCACGTCCGCACGCATGCACGGACGGAGGGATGCACGCACGGACGGACGGACGGACAGACGGACGCACACACGGACGGAGGGGAAAACCATAGTCCCCCTTTCGCTCCGCGGTGCAACGGGGGACAAAAAGAGGAGGAAGACGAGGATGATGATGATAAGCAGCGTAGACTGGAATTAGAGAAGGCTCGCAGAATCGACATGAGATTAAGACCACGACAATACGGATATAACACAACAAACGGACAAAAATATCAGCAATGAGAACAAATGGAGCATTCAGAAAAATGATCCCAAAGTCGTGCACCCTTCACCCCACCTCCATTGAAATGTTCTGTAATTTCAGTTTTCCAATTCTCATTTTTGGTCCAGTGGCCCCTTTAACTTCCAAACAACAGTTCTTGCATTTTTTTTTCATTTCCAAAGCAAAATTGACGTTTTATAAAACTAACAAGTGAATCCTCTTGGATTGCGCTGAGGTTCGGGCATGGAATTTCGAGCCTCGATCATGGTTCGAGCCTCGATCTTGTATACAAAAATAATCATAATAATAATAAGAACCTTGGGCCGAATCTCGCGCTTCACCAGTGCGCGTGCGCGAATTTACGTCACGTCGGCAGCGAGAAGGGGTTCCCCAACACGAACCAATCAGGAACTGCCACGTCACACTTATATGATCTCCGAATTCCTGTGACAGGAATTCGCGTTACACTGGCTGGAAGTCATTCGCTAGAGGCGCTTCCTCAGCGCTAATAAATCAAAGACAAAGAATGAATTGTACTGCACGGATGCTGTAAATTTGAGTTTCGCAGTCACTCTCTTTCCAGCAACTAGTTTTGAAATACTATGGATTATAAATGTTGATTTTTGTGAAATATCTGACGGTCGTTTTTGTGCTTACTTTTAGCCTTTATTGGATTTTCTGTGCTTATTTTGGAAGCTTAACCCCCCGATGTTTATGATCTGCTTTCAAACAAAATTGTTTTTAACTGTTTTCGTTTTCTTCTGGTTTTGACTGTAAAAAAAAATTCTACTTTTGTAATAAAAGGGTATGAAGTCCAGTCTCTCTCTCTTTCTCTCGTGGCCCTGGATTTGTAGAGGTGGGGGTGCACCATCTTGGATGTGGGATATCTCTGGGTCGCTCCTTGGAGGTCGATCGGCTGTCTCTGTTCCACGTGCCTGTTCAAGAGAACTGTCCAGGGCTATACAACAGCTACAATGAGAAAGAGCAATCAGAGATAGCAGACCCTCGCCAGGACGTGTTTTCTGTGTTTTTTTTTAAGCTTTTGTGTTAAAACACGTAGGGCGGCCGAACCACGTGACCGGTGACGTCATCTCTTTTTTTTTTCTCTCCACCAAATTTATCCCTAGATGATGCTCAAGAAATTTCATCTTGATTGGATGAAGTTTTGTACTTGTCGAATTTTGACGTCATAATGGAGGCACCTATGACATCATCATTAACATATGTTATTCCACATGGAGAGTTCTTTACAATGAGTCATGTCTTAATTTTTTTTATGCAGCGCTTTCAGAGATATAAAGGTGCAAATTTTTTCGGGTTTTCCAAGATGGCGGACGAACCACGTGACTGATGACGTCATTATTATTTTCTTTTTTTCTCCACCAATTTATGCCGACATGACACTCATGAAACTCAAGAAAGTTTTCAAGTGTCAAGTTTCACTTTCAAAGTGTCAAGAAACATGACATGAAACTCAAGAAATTTCATCTTCATCGGATGAAGTTTTGTACTTCTTCATCGGATGAAGAAGTACAAAATGAAGACCGTCATATTTCATCTTCATCGGATGAAGACCTATGACGTCATAATTATCATTTTTTTAATTCTACAGGTTGAGTTGCACCTATGGTGAAAATTTCCTGTCAATCAGATCTGTGTTGGTGTTGGGCTAGCGGCGTTGGGCTAGCGAGTTGGGCCAACCCTGGTGTTGGGCTAGCGGCTAGGGTGCCGGCTTAGGATTCCTAGGATCCTGGGTTCGAATCCCGGTCGATCGCTGAATTAACGCCAGGGGGGTTGACTCAGCCTGTCATCCTTCCGAGGTCGGCCAATTGAGTACCAGCTCACTGGTAATTCCCTGCTTGTCGTTAAAGGCGGCAAAAAGGGTTGGCGTCAGGAAGGGCATCCGGCCGTAAAACATTGCTTCAAAAAGGGGACCGAAAAACAACAACAACCACGGTCCCCGAAAAAGGCCAACCCCCGCTTGCGGGGAAAAATGGCCTCTAAAGGTGTTTTTTTTTGTTTTTTTTAAAATCAGATCAACGGTTGCAGAGAAAATCATATTTATTCTGTGCAGACAAACAAACAAACAAACGGACTCAAATGCAATACCCTCTCCTCTGGCGTGGGTAATAATTCAAGAAGAGAAACCAAACCCTAAAGCTAAAGATAAGAATGTGAAAAATAGGGGCAATACCCCTGGGCACTCACCTGGTAGAATAAAGCAGTATACTACATTGACTCTAGGTATTTTAAAACAATTTCAATGGTTGCTTGGAGACAGGGCAACATGTAGAATCATTGTAATTCAATCATAAGACTTTAAACAAACACACAAAAAAATACCTATTTTGGGGGTAGCCCCTCCACCCCGTATACCTCCTTAGACCCCAATTTTTCTAATGTCTTGAACAAACATTGCTACATCATGGGTGATGAAGGTTGTGGTGAAGTTTCATTGAAATCGTGTGTGTTTTTTCAGAGAAAAGAGCAAATACCTACTTGAGGGGTTGCAATCCCCTTATAGATCCCTTTAGATTCCCCCTATAGATCCCTTTAGGGCCCCATTTTGTTAATGCCGTGAACAAATTTTGGTATAACTCAGGTGATTGAGGTTGTGGTCAAATTTAATCAGAATTGTGTGTATAGTTTCTAAGAGGAAATCAAATACCTATTTTGGGGTACAACCCTCCCCCCCCCCCCCCCCCCCATAGACCACCTTTGGGCCTGATTGTTTATTAGTGCTATGAACAAACATTGGTACAACACGGGTGATGAAATTTGTGGTGAAGTTTCATCGAATTGTGTGTGTAGTTTTAGAGTAAAAAGCAAATACCTATTTGGGGGGGGGTGGGGGGGGTGGGGAGGATCAAACCTGGACCCACCTTGACCCCCTGTAGGCCCCCTTAGACCCCTAGTTTTTTTTAATGCCATTAACAAACTTGAGTGGCAACATACCAAAGATTATTTGTGCCAATGTTTGGTCACAATCCCATCAGCGGTTTCGGAGATGAAGTTGCAAGTGTTTACGGACTGCCGGACGGAAGACGCGCCATCGCATACGCTACTCGGAACTACGTTCCAGGTGAGCTAACTAGATATCAAAACAAGGAAACTCCTCTAGCCACAAAATGTGCTACAAAATCAGTGCATTCCAAGAACTAGCATGGATCGGCTCGCTACGCTCGCCTCACCATGCGTCGCTGCTGAGGCACAGCCTGTTTTAACTGAGGATAATGACCTCATGGAATAGGATAACAAATTTAATATTTTTTATACCTTTGGAGGGAAAGGATGGGAGGCCGGAGGAGTGGGGGTGGGGTAGGAGTCTGGAGGGAGGAAGTGGGATGGGAGGAAGTGGGTGGAAGGAGGGGAAAAGGTAAGGTGGGAGTCCAGGGGGAGGGGTGGGAAGGTGTGTGTGGTGCGAGGAGGGAGGGAAAGGGGTGGGGGGAGGAAGGGGAAGGTGGGGTGGGAGTCCAGAGGGAGGGAGTGGGGTTGGAGGAGGAACCCAGCATTTCCCGGCAATGCCAGGTATCATTGTTAGTTATCATATAATGGAATGTGTGATGGGAGCTGTAACTATGTGATAATACATTGAATCATCTAGCGAGTAAAATTTACCCCCCACCTTCCCCCCAAACCCGGCAGTAGTCTGAACTACAACCTCGAAAGATGACCGTCAGCTCACGAGGGGCTATTTCAAAAAGACATTAAAATGCTTCACTTTCCTTATTTCTCCATCACGAGTAACCCGCATGTTCTTCTTCATCACGAGCTATTCCTCCTTTTCCTCTTCACAAGGCATATTTTGCCAACCAGTCTTTCACCTCAGCTCTTGATTCATCAACCCTTCCCTCTTTCTTGCAGCATGACCTTTTCCTTGCCTTGAACAAAAAATTCCTTTCACACATTCCATGATCCTTATCTCAAAATGTTAAGTATTGGAATCTTGAGAAGTCCAGTTTGCAGAGGTTGTCTATGCTTCCCTCTCGTCCCACCCCTCTCTGCTTCCCCACTTCCACCCCCTTGTCCCACTCCTCCCAGCTTCCCCCGCACCCCACACCCTTCCAACCTCCCCCTTGCTCTCATACTCCCAACGCCTCCAGTCCTGTTCTTCATTGTGTGAACCTCAAACATCCGAGACCTCCACTCAAACCGGACATGTCTCAATCCAGGTTGCTAATAAACCAAACATCATCTGTTTAACAGACTCCTTCCTCCCACAGGACATCCCTGATTCCTTCGTGTCTCTCCCCAGCAATTGTCTCCACCGATTTGAAAGGCCTGAATGACACCCCACCAGTGGAGTTGCACTTTACATCAATAACTCAATTTCTCACTGTCATTGTACTGATCTTACTATCCCTCTGGTCAGAATGGCTCAATTCTGCATTTGCTTCCAAATGTTGTGTTCTCAACCTCTCTCTCAACCTCTCTCTCAACCTCTCTCTCAACCTCTCTCTCAACCTCTCTCTCTCTCTCTCTCTCTCTCTCTCTTTCCCCATCACCCCCAACCCCTCACTCCCTGCACATTACCTCCAATCATCAGAAAGGTCATGGAATCCCTCACACCAAACTGTAAAGTCCTGGACACCTGAGAAGATGGAGAAGTTTCTGTCAACCCTCGACTATGACTTTGCAACTGAACCACCTGCTCTACTGCTCTTGCACATCCTCTTTCTGCCCTTTTCACCCTATCATTTGCCCTCAGTCATATTTCATCTGCTTGGAAATCAGTCAACATCACTGCATTACATAGCTGCCGCTGCCACTCTCTGACCAAAGCATCACTGCCGCTCCATACCTCATCCCTCAGATGAGGCAATCTGCAGCTTCCTCACTCTCTGCAGATCTGGACAAAATCACAGACTGGTCAAACAAGTGGAGCATGTCTTTCAATCCTGACAAATCTCACACTCTTACTATGTCTCTCCGAAAAGACCGACTGGACAACCCTCCCATATACTTTCTCAACAATCCTCTCCAAGAAGTTCTGTCACTCAAGCTTTTGGGTCTCACTACCTTCCATGATCTTTCCTGGGAAAACCACATTTCCAAACTGACCTCCAAAGTCAGTCGCCGACTGGGCATCCTGCGTCATGCGAAGTCCTTTCTGGGCACTTCTTAGCTCCTCACCACCGACAAGGCTTTCGTCCACAGCTCAATGGAATACTGCTCTCCCCTCTGGGCTGGTGCTCCTGTCTCACACGTAGTCTTCTGTCTTCTACCGACTCCTCTCCGGCCTAGCTCCCCAGCTCTCTCTGTGCTCTGTCCCCAAAATATTCCTACAGGTCGCAGAAGATCTGCCAGCAACCCTCTTATGGTGAAACTGCCAAAATCAAGACTCTCTGCTCACCTTCACTCCTTCATTCCTCTTTTATCCCGCCTCTGGAACAAACTCCCACACTCTCTTCAATCCCACTCCTCCCTCCAGGTCTTAAAAACAGCTGTTCACCACCATCTCTTATCTTCCCCCATTCAAAACCTTGATCTTTTCTACCCCCGTTAATTCACCCCAGATCCACTTTTTTTGAAATCCCGACTTCTTTGCTGGAAGTCCGAGCAGTGTCCATTTGTTTTTTTTTTTACCTCTCCCCCCTCCTCCCCCCTTCCCATGCCTCCTCTCCCCCCAAGCCCTCTCCCTCCCACAGATCTCCTGATGTCCCTGCTCCCCATCTTGTCTCCCGCTCCCTTTATCATATGTTTTATGTGTCAGTTCGTCTTTTTGTGATCAATGTTAGCTCTTACACGAGCCTCGATCTTGGATACAAAAAAAATATATATTACATAAACCAGAGAGTTCATGGAACATGATACCCCAGCTAGTGGTTAAGCATATGCAGCGTTACAAAAAGACCCGGACAGGATTGGTTGTTAATATTTTGATGACAATGATAGCCTTTGCTCTACATGATACAGACACTCAAAGTTTTCTTTATTTTTCCAGTCTGGTGGTTGAATGTAAAATAAAATGGCGACCTCACAGGAGAAAGCTGTGCGCCGAATGGTTCATCGAGACGAGATCCGACACGCAAGTTCAGCTTAATTTCCGTACAAGGTTTCAAAGGAATCCGCCATCGCGGACTGGTATCAGAGAGTGAGTGGTACAAGGAGTTTAAGGAAAATGGGAGTTGTCAGTAACAGAAAAGTACCGATTGACCAAGCACAAGTGCAGCAAGTGTTGAACGAGTGCGTGCATCATTTCAATAAATTCCCAGAAAATCAATCCGACGAACATTCAGAGAACTGGGACTACCAACCACCACTGTACACAGGATTTTGCATAAAAGACTGAAGCTTTATGCCAAGAAGGTGCAGATTCTGCAGGAACCTAAACCAAATGACGGATCGAAAGGCAAGGTGTTTGCCTTGGAAATGCTCAATCGCATTGATGATGGCGAAGATTACCTGATAAAGGTCATGTTCACAGACGAAGCTTGCTTTCATGTATTGCAGAAGGTCAACCGGCACAATGTGAGGATCAGGGGCTCTGAAAACCCCCACGTGATCATTGAACACAAACGAGACAGTCCAAAGGTCAATGTGTGGCGTGACCTTCTCTATGACCACTTGGTGGGTCCGTTTTTCTTTGCGGAGGATACAGTGACCTCAACAATTTACTGTTGGAAGGATTTGCCTTCCCATAGATTGAGGACCTGCAACCCGATATCATTTTTCAACAGGACGGCGCTCCCCCTCATTGGGCCTTAGTCGTTCGAGCCGTCCTGAATGAAAATTTTCCAGGTCGCTGGATTGGCCGAGATGTACCAACCGCCTGGCCCCCACGATCACCTGACACAATGCCTCTTGATTTTTTTCTGAGGGTTTGTCAAAGATGTTGACTGCAACATCAAGGTGGCGAACCTGCAGGATCTTCGGTATGGGATCACAGCCGCATGCCCACTGGTGGCCTCAAACATGCAGAGCAGAGCCGAACATGGCAAGAACTCGTCGTGTACCACCTTGATATCCTGTGCGCGACAAACCGAGCTCACATTGAAATGTATTGATGGTGTGCACTTGTACTCCAAGATGGCGGATCGCAAATGTGATGACGTCACACGCACACCCTCAATTTAGAATGGTGTGGCGGACACAAAAGCCCACTGGCGTGGTGACATCATTCCACGCACCAAGTGGGCGGTGGCCACGCCCGAGGGGTAGGCGTGGCCTCATGATATACCCCGGGCGACCAGCCCGGAGGAGTACAGTGTTACAGTGTAGTCTTACAATAAAGACGTTTATATGTTACCGCTTGTCCGCTTCCTCCTTGCTCACAAGCAGCGCGCGTAACGCCGCGCTTTACTGGTGACCCTCGACGTTGGATCTGCCGGAGCGATCCTTCCACACGCGACGCCATCGCCATGGCCGCCTTCGTCAAACTTCCGGAATTTTGGGAGGCTCAGGCCGAAGTCTGGTTCGTCCAGGCCGAAGCCCAATTTCAGCTTCGGCACCTCACCGGCGATGACACGCGCTACTGCCACGTCGTCGCCTCCCTCGGGCCCGGCACGGCCGCTCGAGTTGTGTCCGTCCTTCGCCACCCACCGGATGGCCACAAGTACGAGGCACTCAAGCGGCTACTCCTAGCCACGTTCAGCCTCACGGACGACGCACGGGCCGACCGCCTCCTGGATCTCCCCGAGCTCGGTGAGACGCGCCCGTCGGTCCGAATGGACCATATGCTGTCACTGTTGGGCGACGAAGCCCCCGGTTCGCTATTCCGGGCGCTTTTCCGTCGCCAACTTCCAGCGCAGGTTCGCCTCGCGTTGGCCGGGACCGGGCTAACGGAACCCCGAGCATTGGCGGCCGAGGCGGACAAGTACTTCGCCACTTCGGACACGCGGGCGAGCGTTGGCGTGGCCGTCACGGCCTTCGACGCTGCTGTTCCACAGCATCATCTTCTACAGCACGCTGAGTTTCAGCAGCATGCTGATACGCACCTCGTGAACGCCGCCACGCCCCGCCCACCGCCGCGGCGAAAACCGCCACCGCGGGGAAACCCGTCGACTCCACCGGCCTGGCGGAGCCAGCCGCGCTCCTCCAGCTCCACCACCTGGTGCTGGTTCCACGCCAAGTTCGGCCACGAAGCTCGGCGGTGTCATCCGCCGTGCTCCTTCAACGGGTCGGGAAACGCCCGGGCCGGCGCTCAATTGTGGCGATGAGCGCCGGCCGTTCGAGCAGCCTGCTGTTCATAACGGACACCTTCTCCGGGCGCCGTTACCTGTGCGACACGGGAGCACAGGTGAGTGTCATTCCCGCCGGCACGTCAGACAAGCACGCCGCGGGTGGGGGCCCCGCGCTGCTTGCCGCAAACGGGACGCCCATCCGTACGTACGGAAAACGCTGCCTCTCTCTGCGGTTTGGAGGGCAGGTTTTCCGATGGACGTTCGTCACCGCCGACGTGCCCATGGCACTGCTTGGCGCGGACTTCCTGTGCGCTAATGGGCTCCTGGTCGACGTCAAGCGCAGACGGCTTGTCCAGGCCGAGACGTTCAGCTCGCTCGCATGTGCGTTGCCCAGCTCAACGAGCGGCTTGCCAAGCGGCTTGCCGAACGATTCGGTTCCGGCCACGTTGGTCTGTACGCTTCCGGCAGCGGACGCATTCACCCGCCTCCTCGCCGGCTTCCCGGCCCTCACGCGGCCCACCTTCTCGGCGGGGGCCGTCAAGCACGGGGTGGCCCATCACATCCCCACCGTCGGGCCACCGGTCTACGCCCGGGCACGCCGCCTCGAGCCGACGAAGCTGGCGGTGGCAAAAGCGGAGTTCGCTACCCTGGAGCGACTCGGCATCGTTCGGCGCTCAGAGAGCGCTTGGGCGTCGCCGCTGCACATCGTGCCGAAGCCCGGCGGGGGATGGCGACCGTGCGGGGACTATCGCCGTCTCAATGACGCCACGACTCCCGACCGCTACCCCGTCCCCCACATTCAGGACTTTTCCGCCCGTTTGGCGGGCAGGTCCTTCTTCTCGAAGGTGGACCTCATACGCGGCTACCATCAGGTCCCCGTCAGGCCGGAGGACGTCCCGAAGACGGCGGTCATCACGCCATTCGGACTCTTCGAGTTCCTGCGCATGCCCTTCGGTCTGAAGAATGCGGCTCAGGCGTTCCAGCGACTGATGGACAGCGTCCTGCGCGACTTGGATTTTGTCTACGTCTACCTGGACGATATCCTCGTCGCCAGCGCGTCCCGCGAAGAGCACCTACGCCACCTCCGCACGCTCTTCGAACGCCTGGGCCAGCATGGCCTGATTGTGAACCCCGCAAAGTGCCGGTTCGGCGCCGCCACAATCGATTTTCTGGGGCACCGTGTCACCAGGCACGGAGCCGTCCCCCTGCCGGCCAAGGTGGAGGCGGTGAAGGGGTTTCCGCGCCCCCGCACGATCAGAGGGCTGCAGGAGTTCCTGGGCATGGTGAACTTTTACCATCGGTTCCTGCCCCGTATCGCCCAGCTCCTGCGCCCCCTGCACGAAGCTCTCCGAGGTAAGCCGGGCAAAGGCGACGTTACCTGGACCGAGCAGATGGACACGGCGTTCACGGGCGCGAAGCTCGCCTTGGCTAACGCCACCATGCTCGCGCACCCGGCGCCCGATGCACCGATCGCCCTCACCACCGATGCCTCGGACTACGCGGTGGGCGCGGTGCACGAGCAATGGGTGCGTGGAGCTTGGCAACCGCTGGCGTTCTTTAGCCGGCAGCTTCGCCCGCCCGAACGCCGTTACAGTACCTTCGACCGCGAGTTGCTCGGACTTCACTTGGCGGACAGGCACTTCCGCCATCTGCTCGAGGGCCGGGCGTTCACTGCCTTCGTCGACCACAAGCCGCTGATCTTCGCGATGGGCAAGGTCACCGAGCCGTGGTCGGCCCGGCAGCAGCGTCACCTCTCGGCCGTGTCCGAGTACACGACGGACATCCAGCACGTCGCGGGGAAGGACAACCCGGTGGCGGATTGCCTTTCCCGGGCCGTCGCCCACGCAGTCCACCTCGGCATCGACTATGCCCGGATGGCAGCGGACCAGGCCGCTGACCCCGACGTCCAGGCCTTGCGGACCGCCGTCACGGGCCTCCGCGTCACCGAGGTGCCGTTCGACGGCGCGGGCGCGGCCCTCTTGTGCGACGTCTCCCTCGGGCGTCCCCGCCCCATTGTGCCCGCGGGCTGGCAGCGCCAGGTGTTTGACGCCATCCACGGCCTGTCCCACCCGGGCGCGAGGGCCTCCCAAAGGCTGATCTCCGACAAGTTCGTCTGGCATGGCCTCCGGAAGGCCGTCCGCGGCTGGGCCAGGACATGCCTCGCGTGCCAGCGCGCCAAGGTGCACCGGCACACCCAGGCCCCGTTGGCCCCGTTCACGGTGCCGGAACGCCGGTTTGACCACGTCCACGTGGACCTGGTGGGACCTCTGCCCCCCTCGCGGGGTTTCACCCACGTCCTCACCATGGTGGACCGCACCACCCGGTGGCCGGAGGCCGTGCCGTTGGCGTCCACAACGGCGGCCGATGTCGCGCAGGCTTTCATCGCCACCTGGGTCGCCCGGTTCGGCGCCCCCTCAGACATCTCATCCGACCGCGGCCCCCAGTTCACCTCGGAGCTCTGGGGGGCGGTTGCGCAGGGGCTCGGGGTCCGGCTGCACCGAACCACGGCCTACCACCCCCAGGCTAACGGCCTGTGTGAGCGATTTCACCGCTCATTGAAGGCCGCGCTCCGGGCCACCCTCCGCGACGGCGGCTGGGTCGACAGGCTCCCCTGGGTCCTGCTGGGCCTCCGGACGGCGCCCAAGGAGGACCTGCGCGCATCCGCGGCGGAGTTGGTCTTCGGGCAACCGCTGCGGGTGCCGGGCGAGTTCCTCCCCGACTCCACGGCACCATGGTCCACGGCACCAGCGCTCCGCTCTGCAAGAGACCGCCCAGAGGTTCGCCCCGGTGCCAACGGCATGCCACGGGCACCCACCGACGCACGTCGCCCCGGAGCTTCGCACGGCGGAGTACGTCTTCGTCCGCCACGATGCCCATCGGACACCACTGCGGCCCCCGTACGACGGGCCTTTCCGCGTGCTGGAGACCGGGGCGAAGCACTTCACCCTGGACATCGGCGGTACTCCTGACCGCGTTTCGGTAGACCGCCTCAAGCCGGCCCACCTCGATGTGGACCATCCACCGCCAGTGGCCCGACCCCCACGTCGGGGCCGCCCTCCTGCGGGCGGACCCCCGGCACCGCCCAGCCCCGCCGCCACGCCGCCCCCCGGTCCTGCACCCATCCCAGGAGCAGCCAGGGGCATCCCACCTGGCATCCCTGCACCCCGGACGCCGCCGATCGCCAGGGGGCGCTTCGGCCGGGTCATTCGTCTGCCCCGCAAACTGGCCCTCCAGGTGCGTGGGAATTCTGGGGGGGCGCGTGTGGCGGACACAAAAGCCCACTGGCGTGGTGACATCATTCCACGCACCAAGTGGGCGGTGGCCACGCCCGAGGGGTAGGCGTGGCCTCATGATATACCCCGGGCGACCAGCCCGGAGGAGTACAGTGTTACAGTGTAGTCTTACAATAAAGACGTTTATATGTTACCGCTTGTCCGCTTCCTCCTTGCTCACAAGCAGCGCGCGTAACGCCGCGCTTTAATGGATGCATTTTCCAAATTACAGGCTTAATTACATCATGTTTAACGAAGTATAATTGAACAAAACCATTTAACTTTGTAATAACCAGAACACATTAACCACTACGAACCGCTGTTCAACCAATGTGAAGGAAAAAAATGGGACTTTTTATTTTATTTATCATTTCGTACCTTTCCTGGAATAAGGAAACTGGAGATTAGGGAGGGGAGAGTTTAAACTTGAGGGGAGCGGGTTTCCTCCATGAACTCAAAAATCACGAAATGAAGAACAAATTCGCTACCGTAATCATCTTTGGAGATGACGTGACGAACGTGGAGAATCTGCCGCTTTGAAACCGTGAATAAGGTCGTTTGGAGAAGTAACGCGTCACGTGGTTCACTTTCACCGGAGTCCGGAATAATTCACGGTCGCCACTCGTGTGTCAAAGTGTACGCTACGACACTCCACCTTACAGTCCTCTCCGATGCGCCATGAACGAAGATCTCTCCGGTGATCACAGATCGAACCCCCCGGGATCCACGAGCGGTTCCGATGGAGGAAACTCGGTCGTTCCGGGAGATTCTCCCTCAGATCGCGGGTCCAGGGTCGGTCCACCCGAGGATGAGGACCCGGGACCCGGTACGTATCTTTCTCTCCGCACCTTGCTCTTCACGTTACCGAGTCTGGTTCGTGCTGTGTACTATTTGAGAAACTCACTTAACTCACTGAAATGTGGAATCTCATTATGGCCTGTGTCCGGGAAACTGAGGTAAAAATAAAAGGGTACAGAGATTACCGTGTCATACTGATGTAAAACTAAAAGGGTACAGAGGTTACCGTGTAATACTGTGATAAAAGAGCACTGCGATTACCGTGTAATACTGATGTAAAACTAAAAGGGTACAGGGGTTACCGTGTAATACTGTGGTAAACGAGTACCGAGATTACCGTGTAATGTCGATATAAAAGGGTACTGAGATTACCGTGTAATACTGAGGTAAAAGGGTACAGAGATTACAATGTCATACTGAGGTAAAATGGTACAGAGATTACAATGTCATACTGAGGTAACAGGGTGCAGAGATTACCACGTAAAACCGAGGTTAAAGGGTACAGAGATTACCATGTAATACTGAGGTTAAAGGGTACAGAGATTACCATGTAATACTGAGGTTAAAGGGTACAGAGATTACCATGTAATACTGAGGTTAAAGGGTACAGAGATTACCATGTACTACCGAGGTTAAAGGGTACAGAGATTACCATGCAATACTGAGGTTAAAGGGTACAGAGATTACCATGTAATACCGAGGTTAAAGGGTACAGAGATTACCATGTAATACCGAGGTTAAAGGGTACAGAGATTACCATGTAATACCGAGGTTAAAGGGCACAGAGATTACCATGTAATACCGAGGTTAAAGGGTACAGAGATTACCATGTAATACCGAGGTTAAAGGGTACAGAGATTACCATGTAATACTGAGGTAACATGGTGCAGAGATTACCATGTAATACCGAGGTAAAAGGGTACAGAGATTACCATGTAATACTGAGGTAACATGGTGCAGAGATTACCATGTAATACCGAGGTAAAAGGGTACAGAGATTACCATGTAATACTGAGGTAACATGGTGCAGAGATTACCATGTAATACCGAGGTAAAAGGGTACAGAGATTACCATGTAATACTGAGGTTAAAGGGTACAGAGATTACCATGTAATACCGAGGTTAAAGGGTACAGAGATTACCATGTAATACTGAGGTAACAGGGTGCAGAGATTACCATGCAATACTGAGGTAAAAGGGTACAGAGATTACCATGTAATACTGAGGTAAAAGGGTACAGAGATTACCATGTAATGCCGAGGTTAAAGGGTACAGAGATTACCATGTAATACCGAGGTTAAAGGGTACAGAGATTACAATGTCATACTGAGGTAAAATGGTACAGAGATTACCATGTAATACTGAGGTAACAGGGTGCGGAGATTACCATGTAATACCGTGGTTAAAGGGTTACAGAGATTACCATGTAATACTGAGGTTAAAGGGTACAGAGATTACCATGTAATACCGAGGTTAAAGTGTACAGAGATTACAATGTCATACTGAGGTAACAGGGTACAGAGATTACCATGTAATACTGACGTAACAGAGTGTGGAGATTACCATGTAATACCGAGGTAAAAGGGTACAGAGATTACCATGTAATACCGAGGTAAAAGGGTACAGAGATTACCATGTAATACTGAGGTTAAAGGGTACAGAGATTACCATGTAATACTGAGGTTAAAGGGTACAGAGATTACCATGTAATACTGAGGTTAAAGGGTACAGAGATTACCATGTAATACTGAGGTTAAAGGGTACAGAGATTACCATGTAATACCGAGGTAAAAGGGTACTGAGATTACCATGTAATACCGAGGTAAAAGGGTAGAGAGATTACCATGTAATACCGAGGTAAAAGGGTACAGAGATTACCATGTAATACTGAGGTTAAAGGGTACAGAGATTACCATGTTATACCGAGGTTAAAGGGTAGGCTGGTGTTGGCTTTGCGGTTAGGGTGCCGGCTTGGGATCCTCGGATCCTGGGTTTGAATCCCGGTCGATCACTGAATTAACGCCAGGGGGGTTGACTCAGCCTGTTCATCCTTCCGAGGTCGGCAAATTGAGTACCAGTTCACTGGTAATTCGCTGTGTGCCGCAAGAGGTGACTAACAGGGTTGGTGGCAGGAAGGGCATCCGGCCATAAAACATTGCTTCAACAAAGGGGACCATGGTGCCCAAAAAAGACCAACCCCTGCTCTGCGGGGAAAAATGGCCTCTAAAGGTGGTACTGGTACCGAGGTTAAAGGGTACAGAGATTACCGTGTTGTGCTGATTTCAATGCAGTGAGTCATTCCTTGTCACTGTCCTTCAACTTTGTGAATGAGGATGATTTTCTGTCTCCTCGAACTGCTCTCCAGTGCTTGTCCGAGTCTACATCAGATTGCAAATCGACAGCACCTTTATGTACCACAGAGACAGATCTGCCAGGTCTACATTCCAGGCATTCATTTTCCCATTCTTCTCAACCACTCCGAAAACATGGGAATTTTGTCTTTATTTCTGCAGTGAATTTGCACTTTCGCTTTGTCATTGTGAAGAAGAAGATCAAACATGTACAAGTATAACGATACGGACTGAGAAAAGACACCGACTGAGCACGCCGCTGGACTCTCTCACTGCGAGGTTGGACAGGAAGCGTACGCATGTTGTTTGAACACGTCCATTACGACATGACAGAGTAGTGCAGACCTGTACCAAGCTGTTGTCGTCTAAATATTACATAACCACATTTTATCACCATAAGAAAATGTACAAAAATGGTTGAACTGTTTAAATAAGACAAAATAAGTATCCCAAATCTTAAAATTGATCCCTTCGAAAATGCAAAAGCACGGCGAAAAATGGCAAAGGCGAAGGCTTTATGTTGTCTTTGAATTTGCATATTA
This sequence comes from Myxine glutinosa, assembly GCF_964187855.1. Taxonomy (NCBI): domain Eukaryota; kingdom Metazoa; phylum Chordata; class Myxini; order Myxiniformes; family Myxinidae; genus Myxine; species Myxine glutinosa. The sequence continues at coordinate 60,889,948 of NC_136265.1, forward strand.
GGTCACATAATTAATTCACCAATCAAAAGCGAGAAAAGGATTTATTTATTTTCGATCAAAAGATCAAAGGTTAAGGCTGCATCAGATTTATCAATTTTCATTTTGTATCTTTTTAAAACGGTTTTCGTCATGTTTCGCTAATGGGAGAAGACGTCTGAATACAAACGGATGTGGATGGACTTGCTTTCTAGTTTGATTTTGGGGTCAAGAGGTCAAAGGTCAGAGTGAGTCTACAATAGCAACTACAGACAATCAGCAACTACAATCAGTCTATAGTGCAACTACAGACCAATCAGCTTGCTCCCAATAATCAGCAAGGTCATGGAATCAATCATCGCATCTGACGTCAAATCCTTTCTCTTCTCCAATGGCTTGATCTCTGATCATCAATTTGGGTTCAGACCAGGTCACTCTACTCTGGACATGAAATATTCCTACAGGTAGCACAAGATCTGCCTGCAACCCTCTTATGGTTAAACTGCCAAAATCAAGACTCTCTGCTCACCTTCACTCCTTCATTCCTCTTTTCTCCCGCCTCTAGAACAAACTCCCTCACTCTCTTCAATCCCACTCCTCCCTCCAGGTCTTTAAAACAGCTGTTCACCACCATCTCTTATCTTCCCCCATCCAAAATTTTGATCTTTTCTACCCCCGTTAATTCACCCCAGAGCCACTTTTTTGAAATACCAACTTCTTTCCTGTTTTCCTTCTCAAATGCTCTACTTGTGTGCTTCCCTCTCTCTCCCCATCTTGTCTTCCGCTCCCTTTATCTTATGTTTTATGTGTCGGTTTGTCTTTTTGTGATTAATGTTAGTTCTTACACGAGCCTCGATCTTGTATTCAAAAAAAAAAAAAAAAAAAAAAGGGTTTATAACTTGAGAACGGCTGAAGGGATCCAAGTCAATCTTGGTACAGGCATGTATAATGATGGAAAGATGAACTGATTAGATTTTGGGGTCAAAGGTCAGAGGTCATGTTCAGTAAAAAAAAATCATGTTACCGTGATAACTTGAAATAAAGATTTTTTTTAAAACAGTGATTTGGATTTTGACCAAATTTGGTACAAGTACGTATTATGATATGCCTGGTGTTTGCTTAACAGTTAAGGTGGCTGTCTTGAAATCTCAGGGTCTTGAGTTCAGGCCCCTGTCATGCCATTGAATTAACACCAGTTGGGTTGACTCAGCCTGTCATCCTTCTGAGGTCGACAAAATGAGTACCAGCTTGCTGGGATGAATGAGCCATTCGAGTATCCTGCATCAGAGTGGCGACCTGTCCAGGATTGTGCCCAATAGTCTAGGAAACTGCTGACAGCACTATGCATCATCACGATGCAAAAAGGAGTGGTCATGTATTATCCTGGAGTTGGCCAAATGGTTAGGGCGGCGGGCTTGTGATCCTAAGGTCCTGAGTTCGAATCCCATTCAGCTGTTGAATTAATACCAGGTGGGGTTGACTCAGCCTGTCACCCTTCCGAGGTTGGCCAAATGAGTACCAGGGTACTGTGTCCTCTCTCAAGGAGGTTGGTGGCAGGATTTGCACTCTGGCTGCCGTAAAAAAAAACACCTCTTTCCATAGCACACACAGTGGTGTGTGTCGGGATGGTGCTGAGGAGTCGTCCAAGGACGCAGTGACGTTCTGATCCAGCATACGCTCCCATATACGAGGTGTGTTCAAAAAGTATCCGACCTTTGTTCATAAAAAATACTCGTATCCAGATACAACAAACTTACACTAATCTCCTTCAAAGTAGTCCCCTTGGGCTGCCACACACTTCTCCCAACGGTTCTGCCACTGTCGGAAGCAGCGCTGGAACGCCTCTTTTGGGATGGCGCGCAGCTGGTCCGTCGCATTCCGCATGATGTCTTCTTTGGACTGAAATCTGGTCCCTTTCAGGGGCATTTTCAGCTTGGAGAAAAGCCAGAAGTCACACGGAGCCATGTCGGGAGAGTAGGGAGCCTGACGAAGCACAGGTGTGTTGTGTTTGGCCAAGAAACTCTGTATCAAATGTGAATAATGGGCGGGTGCGTTATCGTGATGGAGCTGCCAATTGCCCGCTGCCCACAGGTCCGGCCGTTTGCGTCGCACAGCGTCACGAAGGCGACGCAGAACCTCTTGGTAATACTCCTTGGTGTAGTGATGGTTGTGCCGTGTGGTGCGTACTCGTGGTGAACCACGCCACTGGAGTCGAAGAAGACGGTCAGCATGACTTTGACATTGCTGCGGACCTGCCTTGCTTTTTTTGGCCTCGGGGATGTTGGATGCTTCCATTGTGATGACTGCAACTTGGTTTCTGGGTCGTACCCATAAACCCAGGACTCATCGCCAGTGATCACAGTGTTGAGGAAGCTGGGATCGCTGTTCACAGTCTCCAGCATGTCCTGTGCGATCTCCAAACGGAGTTGCTTCTGCTCAATCGTTAGCAGCTTTGGTACGAACTTCGCTGAGATTCTCCTGAAGCCCAAATCCTCCTTCATAATGGAAGGAACGGATCCAATGCTGACGCCCACCTCGTCTGCAAGTTCTCTGATCGTGATTCGACGATCCTGCATCACCAGGGTCCTCAATTGGTCAATGACAATCTCATTTCGGGATGTTGAGGGCCTACCCAAACGTGCTTCACTCTCCACTGATGTGCGGCCATCTTTGAAGCGGTTGTACCACTCCTTTATCTGTGTGGTGCTCATTGCTTCGTCCCCGAAGGCCTGTTGAATCTTGCGGATCGTTTCCACTTGGGAATCGCCAAGCTTTACACAAAATTTGATGCAGTAGCGTTGTTCAAGTTTTTCCGTCATTTTGTCAAAAACGAAAATCCGACGGCGCTCACTTACACTTCCTCACTCATCGGCGGTCTGCCGTCGAATGACGGCTTCTGCAGGTGGGAAAAAATTCACGCGTGCGCATTAGGATCGCCTACATATGTGCACCAATCAACGCCTCCCTAGCTTAATTTGTTTACGCACGACAAATTAAGGTCGCATACTTTTTGAACACACCTCGTATATATATGATGACATAATGTGACATCGGCCATGATAAAGCTCGCGGTGTTAAGTGTGGAAAAGTTCTGAGGAGATTGCGGCTGGCGCATTAGCGCAATGGGCTGATGACGCGTTATCAACGGAGGTCCATGGTTCGAGCCCCGCATTGAGTCAGAATTTTTTCACACTTAGCCCCTCGCAGGAATTTGATTCCTGTTTATAAAATTGTATATGAATTAATCTCCAATGCATTTTTTTTTTTTTTTTTTTTTTTTTTTTTTTGTATACTGAATCGAGGCTCGTGAAAGAGCTAACATTTACTTCACAAACAAATCAACCAGACAAACAAAATATATAAAAAGAGGGAGCGGAAAACAAGATGGGGAGAGAAGGTGAAGCACACAAACACAACATTTGAGAGCAGGGAGATGTGTGGAAGGGAGAGGGCTTGGGGGGAGGAGGCATGGGAAGGGAGGGGGGGGTGGAGGGAGAAGTATAAAACACAAGGACACCAATGACTTCCAGGACAGAAGTTGGTATTTCAAAAAAGTGGAATTGGGGTGAAATTAGCGGGGGTAGAAAAGATCAAGGTTTTGGATGGGGGAAGATAAGAGATGGTGGTGAACAGCTGTTTTAAAGACCTGGAGGGTGGAGTGGGATTGAAGAGAGTGAGGGAGTTTGTTCCAGAGGCGGGAGAAAAGAGGAATGAAGGAGTGAAGGTGAGCAGAGAGTCTTGATTTTGGCAGTTTGACCATAAGAGGGTTGCAGGCAGATCTTGTGCGACCTGTAGGAATATTTGCGGGACAGAGCCCAGAGAGAGCTGGGGGGGCAAGGCCAGAGAGGAGTCGGTAGAAGATGGAAAGACCACCAACCTGCCTGCGGTGAGTGAGTGAGAGGCCCTTGGAGTTAGCTTCATCGCGGGAGATTCCAATGATTCTGAATGCTTTGGTTTCAACAGCGTGAAGACGAGCTAGGTGTGAAGCAGGAGCACCAGCCCAGAGGGGAGAGCAGTATTCCATTGAGCTGCGGATGAAAGCCTTGTATGTGGTGAGGAGCTCAGGTGTGCCAAGGAAGGACTTCGCACGACGGAGGATGCCCAGTCGGCGACTGGCTTTGGAGGCCAGATTTGAAATGTGGTTTTCCCAGGAAAGATCATGGCAGATAGTGAGACCCAAAAGCTTGAGTGACAGAACTTCTTGGAGAGGATTATTCAGAAAGTGGATGGGAGGGTTGTCCAGTCGGTCTTTTCGGAGAGACATCGTAAGAGTGTGAGATTTGTCAGGATTGAAAGACATGTTCCACTTGTTTGCCCAGTCTGTGATTTTGTCCAGGTCTGCAGAGAGTGAGGAGGCAGCAGACTGCCGATCTGAGGGATGAAGAATGGAGCGACAGAGAGTAGAGTCATCAGCAAAGAGATACAGAGGATTTTCAAGAGAGTCAGAGAGATCATTGATGAAGACCAGAAAAAGGACAGGGCCTAGAACACTGCCTTGTGGAACTCCAGCCTGAACAGGAAGAGGAGATGAGAGAAACCCATTCAGGGCCACACGTTGACTACGACTAGAGAGGAAGTCCGCCAGCCATGCGTGGAGATTTCCATGGATACCAAAAGAGGAGAGTTTGGTGAGCAGAGCGGGGTGCCAGACCGTAACGAAGGCACGTGATATGTCAAGGGAGACTGCTCTAATTTCCTGTTTGGCATTGAGGACCTCCATCCATTGTTGAGAAAGCAGAAGCAGCATGTCCAGAGTAGAGTGTCCAGGTCTGAAACCAAATTGATGATCAGAGATCAAGCCATTGGAGAAGAGGAAAGATTTCATATCTGAAGCAATGATGGATTCCATGACTTTGCTGATAATTGGGAGAAGGCTGATTGGTCTGTAGTTGCTGGGATCTGTTTTTGCACCTTTTTTGTGCAAAGCGGTGATGTTGGCAGATTTCCAAGCAGATGGAAGATGACCTTGAGCAAAAGAGAGGGTGAAGAGAACAGAGAGAGGGAGTGAAAGAGCGGAAGAACAGGATTTTAGGACCCGTGGGCTGATGCCGTCAGGTCCAGTTGCAGAATCCGAGTCGAGGGTTGACAGAAACTTTTCCACCTTGTCAGGAGGAAAGGACACAGAGTCCAGGAGCAGCTGGGTACGACTGGGTACGGTGGGTACAGAGAGGGATGGGTTTGGGACACAGGATTTAGAGGCAAACACAGAGTTGAGGCATTCAGCTTTTTCGCGTGCGGAGTCAGCCGTGTGGCCATTTGAGGTGAGGGAGGGGATGGAGGGGGAACAAACACCAGAAACAGATTTGACCAGACGCCACCAGGATTTGGAAGAGGGAGACAGATAAGAGAGTTCGGTCCTGAGAACGGAGAGATATTGTTTCCTGGCTCTCCTGAGCGTGGACACACACTTGTTTCGGGCTTTGTGAAAGGAAATGAGATTTCCTTCCGTTGGATTTGCTTTCCAGGAGACGAAAGCAAGTTGTTTCTGGGCAATAGCCTCACCACAAGATTCCGTGTACCATGGACGGGAGGAAGGGTATGACAACAGAAGACGAGATGGGATAAATCTGTGCATGAGAGAGAGCAATTTACTTTGGAAGAATTCCCAGGATGAGTTGATGTCAGAGGAGGTAGAGATGGGAGACCAGTCCAGATGATTGATGGCTGCTTGAAGACCATGCCAGTTGGCCTGAGTGAAATGCCAGACTCGTCGACGCTGAGGAGGCTCTCTGAGAATGGTCAGAGAGATGTCCACTTTAACAAGCACATGATCAGAAGAGCCGATTGGAGCAGAAGAAGAGCAGCAGACATTTTCAGGGAAGTTAGTCATAACCAAGTCCAGAAGAGAAGATGCTCCGTTGACTGAAATCCGGGTCGGGAAATTGACAGTTTGTGTCAGTCCCAGTGAGTCACAGAAGTCCTTTGCTGAAGAGCCATGGCTGGTGAGAGAGGTACCCACACCCAGCCAACTGGCATGGTGACAGTTGAAATCACCACATATGAGGAAGAGAGAGTTGGGATGGGTAGATAGAAGTTGGTCCATACTGCGATTTGTCCTTATTCACACATACATACACATGCATATACTTACGCTAACATTCGGGGTCTGCCTCGCAGGCATGTAAGACATCGGCCATGATAAAGCTTGCAGTGTTAAGTGTGGAAAAGTTCTGAGGAGATTGTGGCTGGCTCAATAGCGCAGTGGGCTGTTGACGCGTTATCAACGGATGTCCGTGGTTGGAGCCCCGCATTTAGTCAGAATTTCTTCACACTTAGCCCCTCGCAGGAATTTGATTCCTGTTTATAAAATTATATATATATATATATAAAATGTTTGTGGGGATAGTGATATGTAGAGCCAGGTAGATTCGTATAGGTAGGTGCTCCGGATGTCAGGTAAGAACCACCACATGTAATAAGTTCTGTTTAGCCGAATGTCGGAGTGAGGTGTGTCTTTGTCCCCATCACGAGGGGGCGGGGCATGTTAACTAGCTGAGGGGATGAGGATAAATTATCCCTTGTAAGTCTTACCCTATGTGATTTATTCTTTGGCTCTTTTGGCACCGCAATAGACACTAGTGAGAAATGCCATTAATTGTACTAAATAATAACCATAAAACCAACCGGAAGCCAGTTCTGAACACTGCCATTTGGGACGTACCAGCTACATCGCCACGAAAGACAGGCAGGCCGAAGACACGCCCCGAGGAGCCGTGATTGGCCAGGGCGGAGCAAGAAGCGACTCGCTATTGGGTGGGAGTCGACCAACTGGAAGGCCAGGGTAATAAGGGACTCATGATTGGCCAGGGCGGAGCAAGAAGCTACCCGCTGATTGGTGGAAGGAAGGCCGAGGAGAAAGCAGAGCACCGATTGGCGAAGACTACCGATGACGTCAGGAGCGAGCAAGAAGCGGCGTGCTGGTTGGTGGAGAAGCGCTGATTACGTCACGACCCGAAGTTTAAAGAACTCAAGGACTGACATTTTCTCTCTTACCCTCTGATCTTGCCCTGTTCTTGCCCTCCTCTGGTTCCCTTGTTCTTCTCCCTCGCGCGTTTGTGCTTGGACCGGCCGCCGTGTTCAGAGACGCCACCGGAGACGTGCAGAATTTTGCAGGCGGAAACGATGCGCGGCTGGCCACTTCAGCGTGACGAGACCCCGTGCGAGCGCTGCAGCGCGAATGAGTGCAGCGAGGCCGAGTCCCCACCAACACACGCGCCACGCCGGCCAGACTTCCGGAGCCTTGGATTCCTGGCGAGACCCCCCTGAGCTGATCAGAGCTAAGTGCACGATAAATGACACATCATTATTTTCCAGTTTATTTTCTTCCTGTGTCTGTGTTACAAGTCTGGTGTGAAGGATCCAATAGGAATATAGTTTTACCGTCGTGTTTTCTTGTTATCGGCATTTCTTTTAATAAATCCTTTCATTATTTTCTGTACATTTATAAACCCGGTTTTTGTTTGAATTTATTTTCCGCAGGTTTGAGACTGCCCGGCGGGATCGCTCAGGTAAGCGCTTCAGCTTCCTCTTCTTCTTTCTTCCTCCCGCGCATATATCGTGAAATCCACTATTTTAACTGAACGCCTTGGAGTTAAAGCTGGCTTTCGCTGTCCGTGACTCTCCCGGTATTAACCAAGGGGAGTCACACGACAATAAATAAACAAGAAGACGTCATGCGTAGCACGATACTTGCAAAATCTGCCGCCCCCCTCCCACCCCCCACCCAAAAAAAGTTTTCCAATGATACAGCAAATTGTCCATTTCATGAAGATTAAAATTTACAATCTTGATCAAAGCTCGGGTCAACAGGATGAAAAGTGATGATTTTTCAGATGAAAAATGATGATTTTAGAAGGTTGACCTTGAGTTGACCTTTGATCTTTTGACCTCAAAAATAATTAGTTTCCTTATTTAGTGACTCAATGTGCAAATGCTGTTCAATTTTCAAGTCAATCGGATGAAAATTGAGGATATTAAAAATTTGGTGTATGTTGACCTTTTGGCCTCTGTTGATCTCAAAAATAGATGGTGGTTGAATTCAGTGACAATATATATAAATCCTCTTAGAAGTTCAAGTCAATCAAATGAAAATTGGTGATTTTAGAAATTTGGCCTATGTTGACCTTTTGGCCTGTGTTTACCTAAATTATAATACGTGGTTGAATTCAGTGACCAGATATGCAAGTCCTCTTCAAATTTCATGTCAATTGGATGAAAATTGAGGATTTTAGAAATTTGGCCTATGTTGACCTTTTCACCTATGTTGACCTCAAATATACTTGGTGGTTGAATTCAGTGACCAGATATGCAAGTCCTCTTCAAATTTCAAGTCAATTGGATGAAAATTGAGGATTTTAGAAATTTGGCCTATGTTTACCTTTTGGCCTATGTTGACCTCAAGAATACTTGGTGGTTGAATTCAGTGACCAGATATGCAAGTTATCTTCAAATTTCAAGTCAATTGGATGAAAATTGAGGATTTTAGAATTTGGCCTATGTTGACCTTTTGGCCTATGTTGACCTTTTGGCCTATGTTCACCTAAAATATAATTTGTGGTTGAATTCAGTGACCAGATATGCAAGTCCTTTTCAAATTTCAAGTCAATCGGATGAAAATTGAGGATTTTAGAAATTTAGCAAATTTGGTGACCTTTGGCCTAAGTTGACCTTTTGACCTATTGACCCCAAATACCGCTTGGTGAAGTTTCGTGAAGATCGGTTGAAAATTGTGACCTGTAGGCCGGTGACAAACAAACAGACAAACAAACAGACAGACAGAACCACAAACACAACCGACCAATATACTTGAAAAATCTTCGATTTTGCAAGTAATAAATATATATATATATATAATATATATATATCTCTATATCTGTGCAGCGTCTGTCCTGTCCTGTGTTGTGTTGTGTTGTCCTGTGTTCACTGAACTACTTTCTCAAACCTTTGTGAAATCGTACCAAACTTCTGGAATGCACATATCTCTCCCGTCGGTATGTCCTAAGGGTATTTTTTTTGAAAATTTTTCCAATTTTTTTGTTTTTTTGGGGGGAATTTTTTGGGGAATTTTTTTTTCCCCAACTTCAATTGTTTATAAAATGTGATATCACGTATATTACAAATACATTTGTGCAAAATAATTGTTTGAATTATGATTGGTTTAGACCATGACAAAACGGCAACTCGGGTACAGTCATTTATCTATACTAGGGCATGCCCGTACTATATATATATCTAAAATTATATCCCCCCCCCTCTATTTACATGAAATGGTTTGGTCCAAAGCGAACGGCTTGCGAGTACGGTGACAATCCCCCCCCTCTATTTACATGAAATGGTTTGGTCCAAAGCGAACGGCTTGCGAGTACGGTGACAATCCCCCCCCCCCTCTATTTACATGAAATGGTTTGGTCCAAAGCGAACGGCTTGCGAGTACGGTGACAATCCCCCCCCTCTATTTACATGAAATGGTTTGGTCCAAAGCGAACGGCTTGCGGAGTTTGGTAAAGAAATCGCCATAGCTCGGTAACTACTTGTCCGATTAATATGAAACCTTGAAAAGGCACATCCTCAGGTCCCCAGCAATATACCTGGCAAGTTTCAAGTATATCGGACCCGTGGTTGTCGAGAAACAGCGGTCACAGACAAACATACAAACATACAAACATACAAACATACACACAGAGATTACTGGAATTATAGATAGATATCTACACATCTGGGCAGTGTCTGTGTTCTCACTTAACGACTCCCTCAAACTTTTGTTTCCGTGGTTGTGAAGTGTTTTTAATAACGTTGTGGTGGTTTTGAATCACGTGGTGGTGAGGTATTTTGAATTATGTGGTGGTGAGGTGTTTTTAAATGACGTGGTGGTGAGGTGTTTTAAAATCACATGGTGGTGAGGTGTTTTGAATTAATTGGTGGTGAGGTATTTATAATTATGTGGTGGTGAGGTGTTTTTAATTATGTGGTGGTGAGGTGTTTAGAATTCGTTGGTGATGAGGTGTTTTGAATTATGTGGTGGTGAGGTGTTTTGAATGACTTGGTGGTGAGGTGTTTTTAAATGACGTGGTGGTGAGGAGTTTTTAATTTCGTGGCTGTAAGGTGTTTTTATTACGTGTTTTATGGCTATGAGGTGTTTTTATTACGTATTTTATGGCTGTGAGGTGTTTTTATTACGTGTTTTATGGCTGTGAGGTGTTTTTAATTTCGTGGTGGTGAGGTGTTTTTAATTTCGTGGTGGTGAGGTGTTTTTATTACGTGTTTTATGGCTGTGAGGTGTTTTTATTACGTGTTTTAAGGCTGTGAGGTGTTTTTAATTTTGTGGTGGTGAGGTGTTTTTATTACGTGTTTTATGGCTGTGAGGTGTTTTTATTACGTGTTTGATGGCTGTGAGGTGTTTTCAATTTCATGGTGGTGAGGTGTTTTATTACGTGTTTTATGGCTGTGAGGTGTTTTAAATTACTTGGTGGTGAGGTGTTTTGAATTACGTGGTGGTGAGGTGTTTTGAATTACATGGTGGTGAGGTGTTTTGAATTACTTGGTGGTGAGGTGTTTTGAATTACTTGGTGGTGAGGTGTTTTGAATTACTTGGTGGTGAGGTGTTTTGAATTACGTGGTGGTGAGGTGTTTTGAATTACGTGGTGGCGAGGTGTTTTGAATTACGTGGTGGCGAGGTGTTTTGAATTACGTGGTGGTGAGGTGTTTTGAATTACGTGGTGGTGAGGTGTTTTGAATTACGTGGTGGTGAGGTGTTTTGAATTACGTGGTGGTGACGTGTTTTGAATTACTTGGTGGTGAGGTGTTTTGAATTACGTGGTGGTGAGGTATTTTGAATTACTTGGTGGTGAGGTGTTTTGAATTACGTGGTGGTGAGGTGTTTTGAATTACTTGGTGGTGAGGTGTTTTGAATTACTTGGTGGTGAGGTGTTTTGAATTACGTGGTGGTGAGGTATTTTGAATTAATTGGTGGTGAGGTATTTTGAATTACGTGGTGGTGAGGTGTTTTGAATTACTTGGTGGTGAGGTGTTTTGAATTACGTGGTGGTGAGGTGTAATCGTCCCAAACTTCCAGTCTGCACCTACCCCTCCCCTACGTATGTGCTGAGGGGTTCTTTCTTGAAAAAAAAACATTCAACCTAAATCTTCAACCTAAAACCTAAATTGCCTTTAAAAATGTAATATCACAAACACAACAAATACATTTGTGCAAAGTAATTGTTTGTATTATGATTGGTGAAAATCATGACAACACAGCAACTCAGGTACAGTCATTAGCCTCAGTTAAAATAAGCCCGTTCCTCAGTATCGACGCGCGAGCCGAGCCAAGCTAGTATATATATATATATATAGTGTGTGTGTGTGTGTGTGTGTGTGTGTGTGTGTGTGTGTGTGTTTGTGTGTGTGTGTGTGTGTGTGTGTGTGTGTGTGTGTGTGTGTGTGTGTGTGTGTGTGTGTGTGTGTGTTATGATGCAAAGATTAACTGATTTAATCGTCAATTATAAGGGGTCAAGACGTCAATTCAACAGTCTGTGACGGGACAAATTGATTAGATTTTGGTGAAGAATTCGGAATCGTTTCCAAATTTTAAGAATCGCCCAATCCTAATGCTGATCAAGTTGGGTGACAAGGATTAATTGATTAGATTTTGTTGAAGATCCAGATAATATCATTTTTTAAGTGATTCTTCCCCCATCCAGAGATAGGGCCAGATAGCACGATATCTCAAAAAGTTGTGGACCAATTATGAGAACTTGTTGGATGAGTTGGTTAAGTGACAAAAATAAGCCGATGACATTTTGGTTAAGGTGTGGAAGCAGATCTGGCCTATCAGTGGGATGCAAAACTGTTCAGCCTGGCAGAGGTATGTGCTCTTCTGAGTGTCGTTCTAGTTTTGAAATGACATTACGGATGGTGTGTAGAGGATTGTCGGCCATGCCCTGCGTACTATCTTGCCAATCCTTTCGGAAAGTCCCACGAAGTTTGTCAGTGCACAGTGCCCAAGCATGTCTTGCTCCTTTCGCTCTGTACGTTTTGGTTCTTTCACAGTGTGGAGTATACCTTTGCTACACCCATTATTGAGCAGGAATCCACAAACTAATCTCATTTCTTTCATTACATCGACGATGGAAGATGAGACGGTCCATCGCCACACTGCAGAGACAGCCCGTGCACAAAGTCCATGCCACACGTCCACTGCGTTTGTGGGTGAACGGATTGCAGAAGTTAAAATGTAGTAATCGTTGGTGTGGCTTGGTTTCCTGTAAACCGACATTTTCAGGTAATCAGGTTTTAGGTAAACCTCCACATCGAAATAGGAAAATTTGCTTTATTTTTCAATTTCATTTGCAAAGCAAATGCTGGGCAATACTCGGCCAAGTTGCCCAATAAGGTGATCAACCATGTCTCTATGCACAATGGCGAAAGAGTCCTCCACGCACCTGTTCTCGCAGCGTCGGAGCCAATTCTCGTTAGATTCAAATACATTTTGCTCAAGTTCCTCCATCACCAAATTAGCCAAAAGAGCAGTGAATGGAGAACCTGTAGCTGTTCCAAATGTTTGTCGATAGAGTGTCCCGTGGTAGATTAAAGTCGTGCTATTTCGACAAGCCTTGTGGATTAAAGTCGTGCTATTTTATTATGGTATGTCTCCTTGTCCATTACTGCTACCGCTCTGCCCTTGTCTGCTGGTGCAGTAGTTTGTCCAGTTTCCTTGTGTTTGTGTGAGATACAAACTCCCATCCGCCACTGCATGGTCTGCTGCCATTCCGAGTGGGTGGTCGAACAGAGCTCCATCCACGATTCCACTAAGCTTCTCTTGTAAGCCTCCTCCAGCTTTGATGAGATGCCGAAGTCTGCGATGTCCGTCTTTGATTCTGAGTCTAATAAAGCGAAAAACCGTCCCTTGCATATGGCTGCTTACCTTGAGGCTTTCCACAAGGGGTCGAGATTTCAGTGAGGGGGGCAGCAGGTTGGCCTGGAGGAAGACTTGATTGAATCACATCGTGGACAGAACAATAATCACACTAACAACTAGAACGGCACTCAGTAGAGAGCATACTTCCGCCTGGTTGGCCATATCACTCAATGGTGAAGAATCACTTAAAATTTAAATAATCCTCATATCCGAATCCATATTCAGATCTTCACCAAAATCTAATCGATTCTTCCTTTTCACACACACAACCTGTCCACCACGTTTTGTCCATATCCATCCATAACTTTTTGAGATATCCCGCAATGTATAGTTTTTGGCCCTATCTCCCAATGATGAAGAATCACTTCAAAAATTAAATAATTCTCATGTCCAAATCCATATTCAGATCTTCACCAAAATGTAATCGATTCTTCCTTGTCACACACACGTGTCCACCAAGTTTCGTCCAAATCCGTCCACAACTTTTTGAGATATCCTGCTATGTATCCTTTTTGGCCCTATCTCCCAATGGTGAGGAATCACTTTAAAAATTCTGGTAGCCGGATCTGAATCCGGATCTTCACCAAAATCGTATCATTTCGTCCTGGTGACATACGCTACATCTCTGCCAAATTTCGACCGAATCCGTCCACGACTTTTTGAAATATTTTGTTCACAAACAAACGAACAAAAAATCGGTCAGAAACCGAGGACTTGCCGGAATGTACTTTTTTTTTTTATCGGCCATTTTGGATCAAAATGGGGGGAAATCTATATTTATGCATGTATACTCCACAGACATATACATTTTTTGTTCTCAAATACTCTTGCCGGCGGTGTATAACTAGCAGCCTAGCCAGCATCGCTATTTGGGCGGTGTATAAACTAACAGATCGCTGTCTCCATCGATCTTGCCAAGGCCGTAATACCTATCGGCTCAAAATCCTTTTAACTGTTGACTTGGTAGTTTTTACAATGAAAGAAACACGTATCAGGAGTACATACGACATAGCGATTGTGAATGTGACAGCTCTGAGGCGTGTTTCGCTTCGCAGCAGTGACGGCGAGCACCAACATGGCGGCTGGAAGATTAAAATCTAACGATTTTCACGTTTTGGGTGACCTTGAGCTTGACCTTGGGCCTAGAGAGTTAAAAATTGGGCACAGTCTATTACAGGGCAAGGCAAATATGTATGTGAAGTATGGCGATGCTACAGTCACGTGAAAAAGTAAGTACACCCCATGTAAAGTTTTGACTTTTTCAACACATTTCAACATACAGCTATTTGATCTTCATTTCAACATTATTGATAGATAAAGGTGATATAATATAACAAATATCATGAAACATTTACATTTTGTAGTCCATTGTATCTATCTATAATTCCAGCAATCTCTGTGTGTCTGTGTGTCTGTGTGTCTGTGTGTCTGTGTGTCTGTGTGTCTGTGTGTCTGTGTGTTTGTCTGTGACCGCTGTTTCTCGATAACCACGGGTCCGATATACTTGAAACTTGCCAGGTATATTGCTGGGGACCCGAGGATATGCCTTTTCAAGGTTTTAAATTAATCGGAGAAGTACTTACCGAGCTATGTCCAAAAAACGCTTCAACCAATCAGAGAGCAGCGAGCTATCACGTGTGCCGAACGTGGCGATCAGACTCTGCCTCGGACGGCACATTTGACAGCGTATTCATTTATTTCACGTTGGAAAACTATGTTGCCGTTAAACTATGTTTTAAAACGATTTCAAACTGCGATTAAATTAAAACGATTCATCGTAACTGCGATTTGCGAACTTCCGGCAGCCAATCACAGAACGCTTTGTTGCGTAGGCGTGGCCGATGTGAGACGAGCGGAGCTGAGCGCGTTACGAGCTGACCGCCATTACGGTACGTAATTCGATTTCTTATGCGCATTATTTCTCCCAATTCAGTCAGAGCGAAGGGCGGAAGCGAAGAGCGTTGTTTTTTTTGTTTACGGGCGTACGGGCGGGGTAGAGCGTACGGGTAGCGTTTTTTTTTTTTTTTGGCAAGGAACGGGCACCCACGTACGGGCAATGCCCTAGTAATTTAAATAAACATAAATGCAAATTTCACATGTGGAAAAAGTAAGTACACCCTTGGCTCTAATAGGTGGTATTGCCCCCTTTGGCAGAAACAACCTCAAGTAGGCGTTTCTTATAACTGTCTAGCAGTCTCTGACATCGACTGGGAGAAATTTTTGCCCACTCCTCCATGCAGAATTCTTTCAGCTGTGCGATGTTTGAGGGGTTTCTTGCATGCACAGCTCGTTTCAAATCCCCCCACAACATCTCGATGGGATTTAGATCCGGGCTTTGACTTGGCCATTCCAGAACCCTCCATTTCTTTCTTTTCAGCCATTCCTTTGTGGATTTACGGGTATGTTTAGGGGTCATTGTCATGTTGCAAGGTCCACCTTCGGTTGAGCTTCAACTTTCTGACAGATGGCCTCACATTATCCTCAAGCACCCTCTGGTACAATGAAGAATTCATAGTGGATTCTATGATGGTGAGCTGCCCAGGCCCTGATGCAGCAAAGCTGCCACTAACCATAATATTTCCACCACCATGCTTTACAGTTGGTATCAGGTTCTTGTGGTCAAATGCTGTCTTTGGTTTTCGCCAAACATGTCTTCTGGTACTGTGGCCAAATACCTCTACCTTTGACTCATCTGTCCGGAGCACATTGTCCCAGAAGTGCTGGTCTTTGCCTCGGTGTTCATTGGCAAACTTTAGTCTTGCCCTGATGTTCTTTCTGGACAGCAAAGGTTTCCTCCTGGCACACCTCCCATGTAGATCAAATTTGTGCAGCCTCTTTCTAATGGTAGACTCGTGCACTTTGACATCAACAGCGGCAAGAGCTACCTGTAGGTCCCGTGATGACATTCTGGGGTTCTTCGAGACTTCTTTCAGCATCTTGCGGTCTGCTCTCGGGCTGAACTTGCTGGGGCGGCCTGGCATGAACAAGTTGGCAGTTGTTTGGAATCTTCTCCACTTGTAGATGATCTTCCGGACAGTCGAATGATTGATTTCAAATTGTTTGGAGATCTTTTTAAATCCCTTCCCAGACTCGTAGGCATCTGTAACCTTCTTTCTGAAGGCCTCAGAGAGCTCTTTTGATCGAGGCATGGGGATGCCGCACACTTCAACAACAAAGAGCAAACCAAACTAAATGTCTGAGGTTTAAATAAGACAGGTTCCTCCAAGATCCTCTCTAACGATGTTCCAATCATTTGCACCTGAGCTGGTGCACCTGATTCTAATTTTACGTATTTGAAGTAGTGATAAATGTCGGGGTGTATTTACTTTTTCCACTTGCGAAATTTGCATTTATGTTTATTTAAATTATACAATGGACTACAAAATGTAAATGTTTCCTGATATTTGTTATATTATATCACCTTTATCTATCAATATTGTTGAAATGAAGATCAAATAGCTGTATGTTGAAATATGTTGAAAAAGTCAAAACTTTACATGGGGTGTACTTACTTTTTCACATGACTGTATGTGCAACGATGTAGATGTAGTACTGCGCACAAACAAACCAACCAACCAACCAACATACTTGCCGGAATCTATTCCAGCAAGTAACAAACAGACAGGGATGAAAACATAACCTCCATCCACCTTTGGTGGCGGAGGTATTAATCAAAAGTTAATGTTGAGCTTTGCCTGCTTTCACATATTTTCAAATGCAGCTCGGGAAGCAGCCTCCGTAAAGGGGAAAGATGAAAGCACTGACAGACAACATGGTTCGCAATATTAAATTGATACACATCCTTTAAAGGACAGATTTGCTTTGGGCCATTAGTGCCCATCACAAAAAGTACTCCGCGTCCGGCGCAGCATCGTACCGCCATTTCATTGTCTTGCGTGAGAGAGAACCAGCATTGCGCCTATCTGACTCGGACGTTCCACCAAAGTACAGTAGCATGCAAAACAGGCCTGCTGTACTGCTTTGAGTGTCCGAACCGACAGACTGGCGTGCCACTGACAGTAGTTTGTCAGGATTTGGATCAGGCAACTGGGCCGTCCCAGTTGCCTGTCATTGCAACAATATATTGTAATAAAGGCTTTTTGTTGGAACCTTTAATTTAAACTTTTCTATTTGGTTGAAATGGATTCTTTTTGTTTCAGATTTTATTGCGAAATTGAAGATGAAGTCTGAGTTTGTTGATGATTCGTTCCCTCAAGATGAAGGTTTGACCCACAAACACCTTAGTTTTTTCCTCTGGGTGGGTAGAGTTCACGCATTACTTACTGAAAAATAAGTAGTCTATGTTTTGCAAGCAGACTATTTATATTTGTGTGGTGTGAGCCGAAAAGGTTCTCGATGGTCTAAAGATCCATAGGGTATGTTCCAATTGTAGTTAGGGTCTAAAGGGTCCAAGGTGTTGAAAGGATCTCATCTCAAAAGCATGTAAATGTCACCACCGTATATCCGGTACTTGTTAATTCTCCCAAGATACAAATCTCCATCAGTTTTGGTGTTGAATTGTGAATGAAAATCCCCACCACGTTGTTCATGTTTACTTGAGTTTCTGCCAAATTCCTGTTTACTTGAGTTTCTGCAAGTCAGGAATACCAATCACATTCCAAATGGTAATAATGTATTGTTGATCCTGAACATTTGAAGGACATTCTACAGTCACGTGAAAAAGTAATGACACCCCATGTAAAGTTTTGACTTTTTCAACATATTTCAACATACAGCTATTTGATCTTCATTTCAACAATATTGATAGATAAAGGTGATATAATATAACAAATATCATGAAACATTTACATTTTGTAGTCCATTGTATAATTTAAATAAACATAAATGCAAATTTCGCATGTGGAAAAAGTAAGTACACCCTTGGCTCTAATAAGTGGTATTGCCCCCTTTGGCAGAAACAACCTCAAGTCGGCGTTTCTTATAACTGTCTACCAGTCTCTGACATCGACTGGGAGAAATTTTTGCCCACTCCTCCATGCATAATTCTTTCAGCTGTGTGATGGTGAAGGGGTTTCCTGCATGCACAGCTCGTTTCAAATCCCCCAACAACATCTCGATGGGATTTAGATCCGGGCTTTGACTTGGCCATTCCAGAACTATCCATTTATTTCTTTTCAGCCATTCCTTGGTGGATTTACTGGTATGTTTAGGGTCATTGTCATGTTGCAAGGTCCACCTTCGGTTGAGCTTCAACTTCCGACAGATGGCCTCACATTATCCTCAAGCACCCTCTGGTACAATGAAGAATTCATAGTGGATTCTATGATGGTGAGCTGCCCAGGCCCTGATGCAGCAAAGCTGCCCCAAACCATAATATTTCCACCACCATGCTTTACAGTTGGTATAATGTTCTTGTGGTCAAATGCTGTCTTTGGTTTTCGCCAAACATGTCTTCTGGTACTGTGGCCAAATACCTCTACCTTTGACTCATCTGTCCAGAGCACATTGTTCCAGAAGTGCTGGTCTTTGCCGAGGTGTTCATTGGCAAACTTTAGTCTTGCCCTGATGTTCTTTCTGGACAGCAAAGGTTTCCTCCTGGCACACCTCCCATGTAGATCAAATTTGTGCAGCCTCTTTCTAATGGTAGACTCGTGCACTTTGACATGAACAGTGGCAATAGCTACCTGTAGGTCCCGTGATGACATTCTGGGGTTCTTAGAGACTTCTCTCAGCATCTTGCGGTCTGCTCTCGGGCTGAACTTGCTGGGGCTGCCTGGCCTGAACAAGTTGGCAGTTGTTTGGAATCTTCTCCACTTGTGGTTGATCTTCCGGACAGTCGAATGATTGATTTCAAATGGTTTGGAGATCTTTTTAAATCCCTTCGCAGACTTGTAGACATCTATAACCTTCTTTCTGAAGGCCTCAGAGAGCTCTTTTGATCTAGGCATGGTGACGCCGCACACTTCAACAACAAAGAGCAACCCAAACTAAATGTCTGAGGTTTAAATAAGACTGGTTCCTCCAGGATCCTCTCTAACGATGTTCTAATCATTTGCACCTGAGCTCGTGCACCTGATCCTAATTTTAGGTATTTGAAGTAGTGATAAATGTAGGGGTGTACTTACTTTTTCCACATGCGAAATTTGCATTTATGTTTATTTAAATTATACAATGGACTACAAAATGTAAATGTTTCATGATATTTGTTATATTATATCACCTTTATCTATCAATATTGTTGAAATGAAGATGAAATAGCTGTATGTTGAAATATGTTGAAAAAGTCAAAACTTTACATGGGGTGTACTTACTTTTTCACGTGACTGCATGTATATTTATAATGTTACGTGCTTCTCGGCTGGGTCAAGAGTGGTCTCTCTTGGAGCCGCTTCCTGACCTTTTACCCTGAAGCCGATCAGCCGCAGGTAACTCGGCGACATGTCAGGTTGCAAAGCTGGTCCGGTCCCCACACCCAAATCTGACGTTACCTTCCCAGTGATTTAGTTATCCCAGATGGGGAACCGTGCTCAGCAAGATGTCCCAACTTTATCTATTAATTATGTACGGCCGAGTGGAACCATAAGTGGGATGTAGGCTTGTCTGGCGTAGCAATTCAGTGGAGCGCAACCTCTTGTCTATTTATTACTCACTATCCAACCAATTGAGAAAGCAGGCGAGCAAGCAGGTTTTGAAAATGTAAATTATTTTTTTAACAAAGGCACATATGTATAAGAAACAGTGTCACAAAGAAACAGGCTTAACTCTCCAGGCCGTGAGCTGCGACCACATAATGTGTCTAGAAAATGTTTTTTTAATCATAACTATTCGAAAGGAATAAAGTATGGATACTGTATGTTTTAGAATTCAACATCAAACGCCTCTTTTATATGCTTCGTCTCGGCTCTTATAGAGCTAACACATAGAAACATATAAAGGGAGCAGGAGAAAACAGGGAGAGAGAGGGAAGTACAACAACAGTAGAGAACAGGGACATCTGTGGAAGAGAGAGGGCTGGGGCGGGATAAACAATATGGACACGCGATAAACAATATGGACACGTGACAAACAATATGGACACGTGACAAACAATATGGACACGTGATAAACAATATGGACACGTGATAAACAATATGGGCACGTGATAAACAATATGGGCACGTGATATACAATATGGACACGTGATAAACAATATGGACACGTGATAAACAATATGGACACGTGGTAAACAATATGGACACGTGATAAACAATATGGACACGTGATAAACAATATGGACACGTGATAAACAATACGGACACGTGATGAACAATACGGAAACGTGATGAACAATATGGACACGTGATAAACAATACGGACACGTGATAAACAATACGGACACGTGATAAACAATACGGACACGTGATAAACAATACGGACACGTGATAAACAATACGGACACGTGATAAACAATACGGACACGTGATAAACAATACGGACACGTGATAAACAATACGGACACGTGATAAACAATACGGACACGTGATAAACAATACGGACACGTGATAAACAATACGGACACGTGATAAACAATACGGACACGTGATAAACAATACGGACACGTGATAAACAATACGGACACGTGATAAACAATACGGACACGTGATAAACAATACGGACACGTGATAAACAATACGGACACGTGATAAACAATACGGACACGTGATAAACAATACGGACACGTGATAAACAATACGGACACGTGATAAACAATACGGACACGTGATAAACAATACGGACACGTGATAAACAATACGGACACGTGATAAACAATACGGACACGTGATAAACAATACGGACACGTGATAAACAATACGGACACGTGATAAACAATACGGACACGTGATAAACAATACGGACACGTGATAAACAATACGGACACGTGATAAACAATACGGACACGTGATCAACAATACGGACACGTGATCAACAATACGGACACGTGATCAACAATACGGACACGTGATCAACAATACGGACACGTGATCAACAATACGGACACGTGATCAACAATACGGACACGTGATAAACAATACGGACACGTGATAAACAATACGGACACGTGATAAACAATACGGACACGTGATAAACAATACGGACACGTGATAAACAATACGGACACGTGATAAACAATACGGACACGTGATAAACAATACGGACACGTGATAAACAATATGGACACGTGATAAACAATATGGACACGTGATAAACAATATGGACACGTGATAAACAATATGGACACGTGATAAACAATATGGACACTGCAGAAGCATTCAGGAAAGAAAACAGGGAATTTGAAGGATTATGAGTTTGGGGTGGATTAATGGGGGTAGAAAAGATCAAGGTTTTGGATGGGGAAGATATGAGATAGTTTCTTGAGATAGGTATATTATAGAAAGTATTTTGCTTCAGTCATACCATTGTATAGTTTTAATGAGATTTTTTTTTCAGGTTTTATTGTTAAAGTGAAGGTGAAGTCTGAGTTCATCGATGAATCATCCTTCCAAGACAAAGGTGTGAACCACAACAACATTCTGCTTGTCCTATTGACGGGTGTACATTCTCCAATTGATGTGGATGTAATGCTCAAATTTTCACCATCATCTCATATCTTCCCCTATCCAAAACCTTCGTCTTTTCTACCCCCATGTATCCACCCCAAATCCACCTCCTTCAAGTTTTCTTTCCTGAAAGTCCTAGTAGTGTCCATCTTGTTTTTCCCGTGTACCCCTCTCCAGCCCTCTCACGTCCACAGATCTGCCGATATCCCTGTTCACCACTGTTGTTGTACTTCCCTCTTTCTCCTCCTCTTGTCTCCCATTCCCTTTATTATATGTTCTATGTGTTAGCTCTTGCACGAGGCTCAACTTGGTATACAAAAAAGGTCAATGTTGGTGATATTGATGTCACGTTGTTCGCGTTCTTGTCAGTATCACGTTGGAAATTGTCCCATATTGCTTCTTTGTAATGGGTGAATATTGTACACCGCTCCTTTCCTCTGCCATCTCCTGGTGCTGCATGACGTCATTGTCAGGCTCCAAAGGGAGCCTGGCAATGACATGCACCGAAAGGGAGTACTCAGTTTTCACTCCGGTTTCTTGTTTGTTTGTTGTACACCGCTCCTTTCCTATGCCATCTCCAGGCGTTGCATGACGTCATTGCGGGGCACCGAAGGGGGCCCGGCAATGACTTGCACTGAAAGGGAGTACTCAGTTTTCACTCCGGTTTCTTTCTTTCTTGTTTGTTTGTTTGTTTGTCCGGGCGATATCTCAGCCATCCTTTGAGCGAAGAAGCTGAAATTTCGGCACAATCGTGAGTAAGTGCTTTGGCAAAAACGTTATTATTTTTTTTTTGAATAATCAATTGATTGCTTAGTTACTTAATTATTATCGATTAATTAAGTGCTTATTTATTTCCTTTCTCTTCTGGGCATTATCTCAGGCACCTTTTGAGCTCAGAAGCTGATATTTGGACACGACAATGACCAAGTGATTAATCTTTTTAAAGTTACAGATTTGGGTGAAACGGTGGTGGTTTATTTATTATATTAGTCAATTATTTCATTATGTTATGATTATTTATTTATTTATTTTTCATTTTTTTTTCTTTCTGTATACTGAATCGAGGCTCGTGAAAGAGCTAACATTTATTTCACAAACAAATCAACCAGACAAACAAAATATACAAAAAGAGGGAGCGGAAGACAAGATGGGGAGAGAAGGGGAAGCACACAACCACAACATTTGAGGGCAGGGAGAAGTGTGGGAGGGAGAGGGCTTGGGGGCAGGAGGTGTGGGAAGGGGAGTGGGGGGGGGGGGGGGGGGGAGAGGTATAAAACACAAGGGGACCGAAATTAGCGGGGGTAGAAAAGATCAAGGTTTTGAATGGGGGAGGATAAGAGATGGTGGTGAACAGCTGTTTTAAAGACCTGGAGGGTGGAGTGGGATTGAAGAGAGTGAGGGAGTTTGTTACAGAGGCGGGAGAAAAGAGGAATGAAGGAGTGAAGGTGAGCAGAAAGTCTTGATTTTGGCAGTTTAACCATAAGAGGGTTGCAGGCAGATCTTGTGCGACCTGTAGGAATATTTGGGGGAAAACAATTTATTTTCATTATTAATCATTTATTTATTTTCTTTCTCGTCTGGGCAATTTCTCAGGCACCTTTTGAGCTGGGAAACTGATATTTGGACATGATAGTGACCAAGTGATGTGGCTATAAAGGATGTTTTTGATTTATTGATAAATCACTTAATTGATTAATTATGTAATTATTTGATTAATGACTTCAGTAATTAATTTTTTTAAAGTTACAGATTCAGATAAAACGGTGACAGTTCAGGTATTCTATAAGCCAATTGGTTAATAATTTAATTATTTTTACCTTTTTTTTTTTTTTTGCATTATTAAGTGTTTATTTATTTTATTTTTCATCTGGGCAATATCTCAGGCATCTTTTGAGCTAGGAAGCTGATATTCGGACACGACAGTGACCAAGTGATGTGGCTATAAAGAATATTTTTGATTTATTAATCTATAAATCGATTTATTATTTATTGATTAATCAATTCTTTTTCTTTTTTTTCCTGATTAATGACTTATTTTATTCATTTTCAAAAAGTTACAGCTTCAGATGAAACACTGGTGGTTGAAGTATGCTATTAGCTAATTGGTTAAGAAATTATTTTACAATTACCAACAACAACAGGCATTTTAAGGCCATTTTCCCTGCTCGAGTGGGGGTTAGCCTTGCGGGCCCCATGACAATCTTCTCCATTTTGCCCTATTTTCTGCATATCCCCTTGTTAACCCCCTTGCCCGCATTTCTTCTTCCACCACCTTTAGTCAAGTCTTTCTCGGTCTTCCCTGTCCTCTACTTCCTTCTGCATTCATTTCCATCACTCTTCTCAACCAGTCACTTTCATCCTTCCTCAACACATGACCAAACCATCTCAACCTGTTTCTCTTCACAGCATCCATCACAGGCTCTATTCCCATCATCTTTTGCAATTCATCATTTGCCTTCTTCTCTCTCAACGATACTCCACACATCCACCGAACCATTCGCATTTCCACCCTTTCCAGCCTTCGTTGCTGCTCTACATTAATTACCATGTCTCGCTCCCATAAATCATAACACTTCTCACACATGCAGCATACACCTTTCCCTTCAGTTTCAACGACACTCCCCTCCTCGTCAGCACGCCACTCAGTTCCCGAAACTTCTTCCATGCACATCTCACTCTAGCAACCGTTGCCGAGTCTGATCCACCTTCTCCATTCAGCATGTCTCCTTCCAGCTTCACTCCGTCTCCAAGATCCAACTCAACATTTCCTCCATCTGCAGCTCCCTCTGTGCACACCTCACACTTGAATGTAGCTGCCATAATGGTTAATGACCCTCTCAGACCATGACATTTTTGATGAACCCACTCAGCGCACATTGTACATTGAATGGAGTTCACTCCGACACCCTTCCTGCACACAGCACATGGCCACTTCCCAGTTCTTTCCACCTCACCACATGCTTTACCACTTGCCATCACCTTCGTTTTTCTGATATTCACCTTCAGACCTTTTGTCTCCATACATTCCTTCCACTTGTTCATCTTCTCCTTCAGTCCATCCATATTTTCCCCAAATCAACACCAGATCATCTGCATACAACAACTCCCACGGTAAACCCTCCTTTGCATTCCGAGTAACAAGCTTATTATCTGCTTTCTGGAACTGATTATTACAAATCGACAAATCAGCTCCATCAGCAAACTCCAAAATCCTTTCACCTTCTCCATTCCTCACACCATATCCGTAACCCCCATGAACTCCGTCAATACCGTCTATACTCCTTTCCACATGTCCATTTAGGTCTCCTCCTACCACAACAACTTCCTAATCTTTCACGTTTTTCATCAGCTTCTCTATCGCACATCAGAACTTGTCCCTCTCTTCATCGCTCCGACCGACCTGCGGAGCATATCCCGAGATGACGTTCACCAAGAGCTTTCCAATCATCATTTTCACCATCATCAACCTTTCACTCACTCTAGTCACACTCACTACACTGTCTACAAACTCCTCAGAAAGCAGGACACCAACACCATGCACGCCTTCCGGGCACCATTGCCACACAAACTTGTATTTCTGTCCCTGCCTACCCTTCACCATTCTCACACCACTTCCTTTCCATCTCGTCTCCTGCACACAACATATGTCCACTCTTCTTCTGACCAATACTTCCACCACTTCTCCTGATCTCCCTGTCATTGTTCCTACATTCCATGTCCCAAACCTCAGAAACCGATCTCCACGTCGGGCATCAGACGTTTCGCCGTCATAAATGGTGTGATTTCCACCCTTGTTTCGATCGGGTTCCCCACTTTGAGTGTCGACGAGAGGGAGTGAGGTCCCTCACGGGGTACTTCGGGCTGTACCCTGCCCATATGTAGTTGTAATTGTCATGGTTCCCTTTTTGAGGCAATGTTTTTATGGCCGGATGCCCTTCCTGACGCCAACCCTTTTAGTCACCTCTTACGACACGCAGGGATACGGTGTACCTCTTCTAAACCGGGGTACACACCGGTGAATATTTTATAATTTACAATTACCACATTTTACAATTATTTTACAATTTACAATTACCGGTTTATTTTATTTATATTTTTATTATTATTATTTTACAATTACCATTTGTATTTTGCAATTTACAATTACCATTTGTTGATTTTAATTATGCAATTAAGCAATCAATTATTGTACACCTCTCCCTCCCAATACTGTCTCTTTGTGTTAAATGGCATCATCGCGGACGCCGAAGGCGCCCCTGCAATGCCACGTTGGAGAATGTTATTTATTTATTTGGCATGGGGGCAGTGTACTTTGAATGTATCTGTACTTGTTTTCTTTTTGTTTTGCATTGAGATCTATAGTTGTGTTTATGGTAATGAATTAAACTCTCTGGAAAATGTTTGGGAGGGGTGGAGGTGATTTAACAGGTGTATAAAAGATCATGATTGTGGATGAGGGATGACTTGAGATAGTGGTGAACAGCTCTTTTGAAGGCCTGGGGGGAAGAATGAGATTGAAGAGAGTATGAAAGGTGGTTCCACAGGCAGGAAAAAAAGGAATGTACAAGAAAGGTGACGTGCAGAGCACAATATTTGCAAAATCCAACCCCACCCCAAAATAAAAGTTGCCATGTATACATCAACTTGTTCATTTCATTAAGATTAAAATTAACGATTTTAATCAATCCCACTCCTCCCTCCAGGTCTTTAAAACAGCTGTTCACCACCATCTCTTATCTTCCCCCATCCAAAACCTTGATCTTTTCTACCCCCGCTAATTCACCCCAGATCCACCTTGTTTGAAATTCCAACTTCTTTCCTGGAAGTCCTGGCAGTGTCCATATGTTTTATACCTCTCCCACCGCCCCCTTCCCATGCCCCCCCCCCAAAGCCCTCGCCCTCTCTCAGATCTCTCGATGTCTCCATGTCTCTCGGTCCCTGCTCTCAAATGTTGTGTTTGTGTCCTTCCCCCTCTCTCCCCATCTTGTCTACCGCTCCCGATGTTATATGTTTTATGTGTCGGTTTGTCTTTCTGTGTGATTAATGTTCGCTCTTTCACGAGCCTCGATCTTGTATACAAAAAAAAACAAAAAAAAAAACGATCTGAATCAATGCTCAGGTCAATCAGATGAAAATGTATTATTTTTCAGATGAAAACTGATGATTTTAGAAGTTTGGCCTTGAGTTGACCTTTTGACCTCAAAAAGAGTTGCTTTCCCAATTTAGTGCATTATGCAATAACTGTGTAATCCCCAGGTTAATAGGATGAAAATTTACGATTTTTCAGATGAAAATCGCTGATTTTTGAAGTTTGACCTTTGACCTTTTGACCTCAAGAGTTGGTTTCCCAATTCAGTGAGGCACTATGCTATTGCTGTTTAATTTTCACGTCATTCGGATGAAAATGGACGATGTTTCAGATAAAAATTGATGATTTTATAAGTTTGACCTTGAGTTGACCTTATGATCTCAAATAGTTGGTTTCCCAATTCACTGAGGCACTATGCAATTGCTCTTTCATTTTAAGTCAATCGGATGAAAAATGACAATTTTAGATATTTGACCTCAAGATGACCTTTGACCTCAAAATAAATAGGCATCTCAGTTGTGACTACCTCGACAACCTGGTAAAGTTTCATGACGATCGTTTTAGAATCGTGACCTGTAGGCGATAGACAGACAGACAGACAGACAGCCAGACAGACAGAATAACGCACAAGACCAACCAAGAACTTGAAAAAAAAAATCCTCGATTTTGTAAGTATTAAGTGGTGAGCTGTGGTTCGGGATTTAGGCAGTTTCACTAGGAACGGGGATGCTGGTGGACCGTGTGCGTCTTGCAGATACCCGAGGGTGACAAAGCACAGAGAGCACAGAGAGTGCAGAGGGTGCAAGTCCAGACAAGGTGCTACCAGGTTGTAGAGGACGAAGACAAGTTTGAAAGCTCATTCTTGAGATTGGCCAGTGTTGTTTTCTGGCTCTCGAGAGAGTAGACACACTTGTGCAAGCTTTGTGGAATGATCTGAGGTTGTCTTCAGTTGGATTTGTCTTCCATGAGGAGAGTGCCATTTGTTTTAAAGCAACTGCCTCACCACAGGATTCAGAGTGCCAAGAGCGGGAGGATGGGTAAGGTAATCGAAGAGATGGGTGAATCTGTGCATAAGATAGAGAGCAGGTTTCCGTAAATGAATTCCCAAGCTCAGCAGCGGCGGTGGATATTGAATACCAGTCCTGATGTGTTTAAAAAAAAAATAGATCTGAGAATTTTTTTTTTTCAGTGATTCTTCACCATTGTGAGATAGGGGAAAAACGGTGTATATCACGATGTCACAAAACGTTGTGGACGGATTCGGCTGAAACTTGGTGGACAGGTTAGATGTGTGACAAAGAAGAATTGAATCAATTTTGGTGAAGATTCGAATCCAGATCAGAGAATTTTTTAATTTTGAATTTTTCAAGTGATTCTTTCTTCACCATTGAGATGGGGCCAACAATGATATTTTGCTCGATATTTTAAAAAGTTGTGAACCGATTTAGACAAAACTAGGCGGATGAGTTGGTCAGGTGACAAGAACAGGTCAATTCGATTTTGGTTCATGTCTTGATCCAGATCCGGGTTTAGAGGAGGCAAAATCGGAGGGATACAAAACATAAACTGTTCGGCCTGGCCGTACGTGCTCTACTGAGTGCTGTTCTTGTTATTCATTGCTCATTGTTAGTTAAAATAAGTGCATTTTGTAGTTGATGCAGAATAGCATTGTAATTGCCAAACCTCTTGATTACTTTTTTGTGGTTATGAGGTTTGAATTATTGTGGTTACACTTATGAGGTGTGACCATTTCATTAAAAAAAAAATTTTTTTGATTCATTCTGTCTCCTTCCTGAGATGACATGAGATCACATTATTTGCAGGTCTGGTTCATCCGGTGAAGAAAGAAAAATTTAAAAGTGACTTATACCAGAGTTCTCAGAATGCTTTGAGTAATGAGTGTGTAAAGCAGGAGCTTTGTGATTCTCCTCCCATGGAGACAAAGAATGCTCCTCGACTGCTTGAACGTGGTAAGCATAGCCATGCACAGAGCATATACCACTGCCCCACTTACGATGAAATGCTTTACCTGCAGTATATGCCTTTTCACACAATTTCCTGGAGTCTTTATCCAAAATGCCTTGGTATGCCAGTGCCCTATAGCAATTTATTTACGGTGTACTTTCAAGCTTATTCAAAACCTATCACAAGTTATTCAAAACAACGTTTTGTAGCCAATTTTATTTCATGTATGTGTTGCTATCTCTATCTAGAGGATATTTGAAAAAAAGTTTTGGGGCATTTTGTGTGTTCCCTTTGTGTGAAGAGCAGCATTTTCTTCGGTAGATCTGCACTCTACATCTTATCATACTAAAATACGCAATTTGCTGTCTGTCTGACCGCCATACATTTGGTAGTTACTTACCTAATTTCAACCAAACTTGATAGAAGGATTATGGGTCACACGATGGACGTTGTAGCGACTTCATTTGCCCCTTAGCAAAAGGGGATTTCCACCTTGGGCAAACTCAGTGTTGACATGTATTAATAACTTATCATGCCGTTTTTACAAGGCCACTATCCCTCCTCCCCAAGGGGTTTTTATGGGGGATTAAAAGGTATTATAAACCACAAGCAAGTACAATCACCTTTTTAAACTGTCACTACTGCTACTTAACACTAAACTGAAAGAAATTTGGAGGAATCCATCACAGACGAACGCACCTGAGCCTAGATCTACTGTAATCTATATACTACAAAGAGGCCCACAACATGACCATTCCTGCCGCTTCCGTGGGGAGTGGGTGTATGTGTACCAGTTAAAAACAGTCCACAATCCTTCGATTTATTGATCTTTTATCCTGAAATTCTTGATCTTGGTCTTCAAGCTGCCTAGCAGACGAGAAGGAAAGTTTTTTTTTTTGTTTGTTTTTTTTTTTTTTTTATATCGGCCATATCGGCACCATTATCAGCTGATGCTGATAAACTCAAAATACCAGATATCGGTCTGGCCGATATATCTGTCGAGTTTTCAACACGTGAAAACTCCATTTAGAATAGCAATCACTTGACGTTTTTACACACGCGTTTTGGAGATAAGAGTTCAAGTCGTTCAACCTCAAATTCAAGCTTCCAAATACCGCTCAGCTTGTTTGCAGGCCACAGCCCGGTGGGCCGGGAGTAGGACCTAGGGTCGCTGATGTCACCACATGTAACACTCGTAGTCAGTGATTTTTGGAACCCTGGTTTGAATCTGTCACCCGTAACAATATGCAGCTTCTGCCTTGTGACAGATGAGTACAGATATAGGACCAATTCTAGATCAAAATAGAGTACATTGCACTTTTTTGTTGTTGTTGCTGCATGTTTCATCGTACTAATGATTTTTTGATGCTTTTTTGAACTGTCTTTGCAGAGAGTGAATTGAAAATGGTTTCTTGCTCCAAGTCAAGTTCCCGGTTATTTGACAAAGAGGTTCCTTTCAATCAGATCATGACAAAGACTTCTTATCAGGAAGTCAGCAAATATACCCGTATTCGAAACAAGAACAAATGTATTACCACATTCAAAAAAACGGATAGGAAGGAGAAGCTGCACAGGTGTTCTGTGTGCAAGAAAACGTTTAGCTCATTAGAATCTTTAAAGAGATGTCAAGCAATACACAAGTGTGCGATGCCACACAAGTGCACTGTGTGCAGCAAGGAATTCTATTGGTTATCATCTTTGAATTATCATCGAGTAAAACACACAGGAGAGAAGTCTTATAAATGCCCTGTGTGCAGCAAGGATTTTGCGCATTCATCATCTTTACGTCAACATCACAGAATCCACACAAGAGAGAAGCCCTTCAAATGTTCTCTTTGTAATAAGGATTTCGCCTATTTATCACGATTGAAAATGCATGAAAGGATACACACGGGAGAGAAACCCTACAATTGTCCTGTGTGTTGCAAGGCTTTTGCGAAGGCTTCATATTTAAGAGAACATAAAAAAATACACATGGTAGAAAATCCTTTCAAGTGTTCTGTTTGCAATAAGCATTTCTCCTACTTATCACGATTGAAAATGCATGAAAGTACACACACGGGAGAGAAACCTTACAGATGTCCTGTGTGCAGCAAGGCATTTGCACATGTTTCATACCTGAAAGTACATGAAAAAATACACATGGGAGAGAATCCTTTCAAGTGTTCTGTTTGCAAAAAGCATTTTGCCTATTTATCAAGATTGAAAATGCATGAAAAGATACACACAGGAGAGATGCCCTTCAAGTGTTCTGTGTGCAACAAAGGTTTTGCACGTTCATCACTTTTATCGCAACATCAAAATGTACACACAGGAGAGACGCCCTTCAAGTGTTCTTTCTGTAATAAGGCGTTTGCTCTTCTTACACATTTGAGAACACATCAAACGATACACACGGAAGAGAAGCCTTTCAAGTGTTCTCTTTGTATCAGAGTGTATGCTTCTGCGTCATCTTTAAATAAGCATAAAAAAATCCACGCAGGAGAGAAGGCCTTCAAGTGTTCTGTGTGCAGCAAGACGTTTCCTCTTGCTTCACGTTTGACAACACATCAATTAATACACTTGCGAGAGAAGCCTTTCAAGTGTCCCGTGTGCAACAAGGCGTTTGCTCTTGCTTCACGTTTGACAACACATCAATTACTGCACAAGGGAGAGAAGCCCTTCAAGTGTTCTTTGTGTAGCAAGGCATTTGCTCTTGCTTCACGTTTGAGAATACATCAAAATATCCACACTGGAGAGAAGCCTTTCAAGTGTTCTCTTTGTATCAGAGTGTACGCTTCTGCATCATCTTTAAATACGCATAAAAAAATCCATGCAGGAGAGAAGGCCTTCAAGTGTTCTGTGTGCAGCAAGACGTTTCCTCTTGCTTCACGTTTGACAACGCATCAATTAATACACTTGCAAGAGAAGCCTTTCAAGTGTCCCGTGTGCAACAAGGCGTTTGCTCTTGCTTCACGTTTGACAACACATCAATTACTGCACAAGGGAGAGAAGCCCTTCAAGTGTTCTTTGTGTAGCAAGGCATTTGCTCTTGCTTCACGTTTGAGAATGCATCAAAATATCCACACTGGGGAGAAGCCTTTCAAGTGCTCTTTTTGTAGCAAAACGTTTGGTTCTTCATCGATTTTATATTCCCATAAAACAATGCACACAGGAGAAAAGCCATGTAAATGTTCTCTTTGCAGCAAGGAATTTGCTCAATCAGGAACTTTGTATGCACATCAAAGAACACACACAGGAGAAAAGCCGTATAAATGTTCACTTTGCAGCAAGGCATTTACTTCTTCTTCATATTTGTATCAACATAAAAGAAGACACACATGTGAGAAGCCATTCAGGTGTTCTGTTTGCAATGAGGATTTTACCCATTTGATGTCATTGAAAATACATCAAAGAATACATATAGGAGAGAAACCTTATAAGTGTTCTCTTTGCAGCAAGAAATTTCTTCATTTAGGAAGTTTGCATACACACCAGAAGATACACACAGATGAAAATCCTTACAAGTGTTCTCTTTGCAGCAAGGTATTTACTTCTTCATCATATTTATATCGACACCAAAAAATCCACACCAGCAAATGCAGGATACAACACTGGAAAATGAAACAGAAACAAATACAGCCCCAATGATCTCAAATAAGAAAAATAAAAACTACAAAAATATATATCAGCAGATATACCCTGACAAATGGGAGAATGACAAAAGAGCAGGAAGTTTCAACAAAGAGCTTGACAAACCATGGATTGACAAGGAAGGCTCATTGGAATGGATAAGAAGAGGTCAAATTCATTGGGATGGAGAACATGTCATCATAAATGCCCAAGACCAGGACACAATACTAATTGCTTAAAGAAAATGGCGGGATTGAGCCAATCGGACAAATGCAGGTTTTGTGGGGTAGAAACAGAAAGTACAAGTCACCTTCTTACGGGATGTAAAAAACTCATGTCGGAACAGTTTGTACAACCTGAACAGAAAGACTTGACAGCGTCTGTAGAGTAATCCACCGGCACATCTGTAAGCATTTCAACCTCCCCATTCCAGAACAATCATGGAAACACAAACCAAATCCGATCCTTGAAAATAAACATGTAGTGCTCACGCATGACAAGATGAGCCCATCAAGTGTGGACGTTGCAGGCAGAGCATTGCTTCAGGACATAGTGCTTAAACACAAAAAGGAAAAGATGGCATTGTTGATTGAGGTTTCAGTTCCCAATGACTTTGGACCAAATGCTTCAGAAAACAGAAAAATTATCAAATACCAGGAGTTGAAAAATGAGGTCAAGAGGACATGGAAATTGAAGAAAGCTGAAATTGCACCGGTGATGGTCAGAGCAACAGGGATGATCAAGAAAACCCATTTTTTTTTTTTTGTTTGTTTTTTTTGTATACAAGATCGAGGCTCGTGAAAGAGCGAACATTAATCACACAGAAAGACAAACCGACACATAAAACATATAACATAGGGAGCGGTAGACAAGATGGGGAGAGAGGGGGAAGGACACAAACACAGCATTTGAGAGCAGGGACCGAGAGACATGGAGACATCGAGAGATCTGAGAGAGGGCGAGGGCTTTGGGGGGGGGGGGGGGGGGCGTGGGAGAGGTAAAAACCATATGGACACTGCCAGGACTTTCAGGAAAGAAGTTGGAATTTCAAACAAGGTGGATCTGGGGTGAATTAGCGGGGGTAGAAAAGATCAAGGTTTTGGATGGGGGAAGATAAGAGATGGTGGTGAACAGCTGTTTTAAAGACCTGGAGGGAGGAGTGGGATTGAAGGGAGTGAGGGAGTTTGTTCCAGAGGCGGGAGAAAAGAGGAATGAAAGAGTGAAGGTGAGCAGAGAGCCGAGATTTCGGCAGTTTAACCATCAGAGGGTTGCTGGCAGATCTTGTGCGACCTGTAGGAATATTTGGGGGACAGAGCACAGAGAGAGCTGGGGGTGCAAGGCCGGAGAGGAGCCGGAGAGAGAGAAGACAGAAAGACCACCTACCTGCCTGCGGTGAGTGAGTGAAAGGCCCTCAGAGATAGCTTCATCGCGGGAGATTCCAATAATTCTGAAAGCTTTGGTTTCAACAGCGTGAAGCCGAGCTAGGTGTGAGGCAGGAGCACCGGCCCATAGGGGAGAACAGTATTCCATTGAGCTGCGGATGAAAGCCTTGTATGTGGTGAGGAGCTCAGGTGTGCCGAGGAAGGACTTCGCACGACGGAGGATGCCCAGTCGGCGACTGGCTTTGGAGGCCAGCTTGGAAATGTGGTTTTCCCAAGAAAGATCATGGCAGATAGTGAGACCCAAAATCTTGAGCGACAGAACTTCTTGGAGAGGATTGTTGAGAAAGTAGATGGGAGGGTTGTCCAGTCGATCTTTTCGGAGAGACATAGTAAGAGTGTGAGATTTGTCAGGATTGAAAGACATGTTCCACTTGTTTGACCAGTCTGTGATTTTGTCCAGGTCTTCAGAGAGTGAGGAGGCAGCAGACTGCCGATCTGAGGGAAGAGGAATGGAGCGGCAGAGAGTGGAGTCATCAGCAAAGAGATAGAGAGGATTTTCGAGAGAGTCAGAGAGATCATTGATGAAGACCAGAAAAAGCACGGGGCCCAGAACACTGCCTTGGGGAACTCCAGCCTGAACAGGAAGAGGAGATGAGAGAAACCCATTCAGGGCCACACGTTGACGACGACTAGAGAGGAAGTCCGCCAGCCATGCGTGGAGATTTCCATGGATACCAAAGGAGGAGAGTTTGGTGAGCAGAGCGGGGTGCCAGACCGTGTCGAAGGCACGTGATATGTCGAGGGAGACAGCTCTAATTTCCTGTTTGGCATTGAGGACCTCCATCCATTGTTGAGACAGCAGAAGCAGCATGTCCAGAGTAGAGTGACCTGGTCTGAAACCAAATTGATGATCAGAGATCAAGCCATTGGAGAAGAGGAAAGATTTCATATCCGAAGCAATAATGGATTCCATGACTTTGCTGATAATTGGGAGAAGGCTGATTGGTCTGTAGTTGCTAGGATCTGTTTTTGCACCTTTTTTGTGCAAAGCGGTGATGTTGGCTGATTTCCAAGCAGATGGCAGTTGACCTTGAGCAAAAGAGAGGGTGAAGAGAACAGAGAGAGGGTGAGATAGAGCAGCAGAGCAGGATTTTAGGACCCGTGGGCTGATGCCGTCGGGTCCAGTTGCAGAATCAGAGTCGAGGGTTGACAGAAACTTTTCCACCTTGTCAGGAGGAAAGGACACGGAGTCCAGGAGCAGCAGGGTATGACTGGGTATGGTGGGTACAGAGAGGGATGGGTTTGGGACACAAGATTTAGAGGCAAACACAGAGTTGAGGCATTCAGCTTTTTCACGTGCGGAGTCAGCTGTGTAGCCGTTTGAGGTAAGGGAGGGGATGGAGGGGGAACAAACACCAGAAACGGATTTGACCAGACGCCACCAGGATTTGGAAGAGGGAGACAGATAAGAGAGTTCGGTCTTGAGAACGGAGAGATATTGTTTCCTGGCTCTCCTGAGGGTGGACACACACTTGTTTCGGGCTTTGTGAAAGGAAAAGAGATTTCCTTCCGTTGGATTTGCTTTCCAGGAGACGAAGGCAAGTTGTTTCTGGGCAACAGCCTCACCACAAGATTCCGTGTACCATGGACGGGAGGAAGGGTATGACAACTGAAGACGAGATGGGATAAATCTGTGCATGAGAGAGAGCAATTTACTTTGGAAGAATTCCCAGGATGAGTTGATGTCAGAGGAGGTAGAGATGGGAGACCAGTCCAGATGATTGATGGCTGCTTGAAGACCGTGCCAGTTGGCCTGAGTGAAATGCCAGACTCGTCGACGCTGAGCAGGCTCCCTGAGGATGGTCAGAGAGATGTCCACTTTAACAAGGACATGATCAGATGATCCGATCGGAGCAGAAGAAGAGCAGCAGACATTTTCAGGGAAGTTAGTCATAACCAAGTCCAGAAGAGAAGATGTTCCGTTGACTGAGATCCGGGTCGGGAAATTGACAGATTGTGTCAGTCCCAGTGAGTCGCAGAAGTCCTTTGCTGAGGAGCCATGGCTGGTGAGAGAGGTACCCACACCCAGCCAACTGGCATGATGACAGTTGAAATCACCACATATGAGGAAGAGAGAGTTGGGATGAGTAGATAGAAGTTGGTCCATATCATCAGACAGCGAGATGTAGATGGAGTCATCACTGTTTGGTGGACGGTACAACACACATATGAACAAGAGGTGGGAGCGAAGGGGAAGCCGTAGCCAGAGGTATTCCTGGGGGTGAGGTGGAGAGAGTGCAGTGCAGGGCGAGTGAGGAAGAGAGTTTTTGATAAAGATAGCAACCCCGCCTCCAGGACGAGGCTCAGGTCTATCATACCGGAGGAGGGAGTAGCCCGGGAGAGATACTATGGAATCAGAGACATCATAAAGGAGGAAAGTTTCTGTTAAGCAGATCACGTCTGGTTTGACAGAAGCAACCTGTATGGAGAGATCAGTTAAGTTTGAACGAAGGCCCCGGATGTTTGAGGTCCATACCGTTAATGAAGAGGAAGGGGGAGCATCAGATACAGAACAGGGGGGAGGAGGGGTAGGGTAAGATGTGGAAGAGGTGGAAGAGGTAGGGAGAGCTGTTGAAGGTGTGTCAGAGATTTCAGAATAGCTCGGAGAAAGGGAAGGATGGGGCGGACAGAAGGTTTGATGGTGATTGGGTGAGCCACAATGAGGTGTTATTTGAGGAGGGGGAAGAGCGAGGCAGAAGGTTGGGGGAGATGGAGGTGAGAGTTTGAAGGGGGAAGAAGCGGGGAGGACACTTTGAGGAGGGGGAGTGAGAGGGGGGAAATTGAGAAGCAATGAGGGTGGGGAGATTTGAAGGGGAGGGGTGAGGGGGGAGTTTGGGAGGGAAGGGACAAGGGGAGGGATTTGAAAGGGATGGGATATGGGGGAGATTTGGAGGGGAGGGGTGAGGCAGGAGTCTAGGAGGGGAGGGGCGAGGGGGCGTCTTGGCGGGGAGGGGTGAGGGGGTAGTTTAGGAGGGAGGGGGCGGAGTCTAGGAGGGGAGGGGCGAGGGGGCGTCTTGGCGGGGAGGGGTGAGGGGGTAGTTTAGGAGGGAGGGGGTGAGGGGGTAGTTTAGGAGGGAGGGAGATTTGAAAGGGATGGGTGATGGGGAAGATTTGGAGGGGAGGGGTGATGGGGAAGATTTGGAGGGGAGGGGTGAGATTGGATTTTTGAAAGTGTACGATTTATGGGAAACGAACATTTATTGCAAAATGAGTTTCTTGTGACCTTCGAGTTAAAAATACGTTTAAGGACGCTGGATGGAGGATGGAGTGCAGGAGAGTTTAGGGAATGTAGGAAAAAGGCACTATAGGAGATGGATATTTTTTTTGGGATGAATTGATTTGGTGAGCAAGTTGAAAGCAGCCTTTTAAAGAAGAAGAAGAAAAAGGTGTTATAAAATATGACGGAATACATAACTTGAGGGGAAAGTGTAAACATTGAAGGTTAATGAGTGAAAACTATCTGGGGAAATGGGGGAGAAACACGTGGTCGAAGAACGAACGAACGAATAAGAATGAATAAACGAATGAGAACAGAGAAGGGAAAAAAAATTTTTTTTTTTTTTTTTTTTTTTGAGTTGAGATTTACACAAGGAAGTAGGTAGGCTATGGGTGAAAAGACTGGGAATACAGAGAACGAAAGTTATTGGATCACAAAAGACGGACCGCTGAGAAAAACAAAGCCTCAAGGTTGTACAGTGCACACTGTACAAGGCCTCAAGACACGACACGAATTAACACGATTTTCAATACAGGTATGAAAGATTTGCACCGAAAAATCTTCGTCGGGACACAATATACGTACAACACCATAAATAAATACAGTTTTAACGAAAATACAAATGGGAACAATCACTTAACTTCGATTTCAAATCGTCCGCGACGCGGCAAAGGCCTTGCTCGCGACACGGCAAACAGACGATCAATTTATGAAAGATAAACACCGAGAAACAACCAAAGTTGCACACAATAACTTCACACACCGAAAGATAAATACAGTTTCGACAAAATACAATTGTGAACAGACTTAACTTCGAAAAACGTGGAGACCGTGTGGAGCTTCGAAAATCCCTGCCGCCGTCTCCAAGATCTCGCGAGATCTCGCGAGACCCTTCCTGAGTACTTTTGAAAAGAGGATTTTGAAAAGATCCCTTGGAACAAAGCCTTGAGAAGGAAGTTTCACAATCTGGTTCATGCATTATGATCCTTTACCGAAAAAGGAGGTGGATATTTTGACTTCTGGCAGAACTTCCTCCCACATCCGAAAGCCCGCATATGGAAATAACGACCAACGAGAGAAGAAAACATAAATACCAATACAGCACAATAAATCACAACAATACGGGTGCTAGACAACGAAGCATCATACCTCTTAGTAGAAGAGGGTCATCACACATATGACACAGTTGCCAAGGAATACCGACGTAGAACGACGCTAATCCTAAAAACATTTCTCCCCAAGAAGAAAAATCAAAGCCACAAACCAACTCGCAGTCCCAGTGTTCCAATGCAGTTGCGGAATTTTAAATTAGCCGCAATCACAAATCAACAGGGTAGAAACAAAACAAGGAAACTCCTCAGTATCCACAAAATCTTCTGTTAATATAATCGGTGTATCCCGAGAATGTACCTGTCGAGAAGAGAAGGAGTAGGATACGACCTGATGGATCTCAACCAAGTGCGAAGGAGGAGTAGAGAAGTAGAGAAGTACGAAGGAGTAGTACGAATACGAAGAGAAGTAGAGAAGTACGAATACGAAGGAGTAGAGAAGGAGTACGACCTGATGGATCTCAACCAAGTGCACCCAACGGCGAGTGTAGGATTGGCTGAGAATGTGAAAAGCTCAAGACACTACCGAATCCAATTTGTTCCCAACCATTGCAAATAAAACAAGAAAGTGCAATCGGAGATTGCAGACCATCGCTAGGACCTGTTTTGTGTGGCAAATAAATGGAAGGATGTACTAAATGAAAGGTCATTGATTGCAAATGAAAGGTCGAAAATCAAAATGGTCAAGTTGTAAATGTAAAATATCTGAAAAGTTGTAAAGGTTTAATGATCTGAAGGTCTAAAGTTTGAAAGGTCTGAATGGGTCTAACGGGGCAAAATAGTCTGAAGAGTCTTAAAAGGTGTAAAAAGGGTTTAAAGGTCAAAGGGTCTGTCGACAGGGTATTCAAGGGTGGAAAGGAGTCTAAGGGTTTTTGGGTTTCTAAAGTTTCTAAGAGGTCTCACGGTTCTAAAGGGTGTTACAGGGACTAAGGAGTCTACAGGGTCTTAGGGTTCTGGAAGGTTTTAGGGTTCTAAAGGGTCTTTGGGTTATTAGAGGTCTAAAAGGTCTTCAAGGTCTTAATGGGTGTTAGGGTTCTAATGGGAGTTAGGGTTCAAAAGGGGGCTGACTATAGGGGTCTTAAACATTGTTAGGAATAATAGCAAAATGAGAATTGTGGTACACTCCCCACTCCCAATTTTACATGCAAGTTCAATGCTTCGAGGGCATCTAATGAATAAAATTCATCAAGCTTGTCTGTCTGTTTGTTCTCGTTTTTTGCAAAGACTGCTGGGCCGACAACCACCAAATTTGGCACACAGGCCAAGTCTAACCCGGAGATTGTCCTAAGGGTATTTTCATCCACCACCTCAGCCTTTTAAGGCCACTTTTCCGGCTTTTTCATTCATAGGCAATCTCATTGGTTGACAGCTATTACGTGACACATAAAACGGGCTAAGGCCAGCATATATAATTAGCCGAGCTGTTTCTTTCACCCATTGGCTTGCTGCACAGCTGGCCTGGCTCCATGCACAATTACAACCTAACTAAATAAATAATGCTTTCACCATGTTCGTTGCTGCAAAGTCATCTGCTGCGGTAAGCCAAAGTCATCTGCTACAGTAAGAGATGTACAGTACACATACCTATTCGTAATCGCCATGCCTTCCCTCGAAGATGTATAGTTTTTAAAATGGCGTTAATTGTATACTTCTGTAAAGGATTAATTTGCTTTGATAAATGGAACTATACAATGCTTGTGGATCGGGGCTACAAAATGTTTATTTTTGTGCTTGGAACATTTGACAGAGCACTCTTATGAAACAATGGAGATCTTTTTCTCCATTTTCTCCATTTCATAAACAAATCTTATGAAACCCACCACCTCCCCTTCACAACAGCGATGGCCATAGATCTTGTGGTTATCTGACACAATTGAGAGAGGATACCACCATGACAAGTGAAAGAAACAGACAAGTGAAAGAAACAACCGTCACTTTAAACGAAGACCATCCAGCACCACCACCCCACCTCCGCAATCCCCCATCAACCGTCACCCTAGCTGACAATACACATGACCACCCCAAACCCCTCTTCCCCCACACCATCACCCCCACGAAACCCACCACCATCCCACACAACCCTCCACAAATCCCCCATCAACCGTCACCCTAGCTAACAATACACATGACCACCCTGCACCTCCCCTTCACAATCCCCCTCTACTATGGTGGGACACGTCAAAGCACGACACACACGGACACAAATGGCATCCCGGGAGAGTATGAAACTGGACGATCCTGTAACATACAGGACACAATGGGTCAGCCTGTGAAGGTGGGACAAAACATTAGTCACCTATTTGGTTTGTGGTGTCCGAGTGTGCATGGGTGGTGTCCAAATGCGCATGAGTGGTGTCCGAGTGTGCATGGCCGGTGTCTGTGCTGTGTCCTGCCGTATTTATTCTGGAGTAATATAACTGTTTTATCGATTAATACTGTTACGTTTATGGGGGATAGGCAATGCAATACCTTAGTTCAGGTAGAATTTTACAGAAGAGGGTGCTCTGAATGTTGCGATGAAGAAGAAGAACCCCCTGTACCTAAGTAGGGACTTGTCGGATGTCGTGTAAGAGTGTATCTTTGTTCCCATGACGAGGGATGGGGTTATGTTAATTAGTTAGGGATTAAGGGTAAATCCCCTGTATGTAAATGGCCTCTGTGATTTCTCCTTTGTTCGTTATAACACACACCACACTCGCCATGCACTCCACACCTAAAAATAACACTAAATAAAAGTAGCAGGAAACAGGACATTCAACTACCGCTGATAACACCTTCCAGGTGATCACAAAGGACGGTAAGTGGCCGTGAGGCCATGCCTCGAAGAACCATTGGTCAGGACGGCCATAGAGCAATGAGATGGCATTCACTAATAGGAGTGTGCGTGGAAGTCATCGGATGACGTAAGAGCCCGGGGGAACAAAAGGCTGTGTCCCGGCATTTTCTTTTCTCTTTGGGTCCCGAGCTGATGAAAAGCGGTCACAGTTCGTCTTCTTCTTGGTTCTGGATTTCATTGCGAACATTCACATTTTCCGACCT
This sequence comes from Myxine glutinosa, assembly GCF_964187855.1. Classification (NCBI taxonomy): domain Eukaryota; kingdom Metazoa; phylum Chordata; class Myxini; order Myxiniformes; family Myxinidae; genus Myxine; species Myxine glutinosa. The sequence goes on from NC_136265.1 coordinate 60,930,868, forward strand.
CTTGAGCCAAGGACATTGGTGTCAGACATTTGTGCTTTTTGGTCTGGGCGATAGGCTCAAGCGGCCGCATTTTCCTTTCCCTGGCTCATTGGTGCTGATGGTGCGGCGGCTGTCCGCTCTGAGAGACCACGGTGCTGTGTGGAGCAGACTGCGAGTGGACGGGCGCTGCCTGCTTGCTTCGCGCTCGGCGGCTGGAGGAACGAACCGCGCCAAGGCCTGTTTTCCCGCGCACGTACTCGGAGACCCGTGCTGCAGCTGGCGGGTGAATGAACTGCTTGCCAAGGCGTGTTTTCCCATGCAGGGAAGCGGGGTCTCAACGATCTCAGACGATATTCAAGAGCCGCTCAAAGCTGAGTAGACTACATTTTTACTTTCGTTTATTTTATCATCCCCTTGTGTTGTATACGAGTCTGTATGGGAACGCTCCATTTAGGACTTTTAGCTTACTGTGTATTTTTGTTTCCTGGCCTTTATTTTAATAAACCTTTTTATTGTTGCTATTGAATTCCGTGTCGGGTTGAGTTGATTACCAGAGTCAGACATCCAGTGGGATCCGTACAGGTAAGAGCTTCGCTGCCTTCATCCCCCACGCGTATTCACACTGCCATTGGATTGAAAGCCTCGGAGTGTTAAGCTAGGTCGGCTGCCTGTTACCTTGGAGGATCTTAATCCCCAGGAACACGACAATACTAAATCTACTATATAAGAGAGGCGTTGGTCCGTGTGTCTCTGTGTTGCCATTTTTCTCAGACATACCTGAATGGATCCTCGTCAAACTTTCACAGGTTCATCAGTGAGTGCCTGGACGTGTTTTAGGCAAAAAAAGTTAGTATTTGGGGATTTTAAAACAATGCATAAGCCTGATATGAATTCTGATTTGGATGCAATTGCTTTTCTATTTTATTTGCCCTCATTTCAAATTTGTTAACGTTTCTTTTTCGCTTGAGCAACGCCGGGTACTCCAGCTGTAAACACATATATACTTTACTTCGGGTACAAATACAACTTTGTCGGGGGGAGGGGGGGGGGGGACATAGGCGATGTGGCCGCTGCCTCGTGTGGGGGGCCGCGAGAGGGCCGTAAATTCTCTATGTAAATGTGTACCGTGTAGCGCCACCTGGTGATGGTGGCAGAGGGTATTAAAATTTCCTTTTTTACCTGTGCAACACAGGTTACGAAGCACTCTGCATGGGAAAAAATTTCCTCCTTCCCTTTCCCCCCTCCCCCAAAACGCAGGGGCCTGTCAAAGCCACCCTTGCCCCTCCAAAAATAGTATGTAGTATATCTTTCCCCTCACCTCCCACTCCCCTCCCTCTTCCACTCCCTTCCTCACCCCTCCCTCTTCTGCTTCCTCTCCCCTCCCCCCCTCCCCCGGGTACTCCTGCCAGTCCCTGATTGAATGGAAAAACAAAACCCACCAATCTGCAGTGAACATGCGACCGGCATTTTCATCTGCCCTACTAACATAACACCTCCATCTTCACGAACATCATCTTCGGCTGAATCGCTCACATGGGATCAAAACGATACAGCTCCATAATTCCCCTGGAAGCGTTTCCATCACTAATTTTGTTTGCAATAGTTTCTTCAAAATCCCACTGATCAGTTTCAATATACTGAGTACCTTTCGAGTTGCTAATGGTGGGATCGGTATCAGAATCCAAGCTCAACATGCACAGATTTCTATGTAAACCACCACGAGGATCAAGGTGAGTTTGTGTGATGTCACTGGCAAAATCGACACCCGATGGCTTTTTTCGACACTTTGTGATTGGCACAAAAATTTCAAAAAAAATTCCACTTAAAATTAAATCATGATTAATGATTTTCCATGGTTTTCATGAAACAAAAATTGCATTTGAGTTCCCCTTTAAGATCCCCAAGACCCGTAAAACTCTCACCGTAGGCAGGTTGGTGGTCTTACCATCTGCTACCGACTCATCTCCGGCCTAGCCCCCCGCCCCCCTGCTCTGTCTGTGCTCTGTCCCTCAAATATTCCTTCAGGGTGCACAAGATCTGCCAGCAACCCTCTTCTGGTGAAACTGCCAAAATCAAGACTCACTGCTCACCTTCTCTCTTTCATTCCTCTTTTCTCCCACCTTTTGAACAAACTCCCACATTCTCTTCAACCCCTCTCCTCCCTCCAGGTCTTTGAAACAGCTGTTCACCACCATCTCTTATCTTCCCCCATCCAAAACCTTGATCTTTTCTATCCCCATTAAAACACCCCAAATCCACCTCTTTCAATCTCAAACTTCTTTCTTGAAATTCCTAGTAGTGTCCATTTGCTTTATACCGTGTACTGTACACCCCTCCCCTGCCCCAGCCCTTTCCCTTGCACAGATCTACCGATGTCCCTGTTCTCTGCTGTTGTGCTTGTGTGCTTCCCTCTCCACCCTCCCTCCCCCCTCTTGTCTCCCTTTCTCTTTATTGAATGTTTTATGTGTCAGTTTATGTTTTTGTGTTGAATGTGTTTGCTCTTACATGAGCCTCGACTCTGTATACAAAATAAAAAAGACCCTCTTTGACCTCAAAGGCCTTTAAGACTCTTGAGACCTTTAAGACTTTGAAAACCTCGAAGACTTGAAAACCTCGAAGACCCTTCAGTCCCCAAATGCCTGTAAGACCCTGAAGACCCTTTAGCCACAGGCATCACCTCGACTCACCATTTAAACCCAAACCAGCATTGCCTGAACTCACCACTTAAACCCAAGCTGGCATCGCCTGAACTCACCATTTTATATAAACCCAAACCGGCATCGCCTGTACTCACCATTTGATATAATCCCAAACCGGCATCGCCTGAACTCACCATTTTATATAAACCCAAATCGGCATCGCCTGAACTCGCCATTTGATATAATCCCAAACCGGCATCGCCTGAACTCACCATTTTATATAAACCCAAACCGGCATCGCCTGAACTCACCATTTTATATAAACCCAAACCGGCATCGACTGAACTCGCCATTTTATATAAACCCAAACCGGCATCGACTGAACTCACCAGTTTATATGAATTCACCAGTTTATATCTCGTGTGCGATCGTGAGGAGAACTTTTTGGAGCCACATTGCGATTCGGAGGGAGACGAGAGCGAAAGAGGACTGGCCGCACGAATTACCTCACGTTCGTGGCGACACGGAAAGCAACTTCGTGCCATCTTGTGCGTTTCCCGCGTGAGTGGCTTTGGTCCACCCTGCACTGCCGACTTCGTTCAACGATCTCGTTAAGCAAGCTGAGTGCCGGCCGGCTTAAAACATTTTATTTTATCATTCCCTGTTGTGTATTTGTGTCTGAATGGAGACGTCTGAAATTAGGATTTAGTTTCACCTCACCTTTCATTTTCACCACTTTTGTATGATATTTACTTTTCATTCAATCATCTACCTTCTTTTGTTATGTCGTGTGTGTTTATTCGTTGTAGGTTTCGGGAATCGACCCGTGTGCTTCGTCCAGGTAAGCACCTCGCCGCCTTCTGTCCTGCGCGCGCCACAAGAACCACCGCCATTATTCGGCCGTTTGCCTCGGGAATTAAGGACCGTGCCGCTATCCATCCCATGGACTTCACAATATCTTGACTCTTAAATATCTTAACACATATCCATAAGGGAGGGTGTCAATTTCGTTTTCTAAAATTTATCTTTTATCATCATCCGCATCCACAGCGTTTTGTTTACCTGCCCAGCGTACAGTTGATGATTATAACTTCTGATGGCATTCATTTTTCTGTACTCTTCTTTCTTGAAAACGAAACAGTTGTAATAATGTTCAAAATTTCTTGTCTCTTTGATTACGTTCCTCTTTATCCCTTTCAATTTTTTATCACATTTAGAAGCTCCATCCTTTTAAGAATAATATTTACAAGCAAAAGCCTTAGCTCTCAATCCTCGAAATTCACTCATTTTATTGCTCCACAAAACGAATCTTTAAATTTTTCAATCACCTTTTTCTTTTTTGTAGAGCATAGACTACTCTCAGCTCACATGGAACTTCAGGGGAGTTGAAAGCTCATGCGATGGAACCATTGAAAGCAAAACAAAATCTTATCTAAGATCTGCCACATCCTGACCTCACTGGTAAGTTAATCCTAGAAAAGGAAAGGATATTACTGAAGGAGCTGGGGCTCCCACGTCGATCGGAAGAATGGACGCGACAAAAAGCTGGAATTCATCCGAGTTGCTTTAATCAAACCAAACACTCAGGTACTCTGAAAAGCCCGTTTATCGGGCAGCAATATATTGTTACAGACGCGGTTTTAGATGTTAGTTTACCGAGCGGTTTGGTGTTACCGCGTCCGCACAGTTACTCCCCGATTAGAACCCTATCCCGCCCGATTCCACTCGACGTTGACCAAGTCGCGCTATGCTAAATCAATGAAGGAAAGGACACAACGGCTGGGATTAATGCAACGACACAAGGGGTACAGTTCTCAAGACCTCCGGAGGAGGATATAATATTGGTGATGCAGAAACGGGTAGATTACACGGTAAGAGGTAAAGCACAGAAAAGATGGGCACTTAGACACAGTCTTATCTTATCCCCGACAGACCACAGACAAACGGGACAAGACTGACTTACACAGGGATTGATGGCAAGGAAGGGCAGGCAGTCGATAGCTCAAGGTGCACCTTGGCTCAGGGACAGGATACAGCTCGGTCCAGTCCAGAGATGCGGGGAGGTATTCAGCGCTTGGAGGTGGCGTCTTCTCTCTCCGTGGTGTGGGCGCATCTCACGTCACCTCCCTCTTCCTGCGCATGTCCAGCGGGGAGTGACACGCCCTCGGCTCGTTAGCTCCGCCCCAGATGGAATCGGTCCGCCGCTTCTTATTGGGTGCGGGGGGTTACCGGGCTCCGCCCTTGACGAGGAGCTGACAGCGAGCCCCTGCGTGGTAACCCCGTCGGAGCACATGTTCAATGGCGGCTAACCAAGCCGGAGTGAGGACGCACACTCCCCGCGCCGCCGCCGCTGTTGTTGTAGTTGTTGTACCATGAGGAAGAGCTGCGGGGAGGTATTGGGAGGTCCTAAACTTTCTAACGGTGCCATACAATCACATTCTGGTGCAACGAAGAGTCAGAATTAATGGAAACGAGTCCTTAACTGACATAGACTAAGAATAACTAGCAAGATGTCCTATAGTTGTCTTACATGAGATGCGGTGAACCTGGGCACGTCATTTAATGGGGGAAATAGGGGAAGGTCGGTTCTACAGAGTGTTGTTTACAGAAAATGGGACTAGGGAATGGGGGATTGGGGATAGTTGGGAAGTATTGGGGAAATAGGGGAATATTTACAAGCGGATATGGATGGAGGCCAAATCCCATATCCGCAACAATATATACATATTGTTACGGACACGACTTAGATGTTGCTTGACCGAGCGGAATGGCCGCCGTGTTCGCACAAGTTACCCGATTACACTCGAACGTTGGCCGAATCGCGCTACGCTAGATCAATGAAGGAAAGGACACAACGGCTGGGTTAAATGACACGACACCAGGGGTACAGTTCTCAAGACCTCCGGAGGAGGTTATAATATGGGTTTGCAGAATGGTTAGATTACACGGACAAGAGGTACAGCACAGAAAGGTGGGCACTTAGACACGGTCTTATCTTAAACCCGACAGACCACAGACAAACGGGACAAGGCTGACTCACACAGGGATTGATGGCAGGGGAGGGCAGGCAGTCGATGGCTCAAGGTGCACCTTGGCTCAGGGGCAGAATCGACCCGGTCCGGTCCAAAGAGGCGGGAGGTATCCAGCGCTTGGAGGTGGCGACTTCTCTCTCCAAGCTGGGGGCGCATCTGACGTCACCTCCGTCTTCCTGCGCTTATCCAGCGGGGAGTGACACGCCCTCGGCTCGTTAGCTCCGCCCCAGATGGAATCGGTCCGCCGCTTCTTATTGGGTGCGGGGGGTTACCGGGCTCCGCCCTTGACGAGGAGCTGACAGTCAGCCCCTGAGTGGTAACCCCGTCGGAGCACATGGTCAATGGCGGCTAACCAAGCCGGAGTGAGGACGCGCACTCCCCGCGCCGCTGTTGTTGTTGTTGGTGGTGTTGTTTCATGAGGAAGAGATGCGGGGAGGTATTGGGAGGTCCTAAACTTACTACTGGTGCCATACAATCACATTCTGGTGCAACGAAGAGTCAGAATTAATGGAAACGAGTCCTTAACTGACATAGACTAAGAATAACTAGCAAGATGTCCTATAGTTGTCTACGTGAGATGCGGTGAACCTGGGCACGACATTTAATGGGGGAAAAAGGGGAAGGTCGGGGCTACAGAGTGTTGTTTACAGACAATGGGACTAGGGAATGGGGGATTGGGGATAGTTGGGGAGTATTGGGGAAATAGGGGAATATTTACAAGCGGATATGGATGGAGGCCAAATCCCATATCCGCAACATTGCACCCTTCTCTACCTCGGGGCGTCCCGACCCGATAAATTTTTACCTACTTTAGTGTGGCACTCAGATGTAGTTCCCTCTACTATTAACTCTACCCTGAGTGCGACAGTTTTACAGATGTTCACAAATGAGTAAATATGTCCCCCTGCGACGTTGCACCCTTCTCCTCACAGAAACACACCCACAGGATAACCGAATCGCGGAAAGAATCCTCAAACTAAACATACAGCCGGTAGGGAGCATTATTTACAATTGACGCTACTTTATTTACAAGACTAACCCAGGACCTGTGATTGTTCTTTCTGGGGGGGGGAGACAGTCTGCTCTGCATCAATGCACCATTAAAGCACCCAAAAACGCACCAAAGCACCCTCAAGCACCAATCGGTGCAGTCACCATTGTTCATGAAAATAAAAACAACAACCCCTAACCCTGCAGGTGTCTCTTGCTCTTCGGCTCCCTCTGCTGGTTATTATTATTGTCTTCCAGTTGTCTTTCTTTCATTTTCTTACTGGCGGCCTATTTGCAATAAAGTGTGCCCCATGTGTCCTTGTTATTTTCTTTATTTATGGCCCACAGGGCCGACTACGTGTGGTTCACCTGTGGGGCATCGGTGCCCTGTGGCCAAGGTCCGCCAGCAAGATTTCGGGCCCTCATGGCCGGTTCCAGCAGAGGGGCCATGCCCCAACCCATGGAGTCCATCAGTGGTGCTCGGCCACAGGCATGTGGTCCATAATGTGGTGCATCGATGCAGACAGCTGGTTCTGAGAGTGCCGGGCGCACAATGGCCGACTCACGCACGCTCCCCTCGGCACCCAATGGCGCACAGGTCATGTGGGAGACAAAAGGGGAAAGACAATGAGCGAGGGGTAAGGTCACAAGGGTACACATCAATAAGGCAATGCAAGGCGAAATGCGTACGGAGGGCGAAGTGAGAAAGCTCGTCCCTACCGTACGTCATCCCCCTGTCACCTACCCTACCCTTGCCCTTACCCCATATGTACAAAAATCTACACATTTACAAATTCGTCACTACTGTCACGTCTTCCCCATATTTCCCCTATACCAAATTCGTCTCCACAATCCCTCTATCCAAAATTTGCCATCACCAAATTCATCATCAATCCTCATAAGGAGGAAGAGATGGAACAACAAAACACAATGTCACACCCACGTCATGATGCGTCTCACATTCCAAACATCTGCACAATAAAATAACAAAACATGGCATGGTGTGGAGGTACGTCATCTCAGGTGAGTGCATGTAGATGGTGCGAGGAGACTTCAATCCTAACTATCCTCTAAATGACATTAACACACTTTACACTACCCGGGGTCTTTCCCTGCCAATCCATTGGCCAACTTACTCTCTGGGTTCTAAAAACCAATTCCCATTGACCAAACTGTGGTGCCTCTCAATTTGGGGTCTCACTCCCCCGATTCATCTCCCGGTGCCTTCGCACAATTTCTGGGCTGTGACGTGTAGCTCTCCCAGCAGGTCTACCCACCTGCACACCTCCACCACTGCAGTTGCCTCCGAGCTTACCTGCTCCTTACCCTAACCTAACTACCTGGGGAAGGCCCTCTGGCACTCTCCCCACTCGGTGCCCTCTCTGGCACTGGGCTACCCGGGTCCGTCCTCCGGATCCTCGGGCCCCATCCACAACTCTACCGGCTCCCAGAGCCCACCTGCGGCCTCACCTGGCCGACATCCTCACAGTGGTGGAGTGCCCAACCAACTACACACACTAACAGGCTACACGCCCAGCCATTTCCACAACACTAATGCACCCATCCACAATACCATTCTGCAACCGCACCACAAATGCCAATATCCAACCACAATTTACCTATACCCTCTACCTAACACTTACACTACCCGCCCCGGGTACTCGTGAAAGGGGTCCACTCTTCCCCCATCCACACCTTCGCACCATGCACACCACCCCGTACCACTTACTCCAACTCTCTCCACACCACTCATTCTCTGCTCCATATATTCCACACACCTGTACTTGCACACCTGTGCTCTCACACCTGGTGCCACCTGCACCCTTCTCTCCCCAAGCGCATTCGCGCTGATCCACAACACTCACTACTCATACACTGCTCCACACTGCTCCACACACCTGTCCAGTTCTCACACAGCATCATCTCATCTAACTACTCCCCTCTGAAACTCGCGCTTCCCAGTCATCCCTTTAAACTATTGCGCTCCCTCGTCATTATAATCCACACTAATCTACCTGCGTCCCCACTACAGGTATCAAGTCTCCTACTTAAATCTTGTCACCTGATGTCATCTTCTAAGGCCCTATCAATATCCTAACCCACCCGGGCTAGTTTTCACTGCCATACACCCCATAATCTATAGCTCCTTTGCCCCACCATGGGAAGGGTGGCAGGGATGCCACCCTTACCCACCGGGCCCATCGCTCATCAATCCCCCAGTCCTCTGGCACTAATAAGCCCCCCTTATTCAGAGGTACTGGGTCCCGCCTCGGCATCTAAAGCCGAGGCAATCCACGGGGGTGCCTGCTCACCGGTGTAAGGCCTTATCCGGTCGGCGTGGACGATCCGAGGGAGGGCTCGTGGCCCCATTTTGATCTTAATGACCACGTCACAGATTTGCGACAGGACGACTCCTGGGCCTTGCCAGGGGGAGGTGAGTTTTGGGCACCTTCCCTTCCGCCTCCGGGGATTAAAGAACCAAATCTTCATCCCCGGAGCGTATTGACTCCCCTGGCTCCGGTCGTCGTACCTGCGCTTCATCTTTTCCCCCCGCCAGATGGAGTTGGCGGCGGGCGAAGGCATGGACTAGCTCCATGCCTTCCTCTAGGTGACGTGCGTACCCCTCCCTCGGCGGGTTAACCACTGTGTCTGGCACGGGACCGCATAGCAAGTCGGCGGGAGCCCGTAACTCCCGCCCATACATAAGCAACGCTGGACTGCATGCGGTGGCCCCGTGCTGGCTGGTTCGGTAGGCCATGAGCAAATAAGGGAGATGTTCGTCCCAGTCATCCTGACGGGTGGCGGTGAACAGTGCCAGTTGTTGGATTAAAGTTCGGTTGAATCTTTCCACCATCCCGTCAGATTGAGGTCTTAAAGGCGTTGTTCTGGTTTTCCGAATTGACAGGAGACTGCACACATCTTTTAGCAATTTGCTCTCAAAATTTCGTCCCTGGTCGGTGTGCAACTCCTGTGGAATCCCATGCCGGCACACAAATCCTTCCACGAAGGCCTGCGCTACCACCCCTGCTTCTTGGTTGGGGAGGGCGTAGGCCTCCGGCCACTTGGTGAAGTAGTCCATCACAACGAGGATGTACTTATTACCTAGGCGGGTGCGGGGTAGTGGGCCTAGGATATCCATGGCCACCCGCTCTAGGGGGGCCCCCACCTGGTGTAATTGAAGGGGGGCCCTCATCCTCCGTGCTGGTCCCTTTTTGGCAGTACAGGCGTCGCATCTCCGACACCAGTCCTGTATGTCGCGCCCCATATTCACCCAATAAAACCTCCGGCGTACCTGCGATGTCGTCTTTGTCCTGCCCAAATGGCCGCCGGGGCGGGTACCATGCACCTGTTGCAATATATCGGTCTTAAATTTATTTGGGACTACCACCAGCCAGGAAGTTTTATCAGAGGGAACCTCCACCCACTTGCGATACAAGATGTTATCCTTCAATTCCAGGGTCTGCCACTGAGCCCAATATGCCTTTGTTTTCGTCCCGAGGGGGGTGACCTCTTCCCCCTTTGGTCTTTGCCCCAATTTGACCCAATTGAACACTGGCCCCAGGACAGGATCCTCCTGCTGGGCCGTGCTCCATGCCAAAGTTCCGAATTCCTCATCTGCGGTTAGTGGCAAAATTGGCCCTCTCACCCGGGTTGCCCGGACAACGAGGGTCGGGTCCGAATCGCCCAATTGTTCCCTCTCCTCGTGTCTCGCACAAAATTTGCAGTTTTCCCCCAGACAAGGACGCCGAGAGAGTGCGTCCGCATTACCATGGGCCTTCCCGGCTCTATGGGCCACATCAAAATCGTACTGCTGCAACTTTTCCAACCACCTTGCAATTTGGCCCTCTGGTTCCTTGAACCGAAGGAGCCATTGCAAGGAGGAATGGTCAGTTCTAACCAAAAATTTCCGCCCGTACAAGTACGGGTGGAAATGGTTCATGGCAGCCAGCATAGCCAATAACTCTTTGCGAGTGACGCAATAATTTCGCTCGGGCCTACTTAAGGCACGACGATAATAACCAATCACTCTCTCCACGCCCTCCTGTGTCTGAGACAAAACTGCGCCCAATCCTTCCTGGCTCGCATCCGTGTCCAGGGTAAATGCCCCGTTGCTAGTGGGGTACGCTAGAAGGGGTGCGGATGTCAGACACCCCTTCAATTTTTGGAAGGCCTCGTGGCACTCCCGTGTCCAATTAAATCGCGTCCCCTTCTCCGTAAGCCGGTGGAGGGGACGGGCCAACTCCGCAAATTTCGCCACAAAGCGCCGGTAGTAGGAGCAGAGTCCCAAAAATCCCCGCACCTCTTTGATGGTACGTGGTGCGGGCCACTCCTCTACCGCTTTAATTTTGTCTGGGTCCGTTTTTACCCCCTCGCGGCCGATCACGTGACCTAGATAGGCCACCTCTCTTGCAAACAAAGTGCACTTACTCGGGTTCAGCTTCAACCCTGCCTGTCTGAGGCACCCGAACACCTGGTCCAAATTAGCTACTGCCTGGGGGAACGTTTTGGCATGTACTAGGACGTCATCCAGGTACACCAGGCATGATTGCCATGGCATGCCGCCTAGTACATGTTCCATCAATCTTTCAAAGGTGGCGGGGGCGTTACACAAACCAAACGGCATCACAGTAAACTGATACAGTCCCTTACCTGTGGAAAATGCCGTTTTCTCCTTCCCTGCCCTATCCATTTCCACCTGCCAATACCCACTCTTGAGGTCCAAAGTCGAGAACCAATTTGAGCCTGCAACGGCATCGAGGGTGTCATCAATCCTTGGCAGGGGATATGAGTCCTTGAGTGTCACGTTGTTTAGCTGGCGATAGTCCACGCAGAACCGCGTGGTCCCATCCTTCTTTTTGACCAGCACAACAGGTGACATCCAAGGACTTCCCGAGGGCTCGATCACGCCTGCGTCGAGCATTTTTTCAACCTGCTCGTCAGCTTCCGCCCTCTTGCTCCAAGGGAGCCGTCGGGCGGCCTGACGAATAGGCCGGGCCTCACCGGTGTGGATCTGATGTTTCACCAGGCCCGTACGTCCAATATCCTCGGTGGACAGGGAGAAGAGGTCCAAATGGGACCCAACCAGTTTGTGTAAGGCCTCCCTCTGGGTACCTCCCAACTCTACGCTACTACGATTTACCATCTCGCAAATGGGATCGGGCCAATTCCTACTCCTTATTGAAGGCTCCCCCCGGGGTCGGCTCGGCTGGACGTTCTCGCCCCTCACTGTCGCGACTTCCTCAACTGGGGTGCAGCCAGCTACCCTCGTGCCCCTTACTATAGTGCGTGGTTCTGTACTCATATTTATTACTCGGACGGCCACTACCGGTCCGTCCGTTTTTACAAGGGTGCGGCCCACGATTAAACCCGGTATGGACTGCGCTGCCACCGGTTCGACCAGGCCGCAGGACTCCTGCCATGTTGGGCGAGCTGCCCACCGGGCCGGCACTATCGCCTCGGCCCTTGGGGGGATGGTCACGGCCTCGGAAGCCTCCAGCTCCGCTCTCTCGGCCGTGCTCACTCCCCCTAACGGCAGCTCTTCTACTCCCACCTGCAGGATCCCCCGGCACAAGTCGATTTTACAACCGCTGGCAGTCAACAAATCCAACCCTATTAAACATGGGTCGCACACCTCCGCCACCCAAACATCTATCTCCCTCCTTACCGACCCTAACTTGAGGGTCACAGAACCACGCCCTATGATCGGGGCCGTTACCCCGGTAGCAAGTTGCAAACTATAATTTTGCAGGCGCTGGATCTTATCCCAGCCACCTGCGCTCGAATCAAGGACCACAGGGCTGATGATCGTGGCGCTAGCTCCTGTGTCCACTACGGCGTCTACCCCCACGCCGGCAATTTTGCATCTGATTGTCAGGCTACCGGTTCCAATTTGGCCACAATAAATGACCTGTCGCGTCAATGAGGGCTCTCCTCCATCCTCTTCTGCCGAACACCGCCCTACGTGCCCGACACCTTCTAGTTTCCCGGGGTCTGGCGGGGGGGTGTCTGGGGTCGGCTAACCCGCTCCCCTCTGGGCGGAGTTGAGGACCTCAACCGCCGGGGATCATCCCGGCGCGTGGCTCGACAGTGCCGCGCCAGGTGACCCAGACGGTTGCAAGTATAGCACCTCACAAGGTGCTTGTCTCCGGAATTCCAAATTTCCCCCCCTGTCGGTCCGAATTGGATTACCCGCTCGTGGTCCACCGCGGGCCACCTCCGGGGTCGCCTGCCATGGTCCAGGTCCCGCCAGGCGCTGGTCCACCAGCCTCCGGACCATGCCCGCCAGGTCAGGACTCACATCGGGGGCGGGCCCCCTAAGGGGTCCGCCCTCCATCGGGGGTCCCACCTGGCGGACCGCCATTGCGAGACGCTCGCCCCCCCGGGCCAGGGGCCTCGCTGCTTCCCAACGGGCCGCAGCGTCAGCCGCCTGGCTCAGAGTCTGCGGGCGCCACATGGCGAGCTGTTGCCGGAGCTCAATATCCGGGAGGGCCTGGATAAAATGGTCCAGCGCCAGGCTTTCCCGGGAATCCGCTGCCATGCTAGCATGTGCGATCCCCACTGCGCGGCGAATGTCGTGGGCAAGTTCCCCGATGGCTTCCTGGGGCTTGCGTTTTCGCAGCGCGAGCTGAGCTTTAACAAGCTCGCTCTGCTGTTCAATGCCGAATCGATTAATTAGGGCGTCGCGGAGGGCTGGCAGGGTGAGAGCACCCGCTGGTAATGCCGTCAGCACCTCCGCCGCCCCGCCGCGCAATGCGGCCACCAGGTGTACTCCACCTTCGTCCTCACCCCAACCGTTGCCCTTACACACACAGTCAAACTGCGCCAGGTACGCGCGTAGATCACTCTTGCCGTCATACGGCGCGAGTGGGACCTTGTGGGACCACCTCGTATGCGAGTCGTTGCCCGCCTGCCGGACCCCGTGCGTCGCCCCTTGCGGGGTCAGCGCGGGGCCGAACTGGCCGGGCCCCCACAGTACATTACCCCCAAGGGGCTCTCGTGCCTCCCCGGTCCCTCCAACAACTACCCCTGTTGGTGTCGATGCATGGGTCACACCTCCGCAACCCGCTACCCATTCCATACCACCACAACCTTGCTCACCCACACCTCGCACCTCTCGTTCCATACCCTCCGGACCAGCCATACACCTCACTCTTGGCCTCTCACGAACATCCGGGTCTATCTCGACCCCCAAGCTTATTAAATCACCTGGCGCATCATACGCACGACCATATTGGTCACCACTTACACCGGGTCCTCTTTCTCTTCGCTTCTCCTCCATCACCTGCGAATCCCTCATCCGGTTAATGAGCACATCATCACGATCCGAACACAGACTTTGGACCAATTCTTTTATTTCCTCCTTTATCTCTTTCTTATCCTCTCTCCGTCGCTTCTTAATTTCGCTCACCCCTTCTTCCACTTCTTCTAATTTCTGCTTCACCTCCTTCATCTCCTCGTGCGCCCCTTTAAGTTCTTCCTCTAACTCCACTTTATTTTTTTCTATGTGCTCCCGCACCTCCCGCTCTTTAACCTCCATCACCTCTACCACTTTGTTCATTTTCCTCGTCAGGTCCTCATGTACCGTCTGACACTCTTTTTTAATTACCCCTACGTCCTTTTTCATCTCCTTCTGTGTCGATTTTAAACCCTCTATTACCGCTGTGTTCTTCTTTACCTGGTCCCCCAACTCCATTTGTCCCACTGTCAGTTGTTCTACTCCCAGCGTCAACTCCTCTATACCCCCTTGCAATTTTACAGTCCCCTTTCTCACCTCCTTCTCCATGCGCTCCTTACAGTGCCTCACCTCCTCGCGCACTCCTCCGACCTCCTCACTCACACCTCTTCTGATCTCCTCTCCCATCACTTGCATCTCCTGCCCAGATGCCACCCTCATCTGCTCCATTTCCTCCCTGTGAGCATCCAGTTTAGTTTCTACCCCCATTCTGACCCCCTCTATCTGCTGCCCCATTTGTTTAACTTCCCTTTCCGCTTGGTCCCTCATGTCCCTCAATTTGCCTTCCATCCTGTTTTCTAACCCCTCTAACCCCTTTTGCATCCCTTCCATTTGATTCTCTTGAGCGGCCATTCTGTTTTCTACCCCCATTAACCCCTCCTGTATTTCCCCTAATCTATTGTCTAATTTCCCAAATTTCTTGTCTAATCCCTTAAAATTATTGTCTAACCCCTCACCGGTACCCCTCGCTTCGTCCCTCATTACCCCCATTTGGTTTCCCAAGTCATTCCTCAGGTCTTCACTTGTCTGGACCATGAGCGCCTTTATTTGTTCCATAAATAGGCCCCAATCCATCGGCGGCGCTGCTACGGTCACGGGCGCGGCTAAATTTGGCGCCACAATAACCATGTGTGCGAGGCCGCCATTTTGTGCGTCTGCTACCCTCACTGCTTCGCTCTCCTCATGTCCCTCAATTTGGTCCTGGATCGACCCTGCCTCACTCTCCTCTACCGGAACCCAGCCGTCTTGATCTGCCATTGCGCGACTTCCAAAATTCGGGTTTTTTTTTTTTTTTTTTTTTTGTAAAACACAATCAAATTTCGCTGTTATAATTTCGAGCGCGTGAAACGCGCTCCGGGACCGATCCCACTTCCCGACACCAATTGTTACGGACACGACTTAGATGTTGCTTGACCGAGCGGAATGGCCGCCGTGTTCGCACAAGTTACCCGATTACACTCGAACGTTGGCCGAATCGCGCTACGCTAGATCAATGAAGGAAAGGACACAACGGCTGGGTTAAATGACACGACACCAGGGGTACAGTTCTCAAGACCTCCGGAGGAGGTTATAATATGGGTTTGCAGAATGGTTAGATTACACGGACAAGAGGTACAGCACAGAAAGGTGGGCACTTAGACACGGTCTTATCTTATTCCTGACAGACCACAGACAAACGGGACAAGGCTGACTCACACAGGGATTGATGGCAGGGGAGGGCAGGCAGTCGATGGCTCAAGGTGCACCTTGGCTCAGGGGCAGAATCGACCCGGTCCGGTCCAAAGAGGCGGGAGGTATCCAGCGCTTGGAGGTGGCGACTTCTCTCTCCAAGCTGGGGGCGCATCTGACGTCACCTCCGTCTTCCTGCGCTTATCCAGCGGGGAGTGACACGCCCTCGGCTCGTTAGCTCCGCCCCAGATGGAATCGGTCCGCCGCTTCTTATTGGGTGCGGGGGGTTACCGGGCTCCGCCCTTGACCAGGAGCTGACAGTCAGCCCCTGAGTGGTAACCCCGTCGGAGCACATGGTCAATGGCGGCTAACCAAGCCGGAATGAGGACGCGCACTCCCCGCGCCGCTGTTGTTGTTGTTGGTGTTGTTGTTTCATGAGGAAGAGATGCGGGGAGGTATTGGGAGGTCCTAAACTTACTACTGGTGCCATACAATCACATTCTGGTGCAACGAAGAGTCAGAATTAATGGAAACGAGTCCTTAACTGACATAGACTAAGAATAACTAGCAAGATGTCCTATAGTTGTCTACGTGAGATGCGGTGAACCTGGGCACGACATTTAATGGGGGAAAAAGGGGAAGGTCGGGGCTACAGAGTGTTGTTTACAGACAATGGGACTAGGGAATGGGGGATTGGGGATAGTTGGGGAGTATTGGGGAAATAGGGGAATATTTACAAGCGGATATGGATGGAGGCCAAATCCCATATCCGCAACAATATTATCCCGGAGCGTTTGCCCAGGAAAGGTGAGAGGGGGCGTGGCCCAGCGTCCTGGCTGCGGCCTGGCAAGTTGAGGGCGAGCCTGCCCGGGCATGCCCGGGCGTCCTGGACGAGCCCGGCATGGTGATCGCTCCGCGTCCTTGATAGGTGCAAGGCGATTGTGAAAACCCAGCGGTAGCCGCTACACACGTCCCCCCAGAATCGACTTGCACCGGCAGGGTCAATTTGAGGGGGGTCCTGATGACCCGGCCGAAGCGACCCCTGGCGGGTCGTGGGAGGGGGTCCGGTGTGGTGGTGGGCGGTCGAGTGGGGGGCACCGTGGACGGGGGGCGGCCTCGCCGCGGCGGAAGGGCCACCCGTGGTGGGTGGTCGACGTCCACGTGCGCCGGCTTGAGGCGGTCCACCGCAATCCGGTCCGACCTGCCGCCGATGTCGATGACTAACGACTTGTCGTCCCGTCGCAGCACCCGGAAGGGCCCGTCGTACGGCGGCCGAAGTGGCCCCCGATGTGCGTCGTGACGCACAAAAACATACTCCGCTGTGCGAAGTGCTGGGGGGACGTAGGACTGGGGGTCACCGTGGTGGGCTGTTGGCACGGGGGCAAACCGTCGGGCGGCCTCCTGGAGGTCCGAGCGCTGGTGAGCTGCGGACCAGGGACTGGTAGCGTCGGGCACGAATTCGCCCGGGACGCGTAGCGCCTGGCCATAGACAAGCTCGGCAGTGGATGCCTGGAGGTCCTCCTTGGGGGCCGTGCGGAGGCCCAAAAGGACCCACGGCAGCCGGTCGGCCCAACCGCCGTCTTGAAGGCCAGCCATGAGCGCGGCCTTCATGGAGCGGTGGAATCGCTCGCACAACCCGTTTGCTTGGGGGTGGTAGGCCGTAGTACGGTGGAGCTTGACCCCCAGGTTGCGGGCGACCGCGCCCCACAGCTCAGAGGTGAACTGTGGTCCGTGGTCTGACGAGATGTCCGCCAGTGCGCCGAAGCGGGCGACCCAGGTGGCGATGAAAGCCTGCGCCACGTCGGCGGTGGTGGTGGAGACGAGGGGAACGGCCTCCGGCCACCTGGTGGTCCTGTCCACCATGGTGAGCAGGTGTGTGAACGCCCGTGACGGGGGGAGGGGGCCCACCAGATCCACGTTGACGTGGTCGAAACGTCGTTCAGGCACGGTGAAAGGTGCCAGCGGGGCCTGGGTGTGTCGGTGGACCTTGGCCCGTTGGCAGGCCGTGCAGGTGCTGGTCCAATTGCGGACGTCCCGACGAAGGCCGTGCCAGACGAATCGCGCCGACACCAGCTTCTGGGAAGCTTTCCGGCCCGGGTGGGAAAGGCCGTGGAGGGAGGCGTAGATGCGGCGTTGCCAGGTGACGGGCACGATGGGGCGAGGCTGGCCTTGGGAGACGTCGCAGAGCAGGACAGTGTCCGCGAAGGGGATGTCGGCCAGGCGGAGGCCCGTGTCCGCCGCCCGGAGGGCTTGCACCGTGGTGTCGGTGGTTTGGTCCGCCGCCATAAGCGCAAAGTCCACGCCCAGGTGGACCACGTTCGCGCTGGCCCGGGAAAGACAGTCGGCCACGGCGTTGTTTTTGCCGGCGACGTGCCGGATGTCCGTGGTAAACTCCGACACGGCGGAGAGGTGGCGCTGTTGGCGGGCTCCGGTCTTGGGCAAGTTCCCCGATGGCTTCCTGGGGCTTGCGTTTTCGCAGCGCGAGCTGAGCTTTAACAAGCTCGCTCTGCTGTTCAATGCCGAATCGATTAATTAGGGCGTCGCGGAGGGCTGGCAGGGTGAGAGCACCCGCTGGTAATGCCGTCAGCACCTCCGCCGCCGCGCCGCGCAATGCGGCCACCAGGTGTACTCCACCTTCGTCCTCACCCCAACCGTTGCCCTTACACACACAGTCAAACTGCGCCAGGTACGCGCGTAGATCACTCTTGCCGTCATACGGCGCGAGTGGGACCTTGTGGGACCACCTCGTATGCGAGTCGTTGCCCGCCTGCCGGACCCCGTGCGTCGCCCCTTGCGGGGTCAGCGCGGGGCCGAACCGGCCGGGCCCCCACAGTACATTACCCCCAAGGGGCTCTCGTGCCTCCCCGGTCCCTCCAACAACTACCCCTGTTGGTGTCGATGCATGGGTCACACCTCCGCAACCCGCTACCCATTCCATACCACCACAACCTTGCTCACCCACACCTCGCACCTCTCGTTCCATACCCTCCGGACCAGCCATACACCTCACTCTTGGCCTCTCACGAACATCCGGGTCTATCTCGACCCCCAAGCTTATTAAATCACCTGGCGCATCATACGCACGACCATATTGGTCACCACTTACACCGGGTCCTCTTTCTCTTCGCTTCTCCTCCATCACCTGCGAATCCCTCATCCGGTTAATGAGCACATCATCACGATCCGAACACAGACTTTGGACCAATTCTTTTACTTCCTCCTTTATCTCTTTCTTATCCTCTCTCCGTCGCTTCTTAATTTCGCTCACCCCTTCTTCCACTTCTTCTAATTTCTGCTTCACCTCCTACATCTCCTCGTGCGCCCCTTTAAGTTCTTCCTCTAACTCCACTTTATTTTTTTCTATGTGCTCCCGCACCTCCCGCTCTTTAACCTCCATCACCTCTACCACTTTGTTCATTTTCCTCGTCAGGTCCTCATGTACCGTCTGACACTCTTTTTTAATTACCCCTACGTCCTTTTTCATCTCCTTCTGTGTCGATTTTAAACCCTCTATTACCGCTGTGTTCTTCTTTACCTGGTCCCCCAACTCCATTTGTCCCACTGTCAGTTGTTCTACTCCCTGCGTCAACTCCTCTATACCCCCTTGCAATTTTACAGTCCCCTTTCTCACCTCCTTCTCCATGCGCTCCTTACAGTGCCTCACCTCCTCGCGCACTCCTCCGACCTCCTCACTCACACCTCTTCTGATCTCCTCTCCCATCACTTGCATCTCCTGCCCAGATGCCACCCTCATCTGCTCCATTTCCTCCCTGTGAGCATCCAGTTTAGTTTCTACCCCCATTCTGACCCCCTCTATCTGCTGCCCCATTTGTTTAACTTCCCTTTCCGCTTGGTCCCTCATGTCCCTCAATTTGCCTTCCATCCTGTTTTCTAACCCCTCTAACCCCTTTTGCATCCCTTCCATTTGATTCTCTTGAGCGGCCATTCTGTTTTCTACCCCCATTAACCCCTCCTGTATTTCCCCTAATCTATTGTCTAATTTCCCAAATTTCTTGTCTAATCCCTTAAAATTATTGTCTAACCCCTCACCGGTACCCCTCGCTTCGTCCCTCATTACCCCCATTTGGTTTCCCAAGTCATTCCTCAGGTCTTCACTTGTCTGGACCATGAGCGCCTTTATTTGTTCCATAAATAGGCCCCAATCCATCGGCGGCGCTGCTACGGTCACGGGCGCGGCTAAATTTGGCGCCACAATAACCATGTGTGCGAGGCCGCCATTTTGTGCGTCTGCTACCCTCACTGCTTCGCTCTCCTCATGTCCCTCAATTTGGTCCTGGATCGACCCTGCCTCACTCTCCTCTACCGGAACCCAGCCGTCTTGATCTGCCATTGCGCGACTTCCAAAATTCGGGTTTTTTTTTTTGTTTTTTTTTTGTAAAACACAATCAAATTTCGCTGTTATAATTTCGAGCGCGTGAAACGCGCTCCGGGACCGATCCCACTTCCCGACACCAATTGTTACGGACATGACTTAGATGTTGCTTGACCGAGCGGAATGGCCGCCGTGTTCGCACAAGTTACCCGATTACACTCGAACGTTGGCCGAATCGCGCTACGCTAGATCAATGAAGGAAAGGACACAACGGCTGTGTTAAATGACACGACACCAGGGGTACAGTTCTCAAGACCTCCGGAGGAGGTTATAATATGGGTTTGCAGAATGGTTAGATTACACGGACAAGAGGTACAGCACAGAAAGGTGGGCACTTAGACACGGTCTTATCTTATTCCTGACAGACCACAGACAAACGGGACAAGGCTGACTCACACAGGGATTGATGGCAGGGGAGGGCAGGCAGTCGATGGCTCAAGGTGCACCTTGGCTCAGGGGCAGAATCGACCCGGTCCGGTCCAAAGAGGCGGGAGGTATCCAGCGCTTGGAGGTGGCGACTTCTCTCTCCAAGCTGGGGGCGCATCTGACGTCACCTCCGTCTTCCTGCGCTTATCCAGCGGGGAGTGACACGCCCTCGGCTCGTTAGCTCCGCCCCAGATGGAATCGGTCCGCCGCTTCTTATTGGGTGCGGGGGGTTACCGGGCTCCGCCCTTGACGAGGAGCTGACAGTCAGCCCCTGAGTGGTAACCCCGTCGGAGCACATGGTCAATGGCGGCTAACCAAGCCGGAGTGAGGACGCGCACTCCCCGCGCCGCTGTTGTTGTTGTTGGTGGTGTTGTTTCATGAGGAAGAGATGCGGGGAGGTATTGGGAGGTCCTAAACTTACTACTGGTGCCATACAATCACATTCTGGTGCAACGAAGAGTCAGAATTAATGGAAACGAGTCCTTAACTGACATAGACTAAGAATAACTAGCAAGATGTCCTATAGTTGTCTACGTGAGATGCGGTGAACCTGGGCACGACATTTAATGGGGGAAAAAGGGGAAGGTCGGGGCTACAGAGTGTTGTTTACAGACAATGGGACTAGGGAATGGGGGATTGGGGATAGTTGGGGAGTATTGGGGAAATAGGGGAATATTTACAAGCGGATATGGATGGAGGCCAAATCCCATATCCACAACAATATTATCCCGGAGCGTTTGCCCAGGAAAGGTGAG
The DNA here is from genome assembly GCF_964187855.1 of Myxine glutinosa. Taxonomy (NCBI): domain Eukaryota; kingdom Metazoa; phylum Chordata; class Myxini; order Myxiniformes; family Myxinidae; genus Myxine; species Myxine glutinosa. The sequence continues at coordinate 60,951,984 of NC_136265.1, forward strand.
AGGGGGCGTGGCCCAGCGTCCTGGCTGCGGCCTGGCAAGTTGAGGGCGAGCCTGCCCGGGCATGCCCGGGCGTCCTGGACGAGCCCGGCATGGTGATCGCTCCGCGTCCTTGATAGGTGCAAGGCGATTGTGAAAACCCAGCGGTAGCCGCTACACACGTCCCCCCAGAATCGACTTGCACCGGCAGGGTCAATTTGAGGGGGGTCCTGATGACCCGGCCGAAGCGACCCCTGGCGGGTCGTGGGAGGGGGTCCGGTGTGGTGGTGGGCGGTCGAGTGGGGGGCACCGTGGACGGGGGGCGGCCTCGCCGCGGCGGAAGGGCCACCCGTGGTGGGTGGTCGACGTCCACGTGCGCCGGCTTGAGGCGGTCCACCGCAATCCGGTCCGACCTGCCGCCGATGTCGATGACGAACGACTTGTCGTCCCGTCGCAGCACCCGGAAGGGCCCGTCGTACGGCGGCCGGAGTGGCCCCCGATGTGCGTCGTGACGCACAAAAACATACTCCGCTGTGCGAAGTGCTGGGGGGACGTAGGACTGGGGGTCACCGTGGTGGGCTGTTGGCACGGGGGCAAACCGTCGGGCGGCCTCCTGGAGGTCCGAGCGCTGGTGAGCTGCGGACCAGGGACTGGTAGCGTCGGGCACGAATTCGCCCGGGACGCGTAGCGCCTGGCCATAGACAAGCTCGGCAGTGGATGCCTGGAGGTCCTCCTTGGGGGCCGTGCGGAGGCCCAAAAGGACCCACAGCAGCCGGTCGGCCCAACCGCCGTCTTGAAGGCCGGCCATGAGCGCGGCCTTCATGGAGCGGTGGAATCGCTCGCACAACCCGTTTGCTTGGGGGTGGTAGGCCGTAGTACGGTGGAGCTTGACCCCCAGGTTGCGGGCGACCGCGCCCCACAGCTCAGAGGTGAACTGTGGTCCGCGGTCTGACGAGATGTCCACCGGTGCGCCGAAGCGGGCGACCCAGGTGGCGATGAAAGCCTGCGCCACGTCGGCGGTGGTGGTGGAGACGAGGGGAATGGCCTCCGGCCACCTGGTGGTCCTGTCCACCATGGTGAGCAGGTGTGTGAACCCCCGTGACGGGGGGAGGGGGCCCACCAGATCCACGTTGACGTGGTCGAAACGTCGTTCAGGCACGGTGAAAGGTGCCAGCGGGGCCTGGGTGTGTCGGTGGACCTTGGCCCGTTGGCAGGCCGTGCAGGTGCTGGTCCAATTGCGGACGTCCCGACGAAGGCCGTGCCAGACGAATCGCGCCGACACCAGCTTCTGGGAAGCTTTCCGGCCCGGGTGGGAAAGGCCGTGGAGGGAGGCGTAGATGCGGCGTTGCCAGGTGACGGGCACGATGGGGCGAGGCTGGCCTTGGGAGACGTCGCAGAGCAGGACAGTGTCCGCGAAGGGGATGTCGGCCAGGCGGAGGCCCGTGTCCGCCGCCCGGAGGGCTTGCACCGTGGTGTCGGTGGTTTGGTCCGCCGCCATAAGCGCAAAGTCCACGCCCAGGTGGACCACGTTCGCGCTGGCCCGGGAAAGACAGTCGGCCACGGCGTTGTTTTTGCCGGCGACGTGCCGGATGTCCGTGGTAAACTCCGACACGGCGGAGAGGTGGCGCTGTTGGCGGGCTGACCACGGCTCCGTGACCTTGGCCATGGCGTAAACCAACGGCTTGTGGTCGACGAACGCCGTGAAAGGTCGGCCCTCCAGGAGGTGGCGGAAATGGCGGACAACCAGGTGTAGACCGAGGCGCTCCTGGTCAAACGTGCTGTATTTGAGCTCGTTCGGCCAGAGCTGCCGGCTGAAAAAAGCGAGTGGCTGCCAAACCCCGTTCACCCATTGCTCATGTACGGCGCCCACCGCGTAGTCGGAGGCATCCGTGGTGAGGGCAATGGGAGCGTTGAGCACCGGGTGAGCGAGCAGTGTTGCGTCGGCGAGGGCCCGCTTTGAGCTTTGGAAGGCCGCATCCATTGCTGCGGACCAGGCGATGTCGTGCTTGGCCGGCTTGCCCCGGAGGGCTTCGTAGAGGGGCCGCATGAGTTGAGCAGCGCGGGGCACGAAGCGGTGATAAAAATTCACCATTCCCAGGAATTCCTGCAGGGCCTTTATGGTGCGGGGACGCGGGAACGTGGTGATGGCCTCGACCTTGGTTGGCAGCAGCACGGCCCCGTTCTTGGTGATGTGGTGGCCCAAAAAATCAACGGCCGTCGTGCCGAAGTGGCATTTGGCCGGGTTGACGATGAGGCCGTGCTCGCTGAGGCGCCCGAACAGTGTCCGGAGGTGGAGGAGGTGCTCGGCCCGGGACGTGCTGGCGACGAGGATGTCGTCCAGGTAAACGAAAAGGAACGGCAGGTCACGCAGCACGCCGTCCATCAAGCGCTGGAACGCCTGAGCCGCGTTCTTGAGACCAAATGGCATCCGCAAGAATTCGAATAAGCCGAACGGCGTGATGACTGCCGTTTTAGGGACGTCGGCCGCCCTGACAGGTACCTGGTGATATCCCCGTATGAGATCAATTTTCGAAAAAATGACCCGTCCGTGGTGATATCCCCGTATGAGATCAATTTTCGAAAAAATGACCCGTCCTGCCAGACGGGCGGAGAAGTCTTGGATATGCGGGATCGGGTACCTGTCGGGGGTGGTAGCGTCATTGAGATGGCGGTAGTCGCCACACGGGCGCCATCCACCCCCCGGCTTTGGCACGATGTGCAGTGGCGAGGCCCACGCGCTATCGGAGCGCCGCACGATGCCGAGGTGCTCCAACGCGTCGAATTCGGCCATGGCCACGGCGAGCTTGGCTGGGTCGAGGCGGTGGGCCCTGGCGTAGACCGGCGGGCCCGTGGTTGGTATGTGGTGCTCGATCCCATGCCATACTGCGACGGCCGAAAACGTCGGCCGCGTGAGGGCCGGGAACTCCGTGAGCAGGCGAGCAAACTCGTTCGCCGCCGGGATGGCGCATGCCAGCTCGGTCGGCGCGGAGCTGCTCAATGTGCATACCAGGGAGCTGAAGGTTTCGGCGTTGATTAAACGACGCCGTTGGACGTCCACCAGCAGTCCGTGTGCGCAGAGGAAGTCGGCGCCTAGCAGAGCCATGGGCACGTTTGCGGTTACAAACGTCCAAGCAAAGCGTTGGCCGCCGAAGCAGAGGGTGACGTTGCGCGGGCCGAAGGTGCGGATGGTCGATCCGTTGGCCGCAACCAAGGAGGGGCCGCAAACCGCGGATTGCCTGTCCTGGTCAGAGGCGGGTATGACGCTCAGTTGGGCGCCGGTGTCGCACAGGAAGCGCCGTCCGGACGCTTTATCCGTGATGAACAGTAAGTTGCCCGTGTGGCCGGCGCTCATGGCTGGTAATGAATGCCGGCCCGGCCGTTTCCCGGCCTGCCGAAGGTGCACGGGGGTCGGCATGTCCGGGCCTTCTGTCCGAACCTGGCATGATAGTAACACCACGCTTGGTCAGGTGGAGGCCCCGGTCGTCGTGCTGGAGGTGGTCGGCTCAGTGTAGCGGCCGCCAATTGCGTCGGCAGTTCGGTCGTCGACCGTGCCGGGTGCTCGGGCGCCATGGGTGTTGCGTCGGACGGCGGTGGGTCCCATGTCGCTGCTGCGATGCGCTGTCCTGCAGCGGAGATCTTGTCGGCTTCTCTGGCAAGGGCCCGGGGATCTGTGATCGTCGTGCTTGCCAGGGCGAGGCGTACCGGGTTAGGCAGCTGACGGAGGAACAGCTCCCGGAACAGGAATGCCGGAGAGTGCTCGCCGAGCAGTGAAAGCATGTAGTCCATTCGCTCGGAAGGGCGCGTGTCGCCGAGCTCGGGCAGGTCGAGCAGGCGCCGTGCGCGTTCCGCCGATGGGAGGACGAAAGCGTCGAGGAGAAGCTTCTTAATCGCGCCGTATTTGTCAGCGGCTGGCGGGCTCTCGAGGAGGCTCAGGGCGCGGGCCGCGGTGGCCGAACCGAGCGCTGCTACCACATGGTGGAAGCGGGTGTCGTCGGCCGTGATGCCTCGCAGGGCGAACAGGGAATCCGCCTGTGCGAACCAAACCGCCGCGTGAGCCTCCCAGAAGGTAGGCAGTTTAAGGGCGACTGCCGTGTCCATGTCGGTAGGTCACCAATGAAGGAGCTGGGGCTCCCACGTCGATCGGAAGAATGGACGCGACAAAAAGCTGGAATTCATCCGAGTTGCTTTAATCAAACCAAACACTCAGGCACTCTGAAAAGCCCGTTTATCGGGCAGCAATATATATACATATTATCCCGGAGCGTTTGCCCAGGAAAGGCGAGAGGGGGCGTGGCCCAGCGTCCTGGCTGCGGCCTGGCAAGTTGAGGGCGAGCCTGCCCGGGCATGCCCGGGCATGCCCGGGCGTCCCGACCGAGGCCTGGCAAGTTGAGCGCGGGCCTGCCCGGGCGTCCTGGACGAGCCCGGCATGGTGATCGCTCCGCGTCCTTGATAGGTGCAAGGCGATTGTGAAAACCCAGCGGTAGCCGCTACATTACCATAGTTAACTGATCTTAACTAATCAAACTTAATTAACCTTAATTAGAACTGCAAAAGATAACTTACATAGCCAGATATCTCACCAGTTCCATCAAAGGAGCTGAAAAAAAAGCTCACATCTATCCGCATTTCACTCTTCCTAGAAAAAAAGCTGAACGTGAGTACACAATTATCCAATAAGAAAGTACAGACAAATAGGAAATGCATTTATTTTGCTCTGATGTTTAATAATTACAAAATAGTAGCATTTCTCACATGGTTTTAGTTCTGTATTGACTGAAATTAGATGTGATCTTTGCATACTGCAAGATTTAAATGAATTGCACAATGCCGCTATTGGGTGAATTTGAAGTTTTTACAAAAAACTGACTTTCCAGTGTGGAAAGGCTATCACATCTTAATGTACTTATATTGACCCAATAAACATTTTAGTACCACTTAGGTTTGGTCACCCCAGGTGGTACCGATATCTGGCCTGGCCCATGGACTATATGTTTATATGTGAAATTGTAGCGGTTACTGGTAGCATGACACAATTACCCTGGACCGGCCGATGACGCAACCGGCGAGCGGTCACGTGTCCGGACTCGCCCGGGCGTGTTGAGACTTGCCTTTACCGGGCGAACGCTTGCCTTGCATACCACGCCCCGTTGAGAGGCGTGGCTTATCTATTTGCATACCACGCCCCGCCTGAGAGGCGTGGCTTTTGTGTGTTGAGTTTCTGATATATATTGCCGCCCATTCGATGGGCTGATTCAGTGCTTTGGAGTTCGTTTGAGTGAGCTGTGAATAAATAGCTCAGAGAAACTTCATTCCTGGCGACGTCCATTTTGTCCGATTTTATCGTGCGAGCACAGCTCCCACAATTGGTGACCCCTTTCTACGAACATGGCGATGGAGTCAGCTGTAGCTTTGAAGCTCCCGGGCTTTTGGGAATCTCACGCGGCCGTTTGGTTTGCTCAAGCGGTTTCTCAATTCGCCTTGCGGAACATTACGGAGGACACGACGCGCTACCACCATGTGGTCTCCGCGCTCAACGCCTCCTCCGCTGCCCAGGTTCTGAGCTTCCTCCAGCACCCGCCGGACGCCGACAAATACGGCGCGCTCAAAGGCCTACTCCTCGGTGCGTTTGGACTCACGGAGACCGAACGCGCATGACAACTACTACACCTCCCGGAGCTGGGCGAGGCCCGTCCGTCCGATAGCATGGACCACATGCTTGCTCTTCTCGGTGACCACAGCCTGGACTTCCTCTTCCGCGAGCTGTTTCTCCAGCGGCTACCCGGGCAGGTACGGTTAGCTTTGGCTAATTCGCCCATCACGGACCCTCGCGCCCTGGCCAAGGAGGCCGATAAATTTTGCTCGGCCAGGCGACACGTCGGAGCGGCCACCTGGGACCCTGGGCCAACCGAGGCAACGCCCGCGCCACGACCGGCGCCTCCACCGGCCGAGTCCACGCCACTGACGGCTGCGGCCGCCGCGACGCCCCGTCGACCGAACCCGACGCGACCGCCGGAGCCTCTACCAGAGTGGACCATGTGCTATTATCCACGCCAGGTTCGGGCAGAAGGCCAGAACGTGCCGCCCACCGTGCACTTTCGGCAGGTCGGGAAACGACCAGGCCGGCGCTCGCTGCCTGCCATGAGCGTCGGCCATTCAGGCAGCCTTCTGTGTATCACGGACACGGAGTCCGGGCGGCGTTTTTTGTGTGTTTTTTGCTCAGCTGAGCGTGATACCCGCCTCGGTGGAGGACAAACAGGCCGCGCTTTGCGGCCCCGCTTTGGTCGCCACAAATGGTTCCTCCATCCGCACCTTCGGTTCGCGCAGCGTCAAATTCTGCTTCGGGGGCCAGCGCTTCAGGTGGGACTTCATCACGGCGAACGTGCCCATGGCCTTGCTGGGTGCAGATTATCTTTGCACGCATGGGCTTTTGGTCGACGTCAAACGGCGTCGGCTCATCAATGCGGAGACCTTCAGCTCGCTCGCTTGCTCATTGAGCGGCTCCGCTCCGACCTAGCTAGCCTGCGCGCTCCCGGCCGTGGATGATTTCACCCGCCTACTCGCCGAGTTTCCCGCCCTCACGCAGCCGACGTTTTCAGCCGTCGCCGTCAAGCACGGCGTCGAACACCACATCCCGGCCACAGGTCCACCGGTCTACGCCAGGGCTCGCCGCCTCGACCCGGCCAAACTCGCCGTAGCGAAGGCGGAATTCGACGTGCTGGAGCGATTGGGAATTGTGCGACGCTTGAATAGCGCCTGGGCCTCGCCCCTGCACATCATGCCCAAACCGGGTGGCAGATGGCGACCATGCGGCGATTATCGCCACCTCAACGACGCCACCACCCCCGACCAGTACCCGATACCACACACACAGGACTTTTCCGCCCGTTTGGCGGGGCGGGTGATCTTCTCCAAGGTCGACCTCATTCGGGGCTACCACCAGGTACCTGTCCGGCCGGCCGACGTTCCGAAGACGGCTGTAATTACACCTTTTGGCCTCTTCGAGTTCCTCCGAATGCTGTTCGGCCTTAAGAACGCGGCCCAGGCCTTCCAGCGGCTGATGGACAGTGTGCTGCGCGATCTCACCTTTCTGTTTGTCTACCTGGATGACATTCTCATCGCCAGCACTTCCCGGGCGGAGCACCTCGTCCACCTGCGCACGCTTTTTGAGCGCCTCGGCCAGCACGGCCTCATCATCAACCCGGCGAAATGCCAGTTTGGCGTAACGGCCGTCGACTTCCTGGGGCACCACATCACGAAGCGCGGGGCCGTCCCGCTGCCTACCAAGGTGGAGGCAGTCACAAGTTTCCCGCGCCCTCGCTCCATCAAAGCCCTACAGGAATTTTTGGGAGATGGTCAATTTCTACCACCGGTTCGTACCTCGCGCCGCCCAACTCATGCGCCCCCTGTACGAAGCCCTCCGGGGCAAGCCGGCCAAGCACGACGTTGCCTGGACCACAGAGATGGACGCGGCATTCACGGGCGCTAAGCTGGCCCTCGCCAACGCGACCATGCTGGCGCACCCGGCGCTCGACACACCCATCGCCCTCACCACGGACGCTTCCGACTACGCGGTGGGCGCCGTGCATGAACAGTGGGTGAACGGAGCTTGGCAACCGCTGGCCTTCAGCCGGCAGCTTCGCCCTAACGAGCGCAAGTATAGCGCTTTCGACCGCGAGCTCCTCGGCCTTTACCTGGCTGTTCGCCACTTCCGCCATCTTTTGGAGGGCCGCCCGTTCACGGCGTTTGTGGACCACAAACCCCTGGTCTTCGCCATGGCCAAGGTTACGGAGCCGTGGTCGGCCCGCCAGCAGCGCCACCTCTCCGCCGTGTCCGAATATACGACGGACATCCGGCACGTCACGGGCAAGGACAACGCTGTGGCCGATTGCCTCTCCCGGTCCGGCGCGAACGCCGTCCACCTGGGTGTGGACTTTGCCCGCATGGCGGCCGACCCCACGGTGCAAGCTGTCCGGACAGCGGACACAGGCCTGCGGTTGGCCGACGTCCCCTTTGAGGACACAGGCACAGTTCTCCTGTGCGACGTCTCCCTGGGCCAACCTCGCCCCATCGTGCCCACCGGATGGCGGCGGCACATTTTTGACGCCCTCCACGGCCTTTCCCACCCGGGCCGGAAAGCATCACAGAAGCTCGTGGCAGCGAAATTCGTCTGGCACGGGCTCCGTAAAGACGTCCGTGACTGGGCCAATGCCTGTGTCGCCTGCCAGCGCGCGAAGGTCCACCGGCACACCCAGGCCCCGTTGTCACCATTCGACGTGCCCGCGTGGCGCTTTGACCACGTCAATGTGGACCTGGTGGGACCCCTTCCCTCCTAGCGGGGCTTCACTCACCTCCTCACAATGGTGGACAGGACCACCAGGTGGCCGGAGGCCGTCCCGCTGGCATCAACAACATCCGCCGACGTGGCGCAGGCCTTCATTGGCACCTGGATTGCCCGTTTCAGCGCCCCCTCGGACATCTCCTCCGACAGAGGCCCGCAATTCACCTCCGAGCTTTGGGGCGTGGTCGCCCAGGCCTTGGGGGTCAAGCTTCACCGCACCATGGCCTACCACCCCCAAGCCAACGGCTTGTGCGAGCGGTTCCACCGCTCGATGAAGGCCGCTCTCAGGGCCAGCCTCCAGGATGACGGTTGGGCCGACAGGCTCCCGTGGGTCCTATTGGGACTCCGAACGGCCCCTAAAGAGGACCTCCAGGCTTCCACCGCCGAGCTGGTCTACGGCCAGCCACTGCGCATGCCGGGTGAATTCATCGCTGACGCCACCGGCCCCTGGTCCGCGGCTCGCCAACGCTCGGTCCTCCAGGAGGCCGCCAGGAGATTTGCCCCCGTGCCCACGTCCCACCACGGCTGCCCCCAACCCCACGTCCCCCCCAGCACTGCGGAGTACGTTTTTATCCGGCACGACGCACACCGGGGACCGCTCCGGCCGCCATATGATGGACCTTTCCGGGTCCTGAAGAGGGACGACAAGTCGTTCACCATCGACATCGGCGGCAAGGCGGATCGCATCTCCGTGGACCGCCTCAAGCCGGCCCATTTGGACCTCGACCAACCTCCACGGTTGGCCCTTCCACCACGACGGGGCCGTCCCCCGTCAACCAGGCCCCCCGCCCGACCATCCACCGCCCCTCCACCTACCACCCCCACACGAATCGTCAGGGGTCGTTTCGGCCAGGTCATCAAGACCCCCCTCAAACTGACTCTCCCGGTGCATGTTAATTCTGGGGGGGGCGCGTGTAGCGGTTACCGGTAGCATGACACAATTACCCTGCACCGGCCGATGACGCAACCGGCGAGCGGTCACATGTCCGGACTCGCCCGGGCGTGTTGAGACTTGCCTTTACCGGGCGAACGCTTGCCTTGCATACCACGCCCCGTTGAGAGGCGTGGCTTATCTATTTGCATACCACGCCCCGCCTGAGAGGTGTGGCTTTTGTGTGTTGAGTTTCTGATACTAGGGCATGCCCGTACTATATATAAGCTAGGACGTGCCCGTACGTGGGTGCCCGTTCCTTGCAAAAAAAAAAAAACTGCAAAAAAAAAAAAAACTGCAAAAAAAAAACAATGGTTTGGTCCATTCGCAACGACCACAGAACCCCCCCCTCTATTTACATGAATGGTTTGGTCCATTCGCAAAGCCAAAGCGAACGACCACAGAACCCCCCCCTCTATTTACATGAATGGTTTGGTCCATTCGCAAAGCCAAAGCGAACGACCACAGAACCCCCCCCCCCCCCCTCTATTTACATGAATGGTTTGGTCCATTCGCAACGGCAAAGCGAACGGCGAACGGCTAAATCGCCATAGCTCGGTAAGTACTTGTCCGATTAATTTCAAACCTTGAAAAGGCACATCCTCGGGTCCCCAGCAATATACCTGGCACGTTTCAAGTATATCGGACCGGTAGTTGTCGAGAAACAGCGGTCACAGACAAACGTACAGACGTACAGACGTACAAACGTACAGAGATTACTGGAATTATAGATAGATATATTGCCGCCCGTTCGATGGGCTGATTCAGTGCTTTGGAGTTCGTTTGAGTGAGCTGGGAATAAATAGCTCAGAGAAACTTAAATCCTGGCGTCGTCCATTTTGTCCGATTTTATCGTGCGAGCACAGCTCCCACAAAATAATATTATTCATTGAGATGGGAACACGGGACAGACACGGCTCCATCTAATCTTATTCATTCACATGGGACAGACATGGCTCCATCTAATCTTATTCATTCACATGGGAACACGGGACAGACACGGCTCCATCTAATCTTATTCATTCACATGGGACAGACATGGCTCCATCTAATCTTATTCATTCACATGGGAACACGGGACAGACACGGCTCCATCTAATCTTATTCATTCACATGGGAACACGGGACAGACACGGCTCCATCTAATCTTATTCATTCACATGGGACAGACATGGCTCCATCTAATCTTATTCATTCACATGGGAACACGGGACAGACACGGCTCCATCTAATCTTATTCATTCACATGGGACAGACATGGCTCCATCTAATCTTATTCATTCACATGGGAACACGGGACAGACACGGCTCCATCTAATCTTATTCATTCACATGGGACAGACATGGCTCCATCTAATCTTATTCATTCACATGGGAATATGGGACAGACATGGCTCCATCTAATCTTATTCATTCACATGGGAACACGGGACAGACACGGCTCCATCTAATATTATTCATTCACATGGGAACACGGGACAGACACGGCCCCATCTAATCTTATTCATTCACATGGGAACACGGGACAGACAGGGCTACATCTAATCTTATTCATTCAGATGGGAACATGGGACAGACATGGCTCCATCTCATCTTATTCATTCACATGGGAACACGGGACAGACACGGCTCCATCTAATCTTATTCATTCACATGGGAACACGGGACAGACACGGCTCCATCTAATCTTATTCATTCACATGGGAACACGGGACAGACATGGCTCAATCTAATCTTATTCATTCACATGGGAACACGGGACAGACACGGCTCCATCTAATCTTATTCATTCACATGGGAACACGGGACAGACACGGCTCCATCTAATCTTATTCATTCACATGGGAACACGGGACAGACACGGCTCCATCTAATCTTATTCATTCACATGGAAACACGGGACAGACACGGCTCCATCTAATCTTATTCATTCACATGGGAACACGGGACAGACACGGCTCCATCTAATCTTATTCATTCACATGGGAACACGGGACAGACATGGCTCCATCTAATCTTATTCATTCACATGGGAGCACGGGACAGACACGGCTCCATCTAATCTTATTCATTCACATGGGAACACGGGACAGACACGGCTCCATCTAATCTTATTCATTCACATGGGAACACGGGACAGACACGGCTCCATCTAATCTTTTTCATTCACATGGGAACACGGGACAGACATGGCTCCATCTAATCTTATTCATTCACATGGGAACATGGGACAGACACGGCTCCATCTAATCTTATTCATTCACATGGGAACACGGGACAGACACGGCCCCATCTAATCTTATTCATTCACATGGGAACATGCGACAGACACGGCCCCATCTAATCTTATTCATTCACATGGGAACACGGGACAGACATGGTTCCATCTAATCTTATTCATTCACATGGGAACATGGGACAGACACGGCCCCATCTAATATTATTCATTCACATGGGAACACGGGACAGACACGGCCCCATCTAATCTTATTAATTCACATGGGAACACGGGACAGACACGGCTCCATCTAATCTTATTCATTCACATGGGAACATGGGACAGACACGGCTCCATCTCATCTTATTCATTCACATGGGAACACGGGACAGACACGGCCCCATCTAATCTTATTCATTCACATGGGAACATGGGACAGACACGGCCCCATCTAATCTTATTCATTCACATGGGAACACGGGACAGACACGGCTCCATCTAATCTTATTCATTCACATGGGAACATGGGACAGACACGGCTCCATCTCATCTTATTCATTCACATGGGAACACGGGACAGACACGGCCCCATCTAATCTTATTCATTCACATGGGAACATGGGACAGACACGGCCCCATCTAATCTTATTCATTCACATGGGAACACGGGACAGACACGGCCCCATCTAATCTTATTCATTCACATGGGAACACGGGACAGACACGGCCCCATCTAATCATATTCATTCACATGGGAACACGGGACAGACATGGCTCCATCTAATCTTATTCATTCACATGGGAACACGGGACAGACACGGCCCCATCTAATCTTATTCATTCACATGGGAACACGGGACAGACACGGCTCCATCTAATCTTATTCATTCACATGGGAACACGGGACAGACACGGCCCCATCTAATCTTATTCATTCACATGGGAACACGGGACAGACATGGCCCCATCTAATCTTATTCATTCACATGGGAACATGCGACAGACCCGGCTCTATCTAATCTTATTCATTCACATTGGAACACGGGACAGACATGTTACCTGAAACCAGACCCACCTGTCCATCAGACTTGTAACTGATATTGAAACAAACCATGAAAATCCTCAGAGATCTATATTATAATAGCCGTAGATGATTCTGTCTGTCTGTCTGTCTATCTGTTGGGTGTCTGTCCGGGGTGTGGCTTACTCGGTTTGCAGAGTAGCTCCACCCATAGCTCCACCCATTCTGGGAGTGGCTATAAACAAATATCCACCATTTTATTAACTCGCATAGCTTTGAGTCCTGTTTTGTAGGCCCGTGGTGTCTTGCTCTCCCCCAGTTTTATTTCAAATCAAATTCGATAAATCATTTCATTTTTCACAGTCGCTAACATAGTTTTAGACTCGGTTGAAAAAAAACGGGAAGAAAATCCGATGAAAGTTGCCGTTTATAGAACGAAATGAATTCTCAAAGGCCTGTAACTTCAAGGCCATTGAGTCTCTCTCACGCCTTTATCTCCAATCTAACTCACCATATGATTTCATTTTTATCGATGGTTTTACTTTTAGACTCGGTGTCAGCAATAATTGAGAACAATCCACACACGCGGGAAAATGCAGAGATATATTTTTTAAAATCGCGTCATGGTGTATCATACACCGCCCAACATGACACCGCCGGCAATGTGTCGATATATATTAAAAATTCGCTTTTGCTTTTCCGTTATGATATATTACTATTTCGTTTGATGATAGTCGTCACAAAAACGTCAACAATGATGCCGACATATATTTCTTCGTTTTTATTTCATTCAACATATTAGCCGGAAGTAAAATATGTTTCAGGAAATTACCGAGAGATATTTCTTCGTTTTTTTTATTAGTTATGTGCGCATACACTTTAAATAGGTTTATTTGAAATCTTTAATTTTCCACAAACATTCCACACACGCGGGAAAATGCAGAGATATATTTTTTAAAATCGCGTCATGGTGTATCATACACCGCCCAACATGACACCGACGGCAATGTGTCGATATCTATTTTAAATTCGATATATCATTTCATTTTTCACAGTCGCTAACATAGTTTTAGACTCGGTTGAAAAAAAACGAGAAGAAAATCCGATGAAAGTTGCCGTTTATAGAACGAAATGAATTCTCAAATGCCTGTAACTTCAAGGCCATTGAGTCTCTCTCACGCCTTTATCTCCAATCTAACTCACCATATGATTTCATTTTTATCGATGGTTTTAGAGTCGGTGTCAGCAATAATTGAGAACATTCCACACACGCGGGAAAATGCAGATATATTTTTTAAAATCGCGTCATGGTGTATCATACACCGCCTAACATGACACCGACGGCAACGTGTCGATACATATTAAAAATTCGATATATCATTTCATTTTTCACAGTCGCTAACATAGTTTTCGACTCGGTTGAAAAAAAACGGGAAGGAAATCCAATGAAAGTTGCCGTTTATAGAACGAAATGAATTCTCAAACGCCTGTAACTTCAACTTCAAGGCCATTGAGTCTCTCTCACGCCTTTATCTCCAATCTAACTCACCATATGATTTCATTTTTATCGATGGTTTTGGACTCGGTGTCAGCAATAATTGAGAACATTCCACACACGCGGGAAAATGCAGAGATATATTTTTAAAAATCGCGTCATGGTGTATCATACACCGCCCAACATGACACCGACGGCAACGTGTCGATATATATTAAAAATTCGCTTTTGCTTTTCCGTTAAGATATATTACTTTTTCGTTTGATGACAGTCGTCACAAAAACGTCAACAATGATGCCGACATATATTTCTTCGTTTTTATTTAATTCAACATTATTAGCCGGAAGTAAAATATGTTTCAGGAAATTACCGAGAGATATTTCTTCGTTTTTTAAAATTAGTTATGTGCGAATACACTTTAAATAGGTTTATTTGAAATCTTTAATTTTCCACAATATAATTTACTTGCCATTTATCATTTGATGATTACGAGACAAATTCCTCTTGAGGATCGTGACAATTCATGCGCTGCGTGGAAACTTCTATTTCCAAAATGAATGAGACGATCGATGAAGAACGCAGACTTGAACAGGATGCAGCAAGAAAACGAATGAGACGGGCGAACGAGTCCATCGACGAACGTCAATGCAAACTTGCGGGGTCACCCGTGGGAATCCCACGGGCATGGATGTGTGTGACATTTCGACATATTGAGTTAGATGCTGCACATTCATTCTTACAAAATGGTTACTGGCAAGTCATCAGATCCAGAAATGGTGTAAAAACCACCGTTTAGAGGCCATTTTTCCCCGCAAAGCGGGGGTTGGCCTTTTCGGGGACCGTGGTAGTTGTTGTTTTTTTGTCCCCTTTTTGAAGCAATGTTTTACGGCCGGATGCCCTTCCTGACGCCAACCCTTTTTGCCGCCTTCAACGACAAACAGGGAATTACCAGTGAACTGGTACTCAATTAGCCGACCTCGGAAGGATGACAGGCTGAGTCAACCCCCCTGGCATTAATTCGGCGATCGACCGAGATTCGAACCCAGGATCCTAAGCCGGCACCCTAGCCGCTAGCCCAACACCAGAAATGGTGTCATGAACACAATTTATTTACGCACAAGCACAAAAGCAAGACGGGCCGATTTCCGATTCCGACGGGCCGACGGGCGAGACGGGCCGATTTCCGATTCCGACGGGCCGATTTGGAGCAAGAAAAAGAACGAGACGGGAGAAAAAGGAGAGAAACGAGACGGGGAAAGCCGATTGGAGAGGCGAGTGAGGCGCGATTGGAGAGGAGTGTGAGGCGCGATTGGAGAGGAGTGTGAGGCACGATTGGAGAGGAGTGTGAGGCGTGATTGGAGAGGAGTGTGAGGCACGATTGGAGAGGAGTGATTGGAGGGGAGTGTGAGGCACGATTGGAGAGGAGTGTGAGGCACGATTGGAGAGGAGTGTGAGGCGCGATTGGAGAGGAGTGTGAGGCGCGATTGGAGAGGAGTGTGAGGCGCGATTGGAGAGGCGTGTGAAGGATTGCAGAGGAGAGGAGTGTGAGGGATTGGAGAGGTGAGGGATTGGAAAGGAGAGGGATGTGAGGGTTTGGAGAGGAGAGGAGTGCTAGGTGGAGAGAGGAGAGTGTCAGGTGGAGACAGGAGAGTGTCAGGTGGAGACAGGAGAGTGTCAGGTGGAGAGGAGTGAGGGGTCACATATTATGTGAAATAACTAAATTCACACCATTTCTGGATCTGATGACTTGCCAGTAACCATTTTGTAAAAATGAATGTGCAGCATATAACTCAATATGTCGAAATGTCACACACATCCATGCCCGTGGGATTCCCACGGGTGACCCCGCTAGTTAATTGTATAATATGTTCAACAGCAAGGTGGAGGGAGCTGAGTGGACAGAGGAGGTTAAAATATATACGTAATTTGTGTCAAAGGTTGTGACCATCGTGCGGTTATTCTTGTTTCACCACATTTTGTCCCAATTGTAGAGGTCACGTGATTAACGTGGAGAATCTGCCGCCTTGAAATTGTGAATAACATTGTTTGGAGAAGGTACGCGTCACGTGGTTCACTTTTACCAGAATATCTCACGGTCTGTACTTGTTTATCAGATTGTACCATTGTTCCTCACTACCGTACTGTACCATACTCTACTGTACCATACCGTACTGTACCGCACGCGACCCACCTCCACCTTAGTCCCCTCCGATGCGCCATGAACCGAGATGTCTCCGGTGAAGATCACAGATCGAACCCCCCGGGATCCACGAGCGGTTCCGATGGAGGAAACTCGGTCGTTCCGGGAGATTCTCCCTCAGATCGCGGGTCCAGGGTCGGTCCACCCGAGGATGAGGACCCGGGACCCGGTACGTGTCGTTCTCTCCACACATTGCTCTACTTACCATTACCGTGCTGTGTACTCTTTCAGGAACGAATTTAAATGGGGAATGTCACGATGATCTGAGTTGGGGAAACCGAGGTAAAATTGTACAGAGGTTACCGTGTAATACTGAGGTAAAAGGGTACATAGGTTACTGTGTAATAATGAGATAAAGGGGCACATAGATTACCGTGTAATACGGAGGCAAAAGGAAACAGAGATTACCGTGTAATACGAAGAGAAAAGTGGGTAGATTACCGTGTAATACGAAGGGAATGGGGGCAGAGATTACCGTGTAATACTGAGGTAAAAGTGTACAGAGATTCCTGTGTAATACAGAGACAAAGGGGAGCAGAGATTACCGTGTAATACCGAGGCAAAGGGAACAGATTACCGTGCAATACTGGGGTAAAAGGGAACAGATTACTGTGTAATACCGAGGTAAAAGGGAACAGTGATTACCGTGTAATGCCGAGGTAAAAGGGAACTGATTACCGTGCAATACTGAGGTAAAAGGGAACAGAGATTACCGTGTAATACCGAGGTAAAATGGAACAGTGATTACCGTGCAATACCGAGGTAAAAGGGAACAGATTACCGTGTAACACCGAGGTAAAAGGGAACAGATTACCGTGTAATACTGAGGTAATACTTGTCCATATCTCCCTGTACTGTGCCAGTCTTTTCATTTTCCAAAGAGAACAGGACTTTCAAGATTTTACGATTTTTTTTCAGTTTACGTTTTGTATCCCAATGACAGGCTCGATCTGGATCCGGACCTGAACCAAAATATAATCAAGTCGTCCAAGTCGCACAATCAACCTGTCCACCAAGTTCTGTCCGAATTTATCCTAACCGTTTGAGATAACCTGCTCACAGACGGACAAAGAGACAGACGTGAAAACATAAATGTTGCATTGTAATGTTATTCTTGTGTGTGATGGTGCAGATGGATCAGAGCAGTCACCATTCCAATTCTGAGTTATTTTACTGGGATAATAATCAAGGATACAAACATGAGATGCAGGCTCGGCGCATACCAACGCACCGTTCGCAGCATACCAACGCACCATTCGCAGCACACCAACGCACCGTTCACAGCATACCAATGCACCGTTCACAGCATACCATCGCACCATTCGCAGCATACCAACGCACCATTCGCAGCACACCAACGCACCGTTCACAGCATACCATCGCACCATTCGCAGCATACCAACGCACCATTCGCAGCACACCAACGCACCATTCACAGCATACCAACGCACCGTTCGCAGCATACCAACGCACCATTCGCAGCATACCAACGCACCATTCGCAGCATACCAACGCACCATTCGCAGCATACCAACGCACCATTCGCAGCATACCAACGCACCATTCGCAGCACACCAACGCACCGTTCACAGCACACCAATGCACCGTTCACAGCATACCATCGCACCATTCGCAGCATACCAACGCACCATTCGCAGCATACCAACGCACCGTTCGCAGCACACCAACGCACCGTTCACAGCATACCAATGCACCGTTCACAGCATACCATCGCACCGTTCGCAGCATACCAACACACCGTTCGCAGCATACCAACGCACCCTTCGCAGCATACCAACGCACCATTCGCAGCACACCAACGCACCGTTCACAGCATACCAATGCACCGTTCACAGCATACCATCGCACCGTTCGCAGCATATCAACACACCATTTGCAGCATACCAACGCACAATTTACAGCATACCAACGTACCATTTGCAGCATACCAACGCACCATTTGCAGCATACCAACGCACCATTTGCAGTATACCAACGCACCATTTGCAGCATACCAATGCACAATTTACAGCATACCAATGCACTGTTCACAGCATACCAACACACCGTTCACAGCATACCAACGCACCGTTCACAGCATACCAACGCACCATTCACAGCATACCAATGCACCGTTTGGAGTATACCAACGCACCATTCACAGCATACCAACGCACCGTTCACAGCATACCAACGCACCCTTCACAGCATACCAACGCACCCTTCACAGCATACCAACGCACCCTTCACAGCATACCAACGCACCCTTCACAGCATACCAACGCACTGTTCACAGCATACCAACGCACCGTTCACAGCATACCAACGCACCGTTCACAGCATACCAACGCACCGGTCACAGCATACCAACGCACTGTTCACAGCATACCAATGCACCGTTCACAGCATTCCAATGCACCGTTCGCAGCATACCAACGCACCATTCACAGCATACCAATGCACCGTTCGCAGCATACCAACGCAACATTTACAGCATACCAATGCATCGTTCGCAGCATACCAATGCACCATTTACAGCATACCAATGCACCGTTCGCAGCATACCAACGCACCGTTCGCAGCATACCAACGCACCGTTCACAGCATACCAATGCACCGTTCGCAGCATACCAACGCACCGTTCGCAGCATACCAACGCACCATTTGCAGCATACCCACGCACCATTTGCAGCATACCAATACAATGTTCGCAGCATATCAACACACCATTTCCCGCATACAATGCACCATTTGCAGCATACCAACGCACCATTTGCAGCATACCAACGCACCATTTACAGCATACCAACGCACCATTTGCAGCATCCCAACGCACCATTTGCAGCATACCAATGCACCATTCACAGCATACCAACGCACCATTTGCAGCATACCAATGCACCATTTCCCGCATACCAACGCACCATTTGCAGCATACGAACGCACCATTTGCAGCATACCAACGCACCATTTACAGCATCCCAACGCACCATTTACAGCATACCAACGCACCATTTGCAGCATCCCAACGCACCATTTGCAGCATACCAGCGCACCATTTGCAGCATACCAACGCACCATTTACAGCATACCAACGCACCATTTGCAGCATCCCAACGCACCATTTACAGCATACCAACGCACAATTTACAGCACACCAACGCACCATTCGCAGCATACCAACGCACCATTCACAGCATACCAACGCACCATTCACAGCATACCAACGCACCATTCACAGCATACCAACGCACCATTCGCAGCATATCAACACACCATTTGCAGCATACCAACGCACAATTTACAGCATACCAACGTACCATTTGCAGCATACCAACGCACCATTTGCAGCATACCAACGCACCATTTGCAGTATACCAACGCACCATTTGCAGCATACCAATGCACAATTTACAGCATACCAATGCACTGTTCACAGCATACCAACACACCGTTCACAGCATACCAACGCACCGTTCACAGCATACCAACGCACCATTCACAGCATACCAATGCACCGTTTGGAGCATACCAACGCACCATTCACAGCATACCAACGCACCGTTCACAGCATACCAACGCACCCTTCACAGCATACCAACGCACCCTTCACAGCATACCAACGCACCCTTCACAGCATACCAACGCACTGTTCACAGCATACCAACGCACCGTTCACAGCATACCAACGCACCGTTCACAGCATACCAACGCACCGGTCACAGCATACCAACGCACTGTTCACAGCATACCAATGCACCGTTCACAGCATTCCAATGCACCGTTCGCAGCATACCAACGCACCATTCACAGCATACCAATGCACCGTTCGCAGCATACCAACGCAACATTTACAGCATACCAATGCATCGTTCGCAGCATACCAATGCACCATTTACAGCATACCAATGCACCGTTCGCAGCATACCAACGCACCGTTCGCAGCATACCAACGCACCGTTCGCAGCATACCAACGCACCGTTCGCAGCATACCAACGCACCGTTCGCAGCATACCAACGCACCATTTGCAGCATACCCACGCACCATTTGCAGCATACCAATACAATGTTCGCAGCATATCAACACACCATTTCCCGCATACAACGCACCATTTGCAGCATACCAACGCACCATTTGCAGCATACCAACGCACCATTTACAGCATACCAACGCACCATTTGCAGCATCCCAACGCACCATTTGCAGCATACCAATGCACCATTCACAGCATACCAACGCACCATTTGCAGCATACCAATGCACCATTTCCCGCATACCAACGCACCATTTGCAGCATACGAACGCACCATTTGCAGCATACCAACGCACCATTTACAGCATCCCAACGCACCATTTACAGCATACCAACGCACCATTTGCAGCATCCCAACGCACCATTTGCAGCATACCAGCGCACCATTTGCAGCATACCAACGCACCATTTACAGCATACCAACGCACCATTTGCAGCATCCCAACGCACCATTTACAGCATACCAACGCACCATTTGCAGCACACCAACGCACCATTCGCAGCATACCAACGCACCATTCACAGCATACCAACGCACCATTCACAGCATACCAACGCACCATTCGCAGCATACCAACGCACCATTTGCAGCATACCAACGCACCGTTCGCAGCATATCAACGCACCATTTGCAGCATACCAACGCACAATTTACAGCATACCAACGCACCGTTCACAGTGCATACCAACGCACCATTCACAGCATACCAACGCACCATTCACAGCATACCAACGCACCATTCACAGCATACCAACGCACCATTTACAGCATACCAACGCACCATTTGCAGCATACCAACGCACCGTTCGCAGCATATCAACGCACCATTTGCAGCATACCAACGCACAATTTACAGCATACCAACGCACCGTTCACAGTGCATACCAACGCACCGTTCACAGCATACCAACGCACCGTTCACAGCATACCAACGCACCGTTCACAGCATACCAACGCACCGTTCTCAGGAACCGGAAGTGTTGTAAGAGTGACCGATTCGGTTCTCTTTACAATTAAATTAATCATGCACAGAATGCCTCTATTAATCCTGATATTACAACAAATAACATCAACAAAAACAAGGTAATTATCCACTTGTATCCCTGCACAGGTCTTGTCTCCAGAACACATTTATTGTGATGGATTGACGGGGATGGTTTGACTAACGCTCCCATTGTATTCGATCGTTCCCTGACTGGGTAGGCCTTACAACTCAAAACAACACAAAAACGTACCATACGGACCTATTTACAACATGAACAAGAAAAAACATTCAGAGATTGCAGACCCTCGCCAGGATGTGTTTGTGTGGTTTTTGCCCTTTGGTTACTTTTGGGGTCTTTTGGGTTTTTTGGGTCGGGTCCTCAAGGTCTTTTGGGTCTTTATCGATATTTTGGGTCTTCGGAGTCTTTAAGAGCCTTTGGGGTCTTTAAGAGTCTTTGAGATCTTTAAGAGTATTTGGTGTCTTTAGACTTTAGAGTCTTCGGGGTCGTAAAGGATCTTAAAGGTCTTAATGGATCCTAGGGTCTGAAATTGTCTTAAGTGGTTTTAGGGGTTGGTGTTTTCGGATTCTTCGGGGTTTTAGGGGTCTTCATGGTCTCCCCCCTCAGGTTTTTTTGTCCCCCGTCGCACCGCGGAGCGAAAGGGGGACTATGGTTTTCCCGTGCGTCCGTCCGTGCGTGCGTGCGTGCTTGCGTCCGTCCGTGCGTGCGTGCGTAAGCGAAGGACCGAATTCAAATTTGGTGTGTGGGTGCAACCCACGTCAAAATCCAAGATGGCGACCGCCATGTATGTCTGAACCTTGTGAGCGGAATATCTTGAAAAATAAGCGAAGTACCAACTTCTAATCTGGTGTGTGGGTGTATCTAGGCACAAGGAAGAACGCTATTGAAAATTGGGTCACCACGTCAAAATCCAAGATGGCCACCTTGCGTCTTCCACTTTGTCAACTCACATCACCACCGACGGGGGACCTAAGCATAACGCTTGTTTTACAGGGAACCCCTCCCTCCTCGGAGATTGTCAACATAATGCCATACACAGTATAAAAGGGTTGGATTTCAGGATTCCAAGAGCAGAGAGACAAAGACAGATGGGTATGCGGGTGTCTTCTAATACCTCAGGGAGATAGATGCCCCTGCCTTGCATAATCACAGGTCACCTGTGGGCAAGGTGTAGTACCTGTCAGCCCCCCTTACCAGGGTAACGGTCCGCAGCCATGCAGTTTAAATGGCAGATGGCTCTGCACATCTGGTGGATGAGAGTCCAGTCGACTCCAACAGCACGGGCGGAAGAGGGTGAATTCCCCAAAGGCCAGCAGAGGGACGGAGAGGAGTAGCGACCCCTGTCTATACCACACACTTACCCGTGTGTACCAGCCATAGAAAGGCAATGCCATCATTGCCCGAGGAGACTCAACATCATCAGATTTGGGATTGGGATGGCAATTATTTTTAAAGGCACAAAAAAAGATGGTGCTATTTTGACGTGATGGTGGATGAGGCATGCGTTTGTTCATCACGTCGGGGTGTAGTCAGGTTCACTATGTCAATAAATTATATTTCGTTCAAAATCATGGTAGATTAGCAAACCTATACATTTTTGGAAAGGTTATAGCATAAGGAAACTAAAAATCAATGTTTACATTTGGAGAGATACCTGTATGGCGGCCATTTTGGATTTTCAAAATGGCCACTGTAAAATACATATTTTGTTCTATTTCTGCCTCTAATTACCCTAAAAACTTTTAAAAATATACTAAACCTATATTTTCAGGGACAAGGAATCCAATGAAAGTATCAAATTAGTGCTATGGGGAATGGTAAGACACGAATCAAAGGTTTTGAATTGCAAAATACTGTCTTTATATTCGCGATAAGTTGCATAATCAAATACATGTTATCATTTTGTACAGGCAGTTAATAACATCAAAATGTGTCACAATAATTCATATCACCAAACATACACAGGCAGTCAGCAAAATCATATATACACATGCAGTCAGTATAACTTCACATCTACACAGGCAGTCAATGACAAAATATACACAGGCAGTCAATGGCATCAAACATACACGATTACAGAATATGCCATTTAGAGTTCGTCATCACTGTCCTGTGTGTCGTATCCGACAATATAGTCCGCATCGTTTTCACAGTCCGTTCCACACAAGCAAAGGTCGGTCAAATTGATTGGCAAATCGAATTGGTCGAATGGTCGATCGAATCGAATTCGATGAATCGAATCGAATCGAATCGATCGAATGGTCGATCAAAGCGATTGGTCGAATGGTCGAATTGGTCGAATGGAATTGGTCGATTGGTCGAATTGGTCGAATCGAATTGGTCGGAATTGGCAAATGTAAACATTGATTTTCAGATTTTCCATGTAATAACGTTTCCAAAAATGTATAGGTTTGCTAATCTACCATGATTTTGAACGAAAAAACATAGTGAACCTGACTAGTGGAGAGAAGGGGAGAATGGAAAGCAGACTGAGAGAAAGGTGTTTGGAAGCAAGTATGTGGGAAGAATTTATACATTTAAATTGACATAAAATGGAAAGAATTAATGGAGGGGAGAAGTAGAGGGGAAAAATTCACTTTTTTTTATTTATTTATTAAACAGAAGGTATAAGGAAGGAATTAAAGTGAGGGTGGTGAATAATGTGTTCGACGGGATGAAGACACAGTGAGTTGGTATGGGAAACGGTTGATGAAAAAAAACGAAAAAAAACCAGGAAGGCTCAAAACTTTAAAAAAAGAAAAAAGAATGAGCACAGAAATACACAGGAGTAAGCACTCCATATTAAGGACAATCGCCACAAAGAGAGAACATAAAATCAACAGCCACACAGACAAATCCAGAACGATCACTTAGCTTTTTGGAACCAGATCACTCGGAGGACCAAAAAATAATCAGCACGACCTGGAAACGGAAGTGGGATTCAGCTTATTACCATTCAGCAATTCTTGGGCAGAAAAGCCCAGCGCGTGCGTGCTCCAAAGAGACTGACGTGTTACAAATTATATCTTTGAGATTGTCAAGTGAGTTTTTGTTGGTAATATATCGTGATCAAGGTTTTTCTTTGTGAATATCGTGATGAAGGTTGTAAAAAAAAAAAAAAAAAATCCCCCTTTTCAAGTTGACCTGAAATGGATTTTTTTGGTTTCAGGTGTTATTGTGAAGGTGAAGTCCGAATTCGTTCACGATTCGTTCCTTCAAGATGAAGGTTTGAACCACAAATACATTGTTGATGTAGTTTTATTGTTTTCCGGCATGGGTACCTTATTACTTGTCGTTGAGTAAAAAAGATTGTCCTTGAGCCTTATCAATGGACATTTCAAAGCTAAAATGGGCATTGTGCCATTTCTAAAGCATGGTTAAGTTTGGGGGAGTGGGGGGGGGGGGGGGGCATTGACGGCAGAAAATGTTCGAATAAAGTCCTTTTCAGAGATTGATAAAGGAGATTCTTCTTCTTTTTCTTCGATGTCCACAATTATTAGCTCACCTGGAACGAAATTCAGGGGAGCTTATGCGATAGCGCGCCGTCCATCTGTCAGTCCGTCCGTCCGTCCGTCCGTAAACACTTGCAACTTCTTCTCCGAAACCGCTGAAGGGATTGTGACCAAACTTGGCACAAATTATATTTGTTGTGTTGTGCCTAAAATTTGTACACAGCATTAAAAAAACGGCGTCTAAGGGGGTTTACCAGGGTCAAAGTGGATCCATGTTTGACCCCCCAAAATAGGAATTTGCTTTTTGCTCTGAAACTCCCCTTTTCACAATCGATTTCATCGAAATTTCACGCAATTTCGATGAAACTTGACCACAACCTTCACCACCCATGATGTACCAATGTTTGTTCAAGGCATCAGAAAAATTGAGGCCTGAGGAGGTTTGGGATGTGGGGGGGGGGGGGGGGGGGGGATTGCCCCTTCAAAATAGGTATTTTTATGTTTATTTGTGTAAAGACATGATTATGTTAGTATGATTCTACATGCTGCCTTGTCTTCTAGCAACCATTGAAATTGGTTTAAAATACCTTTAGTCGGTGTAGTATACTGTTTATTCTACCAGGTGAGCACAAGGTGTATTGCCCCTATGTTTAATCACGCATTCTTGTCAGTTTGGAGGTAGGGAAGTCCTGGCCCAATTCTTTCATGAACAGGCCAGGACAATATGTCTCTCATGAATTCACATTAATAATACATCGGAACCATTGTCTACAGATGGGAGGGAGGCTTTGTCAAATAAATAAAAAAATCTGCACAGGGGAACATGAAATGGTGGAATTTAAAAAAATATTTGAAGGTTTAACTCTGATAAGAATCAAACAAAACAAGGATGTCACCTCAGGCTTTTGAAAGGGAAAACCTCGACAAAACAACACAAGTCTCACTGTTTCGAACTCTGGAGGGAAATTAAATGTGAGGTGGAGTTGGTGAGAACCTCAAGTTTGCCGTTGGGGGAGCGGGGTGGGGGGGGGGGGGGGCAGGAAAGGGTCATGTTGAGGCCACAACTACAAACCGTTGTGGGGGAGGCGGGATGTGGGAGGGGAAGCGGTCATGTCAAAGCCATGCCTACAAACTGCCACATTAAATAAACAAATATATAATTTAGAATTTCATTTAGCAACATCATTAGCCATTATCATTACAACTAGAATGACACTCTTTACCAAGTTTTAATTTAAATCCCTTCAGCTGTTCACAAGTTATCACATTTATACCTCACATGACCTCTGACCTTTGACCTCAGGACTTCAAATTCGAATCGGTTAATCTTTACATCATTATACATATCTGCACTAAACTTGAATTGGATCACTTTAGCCGTTCTCAAGTTATAGACCTATTACAGACTTTTACTTTTACTTTGACCTTTGACCCCAAAGTCGAATGCGTTAATCTTTATATCATCATACATGCCTGTACCAAGTTTGAATTAGATCACTTCAGCCATTCTCAAGTTATAGACTTATTACAGACTTTGACCTCTTGACCCCAAAATCTAATCAGTTCATCTTTACATCATTCTACATAATTGTACCAAATTTGGTCAGAATCCCATCGCTGGTTCACAAGTTATCGCGGTAACTGGATTTTTTACCTAACATGACCTCTGACCTTTGGCCTTTGATGTCGTGACCCCAAAATCGAATCAGTTCACCTTTACCTCATTATACATACCTGCGCCAAATTTGACAAAGATCCCTTCAGTTGTTCTCAAGTTATCGAGGTAACGAAAACCTATCACGGATGGACGGACAGCCGGACGGAGACAACCTGAAAACATAATCATGATTGGCTCTGTGGAGAATCCTTCAGTACTAGCCGAAACCCATGGAACATCCACGGAATGGAGGATGTGGTGTATGGATAGAGCGTACCATTATGGATGGCATAGGGGATTTGCTTTTCCGAGTAAGAGTTAGGAAGAAAGATGAGAATGAAGAGTGCCTCATGAACGTTGGCAGATGCAGGAGTTGGTGAAACGAAGGGGGGGGGGGGGGGGGGCTGATCATGACCTACCCTACGCCACATGGCCTACGCCATTTGTTGAGATCATGGCCACAACGGAAACACAACAACTGGATAGGTAGGGCCTACGCCTACGCCTACTTTTCATCACTCGGTGAAGTACCCTTTGTTTTAAGCTTTCAGAAGCTGAAGCCTTGGTATTTATTGCTTTATATGATACTGATGGGCTGCTGATCGGTTTCACTTCGTTGTAATCACAGTATATGGAAGAAATTTGGTAAACCCACCTGATGAGGTTAGCGTACACCGCGATCGACGACACCGGCACAAATGCATGCTCTGGATTTTCCACTCAGTGGACAGCTTGCTTTCGCCTTCGCCTGTCCAATCAGCGGACGGCTTGCTTCGCCTTCACCCAGCAGACGCCAATACGATGGCGTCGTATCGGCAGTTAATCGGATGCTTTTGGGCCCCAAAGTCAACTAATTCAGATTTTTTGAGTATGGCTGTACGTGATAAACAAAGAGCGCAGTTGGAAGAAATTATGGTAAACCCACCTGATGAAGTTAGCGAACACTGCGATCGACGACACCGGCACAAATGCATGCTCAGGATTGTCCACTCAGTGGACGGTTTGCTGTCGCCTTCGACTGTCCAATCAGCGGACGGCTTGCTTCGCCTTCACCCAGCAGACGCCAATAAGATGGCGTCGTAAGATGGCGTCGTATCGGCAGTTAATCGGATGCTTTTGGGCCCCAACGTCGGCTAATTCAGATTTTTCGAGTATGGCTGTACGTGATAAACAAAGAGCGCGGTTCGTAGATCGTAAATCCATTCGTGCCGTGGGCATCAGGTCACTGGGTGCGGTGTAAAAGGGATAACAACGTCGAGTCCTTACGCTATTATTATATAGATGTAGGCCTGTCTGTTTAATTCTGTTTATGCGTTTCAACAAAATACTGAAAATGAAACTCTTAAGAGTAATATCCAGCACTGCAGATCACATGAACTTGTGAAGTCTTTCATGCCCATCTCGCGTTTTAAATGATTTAATTTATTTTTAACGTTTTTCTTGAGATAAATATAATTTTGATCCCAGCCCTAAGGCCGTTGTTTAGTTTTAATGAGATTTTTTTGTTTCAGGTTTTATTGTGAAAGTGAAGGTGAAGTCTGAGTTCATTGATGAATCAACTTTTCAAGACAAAGGTCTAAACCACAACAACATTCTGCTTGTCCCATTGACAGACTTTGATGAGTGTACATTGTATGGGAGCTTGTCCTTTCTCTCAAGTTGTTGTTGGTCTTGCCTTAACGCCGTGAAATAACTTAAATACCCAGCTCGATAATAAACCAAATTCATTCAACACATTTTAATTTCTGTGGGAAACCTTCACGCATCGATGGTAATGACGGAATCAGTCGGTTACCAACTTGCAATCCCATTAATGGAGAAGACATCAACTTACAATGGGATGATTTTTTTTTGTTACAGAGGTTGATGGGAAGCTTATGGTTGATCCTGGATTCATGCATTATCCCCTGAGAGGTAAGTTTTCCGACTTTGAATCTCCATGCAGCAGGGTGTGTTGAAGTGTTTTTTTGTTTTTAGCTGCGACGAGCAGCTCTATGAGAGGACCGCGTTGTTGTTCTTGTTGTTGGGGTGCCTTTTTGAATAGCGCATGCGCATACACTCGGACGTGCGTTGGTATGAGGTAAGATTATCCCTCTGCCAAATTATTACCCCTCTGCCACCCAGAATTAACATTAATAAATTAACATTAACAGAAATAACATTCACGTCCATACATTATATGTAATCAGTTGATGAAGCATGTTGCGTCGCAAAACAAAGGACAAGACCAGAACTGAAAGACAAAAAGACGTTAGTGCATGCGTATAATTTAATGACTGGTCGAATTTGGTAGCGCATATTGCAACAGATATCCTCATGATTCTACACGTCGCAGCTGGTGACCACACTGTGGTCATTTTTCTCTTGTTTTTTTGTATACAAGATCGAGGGTCGTGTAAGAGCTAACATTAATCACAAAAAAACAAACTGACACATAAAACATATGATAGTTGGAGCGGGAGACAAAATGGGGAGAGAGAAAGGGAAGCACACAGGTACAACATTTGAGGGCAGGGACATCGGGAGATTTGTGGGAGGGAGAGGGCTAGGTGGGAGGAGGCGTGGGAATGGGGGGGTGGGTGGGAGAGGTATCAAACACATGGACACTGCGAGGACTTCCAGGAAAGAAGTCGGTATTTCAAAAACGATTCCCTTGCTTTTTCCATGATCCAATTCAGATTTTTTTTTTTTTGATCTCCAGTTCCCCTTCTTGTTCTGAAAACTGGTTGCTCGATCGGCATTTCTCGTTTAAAGAGGTCGACTTCTGTGTTGAATGATATTTTGTAATACTTTGCTAGCATGTGAAATCAAGGCAACGGTTCGGTTATTTGAACATTCTCTTGCATTATGGCTGCGACTCGGCAGCAAAATTCAGGTTGGAACCGGCTCAGTAATTTTAGCAAAAGTTTTGCGAAGTCTCTCAGTGGCTCGGAACTCGGATAGTAAGCTTTGCATTGCTTCAAACATATGTTAATCAAGTAAATGACGGACACGTTGCCTCAATCTTCGCTGGGCACTTCGCCTCGCTGGGGTTATAATCGAAGATGGAACCAGAGCGGAGGTTCTTAGCTTGCGAGTAATGTAACATTGAGGGGTGAGCGCTCCAAAACCCAAATATCCTCTGAAAGGATTCATCTTGAGGTTGCTCTTCAAAACCAGCACTATTATGGCAAGGGATCTCCAGGGAGCAATGGTCAATATTACAATTATGGTACAGTAACTGCAGTGTCTGAGCTGCAATGCACAGTTATACAGACCTGTACAGTTGGGTGAATAGAATTACAAATTCAAAATCGTAATTGTATTCACTCAATTCCAAACGTCATTCCAATCATAAATTGATACTTCAACAAAATACTATATAAAATGATGGTTGTATTGAGATATTATCAAACCAGCTCATTGCCATCATCTGTCCACTTCCTGATTCGTGGCAGGTTCGTATCGAGTAGATTTCAAAATCATAATTTTATTGAGGAATTTATGAAACCTCCTACCGACCTTACAACATCCGCTGGGACCTCAAAGCGTTCCACAGGGGGTTTGGTGGGGCTAGCCCCAAAACTGAGGGAGTAGTTTGGGGATGGACAGACAGACAAACACTCCTGTTTTATAACATAGATTCAACTGAAACTTGGTACATGGCTTTATTATGATAAGTTACATAACAAGTTCGAGTTTGTGTGTTTTGTCAATTTTTCAGAGTTATGCCCTTTTCAAAGTTTTTAGAAAATATCACATTCGTAGGGGACATGTATTGCAAAGCAATTATCCCTCTTGTTGGATATATGACTTACTGAAGACCAACAAACAGTGCATTCTTCGTCAATGATCTCTCCGACTCTCGGAAAATCCTCTCTATCTCTTTGCTGATGACTCCACTATCTGCCGCTCCATTCCTCATCCCTCAGATCGGCAGTCTGCAGCCTCCTCACTCTCTGCAGACCTGGACAAAATCACAGACTGGTCAAACAAGTGCAACATGTCTTTCAATCCTGACAAATCTCACACTCTCACAATGTCTCTCCGAAAGGACCGACTGGAAAACCCTCCCATCTACTTTCTCAACAATCCTCTCCAAGAAGTTCTGTCGCTCAAGCTTTTGGGTCTCACTATCTGCCATGATCTTTCTTGGGAAAACCACATTTCCAAGCTGGCCTCCAAAGCCAGTCGCCGACTGGGCATCCTCCGTCGTGCGAAGTCCTTCCTTGGCACACCTGAGCTCCTCACCACATACAAGGCTTTCATCCGCAGCTCAATGGAATACTGTTCCCCCCTCTGGGCTGGTGCTCCTGCCTCACACCTAGCTCGGCTTCACGCTGTTGAGGCCAAAGCTTTCAGAATCATTGGAATCTCCTGCGATGAAGTCAACTCCGAGGGCCTTTCACTCACTCACCACAGGCAGGTTGGTGGTCTTTCCGTCTTCTACCGACTCCTCTCCGGCCTTGCTCCCCCAGCTCTCTCTGTGCTCTGTCCCCCCAATATTCCTTCAGGTCGCACAAGATCTGCCTGCTTATGGTTAAACTGCCAAAATCTAGGCTCTCTGCTCACCTTCACTCTTTCATTCCCCTTTTCTCCCGCCTCTGGAACAAACTCCCCCACTCCCTTCAATCCCACTCCTCCCTCCAGGTCTTTAAAACAGCTGTTCACCACCATCTCTTATCTTCCCCCATCCAAAACCTTGATCTTTTCTACCCCTGGTAATTCACCCCAGAGTCCTTGCGGTATTCATATGTTTTATACCTCTCCCACCTCCCCCCAAGTCCTCCCGATGTCCCTGCTCTCAAATGTTGTGTTTGTGTCCTTCCCCCTCTCTCCCCATCTTGTCTGCCTCTCCCCTTGTTTTTTGTGTTTTGTGTGTCGGTTTCGACTTTTTGTGTGATTAATCTTAGCTCTTTCATGAGCCTCGATCTTGTATACAAAAAACAAAAAACAAACAAAAAAAAATCACTAATTTGGGCTGGAGACTGCATAGAACATGATACCCCACATAGTATTGATAAAAGGGCATTAGGGGGAGCTGGGAGGGGGGGGGGGGGGGAGGGTTCAACTCTTGCCTTGCGTTACCAGGCACAATCTATATTTCTGAGTGTGATCGTGTTCCCGATCATAAGTCACAATTTTGTCTGAATCTCGATATGCCACTGTTGGAGTGTGAGGGACAAATTTGATTGGTTGAGATGGCTTAATATTATTTCCTTTAAATGACATGAGATCACCTTCTTTGCAGGTATAGTGTATCCTGTAAAGGTGGAACATTTTCAAAATGATTTCTCTCAGAGTTTCCTGGATGCTTTGAGCAATGAGTGTATAAAGCAGGAACCTTGTGATTCTCCTCCCAGGGAGCTGAAGAATGCTCCTCAGCTATTTGAAGGTAAGCAGAGACGAGCACAGAACACTCAACACAGCTCTACTTGTTTTGTTCGCTTCACACTTAAATTCAACATCACGTCGGAGGGTTTATCTGCTTGTACACTGTGCAACCACTTAAGCATGTCTCTGTAACGAAGACACATGTTGCATTTTTAAAGTGCCAAGCACGTTTTACGTACCTTGTTAGCTTACCTGGAACGAAGTTCAGGGGAGCTTATGCGATGGCGCGTCGTCCGTCAGTCCGTAAACACTTGCAACTTATTCTCCAAAACCGTGGATGGTATTGTTATGGTTGTGACCTTTTTCTTCTTCCTTCCCCCCACACCCCCCTTTGAGTTCGGCCAAGTGGTTTGGTCCATGTGTATAAAGCCTATGATTGGCTGTGGGGCAGGGGAGTGGCCAGGATGGTGATTCAGAGGAGTGAGTGGCCATTTTGGAGGAGGGCTTATGGCAGAGTGCTTTTTCGGGGGTTGTGGAGTGTCCAGCTGCAATCTCTCTACTTGAAGGGTGACGTTGATCGAACTCTTGCTGCCTACCACTGGGGCCTGCCTTGGGGCCTACTCGTGGACTTGCCTACTCCTACCCTCTCGTGCTGGGCCTGCACTGGGGCCTACCACGGCCTGCCCTGGGGCCTACTTTTGGGCCTGCTCTTGGACCGGCCTACTCTTGCACCGGCCTCCTCTTGGACCGACCTACTCTTGGACCTGCCTACTCTTGGACTGGCCTATTCAGGTTTTTCCCTCCATTCTCCCTTCTTGGTTTTATGGGTAGGAAGAGATTTTCGTGTGATAATCCATAAATAAAGACAGTGTGATTGAAGGCTTGGCTTGGTGGTGCTTCAGGCCGTAACAAATTGGGGGCTCGTCCGGGATCTGGATTACATGATACCTGTCTTGGATTTTTGTTTTTTTTCGCAGTAGTAAGTTTCCTCATCGGCAGATAATTTGACTTTTGTTTACGGTGCTGATACTTCTATATTTACTGCAGTCGTACACCATGGCTGAGGAGATGGATTTTGAAGTGAAGGAATTTGTGGAGAAGAAGGGGCTGTCGGTGCAAGATGTAGAACTGTTACGTAAGGTAGATTTACGAGCTGTAGCTGATCATCTTGGGGTTAGTGGGACATCTTGTATGAAAAAGGCGGAGATTGTTTCGGCTATTGTCAGTCACATGGGTTTAGAACCAGGGGTAAGATTGAGGAGTGAAGCCTTGGAATTGGCCCAGATAGAATCAGAAGAAAAACAGCTCAGACTAAAGTTAGAAGACAAGGAACGGCAAAGAGAGTTTGATAGAGAAAAGGAAGAAAAGGAAAGAGAGTTTGAAAGAGAAAAGGAAGAAAAGCAAAGAGAGTTTGAAAGAGGAAAAGAAGAACGACAGCGAGAGTTTGAGTTAAGAAAATTAGAAATTCAGGTGGGACAGGCCCAACCGGTTTCCATCGATTCATGTGGGGGTCAAAATGATCTCCCCCGTTCCTTTGATGTGGCTCGGAACATTAGGCTTGTTCCCAAGTTTAACAAGGAGGAGGTGGAAACGTTTTTTCTGTCTTTTGAAAAGATAGCAAAACGTCTTCAGTGGCCCGTACAATACTGGACCCTGCTACTACAAAGTGGGTTCATCGGGAGAGCCCAGGAAGTGTATTCAGCTCTGTCGGAGGATCAGTCAGAGAATTATGAGGCTGTTAAAAAGGCTGTGTTGTCAGCCTATGAGCAAGTTCCGGAAGCATACCGGCAGAAGTTCCGAACCTTAAAAAGACAGGCTGAGCAGACATTTGTTGAATTTGCGAGGGACAAGGAAATGAGGGACAAGGATCAGTGGTATCATTCTCTACAAGTGGATAGGACCTATGGTAATCTAAGGGAGGTTATCTTGATGGAAGAGTTTAGAAACAGTATCCCCTTGGACATTAGGTCACACCTTACGGATCATAAGGTTGGTGAGTTGAAAAAAGCTGCTGTTGGTGCAGATGATTATGAACTTACTCATAAGAGAGGCCTTGGTTTTCCTCATTACGGGACTACCTGGGATAACAAGAAGGGGGTTAGTGAGGACCGGTCAGAGGGAAAGTGGACAGCCACAGGGATCGTGCCCTTTCAGTTAAGGCTGAGGATACTGCGGACCTTCCGAGCCCTGTACAGAACCATTATAAACCCTTTGTGTCAAAGGGCCAAGTGTCTTGGGACGGGAAAGTCAAGTCCGTAGTTATTCTGAGGGATACTGGGGCCGCCCAGTCATTGATGTTGTCTACCGTTTTACCATTGACTTTGAGTAGTTCGGGGAAAGCGAGTGCCTTAATCCAGGGCATTGCAGGTCGTTATGTCCCAGTCCCCTTACACAGGGTGAACTTGAAGTCTGATTTGGTCACAGGACCCGTGATGGTAGGAATAGTCCCCACTCTCCCCATAGAGGGTATTAGTTTCGTATTGGGAAATGATTTGGCTGGCAATATAGGGTTTGTGTTTCCCCAGTAGTGAAAGAGATTCCTCAAAGAGACGGAGAACCCTAACCTTCGGGACCATGTAGGTACTTTCCGGGAAAGACTTACCACCGCCTGCAATGTCACCAAGGAACATTTGAAAGTATCTCAGCGAGTAATGAAGGCCCGTTTTGACCTGAATACGACAGCTCGTAATTTTAGGCCTGGAGACGTGCTAGTTTCACTACCCCGCTGGGTGTGCCACGTTACTATGCTTAAAAGGTACTATGAGCTATGATGCCTGTAAATGTCACAAGGAGAGATGGCTGTTTGTTAATTGCACTGTTTATGCTGGGTTAAGTTTATGCTTGCACTGTTTATCCTGGCTTTGTAAAAGAAAACTTTTCTTGGGGTAAAGTTTTCTTCTTTAAGGGGGGGAGGTGTTACGGTTTGTGACCTTTTTCTTCTTCCTTCCCCCCACACACCCCTGTGAGTTAGACCAAGTGGTTTGGTCCATGTGTATAAAGCCTATGATTGGCTGTGGGGTAGGGGAGTGGCCAGGAAGGTGATTCAAAGGAGTGAGTGGCCATTTTGGAGGAGGGCTTATGGCAGAGTGCTTTTTTGGGGGTTGTGGAGTGTCCAGCTGCAATCTCTCTACTTGAAGGGTGACGTTGATCGAACTCTTGCTGCCTACCACTGGGGCCTGCCTTGGGGCCTACTCGTGGACTTGCCTACTCCTACCCTCTCATGCTGGGCCTGCACTGGGGCCTACCACTGGGCCTGCTCTTGGACCGGCCTACTCTTGGACCGGCCTACTCTTGGACCGGCCTACTCTTGGACCGGCCTATTCGGGTTTTTCCCTCTTTTCTCCCTTCTTGGTTTTTTGGGTAGGAAGAGATTTTCGTGTGATAATCCATAAATAAAGACAGTGTGATTGAAGGCTTGGCTTGGTGGTGCTTCAGGCCGTAACAGTATTGTGACCAAACTTGGCACAAATTATATTTATTGTGTTGTGACTAAAGTTTGCTCACGGCATTAAAAAAATCGGGGTCTAAGGGGATTTACTGGGGGGTCAAAGTGGATCCAGGTTTGACCCCCCCCAAAATAGACATTTTCTTTCTTCTCTGAAACTACACACACTATTTCGATGAAACTTGACCACAACCTTCACCACCCATGATGTACCAAAGTTTGTTCACGGCATTAAAAAAATCTGCCCCTTTGGGTGTTTGCGGGGGGTTTGTCCCCTAAAATAGGTATTTGCTTTATTCTCAGAAACTACAAATGTAATTCCGATGAAACTTGACCACAACCTTCATCACCCGTAATGTGCCAAAGTTTGTTCACGGCATAAAAAAAATCTGCCCTGCCCGTTTGGAGGTCCACGGGGGGAAGGGGGGGAGGGAGGAAGGGGTGTTTCCCCCCCAAAATAGGTATTTGCTTTCTTCTTCGAAACTACACATACAATTCCGATGAAACTTGACCACAACCTTCATCACCCGTGATGTACCAAAGTGTTCACGGCTTTAAAAATAATCTGCCCCTTTGGGGGTCTATGTGCCCCCTCTAATCTGCCCCTTTGCTCCATATGCCGTGTAGAAACCTTCCTGTAACTAAGTAGGCCCGCATGTCGCGTATGATCGTATATTTGTCTCCATGGTGAGGGGTGGAGCTATGCTAATTAGCTAGGCTATAGGGAATAATTCCCTGTATGTAAATTGCCTCTGTGGTTTTCCCTTTTTTCCTTATGACACTTGCAACACCAGCCATGCACTCCGCACCTATGCTAAATGCACTAACTAAAGCGACTGGATCCGGATATTCGAACACTACCACTGATGCCACCAGCCGAGTCATCACAAGGGCTGGCAAGAAGGGCCGTGAAGCCCCGCCCCTAGAGGTGATGATTGGTTGTGGCCGTAGAGCGATGCAATGGCACTCGCTGATTGGAGCATGCACGGACGTCATCATAGAACGTTCCAGCACGAGGAACAAAAAGGACACGTCCCACCATTTTCTCTCTCTCGGTTCCTGGTGTTCATACAAGCAGTCGCATTTCCTTCTCTTGGCTCTGGGTTTGAAAAGCGTGCTGTTAAGTATCTCTCTTGGTTCGTGGCAGGCACAGTGTGCAGTCGCACGTCTTTCTCTTGACTCTCGGTTCCTGGTGTTCATACAAGCAGTCACATTTCCTCTCTTGGCTCTGGGTTTCATAGCGTGCAGTCGCATGTCCCTCTCTTGGCTGTGGCTAGCATCGCAGGCAGTCGAAGTTCGTGCACACTCTTGGGGGATGCATCCTTCTCTTGTCTCAACTTGGTGCCTTGTGGAGCGGACGGCGAGGAAGGAGCGAGGGCCTGTTCGCTTCACGTCGGCGGCTGGCGGATGAACGGACTTGGCGCCAATGCGTGTTTTCCCGCGCAGGGACGCGAGACCTATGACGACCCCGGATGGTCACGGACGCCAGGCGGAGTAGCAGGCAAACGCACCACACACATTTTATTACTTTCATTTGTTTGTCCCTGTGTCTGTTTTATGAGTCCATGTGGGGGCACCCCAATTAGGAATTTAGTTTTACACATTTCTTTGTTCCCTGGCATTTATTTTTATTAAACCATTGTTTGTTGAATTTTAATTCCTTGTCTTGTCCGTTTATTTGTTGTGGGAATCGGATAACCACGTGCCGCGTCTGCCCGTCCAGGTAAGCTCGCTGCCCTGCACTACACCCTCACTCGTATAAATAGCACCACCATAGTTTGAGTGAACGCCTTGGAGTTAAAGCTCGATTGGCCATCCATCACCAGTCGTGTTAATTTATTGGTCGTGTTATAGTTATGTTATAGTTAGTCGTGTTAGTTATTGGGAAGGTTTTAATGTCTGCTGTTTATGGAATACTTCAAATGTAGTTTTGCTTGTGACAGATGAGTGCAGACGTAGGACAAATTTTAATCCCCGGTGAACACGACAATGCTTATCTCTCTCATGTGACTTGTAATCAAGATCAAACATAATTGTTGGTTGGGAGTTAACACGAGCAAAGACATATCCAGCGACCCCATTCACGTCAAAATTAATTTTTCTAGTTTGATTTGTTTTATAATAAAGATAGAAGAGTGAGTTTTCGCTTTCTCTCGTTCTTTTCCAAGCCCTTCATTGGGCGGACTCTTGGTCGTCGTGAATAATCCAGGCAACAAGTTTTTTGTTCCTTGTCATATGGTGGACCATGCACTTCTCTTCAGCACACTTTGGCCTTTGTTTGCGAATGATGCCCAAGTTGAATATTTCATGTCGACAAATAAAAGCACACAGATAGAACAACCAAGTTAGTTATTGGGAAGGTTTTAATGTCTGCTGTTTATGGAATACTTCAAATGTAGTTTTTGCTTGTGACAGACGAGTGCAGACGTAGGACAAATTTTTGATCGAAAGAGTACATACAT
Organism: Myxine glutinosa; assembly: GCF_964187855.1. Lineage (NCBI taxonomy): Eukaryota > Metazoa > Chordata > Myxini > Myxiniformes > Myxinidae > Myxine > Myxine glutinosa. The sequence goes on from NC_136265.1 coordinate 60,989,532, forward strand.
TATGAATAATTTTAACATTGCATGATTCACATTTTTAATGCTTTATTGAATTGTCTTTGCAGAAAATCAATTGAAAATGGTTTCTTGCTCCAAGTCAAGTTCTCAGTTATTTGACAAAGAAGTTTCTTTCAATCAGAACATGACACAGACCTGTCAGCAACCAAAATCAAAACGTGTTCCAACCAAAAACAACAATTGTAATACAACATTCAAGAAAACCGAGAGGAACGAGAAGCCGCACAATTGTTCTGTTTGCAAGAAAACGTTTGGCTCATTAGCATCTTTAAAGAGATGTCAAGCATTCCACAACGGTGAGATGCCACACAAGTGCACTGTGTGTAGCATGGAATTTTATTGGCTGTCATCTTTGAAATGTCATGAAGTAAAACACACGGGAGAGAAGCCTTATAATTGTCCTGTTTGCAGCAAGGCCTTTCCTCGTTTATCAACTTTACGAATGCATAAAAAGATACACACTGGAGAGAAGCCATACACATGTTCTGAATGCAACAAGTGTTTTTCTCGTTCATCAAATTTATCTCGACATAAAAAAATACATACAGGAGAGAAGCCCTTCAAGTGTTCTGTTTGCAACAAGGTGTTTACTTGTTCCTCATCTTTGTCTCGACACCAACCAATACACACAAGAGAGTCGCAGTTCAGGTGTCCTGTGTGCAACAAGGCATTTGCTTGCTCGTCATATTTATCTCGCCATCAAAAAATACACAACAACAACAACATGCATTTTAAGGCCATTTTCCCTGCTAGAGCGGGGGTTAGCCATCAAAAAATACACGAGAAAAAAATCAAATGTCACAGAAAGAACGTTGTATGGACTGTAAAATGTTCCTTTTGTGCATGATGTTTTTGTACAACAAATCGGTACTGCCTGAGTGCATGAAAATATATTGCACCACTAGGAGGGAAAAATTGATATACCAGCAGTGAAGATACAACCTCCAAGGTGACAGCCTTTCTTCCCTCCTATATTGTCTGCCTCTGGACCTATTGAGCAACCTCATTTATGAGCAAGGACATGGCTACATCAGAACTTCCAACAGAATAATGTACAAAGCATAAGAAAAGGTGACACATCTACTGTTTATTGATGATTTAAAACTCTTTCCACCGGACGACGAAAAATTGACAGAACAATTAAAACTAGTTTAAGTACAGATGCATTCAAAGTACACTGCCCACATGCCAAATAAATAAATAACATATCCTCCAATGCATGGCACATCGAGACGGTATTGGGAGGGAAAATGAATGAATGATCGTTTTTAAGGCCATTTTTCCCCGCGAGAGCAGGGGTTAGCCTTGTGGGGCCCATGACAATCATGGTTCCCTGTTTGAGGCAATGTTTTTAGGGCCGGATGCCCTTCCTGACGCCAACCTTTAGTCGCTTCTTACGATTTGCGGGGATACGGTGTACCTATTCTAAATCGGGGTACACACCGGGATCATTCAACACCTGGGAGAGGTGTACAATAATTGATTGATTAATTGCATAATTAAAATAAATAAATGATCATAAAATAATTAATTTCTTAATCAATTGGCTAATGGCATAATTACACCATCAGAGTTTCACCTGAGGATGTAGCTTTTTGAAAATTAATTAAATATTTAATCGACAAAATAATAAATAATCGATTAATTGATTAATCAATGAATAATTAATCCATGAATTGGTTAATCAAGAAATCAAAAATATCCTCGATAGCCAAAACACTTGGTCACTGTTGTCCAAAAATCAGCTTCCTAGCTCAAAGGGTGCCTGAGATATTGCCCGGATGAGAAAGAAAATAAATAAATACTTAATAAATCGATAATAATTAAGTAATTAATTGACTAATCAAAAATTAAAAATTCTGTTTTTGTCAAAGCACATGCTCATGATTGTGCCCAAATTTCAGCTTCCTAGCTCAAAGGATGGCTGTCATATCACCCGGACAAATAAACAAGAAATAAAACAAACGGAGTGAAAACTGATTACTCCCTTTCGGTGTCCGGCGATGACATCAGGTAGCGCCTGGAGATGGAATTGGAAGGTAGCGGTGTACAATAATGATACCATGCAGACGACATTCAAATGGAATTTGATCTAGATAAGCGCCATGTGCACATTTGTAAGAGGCAAACCAACAAATTTGGAGAACAAAAATATTGACTTCAGAACAATAATACATGAGCTGGAAGATGAGGCATCATACAAATACCTCAGAGGAGAAGAGGGCCACTAAATATGTCATAAACAAATGCGCAAAACAATTGCCAAAGAATAGCTATGAAGAATGAGTCAAATTCTAAAAAAAAATATTTCAAGAAGCAGAATCAAAGCCATATACCAACTCACAGTTTCAGTATCCCAAGATGGCTGCATAATCGTTAACTGGCCACAATTGGATATCAACAACCCAGATATCAAAACAAGGAAACTTCTCACTATCCTTAAAATGTTCTACAAAAATCAGTGCATCCTGAGAATATAACTGCTGAGACAAAAAGGACGTGGTGGATTGATGGAGCTCAACAAGTGCACAGAACAATGAGTGTAGGACGGGCTGAGTGCGTGAAAGGCTCAACAGATTGCCAAATTGAATTTGGACACAAACACGAAGACAATAAGCCAGAAATGGTATCTCTAACTCACCTTGAAAAACATTAACAAGAACAGGGGTGAATAGAAGATGCTCCATATGAAATCCAAACAGCAACAAACGTGACCCCAATTATTACAAAGAAAACGAAAGCAATATACAAAACAAAATAACAGATATACACCGCCAACTGGGAGACTAACAAAAGAGCAGGAAGATTCAAACAGGAATGACCGCACTGGGTCCATCATGCGACAAAATCTGGAAACAGGCCGATTGGGAAACATTTAATGCGCTCTTAAAAGATTAACTGGACACCTCTCATCCATGTCAGCCTCCACCACGGTTACGTCAGAACAAGCCGATTCATCACACGGCCACGGATTGTTTAACCCCAATCTGGGGCCGTTCAATGATTACGTAACGCTACCTTTTTTTTTTAGGGAAGAGTGTACCGTGTGTGCTGACGGGCTAGATTAAACTTTACTAATATTTTTTATTGCACATTTGACTATATTTTTGGGGACCCTCATCGTGAGTAAAACTCGACTCGAACAAAGCCAATGGAAATCTGACGCAACAAACCAGGGCAGTGTGTAATCAGCAGAGGCCTACAGGCCTGATATCTTAGGCCCACAAGAAAACCAAGATGGAGGCCATATTATTTCATCTCGTGCCGTGGTAGGTGGAGTCGAGCAACAAATGAAGGTGGGCTCCAGCAGTTGCCCGACCAAGAGGCGAACATTTAAAAAATGGATCCCCAACAACAACTACAACACAGCAACACCAACCATGCAGTGCTCATGTAGACCTGCGACACGTCGCAGATAAAATTAGGTCAGCTTCTTAATATTGACACTTGTCAAGAACAACAAGTGGTCTTGTCTAAATAATCTGGATGAGGAACGTTGTGTATCTCTTTCCAGCATCCAACGCTTGTGTTCCGCAAGACAGGCACAAATTTCTTCCTCCTGTCAAATGAATTTTCAGGCCTTAAATTTTCACTTGATTTCTTCTGGAAACAGTTTTAAATTAATGATTTGACTGCCCTGTGTTCTTTAATGACATATTTGAGAGACGTGTTTTGATAAGGATTAAGTTTGTAATCTCCTTCATGGCCTGAATGAGGATTTTCTTTCGTTATAAAATTTGAAATAAAATTATATCATTGTTTGAAATATTTTGCAAACCACTTGATGTATTTAAATGATTTTAAATGTACGAGGTTAGTTTAAATTTTCTCATATAGGTGGAAAAAGGTTGTTTATTTTTTTACTCTTCCTTCCAATGAGTCATGGGTGATAAAAAAATAAAATGAACATATGTCACCCACAGGGTGAACCGTATCTTGCCATTTGACCTTGACCTTAATAATTTCGTATGGTGAATAGTATGTCTTCATGACCAACGCACATGAAATATTGAAAGATTTTGATGAGAACTGAGGAAATAATTTTTTCATGAAAATTCCGTTTTTTCGTCATGACGTCATCAAATGACGTCATAGCGTCAAACTGTTTACAGATCTGGGAAGCACTCATCAAGGGCATTCATATGAGGTATTACTCGATATGGTACCTACGATTTCAAAATTTGACCTTGGGGTCAATAATTTTCGACCTCCAGCGCTAACCATGAAGGTCAAGGCCGATCGCCACCAAAAACTAATCAGCTGAGCGCCGGACCATATACTAGATTCCCATGAAGTTTGGAGACGATCCGATCAAAGTTACTCAAAAAATAAGGGTTTCGTCGACCTCCATGATTGACCACAAAGTGACCTTGACCTTTGACCTTGACCTTCAAAATTTTGTGTGCTGAAGGGTATCTCTATAGGACTCTGATATGCGAAGTTACAGGAGTTTCCAATAATAACTGTGGTCTACAGAGTGATCTAAACGTGAAAGAAAAAAGATTAACCACAAACAAAAAAACAAACAAACAAACAAACAAACATACAAGCTGACTGATACATCTTGCAAAAACTTCGTTTTGGCAAGATAAAAATCCATACCAGCATAGGTACCTGGCGTTGCTGGGCAACTTCTCCCACCCTTTCCCCTGCCTCCTCTCACCCCTTCCCTTGCCTCATCCCTCCAGACTCCCACCCCTTCCTCCTTCCCCTTCTCCACCCTAACCCCCCACTCTATCCTCTCCACCTCTACACCCACACTTCCCCTTCCCTTCTCTCACAATTTCAAAGGGGTCCTATATAGTACAAAAGCTTTAAAAGTAGCTTCCAAAGTAGTTACGACATAACTCCCCCCTCCATTTCCTCTCGCGAACCTCCATCCCCCTTCCCCCACTTTCTATTTCCTCTCTCCTTCTCTCACCACTCCCCGCACTCCTCCCTCCCCCCCTCACTGGGAAGAGCTTTCAAAGAGGTCCTATATAGTATGCATGCATCCCACAAAACAGCAGCAGGGACACAATCCTTTTTCCCCAGATTTTTAAAATGTTCATTTTTCCCCAGATTTCTCCCAATTTCATTCAGAACACCTCGAGGTACCTCTAACAACCACACTTTGATACGACCCCGCATTGATGGGACATGTGACACATAACGTCGTCATAAAAAAACCGGATTCAGAATTGGATTAAAAAAATTAAATTCAAAGGAATAAAAAAAAAAAAACTCGGATTTAAAATAATTTTTCAAATGGCTGCCAGAAAATACAACCAATGTCGTTTGAATTATCAAACTATATTCCGAAACACTCGTTGATCATGTGCGTGAAGTTTCACATCGATCTTGTGAGGATGGAAGCCATTCTGGAGAAGATAAAATGGTAAGGTTTCTTCTTCTTCAAATAATTAAATCACTCTGGCTGCCACAACCTGTGACCTATCATGTTGAAATTTTAAATGTGCCAATCGATTTGACTTCAATAGCTTAAAACGTTTCAAAAAAAAAAAATATCAAAAAGAACCCAGATTAATTTTTTTTGTCCCCCGTTGCACCGCGGAGCGAAAGGGGGACTATGGTTTTCCCCTCCGTCCGTGCGTCCGTCCGTCCGTGCGTACGTGTGGATGGGCGTGCGTGCGTAAGCGAAGGACCGAATTCAAATTTGGTGTGTGGGTGTATCTAGGCATAACGGAAGAACGCTATTGAAAATTGGATCGCCACGTCAAAATCCAAGATGGCCGCCACCATATATATGTCTGAACCTTGTGAGTGAAATATCTTGAAAAAATTAACGAACTACTAACTTCTAATCTGGTGTGTGGGTGTATCTAGGCATGAGGAAGAACGCTATTGAAAATTGGGTCGCCACGTCAAAATCCAAGATGGCCGCCGCCATGTATGTCTGAACCTTGTGAGCGGAATATCTTGAAAAATAAGCGAAGTACCAACTTCTAATCTGGTGTGTGGGTGTATCTAGGCATAAGGAAGAACGCCATTGAAAATTGGGTAGCCACGTCAAAATCCAAGATGGCCACCTTGAGTCTTCCACTTTGTCAACTCACATCACTTCACCGACGGGGGACCTAGGCGTAACGCTTGTTTTAATAATTATGGCTGCCAGACCATGCGTCCGATACATCTACATACAGCACATAATTAACCATGTTACGCACCATAGCATGTGAACATGAATGAGCTCTCTGACTCTGGAAAATCCTCTCTCTCTCTTTGCTGATGACTCCACTATCTGCCGCTCCATTCCTCATTCCTCAGATCGGCAGTCTGCAGCCTCCGCACTCTGCAGACCTGGACAAAATCACAAACTGATCAAACAAGTGGAACATGTCTTTCAATCCTGACAAATCTCACACTCTTACAATGTCTCTCTGAAAAGACCGTCTGGAAAACCCTCCCATCCACTTTCTTGAAGAAGTTCTGTCACTCAAGCTTTTGGGTCTCACTATCTGCCATGATCTTTCTGGGAAAACCACATTTTCAAGCTGGCCTCCAAAGCCAGTCGCCGACTTGGCATCCTCCGTCGTGCGAAGACCTTCCTTGGCACACCTGAGCTCCTCACCACATACAAGGCTTTCATCCGCAGCTCAATGGAATACTGCTCTCCCCTCTGGGCTGGGGCTCCTGCCTCACACCTAGCTCGGCTTCACGCTGTTGAAACCAAAGCTTTCAGAATCATTGGAATCTCCCGCGATGAAGCAGATTCTGAGGGCCTCTTTTTTCTCACCTCTGGAACAAACTCCCTCACTCCCTTCAATCCCACTCCTCCCTCCAGGTCTTTAAAACAGCTGTTCACCACCATCTCTTACCTTCCCCCATCCAAAACCTTGATCTTTTCTACCCCCGTTAATTCACCCCAGATCCACTTTTTTGAAATACCGACTTCTTTCCTGGAAGTCCTAGCAGTGTCCATATGTTTTATATCTCTCCCACCCCCCCCCCCCCCTTCCCATGCCTCCTCCCCCCAAGCCCTCTCCCTCCCTCAGATCTCCTGATGTCCCTGTTCTCTGCTGTTGTACTTGTGTGCTTCCTTCTCTCCCCATCTTGTCTCCCGCCCCCTTCATTATATGTTTTATGTGTCCGTTTATGTTTTTTTGTGATTAATGTTCGCTCTTACACGAGCCTCGATCTTACATTAAAAATAAAAATCCAAAACCATGATCTTTTCTACCCCCGTTAATACATCCGAAATCCACCTTTTTCAAATTCCGTTTTCTTTCCTGAAAGTCCCAGTTCTGTTCATCGTGTTTATTCCGTCCCCGTGTACCCTGCCCCAGCCCTCTCCCTTCCACAGATCTCCCGATCGTGCTTGTTTACCTACAAGCAATTTTGCCAGGATCTTCATGATTTGTCATCAATTCTTCTGATTTTCCTCAAAAAATTTCCTTCCGGCATCTGCAGGGAATCAAACCCCTTTAAAACCCCTTTCTGATCGATCTGTGCCTTCAATGCACAGCATTCTGTCATTTTACAAAGAATGATGAGCTATCGTGTGCTCATCATTCTTTGTAAAATATACACCAAGGAGCAATGGATGGAAACAAAATGGCGTCCTTGACCACAATCGTTGGGGATGTCATGTCGCTACTCATAGTGTATAAGAACTCGATTTCTCTGCAACCCCGATGAGGGAATGGGTTTCCTTTTCAAACGCTGCAATGATCAGTTGAAGAATGATTAATTTTATTCTTTTTTAAACCACACGTCGTCCCAATTATAGAGGTCACGTGATTAACGTGGCGAATCGGCCACCTTGAAATCGTGAATAAGATCGTTTGGAGAAGGTACGCGGCACGTGGTTCACTTTTACGAGAATACATGTTTTGTATCATTCAACTGCACTCCACCTTATAGTACTTTTCCGTACTTTACTTCACCCGACCTCATTGTGCCGTACTTTACCTCCTACCCTACAGTCCCCTCCGATTCGCCATGAACCGAGATGTCTCCAGTGAAGATCACAGATCGAACCCCCCGGGATCCACGAGCGGTTCCGATGGAGGAAACTCGGTCGTTCCGGGAGATTCTCCCTCAGATCGCGGGTCCACGGTCGGTCCACCTGAGGATGAGGACCCGGGACCCGGTACGTGTCGTTCTCTCCACACCTTGCTCTACTTACCATTACCGTGCTGTGTACTCTTTCAGGAACGAATTTAAATGGGGAATCTCACGATGATCTGAGTTGGGGAAACTGAGGTAAAATTGTACAGGAGTTACCGTGTAATACTGCGGTAAAAGGGTACAGAGATTACCGTGTAATATTCAGCTAAAATGGTAGATATTACCGTGTAATACTGAGATATAAAAGGATACATAACTTACCGTGTCCATCACATGATGAGGTAAAAGGGTGCAGAACGTGCCGTATAATACAGAGGTAAAAGGTTTCCAGATCTTACTGTCATATTGAGGTAAAAGGGTGCAGAATGTACCGTATAATACAGAGGTAAAAGGGTGCAGATCTTACTGTGTCATACTGAAGTAAAAGGGTACAGATCTTACTGTGTCATACAGTCATACTGAGGTAAAAGGGTGCAGAACATACCGTATAATACAGAGGTAAAAGGGTGCAGATCTTACTGTGTCATACTGAGGTAAAAGGGTGCAGATCTTACTGTGTCGTACTGAGGTAAAAGGGTGCAGATCATACTGTGTCATACTGAGGTAAAAGGGTGCAGATCTTACTGTGTCATACTGAGGTAAAAGGGTGCAGATCTTACTGTGTCGTACTGAGGTAAAAGGGTGCAGATCTTACTGTGTCATACTGAGGTAAAAGGGTGCAGATCTTACTGTGTCATACTGAGGTAAAAGGGTGCAGATCTTACTGTGTCATACTGAGGTAAAAGGGTGCAGATCTTACTGTGTCATACTGAGGTAAAAGGGTGCAGATCTTACTGTGTCATACAGTCATACTGAGGTAAAAGGGTGCAGAACGTACCATATAATACAGAGGTAAAAGGGTGCAGATCTTACTGTGTCATACTGAAGTAAAAGGGTGCAGATCTTACTGTGTCATACAGTCATACTGAGGTAAAAGGGTGCAGAACGTACCGTATAATACAGAGGTAAAAGGGTGCAGATCTTACTGTGTCATACTGAGGTAAAAGGGTGCAGATCTTACTGTGTCGTACTGAGGTAAAAGGGTGCAGATCTTACTGTGTCGTACTGAGGTAAAAGGGTGCAGATCTTACTGTGTCATACTGAGGTAAATGGATGCTGATCTTACTGTGTCATACTGAGGTAAAAGGGTGCAGATCTTACTGTGTCATACTGAGGTAAAAGGGTGTAGATCAGATCTTACTGTGTCATACTGAGGTAAAAGAGTGCGGAACTTACCGTGTAATCATTATAATGGCAGTCCGTTGTTGACGAAGATGAGGGAAGAACTATTAAATCCTGTGGGTCCTGGAATGTCCGATAAGGGGGAAGAAACCGCAACCACAAACATTATCCATCTCATATCAGCAACACTTCCAGTTGGTTTCAATCATTGTGACACTACCGACAAATCGATGATTTGCCTTCGGCTTATCAGGATTTTATTTTTAGGGAATAACTGATGTGCCTCCCTATGGATTTTTCCAGACATATAACAACACAAGTTCTGTTCTATCTTGTCTTTCATGGTGTAATGAACCATGAGAGAAGTTTTAGGTTATTTCTCCGAAATAACTTAATTGGATGGGTGCCAGTGTGACAGCACCACTTGGTCCCTTCACAGCACCACTTGGTTGTCTGCGACATAAGGGTGAAAGGTGTGAGGCGAGCTCGGCGGGTGAAGTACCAACCGAGAATGAAGGTGTGGAGGTTGAAAGAGGTGACAGTGAGGGAGGCATTAAAAGAGAGGCCGAGTAGGGTAGAGGATGATGTGGTTGAGCTTGAAAGTGGTTCGATGTCAATGAAAGATAGTCTGTTGGGAGCCGTTGGTGAGGTATGTCGATGGACAAAAGGACCACCGAGGCACTCGGAAACATGGTGGTGGGATGATGAAGTTGGAAAGAGGATTGACGAGAAGAGGAAGAAGTTCAAGGAGTGGCAGAAGGCGAAGGGTGCGGGAGCAGAAAAAGCAGAGCATGAAAGTTATAAGGCAGCCAGGAAGGCTGCAAAGAAAGAGGTAGCAAAGGCACAGGAGGCATGTAGGAAAATGTTTGGAGAACGCTTGGATTCGGAAGAGGGTCAGAGAGCGGTATTCAGGATTGCAAAGCAGATAGCGAAAGAGAGGTGTGATGTGATAGGGGTGAGTTGCTTGAAGGATGAAGTGGGACAAATCATTGTGGACCCAGATGGAATTAAAGGAAGATGGAAGAGATATATGGAAATACTGTTGAATGCAGAGAATGAATGGGATGGCAACATAGAGAGTAACCCAGTTTTAGGACCGGCAGAGAAGATAACCGAGAAGGAAGTTGAGGAAGCGATAAAAGCAATGAAGAGTAGAAAAGCGGGAGGGCCGACGGGAGTTGTGGGAGATATGTTGAAGGCAGCGGGAAATTGGGGTGTGAAGAGAATGACAGAGATCTGCAATCTGGTGGTGAAAGAAGGCCGCATTCCAGTGGATTGGGAACTGAGTACCCTCGTCCCTCTATACAAGGGGAAAGGTGACCCTCTGAACTGTAGCTCGTATCGAGCGATAAAGTTATTGGAGCATGGAATGAAGGTATTGCAAAGGGTGTTGGAGAGGAGGATAAGGAAGAAAGTGAAGATTGATGAAATGCAGTTTGGATTTATGCCAGGAAGAGGAACGACAGACGCGCTATTTATTGTGAGGCAGTTGCAGGAGAAGTACATGGAGAAGAGGAAGAAGTTGTTTCTTGGGTTTGTTGATCTGGAGAAAGCATTCGATAGGGTTCCACGTGAAGTAGTGACATGGGCATTGAGGAAGTTAGGAGTGGAGGAATGGTTGATCAGAGTAGTGATGGCAATGTACAAAAGAGCGTGCACAGCTGTAAGGACGAAGGACGGGAACAGTGGTGAGTTTGAGGTGAAGGTGGGAGTGCATCAGGGGTCGGTACTAAGTCCACCACTATTTGTATCTGTGATGGAGGTGCTGGCTCAGAACGTAAAGGTGGGTTTACCGTGGGAGTTGTTGTATGCAGATGATCTGGTGTTGATTGCAGAAAGTATGGATGGACTGAAGGAGAAGATGAACAAGTGGAAGGAATGTATGGAGACAAAAGGTCTGAAGGTGAATATCGGAAAAACGAAGGTGATGGCAAGTGGTAAAGCATGTGGTGAGGTGGAAAGAACTGGGAAGTGGCCGTGTGCTGTGTGTAGGAAGGGTGTCGGAGTGAATTCCATTCAATGTACAATGTGCGCTGAGTGGGTTCATCAAAAATGTAGTGGTTCGAGAGGGTCATTAACCAGTGTGGCAGCTACATTCAAGTGTAAGGTGTGCACAGAGGGAGCTGCAGATGGAGGAAATGTTGAGTTGGATCTTGGAGATGGCGTGAAGCTGGAAGGTGTGAAAACATTTTGTTACCTTGGAGACATGCTGAATGGAGAAGGTGGATCAGACTCGGCAACCGTTGCTCGAGTGAGATGTGCATGGAAGAAGTTTCGGGAACTGAATGGCGTGCTGACGAGGAGGGGAGTGTCATTGAAGCTGAAGGGACAGGTGTATGCTGCATGTGTGAGAAGTGTTATGATTTATGGGAGTGAGACATGGGTAATGAACGTAGAGCAGCAACGAAGGCTGGAAAGGGTGGGAATGCGAATGGTTCGGTGGATGTGTGGAGTATCGTTGAGGGAGAGGAAGACAAATGATGAATTGCGAAAGATGATGGGAATAGAGCCTGTTATGGATGCTGTGAAGAGAAACAGGTTGAGATGGTTTGGTCATGTGTTGAGGAAGGATGAAAGTGACTGGTTGAAAAGAGTGATGGAAATGAATGTAGAAGGAAGTAGAGGACGGGGAAGACCGAGAAAGACTTGGCTAAAGATGGTCGAAGAAGAAATGCGGGCAACGGGGTTAACAAGGGGAGATGCAGAAAATAGGGCAAAATGGAGAACATTGTCATGGGGACCGCAAGGCTAACCCCCGCTCTAGCAAGGAAAATGGCCTTAATATGCCTGGTGTTGTTGTTGTTGATGGGTCCCAGTGTCCGGCCGGCCGTCTGTATGGGTACTTGCCTGCGTACGTAACTTACATCCGTTAATATTTAACTAATACATCTCACAAACTACCTGACGGATATGGACCAAATTTGGAATGATGCATCAGGACAGCAAAGTCTCATAGGATTGTGCTCCCCTTCCGGATGCCTTAAATATAAACTAGAACAACAATCGGTAGAGAGCATACCCCGCCGCCAAGCTGAACAGTTTACGTTGTGTATCCCACTGATCGGCCTGATCTGGATCCGAACCTGAGCCAAAATCGAATTACTTGTTTTTGCCACTTACCCAACTCATCCACCAAGTTTTGTCATAAATCGTCCACAACTATTTGTGATATCATGATACATACAGTTCTTGGCCCTGTCACTGAGGAATCACTGAAATTTTTAAAAAATAAAATGGCCTGATCCAGATCTGAATTCAAATCTTCATGAGAATTGAATATATTAGTCCTTGTGAAACACCCAACCTGTCCACCATGTTTCGTCTTAAATCCATCCTCAACCTTTTGAGATATCTTGATTTTTATCGTTTTTTGCCATATCTCAATGGTGAAGAATCACTTAAAAATCTCTCAGATCAGATCCCGATCTGGATCGTCACCAAAATCTAATCATTTCGTCCTTGTCACATACCCAACCGCTCCACCAAATTTTGTCCAAATCCGTCCACAACTTTTTGAGACATCTTAGTCACAGACAGACAGACAGACGAGAAGACGTCATGCAGAGCACAATACTTGCAAAATCTACCCCTCCCCAACATAAAAAGTTGCCATGGATACATCAAATATTGTCTATTTCATTAAGGTTAAAATTTACCATCTTGATCAAAGCTTGGGTCAATCGGATCAAAATTGATGATTTTTCAAGTGAAAATTGATGTGATTAGTTTGATCTCGAGTTGACCTTTGACCGTTTTACCTCAAAAATAGTTGCTTTCCCAATTCAGTGATGCACTATGTAATTGCTGTTTAATGGTCAAGTTAATAAGATGAAAATTGATGATTTTTCATATGAAAATTGATGATTTTGGAAGATTGATTTAGTGCCCAGTGCTCCGGTCTCAATGGGCGATTAGTGCCCAGTATGACACCGTAACTGCGTCCGGTGATCTCCAATAGGATTGCTCATTGGGGTTATCGGGCGCACGGTACCAATTAGCACGTTACCTGACTGGCTTTGGCATTTCACCCGAATATGATAACGTGACAAACACGCCTGAAACCCTATTCAGAGCGCCCAAATCAGTTGGCTGACGTAACCCTTTTAACACGGTTCGTCGGGATTCAGACCAGGCAACTGGAATTAGTCTGCCAACTGTAACAATATTGTGATAAAGGCTTTTTGATGGAACTTTTAATTTAAACTTTTATACTTTTTGATGGATATGTTATTTATTTATTTGGCAAATGGGCAGAGTCCTTTAAATGTAGTTTTACTTGTTTAAACCCTTTTTGGTTTAAATTGATTGCTTTTGTTTCAGATTTTATTGCGAGAGTGAAGGTGAAGTCCGAGTTCGTCAATGATTCATTCTCTCAAGATGAAGGTTTGAACCACAAACACATCGTTGATGTAGTTTTATTGTTTTTGATAATACAATCTAGAGTAAACTTTACCACTGTATATCCGGTACTTCTTATTTTTCCCAAAGTATAAATGAAAAATCAAGTTTGGTATTGTCATGTCCCTGGAGTTAACACCCCAAGAGGACGAATGAACGAAACGAGCTTTACTCCGAGGCGTATACCCAACCTGGCAGTAGTGACACGCGCGGGGTGGACTGTAGCAAGGGCTTACCTGCACGGAGTTCACTGGGCTTGCTCGAATCCACCACGACTAAATGAGACAGAACACAAGGTAACACGCAACAGATAATGGGTTTATTAAAATAATGCAAGGGAACAACGAAAGGTAAGGTAAACTAAAATTCCTAAATGAGGATCCCTCCACTCAGACTCAGATACGAACAAGGGGAAAATAATAGTAAAAGAAAATAAATAATGTTTATGTCGTGCAGCCACTTAGATCCGGCCTCAACGAGGGCTGGGTGGGCGTCACAGGTCCGGTCGGTCGGTGAAATGGCCGCGCGTCGATCTCCTCGTTACGAGTCGTCAGGGGGCGGAGCCTAATCTCTGTTCGGGAATGCTAGGATGATGTCGGGGTTTACTTGCCGATTGACAACTGTGCTGGGTCTGTCGGACCTGGCGGCGTGGTGAGCAAATGAGTCCATTGCCTGACCGGATGAGTTTTATAAGAACACTAGGGAAAAATCACAGGGAGGCAAGCACGTACAGGGGAATTTTTTACCATAAGCCCTGTAATTAATTAGCACAAAATCACCCTCCTTATGGGGCATTATTAGCCCCAGCATGCAAACACTCTTAACCTGAACATGTACCCTGCTTATGTACATCGAGATGGGTTTCTTCTTCTTCGCGTCACACGGTCAATCCTAAAAGCTACACATTCTGAACTTTCCGATGAGGTATTTCATGCCTACCCCCCACAAACGTAACTATTAAATTGTTTATGAAAATCCAAGCCATGTTATTCATGCCTCCATTCTTGTTTACTTGAGTTTATACAAATCGGGAGTACCAATCACATTCCAAATGGTAATAATGTTAATGTTTATCCCGAGCATTTTCCAGGACGTCCTGAATATTTATATATTTATTTTGTGTGATTGGAAAAACATCCTGTGATGTGTCACACTGGGAGATACTTGAAACCCAGGCCTATAGGCTGTAACTTCCAAGTACCTGATGACTGCCTGTGGTTGTGAAAATGTAAACACTTTAAAAATAATTATTATTGCAGGGTAGTTATGGTGTAGTATCAGGGTTCAGGCACGAGTACTGAGTTTATTTATTACAATTATTTACGTCATTAAACGCAGTTGTAACGAGAGTTAACAGAACATAATACCCCACGCAGTGTCCATACAGCATACAGCAATCCCTCACCAACCACGGGGATTTGCGCTCTTGAAAATCCATATGGTTGGCAAAACCGTGGTTGGTAAGACAAATGGCCTCAGGAAAAAAGTGGATTGGGTTTATTCGCTGTGCTTATTACTCTCTTAATATAAATTTTATAGTATTGTCGTGTCCCAGGGGTTAAGACCCCGAGAGGACGAATGGCCGAAACGAGCTTTACTCCAAGGCGTATACCCAACTTGGCAGTAGTGACACGCGCGGGAAGGTTCGAAGTCTTATCTGATCGGTAACACACGCAGGGGTAATCCGAAAGCACAAACACAAAGCCTGGACAGCAAAATCCACAATACAAGGAAAGTAAAATTCAACAAATAATAATTGAATGAAAATAAATGCAAGTAATAATGAAATGCGAGGTAAAAACTAAAATTAATAATTGAAACGTCTCCACTCACTCGTATACAAACGAGGGGAAAACGAAAGTAAAATAAAATAAATAATGCTTTTGTAATCGGCCGGAACTAAGCTTTGCATCCCCAAATGGTTGGTAAGGCTTGCCAGTCACTCGTCGCCTCCAACCACCACACGGGAAACGCACAAAATGGCATGGAGTGGTGCTCTTCGACGTCCAGAGGAAACACAACGCAGACCCAGTCCACCACCGACGTCGATCCTGTGCCTTGTAGTTCCGACTGTTCCGAACCGCTGTTTCTCACCAGCCCTTTCCCAAGAGCGCACACGAACCACAGACCACATGCCCACGACCAAGCCGGAACAAGGAGGAAATGCAACTGCCTCCAACTAGTGCCAGGATAGATAGAGAAAGCAAGGTGGTGCGACTGCTTCTCTCCCTCTTTGGCCGTCCGCTACTTATCGGTGGTCCAAATGGGGGAGCGGGGAGGGTGGGGGGGGGGGGGGGGGGTGGTTAAGACATTCTAATTAGTGTAGGGATTAAGATTGGTTTACCCCCAGTACGTGATTACCCCCCTGTAATCCTTCCCTTTATGTTTTTCTGCCAAGGCCGGCCATCAAAAACCTTTTTACATTTACCACGGCCGGCCATGAAAATCCACCTTTAAACAACATTAACCAGCAACTGCAAGCAAGTAGGTTCTTGGACTACGCCCCGCCCAAAGGACCTAATAGACGGAAGCTCGCCCCTAAGAGGCGGAGGGGAGGGGGGCGGAAGGGATGGGAGGAGGGAGGGAGGGGTGGCGTGAGGGGAGGGGAGGGAGGAGGCAAGAGAGGAAGGGGAGTGGCTCACGTTTCTGAGTGAATGTGGCTCACGTTTCTGAGTTAAGTGTGATGCCGATCAGGAAGAAGAAGCCGTACTACCAACTTCGTACACTTCCGGAATTGTTTGATTTATTTGTATTCAAATGTCTGGTAATTGTTTTGTACGTATTTATACGAATGTGGACTTGTGTATAACTGTCATTGATTTATAAAGGCTTCGGCACTGCCTTTTGGCAAAAAAGGCGGTGTTTTAAAAAAAAAAAATTTTTGGTTTGCCGAGAACACTCCCAGGCACTCACTGATGAACCTCTGAAAGTTTGATGAAGATCCGTTCAGCCATCTCTGAATAAAACGCGGACACACACACAGACAACTCACGTTTGTTTATTTTCTTCTTCTATATATATATAAAGAAAGTTTTGGTTTGTTTGTTTGTTCATCTGCATGCGCTAATCTCCTGAACAGTGAAGATAGGAGGAAACCTCTGACACAAAAAATGTCGGGATGGTCCCCGGGAAGGTTTTAGGCTCGGTGGCGAGGCCGGTCGAGGCTGCCTCGGCCGGGCTGGGCCCATTTCGCAATTAAATGCTGAGCTGAATTATAGTAGTCAATCTTCTACGGCCACGAGTAAAAGCTGAATTATAGTAGTAAATCCATTCAAAAAGAACCCGGGCAATGCCGGGTGCTTTTGGCTAGTATATATATAAATCGGGATTTAAATTTAATTCAAAAATTGATCCAGACGTCTATTCTCTTTCAAACATTCAAACCGACCGAGGTAGTTATTTATCACAGCATCTGTAGAATGTTCACCCTTTTACTCAACTCTGTTTCGCTGTTATTTGGTGGAGCAAAAAGTCAACTGAGCTTTATAGATATTTAGATATATATAATATATATGTATATTATATATATTGTTACGGATCTCTACGTCGGCCTTTTCCCCTTAAGAAGGGGGGATTAATCCCCTTGTGTATGACTGACCGACGTGAGTCCTGAAGTTGCCCAAGCTCCCTCCGGAGAGGCAGGTGAGCAACCCCGTTCGCGACCGCGGACAAGATGTTAATTGCCGAGCGGATTAGCAGCCGCAGCACGAACCATTAGCAAGTAACTGACCCGATTCTGAAACATTGGCCAAAATCGCGCCACAGGTGCACCTGTGTTCAATGTGGAAACCTCAAAGACGAACGGATGTGAAGAAGAAGAAGGCAAAAGTAGGAAGACCAAATATAATTTATTACTACTATTTACACAATTAAAGGAACCAAGGAGAAGGAAAGATACGAAAATAATTTACAGAAGGATGGAAGGACCAGAAGACACAGTGCAATTTCTAGCTTATACAGACTTACTTAAACCCCAGGACAAGACACACAAAACAGATGACAATCAGACTTACACGAATGGGGAATGAAGGCAGGAACGAATGGCTGGAAGGAGAGGAAGGTTCAGTTGGAGCAGGAGAATGGTCGGGCCGGGAGTGAGCAGCCGCCGCCCCTCCGCACTCGGGTCCACACGGCCGGGATGCTCGCAGCAACACGTCGGAGCTTGTCGTGGCAAGGCTGGTTGGAACAGCGTCTCCTTTCCCAGAGCTCTCTATTCGGGCTCCTTCAACTCTCTGGCTCCCTCAATGACTTCGCCCTTCACCTCTTTAACCAAGCAGTCCCTCACTGAACTCTTGCGCGCATCTCTCTCCCTCAATCATCTCTGGTGGGGGCATCGCGTGACAGGTTATATAGGCCACACCCTCAAATCTTCGCGAACCTCCCCGATTGTTCTTTCTCCGCCCTCTCAAGCCAAACCCCTCATCCTTGGTTGGTTGATCGGGGCTGGCTCACTCCTCCCTCCGATGACGAGGGCGGAGACACGCCTTTCTTCTCCGAACCGACCGCGTGTTCAATGGAGGGCGAATGCAGTTGGCAATTGCGGACAAATGGGGAATTGAAAGGGAATCTATCTTATTTGAATTCGGTGCAATGTAGAGTCAACTAATGGGAAACACAACCTTAAACTAATACACATAATAAAGAAATAACTATTTAGAAGGGTATATGATTTGCTACGTGCATGTATATGGATTAACTAGGAGGACGACCTTTGACCTTTACACACCAAACGGAGATATTTACAAGAATTCATTACACTACTTAGAGGGTGATATTTACAACAATTACACATGATTCTCAAATCCGCAATACTGCACCCTCATCCTCCAGGCACGTCCTCGGGCCTATAAAACTTTACTTAGTGTGACATGTAGGTGTAATTCCCTCTACATTTAACCTGACCCTGAGTGCGACAGTTTTAAAACACAAATAAATATGTCCCTCTGCTGCATTGCACCCTAACAGATTTACGCCCACAGGATAACCGAATTGCGGAATTGTTTTCAAACTAAACATGTACGGTGGGGAGCATTATTTACAATTGACGCTAATTGTATTTACAAAACTAACCCAGGACCTGTGATTGTTCTTTTGGGGGGGGGGGGGGGGGGGGGGAGGGGGGGGGAGACAGCCTGCGCTGCATCGATGCACCAGCACCAACAAAGAGCACCATAAAGCACCATAAACGCACCAGAGTGCACTCTCCCAGCAGGTCTACCCACCTGCACACCTCCACCACTGCAGTTGCCTCCGAGCTTACCTGCTCCTTACCCTAACCTATCTACCTGGGGAAGGCCCTCTGGCGCTCTCCCCACTCAGTGCCCTCTCTGGCACTGGGCTACCCGGGTCCGTCCTCCGGATCCTCGGGCCCCATCCACAACTCTACCGGCTCCCAGAGCCCACCTGCGGCCTCACCTGGCCGACATCCTCACAGTGGCGGAGTGCCCATTTAACTACACACACTAACAGGCCACACGCCCAGCCATTTCCACGTTACTAATGCACCCATCCAAACACCATTCTTCCACACACACCACAGATGCCAATATCCAACCACAATTTACCTACTCCCTCTACCTAACTCTTAAACTACCCTCCCCGGGTATTCGTGATGGGGTCCATCCTCCCCATACACACCTTCGCACCATCCACTCCACTCCACAGTTTCCACCATACTCACTCTACACCATCCATTCCATACTCCATGTATTCCACACAACCATGCTCACCTGGATTTGCACACCTGTGCCATCACTCCTACACCTGGTGCTTCCTGCACCCTCCTTCCTCCAGGACCATTCAGTCAACACAACACACAATCACCATTACTCACTCACACACTGCTCCATACACCTGTTCACTTGCACACCTGTGCAATCACACCTGGTGCTTCCTGCACCCTCCTTCCTCCAGGACCATTTGCTCAACACAACACGCAATCACCATTACTCAGTCATACACTGCTCCATACACTTTCACGCTCAATACAACTCACAATCACAATTATTCCTCATGCGCTGCTTCATACACTTTCGATTCTCAAACACACGGCATCATCTGACCTACCTGGTGCCCTGCCTGCTAACTTGGTGCTCCCCGTCTTTCCTTTAAACTAAGCACATACCACATCATTAACAACCATACTAACCTCTCTATGTCCCTGACTACCTGTCCAATGTTGCTACTTACCTCTACCGTTACCTATGGTCATCTCTAGGTCCCTATACATTATCCTAACCCTCCCGGGCTAGTTTTCACTGCCAAACCCCATAAAACTATTGCTCATGTGCCCCGTTGTGAGGGATGGCAGAGTTGCCATCCCTCCACATCGGGCATCTTCCACTCTAAATTTTGCTCATCAAATTCCAGCCAATCAAAAATTTTCCTATCCCAAAATTTCGAATCCACAACACGATCATCATCACAGTCCGCTATATCTGAGCCTCGTTGTGTCGTCACATCATTAAAACTCGGCTTCGCAAAGCCGAGCAATGAATTCGGGTGGTTTGGTCACCTGCAGGTTGAATCCGTCCGGCATTTGGTTCAAGGGAGGCGGTTTGGTTGGGCCGAGATTCCACACACCATCTCGGCGCGGAACCTTGCGGCCTCCGGCCCGATGGCTCAATCTCGCCCGGTCGGAACCCCGCCCCCGCCTGGGGGCACTGTTCCGCTTCCTCCAACCTGTCCCTGAACCGGACCGGTCGCCTTGCCCGACAAGACCCGGACTCGACCGTGCGGGGCCTCGCATCCAACAAAGCGCACTGCGCACGCTATCCGTCGCCCTAAACGCTGCCCCGGTCAACGTCGATGCTTCACTCGCATACGCGACCCGTTTCACACTCACAAAACCCGGCGTTCCAACGCCGCCCGTACATTCCACACACTCCGTCCGTTCCACCACCGCACTCCCTGTTACACACCACACCTCTCGCACACCCTCTTGCACACACTCGCCGTTTGCACACTTCGTTCCACACCTCTCCTCCGTTATGTCCTCCGTAACACTCACCATGGGCGTGCACTCTTGCATCCACCCACTAACTCGCTCCGATGTGCCCTCCTGCACACGCGCCACCACTAACTCAGGTGTACACTCTTGCACACGTTCGACCATTCCAGGTGTGCATTCTCGCACCCGCTCCACCACCAACTCACTCTCCATGTCACACTCCGTACACTCTGTTTCACACAGACCCTCCGACGTGCATTCGCTCTCGCACTCGGTATCACTCCCATACTTTACAACACGCTCGCTCTTTGACGCACACTTTTTCCTCACATGCGTGCCATTTCCACTCACAGGGGACCCTTCACCAACGCCCGGATGCTTCCTCGATCCCAAGCGCGCAGAAAATTCTTTCTGCGCCAAACATCCTCCTGCAAAATCTCCCCGCACAATACACAGCATGACTCACCTGGGCGCTTCTTCTTCTTCGCTCCAACACCACCTGCAAATCTTTATAAGGATTAAGCACAGCATCAAGGTGTGAGCACGGACTTTGCACATAATCCATTTCTCCCTTCAATTCCCGGGCTACCTCCGTCGTCTTTTCAATTTCAACTATACCCACCACTACTTTTTCTTTATTCACCTCAACGACCGCTGGCTTTAATAAAATTTTCTCTACCTCAGCGGTCGCTGGCTGCCCCATACCCCAGGTCGCGATCTCTATACCCGTCATTTTACCCGCGCTTTGCTCCGCTTCGCTCAACCAGTGCTTCTCGATCCGCGTTACCTCGTCGTGCACCATTGGGACCCTCTCGCCCATCCTGCGGTCAACCTCCCTCTCAGCTTCCCCTACCTCGTATGCGGCTCTGTCCCTCGCCAGTCCCTCAGTTATTTCTTTAATTTAGTTTCCCAATTGCTCCCCTTGGATATCTATTTTACCATTCATTTTATTCATGCCAATATTCACTTCCTGAATTTCTTTGGTGGACTTGTCATTCATTTGCCTGATTTCCGACATGAATTGTGCCATTAACGCTTGCATGTCCCCAGCCCTTACTTGCGCAGCGGGTGCGGCCCTCGTCGCCGCGTGCAAAGCGCCGCCATTTTGTCCCTCTGCAACCCCCTCTACTGTTTCTCATCGGCTCCCTCCATTACCAATTGTCCTTCTCCTTCCCTGGGGTCCTGGGTTAATTTTAACCCTTTTATTTCCCGGGCGGATTTGTCCCCCACTTCTCCCATTTCTGCCCTTAATTTGGCCCTCTGCATTTCTACAGATGCTCGTAATTGCTCTATGAGTAAATGCAGGTCCCAACCCGCTGGTACCGCGGGCTTGGCTCTTGTTGCCACCAGCGAGCCGCCGCTATTTTGTGCGCCTCTAACCTCGTGCGCGGCGTCGCCATTTTGTGCACCTGATACCCCCACAACCCAATGTGTATTGCGCTCCTCCATTACTCCCAAATCCTCCCCGGGGTCCTGGGTCGATTCTACCCCCTTTAACTCTACCCCCACCGGCACCCGATCGCCTTGACTATCCATGCCACTCGTAATTTGAGTGCGCTAAGCGCACTTCAGGTCCGAATCTCGCTCCTGACACCAATTGTTACGGATCTCTCCGTCGGCCCTTTTTCCCCTTACCAAGGGGGGATTAGTCCCCTTGTCTGCAACTGACCGACGTGAGTCCTGAAGCTGCCCAGCTCCCTCCAGAGAGGCAGGTGAGCAACCTCGTTCGAGACCGCGGACAAGATGTTAATTTGCCGAGCGGATTAGCAGCCGCGGCCCGAACCATTAACAGAAACTAGACCCGATTCCTAGTCGTTGGCCAAATCGTGCACAGGTATTCAATGATGGAAAAGACAAGGACGAACGGATGTGAAGGAAAGAAGGCAAGGTAGGAAGAACAGGATTTATTATTATTTACACCAGACTAAAAGAAGAAAAGCACTCAAAGTAATATAAAGGAAAATGGAAGGGTCAGAAGGACACAGAGCAATTTCTAGCTTATCTACACAGGCTTAACTTATACCCCAGACAACACAGAGGACAGACGATGAGCAGACTCACACGACTGGGGAATTGCAGGTAGGATTGGCTGGAGGGATGAGAGGTTCAGGTGGTCCACAGAACGGGCGACAGGGAGGTCCGAGGGTCACGGCACGACGTCGGGGTTTGCGTGCACGCACTTGTTCTTTTGGAGGTAGGTTCCGGCAGTTGCCGTCAGTGCTGGTTGGTATTGCGAGCAGGGTGTGCCGATTCTCATTCGTCACAGGACGTTCGCGCCAAGCAAATGAACAATCCTCCCCACTGGTGTTCCTTGCTCATGCACCTCCCTATCACAGAACTTCTCAGTGTGTGCTCCCTCACTCAGAACTCGCTCTCTCCTCTGTCCCCTGACGCATCTCTCTCCCTCAATCATCTGAGGTGGGGGTGTCGGCGCCACGGCACGGGTTATATGACACGCCCTACCAAGCCATACCCACTGATTTGTGGTTGGTCGTTCGGGGGCTTTCCTGGCTCCACCTTCTGATGACGAGGGGCGGGCAACGCCCTTGTTCGTGGGGCTTGACCGCGTGTGTAATGGAGTTTGGGGCGATGGGGATGCCAATAACCCCACCCAAAGTTACTGGCACGTTGAAGAGGCCATGGGGGCGTCGGAGGGATCCAATCTTATTTCAATTCGGTGCAATGCAGGGTCAATTAATGGGAGGACAGAGCCTGAAGCTAATACACATAATAAGGAAATAACTATTTCGAAGGGTATATGATTTTCTACGTGCATGTATATGGACTAGCTACGGTGCACTCATTTCAATTAACAGCCAATTAAAAGGGGAAATGTACACAGGAATTTTAATACTAAATTTACAAAGTGAAGGTTCTAAAAACCCGTAACAATATATACTGAAACGCAAAAGAAACTTACCACCTTTGAAACCTTTAAATATCAACAATAACACTGCGTGTAGTAAATGTGTGAACTTATTTGTGGACAATAGTGTCCTCACTGTCAGACAAAACGGTCACGGATGGTCACTTGAACCTTCAATGGTCACTTCATAGCACAGCTGTTGAACAGCCGTTTTGACCTGTCAGTGATTAGCCAAGGGGTACGGGATGATTTTAATGAGCTGCACGTGATGTCTTGATATTGGCTTTAAAAAGGCCAGTGCAAAATGGGCATTTCAATCAACATGCCACGATTGTCAAGGGATCAACGGCAGCGTGCCCTGGGCATGCTGCAAGGCGGACTGAGCTACCGTGACGTGGCACGTCGCCTTGGCTGTTCACACCAGACGATATCGGCCCTGGTGGACAGAGACACCCTCCACAACTCTGCAGATGACAGACCTCGATCAGGGAGGCCAAGAGTCACCACTGCAAGGCAGGACAGGCAGATGGTCCGAAGTCACCTGCGGATCGATTCCGTCCAGCATCCGCACTGCGGCAGAAACTCCGGGGTGTGCAAACCCACAGATCTCCAATGATACTGCACGAAGACGACTGCATGACTATGGTCTGACTGCCAGAAGACCATACAGAGGCCCCGTGATGACGGCTGATATGGCGGCCCACACCATCACACTTGGGCCACCCCACCTGTTGGCTTGACGCACGCAACAATCGGCATATCGCTCGCCAGTTCTTCTCCAGACACGCTCACGCCCATCAGGACTGTCCACACAGAACCTTGACTCATCGCTGAAAGCGACCTCGTTCCACTGCGCCAAGGTCCACCGCTGATGCTGCTGGCATCATCTCTGTCGGTTGCGGCGATGGGCAGCCGTCATCACGGGGTCTCTGTATGGTCTTCTGGCAGTCAGACCATAGTCATGCAGTCGTCTTCGTGCAGTATCATTGGAGATCCGTGGGTTTGCACGCCCCAGAGTTTCTGCCGCAGTGCGGGATGCTGGACGGAATCGATCCCGCAGGTGACTTCGGACCATCTGCCTTGTCCTGCCTTGCAGTGGTGACTCTTGGCCTCCCTGATCGAGGTCTATCATCTGCAGAGTTGTGGAGGGTGTCTCTGTCCACCAGGGCCGATATCGTCTGGTGTGAACAGCCAAGGGCGACGTGCCACGTCACGGTAGCTCAGTCCGCCTTGCAGCATGCCCAGGGCACGCTGCCGTTGATCCCTTGACAATCGTGGCATGTTGATTGAAATGCCCATTTTGCACTGGCCTTTTTAAAGCCAATATCAAGACATCACGTGCAGCTCATTAAAATCATCCCGTACCCCTTGGCTAATCACTGACAGTCAAAAACGGCTGTTCAAACAGCTGTGCTATGAAGTGACCATTGAAGGTTCAAGTGACCATCCGTGACCGTTTTGTCTGACAGTGAGGACACTATTGTCCACAAATAAGTTCACACATTTACTACACGCAGTGTTATTGTTGATATTTAAAGGTTTCAAAGGTGGTAAGTTTCTTTTGCGTTTCAGTATATATATATATATATATATATATATATATATATATATATATATATATATATATATATATATATATATATATATATATATATATACATATATATATATATATATATACAGTATTTATATATATATATTTATATATATATTTATATATATATATATATATATATATATATATATATAATAAAAGTGGCAAATATATTGAAAATGTGTGTAAAAGTGGCAAATATATTGAAAATGTGTGTAAAAGTGGCAAATATCTTGTAAAATGTGTGTAAAAGTGGCAAATATATTGTAAAATGTGTGTAAAAGTGGCAAATATCTTGTAAAATGTGTGTAAAAGTGGCAAATATATTGAAAATGTGTGTAAAAGTGGCAAATATCTTGTAAAATGTGTGTAAAAGTGGCAAATATCTTGTAAAATGTGTGTAAAAGTGGCAAATATATTGGAAAATGTGTGTAAAAGTGGCAAATCTCTTGTAAAATGTGTGTAAAAGTGGCAAATATATTGTAAAATGTGTGTAAAAGTGGCAAATCTATTGGAAAATGTGTGTAAAAGTGGCAAATATATTGAAAATGTGTGTAAAAGTGGCAAATATATTGAAAATGTGTGTAAAAGTCAGGGTGGAGCTTATTTTTGAACTTTTGAAATATGATCCTCTTACCCTCTCAATTTGTTCCTATATATGAAATAAAAATTCAGGCAAAATATGAGCACAATTGAACAATATTTAGGGGTAACTCAATGATGGTAAAGTTTCTGATACCCCAAAGCTGCGGCCGCCCTTTTATTTCGCATACTACTGATAATAGATTAATTCTGTTGATAAATTAAGAACCCAATTTTAACTACTAAGTAAATTGACACTCTCTCCTATCATCATACACACAACATGCAATCATTGTGGTAAAATTAATTACTGGGAACACAGATAAAACCTTTAAGTTATAAAACTCTGTGCTCCATTAAATAAATAATTACAGTAGTAATATGTACATTGTACATACACAATATCTGTTATAATAAAAGAGTAAAATGTTCGTTGAGCTAGAGTCTGCTAGACAATATATGCTAAAATGAGATGTAGCGCTGACCTGGGAACGCTTATCACCATAGTATCTAAAAGTAAACACTGTACATAGGTGTATCACAGAACACTATTTGAAAATAAAAACGAAGTTATCACAGGCTTTGCAGAGAATCACAGACACAATGGGTGTATAAACATGGTATAATATTATCACAGATTATAGAAGCATAATCATTGTGGTGGACTTCCGTTTCTGGTCTTGCTGGCGAGGGTTCGTTTATTCGCAGCTCTACACGCTCTCCATCGAAATCGAAGTTCAGTAATTGTTCCCATTTGTATTTTCGTTATAACTGTATTTATTTTATGGTGTATGTACATATATTGTCCCGACGAAGATTTTCGGTGCAAATCTTTCATACCTGTATTGAAAATCGTGTTAATTCGTGTCGTGTCTTGAGGCCTTGTACAGTGAACACTGTACAACCTTGAGGCTTTGTTTTTCTCTCAGTGGTCCGTCGTTTGTGAAACCAATAACTTTCGTTCTCTGTTTTCGCAGTCTTTTCACCCCATAGCCTACTTCCTTATGTAAATCTCAACTAAAAAAAACAAAAAAAATAAGACATTACCTTCTCTGTGCTCATTCGTTTATTCATTCTTATTCGTTCGTTCGTTCTTCGACCACGTGTTTCTCCCCCATTTCCCCAGATAGATTGTCAAATTTCAACTCGTTATTTTATCGTCCATGCGTAATTGTTTGATTATAGTTAGTTTTGGTTTGAATTTCCTGTAACTCGTAATTAATTAATCGTGTTTGCTCCTCGTGTGTGGCCTTGTAGTTGTACCCCCGTCGGTGTTTTGTTAACTTAAGCGTGTTTTGCTTGGCTCTTAGTTTTTTCCCTTCTACCCCGAACATAATACTCTGTCTAACGTTCTAAATCCCCACCCCCCCCCCCCCAAAAAAAAAAAAAAAAAAAACCAAAAACATTTATTTTCCTTTCTCCACGTGTACTGTTGTCTCATCCTGTATTTTCTGTCCAGGTGTGCTGTTCGCCCCGCCCCCATTATCTCCTTGCCATCCACCGTTTGCCCTGTTCACGTGACTCGTGGTGGTCCCTCTCGGCTCTCCCCCCGTTGGTATTTTGTGCATAGAAGATTGTTCACAGTTCTGTTTAAATATTATTTAAATATGTTTAACCTTTCCCCTTCTGTGTTTATTTCAGTGGTATATTACAACACGCTGTTTTTCTTCCTATTTAAAAGGCTTTTCTCAATTTCCTCTCCAACTCATTCCACGTCAAAAAAAAGAAATTCAATATCTTATACGTCTCCCTCACTACATGGTCTAAATTCACATTCATTCCATCCCTCCTCCATCGTTCTGAATCGGATTGCTAACTTGAAAATCACAACAAACCCAATTTGTTATCAATGTTCATCTTTCATTAATCATCCACTTTCTAAACTCCCCTCTTGCCCCTCCCATCCAAATCCTCCCCCTTGCACCTACACTCCTAAACTCCCCCCTTGCCCCTCCACTTCTGAACTCCCCCCTTGCCCTTCCCCTCCTAAACGCCCCCCTTGCCCCTCCCCTCCAAATCCCCCCCCTTGCCCCTCCACTCCTGAACTCCCCCCTTGCCCTTCCCCTCCTAAACTCCCCCCTTGCCCCTCCCCTCCAAATCCCCCCCCTTGCCCCTACACTCCTAAACTCCCCCCTTGTCCCTCCACTTCTAAACTTCCCCCTTGCCCCTTCCCTCCAAAACTCCCCCCTTGCGCCTCCCCTCCTAAACTCCCCCCTCACTCCTCCCCTTAAAAACTCCCCCCCAACCCCTCCCATTCAATTCTCCCCCCATACCATTCCTCTCCAATTCTCCCTCCTCCCCCCTCCTCCTCCAAGCTGCCTCCTCCCCACTTCGTCTCCCTTCTATCTCATACCTCCACCCCCCCAAACCTTCTACTTTCCTCTGCCCCCCCCCCTCAAACAACCCCTCACTGTGCCTCATCCCTTCACCATCAAAACTTTCATCCTCCTCATCCTTCCCTTTCTTGGAACTCTTCTGCAATATCTGACACACTATCAACTGCTCTCCCTACCTCCCCCTCTCATCCTTCATCTTCCCCTACTCCTCCCCTCCCCTGTCCTGTACCTGATGCTCCCCCTCTCTCCTCATTAACGGTATGGACCTCAAACATCCGGGGCCTTCGCTCAAACCTGACTGATCTCTCCATACAGGTTGCTTCTGACAATCCAGACTTGATCTGCTTAACAGAGACTTTCCTCCCTCAAGATGTCTCTGATTCCTTAATATCTCTTCCTGGTTACTCCCTCCTCCGGTATGATAGACCTGAGCCTCGGCCTGGTGGTGGGGTGGCTATCTTTATCAAAAACTCTCTTCCTCACTCTCCTTGCACTGCCCTCTTTCCACCTCACCCCCAGGAGTACCTCTGGCTACGGCTCCCTCTCCGCTCCCACCTTTTGTTCATATGTGTTCTGTACCGTCCCCCAAACAGTGATGACTCCATCTACATTTCACTGTCTGACAACATGGACCAACTTCTATCCACTCATCCCAACTCTCTCTTCCTCATTTGTGGTGACTTCAACTGTCATCATGCCACCTGGTTGGGTGTGGGTTCCTCTCTCACCAGTCATGGCACCTCAGCAAAGGACTTCTGTGACTCACTGGGATTGACACAATCTGTCAATTTCCCGACCCGGATCTCAGCCAATGGAGTATCTTCTCTTCTAGACTTGGTTATGACAAACTTCCCTGCTAATGTCTGCTGCTCTTCTTCTGCTCCAATCGGTTCTTCTGATCATGTGCTTGTCAAAGTGGACATCTCTCTGGCCATTCTCAGAGAGCCTCCTCAGCGTCGACGAGTCTGGCATTTCACTCAGGCCGACTGGGACGGTCTTCAAGCAGCCATCAATCGTCTGGATTGGTCTCCCATCTCCACTGCCTCTGACATCAATTCTTCCTGGGAATTCTTCCAAAGCAAACTGATCTCTCTCATGCACAGATTTATCCCATCTCGCCTTCAGTTGTCTTACCCTTCCTCCCGTCCATGGTACACTGAATCTTGTGGGGAGGCAGTTGCCCTGAAACAACTTGCCTTTGCCTCTTGGAAGGCTAATCCAACTGAAGGCAATCTCAGTTCCTTCCACCAAGCTCGGAACAAGTGTGTGTCTACCCTCAGGCGTGCCAGGAAGCACTATCTCTCCTCACTCAAGAATGAACTCTCAAACCTGTCTCCTTCCTCCAAATCCTGGTGGCGTCTGGTCAAATCCGTTTCTGGTGTTTGTTCCCCCTCCATCCCCTCCCTTACCTCAAATGGCCACACAGTTGACATCGCACGTGACAAAGCCGAATGCCTCAACTCTGTGTTTGCCTCAAAATGCTTAGTCCCAAACCCATCTCTCTCTGTTCCCACCTTTCCCAGTCGAACCCAACTGCTCCTGAACTCTGTGTCCTTCTCTCCTGACAAGGTGGAGGAGTTTTTGTCAAACCTCGACTCTGATTCTGCAACTGGACCAGACGGCATCAGCCCACGGGTCCTAAAATCCTGCTCTGCCGCTCTATCTCACCCTCTCGCTGTTCTTTTCACCCTATCTTTTGCTCAAGGTCATCTGCCAGCATCCTGGAAATCAGCTAACATTACCGCTTTACACAAAAAAGGTGCAAAAACAGATCCTTGCAACTACAGACCAATCAGCCTGCTCCCAATTATCAGCAAAGTCATGGAATCCATCATTGCTTCGGATATGAAATCTTTCCTCTTCTCCAATGGCTTGATCTCTGATCATCAATTTGGTTTCAGACCAGGTCACTCTACTCTGGACATGCTGCTTCTGCTGTCTCAACAATGGATGGAGGTCCTCAATGCCAAACAGGAAATCAGAGCTGTCTCCCTTGACATATCACGTGCCTTTGATACGGTCTGGCACCCAGCTCTGCTCACCAAACTCTCCTCCTATGGTATCCATGGAAATCTCCATGCATGGCTTGCGGACTTCCTCTCTGGTCGTAGTCAACGTGTGGCCCTGAATGGATTTCTCTCATCTCCCCTTCCTGTTCAGGCTGGAGTTCCCCAAGGCAGTGTGCTGGGCCCTGTGCTTTTTCTGGTCTTTATCAATGATCTCTCCGACTCTCTGGAAAATCCTCTCTATCTCTTTGCTGATGACTCCACTCTCTGCCGCTCCATACCTCTTCCCTCAGATCGGCAGTCTGCAGCCTCCTCACTCTCTGAAGACCTGGACAAAATCACAGACTGGTCAAACAAGTGGAACATGTCTTTCAATCCTGACAAATCTCACTCTCTTACTATGTCTCTCCAAAAAGAACGACTGGACAACCCTCCCATCTACTTTCTCAACAATCCTCTCCAAGAAGTTCTGTCGCTCAAGCTTTTGGGTCTCACTATCTGCCATGATCTTTCTTGGGAAAACCACATTTCCAAGCTGGCCTCCAAAGCCAGTCGCCGACTGGGCATCCTCCGTCGTGCGAAGTCCTTCCTCGGCACACCTGAGCTCCTCACCACATACAAGGCTTTCATCCGCAGCTCAATGGAATACTGTTCTCCCCTATGGGCTGGTGCTTCTGCCTCACACCTGGCCCGGCTTCACGCTGTTGAATCCAAAGCTTTCAAAATCATTGGAATCTCCCGCGATGAAGCTACCTCTAAGGGCCTTTCACTCACTCACCGCAGGCAGGTAGGTGGTCTTTCTGTCTTCTACCGACTCCTCTCCGGCCTTGCTCCCCCAGCTCTCTCTGTGCTCTGTCCTCCAAATATTCCTACAGGTCGCACAAGATCTGCCAGCAACCCTCTGATGGTTAAACTGCCGAAATCTCGGCTTTCTGCTCACCTTCACTCTTTCATTCCTCTTTTCTCCCGCCTCTGGAACAAACTCCCACACTCCCTTCAATCCCACTCCTCCCTCCAGGTCTTTAAAACAGCTGTTCACCACCATCTCTTATCTTCCCCCATCCAAAACCTTGATCTTTTCTACCCCCGCTAATTCACCCCAGATCCACCTTGTTTGAAATTCCAACTTCTTTCCTGGAAGTCCTGGCAGTGTCCATATGTTTATACCTCTCCCAACCCCCCCCCCCCCCTTCTCATGCCTCCCCCCCAAAGCCCTCTCCCTCCCACAGATCTCTCGATGTCTCCATGTCTCTCGGTCCCTGCTCTCAAATGTTGTGTTTGTGTCCTTCCCACTCTCTCCCCATCTTGTCTACCGCTCCCGATGTTATTTGTTTTATGTGTCTGTTTGTCTTTCTGTGTGATTAATGTTCGCTCTTTCACGAGCCTCGATCTTGTATACAAAAAAAAAAAAAAAAAAAAAAAAAAAAACTGGTTCATATCTATTATATCCAACCAATCATCCAAATCCCATTGTTTTGCTGATAAATTGATAATGCAAATTTTCCATGAATTTATATTCCAGACATGTTCAGACTTGTTTACTGTTTGGACTCAATGGACTGACTATGCTGACTAAGCAACAGCTGCAACACTGTTGCAGCAGTATGTTTGTGTAATTGCTTGAGGCATTGTGCTCACTGCTCAGTTATTAATAGAACTGTTTGAATTTTCTTGATTCTTAATTTCTTAATGCTATGTTCTATTTCTTTCAGATTCATATCTGATTGAAAATGTCATCTGTGGAAAAAGCAACAAGATCTCAAACCAAGTTGTATCTCCTTGGCGACTCTGTGACTGAATTAAGTGGCAGCAAGTTGCCATCATTGCGTATGGCTCTTGGATTCTTCCTACATCACCATCTCGATCTGAAGGAGACCGTAAGACAATCGTCGGATGTTACCATCACGGAAATAGCTAACTTTTGGAAGAAAGCTAGAATCCTGATGAGAGCTCATCAAAACTGCCAAACCAAGCTTGAGCAGACATTTGAAGAATGGCGTCTTCTGAAAAAGAACAAAGCGCGAACGTCACCAACTCAACTCGCGAGAGAGTCGGCTTTTGTTTCCAGGCTTGAAGACCTTTTTGATGTCGCTCACGCTGATGCTCTGACCAATACGTCAGTATTACAAGAAGACAAGGATTTCTTGTTAGCCCAGCGAGAAAAGGGAAGAAGGGGGTCGCTGGCTGGAGTAGATGTAAAGCTTGCTGCGAAGGAGAAAACGGCGTCCAAAAGAGAGGAGGAAATGCTTGCCAGGCGACAGCGAATGGAGCAAATGAAACAGTTAGCAGCTTCTACAGCTGAACTGATTTCATCTGGTTCTGAATCTGAAAACAGCTCAGCAGATGATAGTGAAAAGATGGAAACTGGGGACAATGCAAGTGAGGGAGCTGCTGGAGGCATCACATTTCAGACACGAAAAAGAAAGAGGGGGCGAAAAACTGTCGTTACTGAAGAACTCGCAGCCGCTCTAGATCGCACAAAAGTGTCAGACCGCAAAGCCGTTTTTGTTATAACAGAAACTGCCAAAAGCTTGAGACAGAACATTGATGAACTTGCTCTAAACAGAGACTCAATTCGCCGACAAAGAGTACAACACCGAGTCCAGAGATCTGCAAATATAAAGGCGGAGTTTCAGGGTAACGTTCCCCTTGTTGTTCCCTTGTTGTTCACTAGGACGGCAAACTGATCCTTGATCTAATTGGAAAAGAGAAGGTTGATCGCCTGCCAGTATTGGTTTCAGGGAAAGGAGTTTCTCAGCTACTCACAGTTGCCAAGCTTCCATCTGGAACAGGCGAGGCTCAGGCTGCTGCTGTCTTTGGAGCCATTGAAGACTGGGGCGTAGCCGACAGCATCCGAGCTATGTGTTTTGACACGACCAGCTCAAACACTGGTCGGATCGCTGGTGCCTGTGTCCTCCTAGAGCAGAAGCTTGAGAAGGAGCTCTTGTCACTAGCTTGCAGGCATCACATTATGGAATTGATAATTGGTGCAGTGTTCCAAGTGTGTATGGGATTGGGAGCCAAATCTTCTCCCGAGGTTCCACTCTTCAAACGCTTCCTGGAATACTGGGGATTCATAGACACGGCCAAATATGAACCAGGGATTGCAGCTGATGATGTGGCAAGTCTAGTGGAAGACATAAAGCAAGGCACTATCGATTATGCCAACAAGCATCTTGAACAGAGTCAGCCGAGAGATGATTATAAAGAATTCTTGGAACTTGTGATTGTCTTTCTCGGTGCTGCTCCTGCCAGAGGAGTGTGATTCATGTCACCCGGAGCAATGCACCATGCCCGCTGGATGTCCAAAGTAATATACTGTCTCAAGATCTGGATGTTCAAGGCTCAATTCAAACTGACTCCTGCAGAAAAGAGAGGATTACGTGATGTGTGTGTATTCACAGTACGTGTCTACCTGACAGCCTGGATCTCTGCACCTCATGCATCAGGTGCTCCTTACAGTGACCTGCTGCTGCTGAAGTCACTGCTTGAATACTCATCAATCTATCCAGCCATCTCAAAGTCAACATCACGCAAGTTTTCCAATCACGTGTGGTACTTGTCACAGGAACTTGTTAGCTTGGCTTTCTTCGACAGTCGGGTCAGTTCGGCAACCAAGAGACTGATGGTGAGTGCCATGAAGAATGAAGAAGACCAAGATCAGGATCATTCCAAGCGAATCACTGTTGCTCTTGATTCATTCAAGGACAAGAACTTGGAAGATTTCGTCACAGCAAGGTCAATGAAACTTCTGCGAATGATGGAACTTCCAGATGGATTTCTCGCGGTTGATCCGGACTTGTGGGATGACAGAGACGACTACAAGCAGGCTGCAGAAACAGTCAACTCTCTAAAAGTTGTCAATGACTACGCTGAACGTGGAGTGGCACTCATTCAGGAGTACAGTGGGTTGATAACCCGCGATGAAACTCAGCTGCAATTCCTGCTGCAAGTTGTCGAGGACCATCGCAGAATGTACCCTGATAGCAGAAAACATACACTGTACTCCTGTGTATGTGATGTCACTCTCTTCCATGAAATGGAAGCCATGATGCCATGAAAATAATAAATTTGGGGTTTGCTGGACATTGTCAGACTGATACTATGAACTCTGTCAGAAACTGAACAAAGAATTCACTATTAACGTGTTCAAAAATAAATACTGTGTTCAAGTGTGTTGTTTAAAATAAATTAAGATATAGTCTGATATACTCGTAATTCGTTGAATTTTTATAATTTTCATAATCTTTGCGGCCCTTGAGCTACCCCTAAACATAATAATTTAGTGCTCAAACGTTTTATACAGTGTTTCTATATTATATGGAACAGATTAAGGGGGTACGACTTTCAAAAATAAAAATTTCGTCTTTTTAAATTTTTTAAGCTCCACCGTAATATATATATATATATATATATATATATATATATATATACAGTGAAACCTTGACTTACGAGTTAAATTCGTTCTGTGACCGAGCTCGTAACTCAATTTGCTCGTTTCTCAAATTAAATTTCCCCATTAAAATGAATTGAAATGCTATTAATCCGTTCCAGCCCCCCAAAAACCACATCAATTTTTTTTGAAATATACAGTGGAACCTTGACTTACGAGTGCACCAACTTACGAGTTTTCCGAGATACGAGCCGTCGCTCGGGCGGTTTATTGCTTTGAGATGCGAGCCGAGATCTGAGTTACGAGCTTACGCTACCCGCCACCAGGTGGGTTCCGGTCACGTGGTTATCTTGCCGTGCAAGTATCTCTGCCGTATATCGCTGCTGCTTTGTTTTCGCATTTTGGTTATTTTGGAAAATTTCTTAGTTTTAACCATGGGTCCTAAGAAATTGAGTGCCAAGGAAAGAGAGGATGATGTGCTTGGATATAAAACACGCAATCGTCGAAAAACATGAGCGAGGTGTGCGTGTTGTCGACTTGGTGAGGCGGATGTGAAGGCAGCTGAAGATTTTATTATAACTGAGAAGAAGAAGAGGATGATGTGCTTGGATATAAAACACGCAATCGTCGAAAAACATGAGCGAGGTGTGCGTGTTGTCGACTTGGTGAGGCGGATGTGAAGGCAGCTGAAGATTTTATTATAACTTTTGCCGAACTGATAGAAGCCGAACGATACATCCCCCAGCAAATCTTCAACTGTGACGAGACAGGGCTCTTCTGGAAAAAGATGCCGAGGAGGACGTATATAACGGCAGAGGAGAAGAGCATGCCAGGCCACAACTTGTTCAGAGTGCCGGCGATAGCTCGCCTTCTCTTTGTGGAAAACACGGTGAGATCCTTAACATCCAACAACTAATGGGACGCAAACGGGGCGCCCAGTTTAGCGGTACACACATTGATGAATCACCCTGCCTGTGATTCACCCATGACAGGTTATAGCTGGGTCGGGATTCAAACCCAGGCTGGACAGTTTAGAGTCAAGTGTGCGTACCTCCAGTCCAGGCCATCCTGCCAACTTGTATGCTGCATACAGGTGAAATATAAAGCGCGAGATATTTTTATATATACTGTATATTTAAAAAAAAATTGGTGTGGTTTTTGGCGGGCTGGAACGGATTAATAGCATTTCAATGCATTTTAATGGGGAAATTTAATTTGAGAAACGAGCAAATTGAGTTACGAGCTCGGTCACAGAACGAATTAAACTTGTAAGTCAAGGTTCCACTGTATATATAAAAATATCTCGCGCTTTATATTTCACCTGTATGCAGCATACAAGTTGGCAGGATGGCCTGGACTGGAGGTACGCACACTTGACTCTAAACTGTCCAGCCTGGGTTTGAATCCCGACCCAGCTAAACCTGTCATGTCGGTGTTTCACAGGCAGGGTGATTCATCAATGTGTGTACCGCTAAACTGGGCGCCCCGTTTGCGTC
Organism: Myxine glutinosa; assembly: GCF_964187855.1. Taxonomy (NCBI): domain Eukaryota; kingdom Metazoa; phylum Chordata; class Myxini; order Myxiniformes; family Myxinidae; genus Myxine; species Myxine glutinosa. The sequence goes on from NC_136265.1 coordinate 61,025,458, forward strand.
CCATTAGTTGTTGGATGTTAAGGATCTCACCGTGTCTTCCACAAAGAGAAGGCGAGCTATCGCCGGCACTCTGAACAAGTTGTGGCCTGGCATGCTCTTCTCCTCTGCCGTTATATACGTCCTCCTCGGCATCTTTTTCCAGAAGAGCCCTGTCTCGTCACAGTTGAAGATTTGCTGGGGGATGTATCCTTCGGCTTCTATCAGTTCGGCAAAAGTTATAATAAAATCTTCAGCTGCCTTCACATCCGAGCTTGCTGCCTCACCATGCCTGACGACGGAGTGAATGCCGGTCCTCTTCTTAAAATTATCAAACCATCCCCGACTGGCTTTGAATGACTCTTCCGATGCCTCGTCCGTTGATGTTCCCGCCGTCTGCTGCACCAAATCCCCGTAAATGTCTCGTGCCTTCTCACAGATGATGCTCTCGGTCACGGTATCTCCTGCGAGCTGCTTCTCCGTCAACCACACAAACAACAACTTCTCCATCTCTTCATGGACAGAGGTCCGGAGCTTTGAAATAATCTTAACGCCCTTGGCTGGCATTATAGCCTTTATCGACTCCTTCTGCTTCAAAATCGTACATATCATAGAAGTACTACGATCGTACTGCCTCGCCAAGTCGACAACACGCACACCTCGCTCATGTTTTTCGACGATTACGTGTTTTATATCCAAGCTTGCTCGCTCGTAACTCAGATCTCGGCTCGCATCACAAAGCAAAAAATCGACCGAGCGACGGCTCGTATCTCGGAAAACTCGTAAGTTGGTGCACTCGTAAGTCAAGGTTTCACTGTATATGTATATATATATATATATATATATATATATATATATATATATATATATATATATATATATATATATATATATATATATATATATATATATATATATATATATATATATATATATATATATATATATATATATATACAGTCATCCCTCGTTTATCGCGGGGGTTACGTTCCAGAACCCCCCGTGATAGGTGAAAATCCGCGAAGTAGAAACCATATATTTATTTTATTATTTTATATATTTTAAGCCTTTAAAAACCCTCCCCATACTCTTATAAACCTTTCCCACTCTCTTATAAACCCTTTCTACACTCTTAAACACACTTTTGAGACCCATCCTTATGTATTAGAAAAATATTTGTACGTGTATATATAGCTGTACAGTATATTTGAAAATACTGTAATAGATACTGGGTAAGTATATCAATAATAGTTTTTACTGTACTGCACAGCAAAGAAGAGCATTACAGCTCTTCTGAAGGCGCCACTTCAGCAGGCGCCTCGTCAGGTGGTGCAGTATCTTCGTCGTCGTCCGGAACTTCTTTTCGTGCTGAAGACGTAGGCGTGTCTTCTTTCTTTTTTCGGGTGAGGAACATAGTGATGGGCAGTTGCTGGCGCTGCCTTTTCTTCTGGGCGAGGAGGTTTTTATAGACTTCAATGCCTCCGTCGATTACATTTCTGAACTTCAACGAACGAATCATCTGGGGGTCCCATTCTTCAGCCCTTTCCTTAAGTTATTTTGCCATTCTTACTAGGGTTGTGAGGCGTTCCAGTGATAGGCCTTCTTCTTCTTCATCCCCTGGACCCTCTTCTTCCTCTTCTTCCTCCTCACTTGCTGACTTCGTCATCTCCGCCAGGTCTTCATCCGTTAACGGATCTGAGTGGGTCTCGAGCAGCTCCTCAACGTCATCGGGAGTCATATCGTTGAAGCCATCTCCTCCTAGTAATTTTGCCAGCTTCACTGCCTTATCTACTGCAGAGTGGTGGACTTCGTCAGGAGAGAAACCCTTGTACACGTAATCGTGGACTACTTCTGGCCACAATTTTTTCCAGCAGGCATTCAAAGCTTCTGTCTTCATCTCCTTTATGGCCATCTGAATATTTTGCAGACACGTTGCAATGGTGTACTCACGCCAGTACGCCTTCAGCGAGAAGTTTTCGTCCGAGTCCATAGCCTTGACCAAGTGCTGCAGGGTGTTTCACGTATAAAGTGCCTTAAATGCAAGAATGACGCCTTGATCCATGGGCTGTATCAGCGATGTGGTGTTTGGCGGTAAGAACTCTATTTGTACGCCATCATATGACAGGTCGAGCGCGTGACCTCCTGCATTATCCATGAGCAACAGCACTTTGAACTCGAGTCCTTTTTCTGCGAGATAAAGCTTGACCTCGGGAATGAAGCACTGGTGGAACCAATCCGATGTGAGGAGTTTCGTAATCCAGGACTTCTGGTTGTGCATCCAATACACTGGCAGCAGGTTCTTATTTTTGTTTTTGAGGACCCTTGGGTTTTTGGACTTATAAATAAGACCAGGCTTTATCATAAAGCCCGCAGCATTCCCACACATTACTAAAGTCACCCGATCTTTGTGGGCCTTAAATCCAGGGGCTCTGGCTTCCTCAATCATGATGAAAGTGCGAGACGGCATCCCTTTCCAAAATAAGGCTGTCTCATCAATATTAAAAACTTGTTCAGGCTTATAACCCCCTTCCTCGATGATCGTCCTGAACGTCTCGTTCACGTACCCCTCGGCGGCGGCTTTATCAGCAGAAGCAGCTTCTCCATGCAGGACCATGCAGGACTCTTTAGCTTAAATCGTTTTTGAAATTTTTCAAACCAGCCCTTGCTGGCATTGAATTTGGTTGGTTTGGTGGGAGATGCGGTCGATGGTTCGGATTCGGGGTCGTCGTCGCCAGCGCCTTCAGCAAACTTGGCATAAAGCTGCCTGGCCTTCTCACGGATAACGTTGGTATCCAGTGGGATATTCTTCTTCCTGCAGTCACTGATCCAAAGGGCCAATGCAGACTCCATCCTTACAATGGCCTTATTGCGTGAAGTTACCACCCTTTTCGCTGTCTGGTTAAAGGACACTGCTGCCGTCGCCCTTATATTCTTTTCGTCCTTCTTAATGTACCGGACCGTAGATTCATTGAGCCCGTAATGGCGGCCTACAGCCGCAAAGCTTCTCCCTTCCTTTAACATGTCGAGGAGTTTCACCTTCTCTACGATATTAAGCATCTTCCTCTGGCGCTTAGGTTCAGTGCCAGAACCCGTAGAAGACGCAGAACGTTTATCCGTCATCGTAGGGCTTGAAACAACTTCACAATTTTACACAAAATGCACAAAAACACAACACCGCAGGATACTGAACAGCATGCTCTGATTGGTCGCGTCTCATCCATCTGCCAATAGTGTGCCGCGTACGAAATCATCTGGGCAAACTAGCGCAAGCAACCCAAGCTTGGTTTTCCATACGCGCGATTCTTTGTCTACTCATTTATAATGCGTATTTTATTTCGATTTACTGTAATATTCTTTTAATATAGGTTTTAATTAATGTGTTATATTTTTATTTATATTATTATTAAATTTTTAGGCTAGAAAATGCTTATTTTACCGCAAAAATAATGAAAATCTAAAAAAATAAAAATACCTATAGGCCGCAGAATCCCGCGATATAATGAAAAATCCGATATATAATTTTACATATACTAGCGAGAAAAACCCGCGATGTACCGAAGCCGCGAAAAGTGAAGCGCAATATAGCGAGGGATGAGACAGTGTATATATATATATATATATATATATATATATATATATATATAGATATATATATATAGATATATATATATATAGATATATAGATATATATATATATAGATATATATATATATAGATATATATATATATAGATATATATATATAGATATATATATATAGATATATATATATATACACATATACATACATACATATATATATATATATATATATATATATATATATATATATATATATATATATATATATATATATACATACATACATACATACATACATACATACATACATACATACATACATACATACACACACAACAGCACCATGACAATGATTTTCTATGTGGAGATGGAGTGTAAGCCTTTAATGTGTGGGCCCGTCTGTGTTATTTTGTGTTTCAACAAAATCCTGAAAAGGAAACTTCGTCGTGATATCCAGCACTTTGGGACGTGGGTTTATTTTATTTTATTTTTGTATACAAAATGGAGGCTCGTGTGAGCTAAAAGTTTGTGCTCTAATGAACACTTCCTGAGTTTTATATAATTTCCGATTTATTATTTATTATAATTTAAAATTTCCGATTTATTGTCCGACGATTTATTATAATCTCCGAGATGAATTTGAAAAAGTATTTTGATTAATCCATACCATTATTTTGTTTAAATTAGATTATTTTTTTTGGGGTTTGTTTCAGGTTTTATTGTTGAAGTGAAGGTGAAGTCTGAATTTGTAGATGAATCATCCTTTCAAGATAAAGGTCAGAACCACAACAACATTCTGCTTGTCCCATTGACAGACACTGATGAGTGTGCATTGTACTGGAGCTTGCTTGTTCTCTCTCTCCCTCTCTCTCTCCCTCACTCACTCATTCTCTCACTCTGTGTCTCTCTCTCTGTCTCTCTCTCTCTCTCTCTCTCTCTCGTTGTTGTTGTAGTTGTAGTTGGACTTGCCATAAGGGTGTTTAATAATTTAAATACCCGGATCATTTATAAACCAAATTCGTTCAACACATTGAAACATCACGATATTTTCACACCATTCCCGTGCATCTGCGGGAGAGCCAGCTTCAGCTGTGGCAGCCTCTTCAGGGCGGACAAAAAACAGACTGGGCTGGTGGAAGGTACAGACTCCACGTTTGGGCTCTCCAATATGGCATGTTCTCTCCAGCAGAATCCAAGACCAGATGAGATTGATGCTGCAGACTGTCAGCCCTTTTATTATCTTGGCCAATGCCTTGTCCCTTGATGTCACCGAGGACTGCCCATTATGCTCCCATCCGTGGTTCCAGTGCCACTCAAGGTGAAGCCCCACCACTTAGCTTCTCGGGCTGTCCAAATGTTCCAGGCCTGGCCTGCATGCCAAAACTGCCCCACTCGGCCTCTCTTTTTAATGCTCATAAAGGACAGATTTGCAGAAGATAAAACATTTTAAAAAGGACTTTCAAAAGAAGCGGTTTTAAAAACAGACATTGGGAGGAGAGACAACAGGCTGTCTATACAATAATCGACGCATATTCCTATTACAGTTTGGTTTACCTCATTCATACACAAAAACATACACGACTGGAAGTAACTATTCTAATCTATACATGAATTATTAGCCCCGAGAGGTCATTTCCACAACAAGACTTTCTGGCATGTGAAGTGAACGCAATGGTTCGGTCATTTGAACATTCTCTTTCTTCCCCTTTCTTTGGCAATGGTATGTAGACCGACTGCTTCCATCTTTAGGCCATGCAATCATGCTCCAGATGTATGCAGAGACCTCTTAAAATTATGATTGCCTCTTGCCCAACTACCTTAGGGTTATATTGGAATTTCATCGGCACCTGGTGCCTTTCCATTTGCCAAATTTTTCAGGGCTCTACGTACTTCATGTTCTATCACTATTGGTTCATGCTCATATTCTCTTTCTTCAAAGGTTGCAATCATATTTCTATCTCATTTGCATAGAGTTTCGGTATTGTCCTTCCATTTTTCTTTCACCTGTTTTTTGTCAGATCTTTATTTATTCTACTCTTAAGGACCCCAGTCCCAGAACGAAACTTTACTGTGACCTCTCTGATCTTTTTAAAACAGAGCGGATGCTCTAACCATTACAATATATATATATATATTGTTGCGGATCTCAGCACCGGCCTTTTCCCCTTACCAAGGGGGGATTAGTCCCCTTGTCTTTGACGAGCCGACGGGACCCGGGACCTATGACGTCCTTCCCGGACAGGGCGAAATAGGGTCGTAGGACTAATCACTAATACCTAATTACTCGCGCTGCTCGGAAACGAGGAGATAAGCCTCGCCCGAATCACGGGTGTAGGTGGATACGCCGAGTGGTAGCGAACCCATGACCCGAGCCGTTATCAATGACCAGACCCCGATCCAAGCGGTTCTTATTCGTGCCACGCTTACCCAATGATGGAAATCACAGAAACGGTCTAATTGGAAGATAAGGAATAACAAGATTTATTTACACGATGTACAATAATCAGAAGAAGGAGACACAGTGCAGTCCTTAATCACAGTCTTAACTTATTCCCTGGACAAACGGGCCCGTCTTACACACAGACACTCACACGGGGAATGCAGACGAACAGGTCAGCATGTCCAGGGATGGCGTCCAGGCAGCTCGCTCCGGTCCCCAGCTCGCACCGCGAAGTAGATGAATAGTAGACGGCAGGAGCTCTCCGCGTGTCGTTGGCGCGCACGGGATAACACGGGGCGAACGGGCGAACTGTAGGGCTGGGCTCTGGCGGTTAATCACTCGCGTGGCTGCGTACGTAATAAGCAAATAGGCGCTAACAATGCGCTTCTCAATTCCTTCAAGTCCTCCGACAAATCCTCTCAATACTGTCGTGTGCACGCCAGTCCTTTTCATACGAGTGCCCCGAGTCCTTTCTCATCAGTCCTCTCTCATAACTCTGGGTCAGTCCTCTGGGAGCAAGTCCTCTTCAAGGGCTTTGTGTGCTGCCTTTTATAGCCCTGCCCAGTGAACTCTCTGGAATTTGCCAGACTCGCCCTTACCACGCCCTATCACGCCATGCCTTCAGAGCCCTGGTTGGCTGGGTGCCCTTACCGTCATCGCCTCTGACGTGCTCCTTGTCGCCGCCCCTCCTCGACCCCGCGCTCCTCCCTCTTCTTAGGCCTACCTCGTGTTACTGGGCTAGTTTCGAGCAAACCAAGGGCAGCGAATGCTGCTGGCAGCCAAAGCGTAATGCACGGAGGGATGGGCCAAAATGGGACGCGGGATCGAGTTTGCCCATCGGTGGAATTAGAGGGTGGCCGCAAAATGAAAAGGACCTAAGCTCATTTCTTTACACAACGCAGATGTTACTAGGGAAATGGCCTACTCTTACACATACTATGACACAACTAATACTCTAAGTGGGCCTACGTGTTGCTTGTGGACTAACTATGGGGGGCAAACCTTTAACCTTTAATGATGTCATACATACAAATCTCAGAACCGTATCAATATATATATATATATATATATATATATATATATATATATATATATATATATATATATATATATATATATGTATATATGTATGTATATATGTATGTATATATATATATATATATATATATATATATATATATATATATATATATATATATATATATATATATATATATATATATATATGTGTATATATATATATATATATATATATATATATATATATATATATATATATATATATATATATATTGTGAGAAACCCCCGGTGAAACCACCTTTGTTCTCACCCAAATGAGTGCCCCGCCCACCACTGACGTAACCTCGTTGGAGCCTCACGCGATTGGGAGGCGAGTCGGGACGTGATTGGTGGAGGGTCAGAGAGCGCGGCCGCCATCTCATGATACGGACGCAGCTCGGAGGTTCGAGGCCTGGAGGCGAGGGGACTTTCGTTACGCCTCACGACAGCGAGTGGTGCTGATCGTTTATAGTTATGGATTGTACGAGTGAGTGATTCCGGAAGAGAACGAGTGATTCCCGGAGATCGTAGATTGGAACTGTGAGTCCTATATTGCCTGCTTCGTGTTGGCGCTCCTGGCCGACCGTTCCTGGCGGCCTTGTGTGGTATTCCATCCTGGTATCCTTCGAGTCCCGGAGCTCGTCGATTGGAGCCGCGAGGATCTTACCTGCGTCCAGTTGGAGCGTCTGTGGCCGACAGTTCCTGCCGGCTTGTGCAGCATATTACCTTTTGTTACCTTTCATGGTTTTTGTGATCGAGCCAATAAATAATCGTGCTTTACCCCTAGAAGGCCGATTAAAACACAATTGTGTTTATTGCGTCTCTTTTGGTTCCCTACGTGGATTACTTGAAGCCCGGACATTTACGTCCGTATTCCGTGCTGGGATACATTTACCAAGCGGGATCGCGACAAATGGGTTGCTCGTCCTAGGATCATTCAAGTAAGAGCCATTCGATTGAGACGGGAATTCTGCAGTGGACGACATCTTCTGGCATCTGTTCATCGCCTTCTCACCAGCGGACGCCGTCTGGGAGGAACTTTCTCGCCGTAGGACGCTGTCTTGGGCAGAGAAGTGAATAGCCTCGGATCCCTCCAAACAACCGACAAAGAATAAGCGAATAGCCTCGGATCCCTCCAAACAACCGAAAAAAAAAAAAAAAAACGTGAGTATTTGTACGTGGTATTTTTCTCATTGGCAATTTGATGTGCGGGTGATATTGCGTAGTTGTGTCGTATTTCCCCAACAGAGCGTTGTGTTTGAGCGTTGTGTTTGAGGTTGTGTTTTGTGCCTGGTCGTATGATAACTCGTAGCCAAGCTATGTCGACCAGGGAAGTGAGAGTTCAACCTGATCATGTTGACAGTCACGTGGGTGGCGAGGTGAGCGACGCAAGCAGCCTTGACCCGGTCACTCAACCCGAGATGTTAGGAAGCGATCCCATCATGACCAAATGCATGCGTTCGCCCTTCTGGACCGGGCTGACTCCGGTTCAACAACTTGACATGTATAACAGGGAGAATGACAGAGCAGGGACAGCAGCAGAGAGAGAGCATGCGGCAGCAGAGGGAGAGCGTGCGGCAGCAGCGAGAGAGCATGCGGCAGCAGAGAGAGAGCGTGCGGCGGCAGCAGAGAGAGAGCATGCGGCAGCAGAAGCTGAACGCGTCAGAGAGCATGAGTTGCGAATGTTGACTGAACGACTGCGGGCAGAGGGGTCTGCTGCAAGAGTCCCGGAAACTGTTCATGTTCGTTTGCCGGACTGGACGGGAGACACGAAGCCAGAAGCGTATCTGGAGATGGCGGAGAAGTTGTTGGCTGCCGGTGGCATTGATGAGAGCTTGTGGGTCGGCCATCTTGTGAGCCATCTATCTGAGAAGGCGAGGGAGGTATATGCGAGGATGGCAACCGAGGACGCAAACAAATACAGGGCATTGAAGGCCGAGATTTTGAATGCCTATGCGGTGTCCGCATGTATTTATAGGAGAAATTTTTTCAGCTGGACTCGTGAGTCCAGTCAAACCTATGAGGAACATTCGCGGGCCTTGTTGGAACAGCTGCAGAGATGGTTCAAGGGGAGCAAGGTGGAGTTACCTCAAGCGGTTGCGGAACTCCTGGTGCGTTACCGTATCGATCAACAGCTTCCGCCTGACTTAGCATTGTTTCTTGTCGACAAAGACACTGTTTCCTTGGCAGACTGCGTCAACCTTATTGATAAACATGTTTTGGCGTGCAAAATGCTGCAAGTCACGCAGTCGCTTCGTAAGACGGAGGAGTCTGCGATCAAGACCGCCCCCCGTCTGCCCGGCGGCTGGATCGAGGGGAAGGGTTCTCCGATGACCTCCACTGGGGGCGCTCGCGAGCCGCAGACCAGGGCAGGGCCCTGGTGCGATTTCTGCAAACGCGTGGGGCACGGTGAAAACCGCTGTTTCTCTAATCCCGCCAGTCCGGCCTACCGAGGCAACCCTCCTGTTAAGTCGGAGGGAGATCAGTGGAACTCATCCGCCGGGCCCTCGCACACGACGGTGGCATCGGTGACCGAGGTCACTGCCACCGGGGCTAATTCCATTCATCCACTGCATCAGGAGTATTCAGGGACAGCCTTAGTGGGTGGCCCCGATTCGATGCTGAAGTTTGAGACCAAATACCTTCGGGATACTGGGGCGACACGGTGTGTTCTCCGGGTGGGGGTAGTTCCGGCCTCTCAGATGCGTTATACCGGCGAGTATACCCTCCTTCGGGGCATTGACCGGGTTCTTGGCCGGTACCCCCTTGCCCTCCTCGAGGTCCGGAGTGACATTTTTAAGGGTCCAGTGACCTGTGTGGTAGTACCCTACTACCCTATACCCGGGGTCTCCTTGCTGATTGGCAATGATGCCATAGCCAGGGAGGAGTCATTGACTCTGACCTGTGGGGGGGTCCCTAGAGCCCAGAGTAAACAGGCGGAGAGAGTGGCGGAGTCAGACATATCTTCACTCTGGCCCGAGGAGCCTAGCGCCTCGACTCCAGTTTCCGACGGTGACGTTGCGTCAGCTGAAGTCCACCCGAGCCTCCCGTCAAGCCAACCTCAGGTGCCGTGCTCCTCAGGGACCGCTCCCGCCATGTCGAGATTCAGCAGGAACGCTAATGCTAAGGTATATGTGGGAAACCTGGGCAATGGAGCAGCGAGAGCCGAGCTAGGGAGGGTCTTCGGGCATTACGGACCACTCCGCAACGTATGGGTTGCTCGGAACCCACCTGGATTCGCAGTTGTTGAGTTTGAAGATCCACGAGATGCTGAAGATTCGGTCAGAGCCCTTGATGGAAGGTTAATTTGCGGATCGCGGGTGTGCGTCGAGATGTCGAATGGCATGTCGCGGCGGCCTCGTTTCAGACGCCCTTTGGTCCGCAGGCCGTTCGACCCGAAAGATCGATGTTACCAGTGCGGTGAAAGGGGTCATTACGCATATGACTGTCGTTCTCGACACCGGAGGAGAACCCGCCGCTCTAGGTCTCGGTCCGTTTCCCTCCTGTAAATGTTTCCCCACCTTGAGTTTAGCTCCCTTGTTTCTCTATTGTGCTTTGGGTGAAGTGTAACTCTTGTGGGGTAGATGTTAATGGGGTGTATGGTGTTTAATATTGTGTGTGAAAAAAAAAAACAAAACTGGTTCATTGTTTACCCTGTTAACGCCTGTTAATTGCCTGTTGCGTTAATAAGTGCGTTATTGTTGCGTTATTGTGTTGCGCCATTGCGTTGCGTTGTATTGTTGCGTTGTTTCGTTATTGTTGTTAACAAGTGTTAGTAATTGTTAATTGCGTTAATTGCCTGTTAGCAATTCCCGCCATCATCTTGCCATGTGATTTGCACCTACTACAAATACTGGTTTTAAAAACGCCGTCTATTCGACGGGGTTTTTACTTAGGGGGGGAGGACTGTGAGAAACCCCCGGTGAAACCACCTTTGTTCTCACCCAAATGAGTGCCCCGCCCACCACTGACGTAACCTCGTTGGAGCCTCACGCGATTGGGAGGCGAGTCGGGACGTGATTGGTGGAGGGTCAGAGAGCGCGGCCGCCATCTCATGATACGGACGCAGCTCGGAGGTTCGAGGCCTGGAGGCGAGGGGACTTTCGTTACGCCTCACGACAGCGAGTGGTGCTGATCGTTTATAGTTATGGATTGTACGAGTGAGTGATTCCGGAAGAGAACGAGTGATTCCCGGAGATCGTAGATTGGAACTGTGAGTCCTATATTGCCTGCTTCGTGTTGGCGCTCCTGGCCGACCGTTCCTGGCGGCCTTGTGTGGTATTCCATCCTGGTATCCTTCGAGTCCCGGAGCTCGTCGATTGGAGCCGCGAGGATCTTACCTGCGTCCAGTTGGAGCGTCTGTGGCCGACAGTTCCTGCCGGCTTGTGCAGCATATTACCTTTTGTTACCTTTCATGGTTTTTGTGATCGAGCCAATAAATAATCGTGCTTTACCCCTAGAAGGCCGATTAAAACACAATTGTGTTTATTGCGTCTCTTTTGGTTCCCTACGTGGATTACTTGAAGCCCGGACATTTACGTCCGTATTCCGTGCTGGGATACATTCCACAGACGGGATCGCGACAATATATATATATATATATATATATATATATGTATATATGTATATATGTATATATGTATATATGTATATATGTATATATGTATATATGTATATATGTATATATATATATATAGATATATATAGATATATATATATATATATATATATATATATATATATAGATATATATATATATATATATATATATATATATATATATATATATATATATGTATATATATATATATATACATATATATACATATATATACAGACTTGGCATTTAATATGGAATGTTTTTTTTGTGGGGGTGAACTTACTTTTCAAGATGTCTTAGAACCAAAATTTCATTGGAATTATGCTGAAATTATTCTAGATTTTGTTAATGTGACCTTTAAAAGAAACAAAAACCACATTTGACATTTCAAAACAAATAAATTGATCCTTGAAAGTGATGTAAACTGATATCAAACTCAATTCATGGACAGTACTGTGTTAAACTTCTGTACGTTTTCCAGAAGTATCTCTTTATTTTGCACATTAGCCAAATTTCCTTTTTAACAAAAACAAAAGTTAAGTTATGACTGGGATTACGGACATTAAAATTACAGTTCAGTACTTCGTGTTACCCCCACGAGCATTCAGGAGAGCACGTACATGTTGAGGCATGCTGTTCACGAGATTTGCCAAGGTTTGGACAGGAATCGCTTGCCATGCAGTGACAATAGCCTGCTGCAATTCACGCACAGAGGTCGGCTGCTGGTCCAAGTGGTCGATTTGACGCGTTAATTCTGCCCACAAGTTCTCTATCGGATTCATATCCGGGGACATGGCAGGCCACTCCATATGCTCTACACCACGGTCAGCAAGAAAGTGTTAGATCATGCGAGCACGATGAGGCCGTGCATTGTCATCTTTGGAAGACAAAGTTTCCTCGAAAGGCTGCACGAGCAAATGGAAGCAATGCTTCTTCCAGAATGGCCCTGTACTTGAACTGGTTCAGGTTTCCATTCAGAACAACCAGGTCAGATTTGCCCCCTGCATGAAAAGCAGCCCAAACGGTCACCACACCACCTCCAGCTTGGACTCTTGGCACTATACAATCTTTGTTGTCGGCTTCATGCACTTGTCTGCGCACTCGGACGCGGCCATCTTGACGATAGACCAGAAATCTAGACTCGTCACTGAAGATCACGTGATTCCAGTGTCCTGGCTGCCATTGACGGTGCTCTCAGGCCCACTGCAATCGGCGCTGGCGGTGTTGTCTGGTCAGGCGTGGCTTTCTCAGGGGACGCCTGGCACGATAGCCTGCTTGAACCAATCGTTGGTTGACTAGCCTTCTGGATACACGCTCATTTGTCAGTTGCTGCCACTCAGCCCTAAGCCGATTAGCTGACTTGGTACGGCCATTGCGGACTAACCGGTGCAGCTGGCGATCATCCCTCCCTGTGGTTCTGCAGGGACGTCCTGGCCTCGGTATTGGAGTAGGGACACCCCTCTGAGCATTTCGTTTCAGGATCTTTGACACCTGACCTTGAGTGATGCCATACTGCCGAGCAATAGCACGCTGTTTCATGCCAGAATTTCGTAAAGCCACCACTCCATGACAAACAGCATTGTCGAGTTGACGGACCATCTCCAGAGGAAGCGGCAATAACTTTTGGAGATGTGCAGCAGTTGTTTTCCATTAATACAGAACGCAACAACCCTTGTATACCCGACTGTGAAGCCAATCGTCAAATGCACCTGTCCGTACATTTTGCCACGCCACCTGTGATATAATCCTGTTGTTGACTTCTTGCTGCGACAGACAATCAGTGACATGGTTCTTTTAACAAATAAATCACCAAAGTGTAAAAGAAACTCACCAGATTGATATACTGAGTTAAGAAAGTAAACACAAGTCAAGAAAAAAAATAATCCATATTAAATGCCAAGTCTGTATATATACATACAGTGCCTATAGAAAGTCTACACCTTCTTTCAAAATTTTCACCTTTTGTTGCCTTATAGCCTGGAATTAAATTGCATTAAATCAGACTTTTTCCAAAGAAGACCGCCTCTGACAATGTCTCACCAAAGAGCTTGTGCAGCTTCGTGTAATTACGTTTCACCAAAGCGCTTACTTTGTGCAGCTGTTCATGGTTGCATTATGCAGCTTTCTCTGGCTAGAAGATCATGGGAGGAGTCAGTTTATTTATAATCTTAGCTTCTTCTCCTCATCTTCCCTTTATGAGGGGTGAGGTCCAATGGCAACAAGCTTGTGCTCTGCCTTGACCACGATATTGCTCCACTTCACTATGTCCTCAGCCAACTGTCTCCACTCTCCAACCACCCTCTCCTTACTGATATTCCTCGTCACACAATCTTCCCATGTCATCGGCAGTCTACCCCTTTTCCTCCTACCTTGTTCCCTTCACCTATCTGCACCAAATGTCCAGCCCATCCAGCATTTCACCAATCTCCCCGTCAAGCTCATTTGCACACCAATCTCCTCCCTCAGTTCATCTATCCTCCTTCTATCCACCCTCTTCACTCCCGCAATCCCAACCCAATTGTTCTCGCAAACCTGCAGCCTCTACCTGGGATAATTAACCTGGCTACCTAACTACCTGGAATAATTGATTCGGTGAGAGCCGATTGGATATTCCCCTCCAATTACGGGTGAGAGACGTGATAGGGTCTTGTTTTCATTTATATATATATATATTTTAAAAACCACCTTTAGAGGCCATTTTTGTTGACTGCAATTGATATTTCAGCGTTACATGGTTGGGATTCTTGGTGGTGCATGTTTCTCTCCACGCTGTGGCGGATGACTCACCAATAAGCGGTGAAACCGTTTCGGCGGGTGAGGGGATGTGCAACACAGGGATTCTCATGTATTTCACATTGTGCGGTTGTTCCACAGGTCCATGGAAGAATGTATAAATAATTATTGTTGTGATTGCTGAAAAATCTCAAAATCAGAACTTTCTTTTTTTAATTGTGCAAAGTTCCTTGAAATAAAGTGTATTTTGAAGTTTATGCAGATTGACATTATAATTGCCAAAGTTGATTCTGTTCTTCTTTATTGTGTTGGAGGTTTGACCACTTCATTTCCGTTTTTGACCGTTTGCATTTCGTGAAGTTATTTTCCTCTCTTCCGAAATTACATGAGATCACATTCTTTGCAGATAAAGTACATCCAGTGAAGATGGAAAATTTTCAAAGTGACTTCTCTCAGAGTTCCCAGGATGATTTGAGCAATGTGTGTGTAAAGCAAGAACATTGTGATTTTCCTCCCAATAAGTTGAAGAATGCTCCAAAGCTGCTTGAAGAAGGTAAGCAGAGCCACGTACAGAACACACAGCACTGGTCGGCTTGCTTTGTTCGTTTAATGATGAAATGCTTAAATTCCACATCATATTTAGGGATGGATCCGCTCCTACTCAAGCTTGTTTTTGTAACGAGGACATCTGTTGCGCTTTCATTACCAAGCACGTATTATCTACCTTGTTACCTCTGCAACTTAAGGTAGATGGAGGTTATGTTTTCACCCATTTCTGTCTGTCTGTTTTTCTGTGAGCAGGATATATCAAAATGTTGTGGACGCATTCGGACAAATTTGTGGACAAGTTGGGTATGTGTTAAGGACAAACATTAGATTTTGGTGAAGATCTGGGTCCAGATCCGAATACGATAATTTTAAAGTGATTTTTCACCATTGAGAGATACGGCCAAAAACTATACACTGCATAGCATGATATTTCAAAAAGTTGTGGGCAAGTTATGACAAACCTTGGGGGATGAGTTAGTTAGGTGACAACAACAAGCTGATTAGATTTTGTTCAGGGCAGGATCTGGATCCTGCTGAGCAAATCCAGTTTGTTTGTTTTTGTATACTGAATCGAGGCTCGTGAAAGAGCTAACATTTATTTCACAAACAAATCAACCAGACAAACAAAATATACAAAAAGAGGGAGTGGAAGACAAGATGGGGAGAGAAGGGGAAGCACACAACCACAACATTTGAGAGCAGGGAGAAGTGTGGGAGAGAGAGGGCTTGGGGGCAGGAGGCGTGGGAAGGGGGGGGGGGGGGTGGGAGAGGAATGAAACACAAGGGGACCGAAATTAGCGGGGGTAGAAAAGATCAAGGTTTTGGATGGGGGAGGATAAGAGATGGTGGTGAACAGCTCTTTTAAAGACCTGGAGGATGGAGTGGGATTGAAGAGAGTGAGGGAGTTTGTTCCAGAGGCGGGTGAAAAGAGGAATGAAGGAGTGAAGGTGAGCAGAAAGTCTTGATTTTGGCAGTTTAACCATAAGAGGGTTGCAGGCAGATCTTGTGCGACCTGTAGGAATATTTGGGGGACAGAGCCCAGAGAGGGCTGGGGGGGCAAGGCCAGAGAGGAGTCGGTAGAAGACGGAAAGACCACCAACCTGCCTGCGGTGAGTGAGTGAAAGGCCCTTGGAGTTAGCTTCATCACGGGAGATTCCAGTGATTCTGAACGCTTTGGTTTCAACAGCGTGAAGACGGGCTAGGTGTGAGGCAGGAGCACCAGACCAGAGGGGAGAGCAGTATTCCATAGAGCTGCGGATGAAAGCCTTGTATGTGGTGAGGAGCTCAGGTGTGCCAAGGAAGGACTTCGCACGACGGAGGATGCCCAGTCGGCGACTGGCTTTGGAGGCCAGATTTGAAATGTGGTTTTCCCAGGAAAGATCATGGCAAATAGTGAGACCCAAAAGCTTGAGTGACAGAACTTCTTGGAGAGGATTATTCAGAAAGTGGATGGGAGGGTTTTCCAGTCGGTCTTTTCGGAGAGACATCGTAAGAGTGTGAGATTTATCAGGATTGAAAGACATGTTCCATTTGTTTGCCCAGTCTGTGATTTTGTCCAGGTCTGCAGAGAGTGAGGAGGCTGCAGACTGCCGATCTGAGGGATGAGGAATGGAGCGACAGAGAGTTGTCTAGTTTTAATTTAATCGATATCCTCTATAATCTATATTTATAAAAGAATGCTTTCAGAAAGTATTCACAACCCTTGACTTTTTCATATTTTGTTGTGTTGCAGCCTTAGTTTAAAATTGATTAAATTGAGATTTTTTTTGTCGACATCTTTTATTTTGCCACTGATCGACACCTTATACCCCATAATATCGCTGCCAAACGAAGCTGTTATCGCTGCCAAAGGCGTTTCTACGAAGTATTGACTCAGGGGGCTGAATACATATGCAAATTATATATTGCTGTATTTCATTTTCAATGCATTTGTAAAAATTTCTAAAAACATCTTTTCACCTTGTCATTATGGTGTATTTTGTGTAAATCGGTGACAAAAATTTTAATTTAATCCATTTTTAATTCAGGCTGTAACACAACAAAATGTGAAAAGTCAAGGTGTTTAAGTGCATGGGAAAGAGTAGACCAGAAAATCATAACACAGAATCACAATAAATCAAAATCAATCACAAGAATCACAA
Source organism: Myxine glutinosa (assembly GCF_964187855.1). Classification (NCBI taxonomy): domain Eukaryota; kingdom Metazoa; phylum Chordata; class Myxini; order Myxiniformes; family Myxinidae; genus Myxine; species Myxine glutinosa. The sequence continues at coordinate 61,042,537 of NC_136265.1, forward strand.
TACACAGAATAGCAATGAACAATACAATACCCCGATCTACTCTTCCAAAGGTTCGGCAGAATAACATGGTTTTTATATAGAGAGAAGAACAAAGAAACAGGCAGTGCTCAAGGCTATGTTTGACGAACACTGATGAGGAGCACAAACTGAAAAGGACGTCACAAAGTGGGAGTGGAAGGACTGGGGAGTATAGAAGCACTCATTATTATCCCCTCACAGATATCACATCAAAGACTTTTTCCAAGGCTGATTGCTCAAAACAATGTGTTTTTCCCAAAACCCAGATTTTTTTTTTTTTTTTTTTTTTTGTTGGATACAGGATCGAGGCTCGTGAAAGAGCTAACATTTATCACACAGAAAAAAAATCAAACAGACACACAAAACATATAATAAGGGTAGAGGTAGACAAGATGGGGAGAGAAGGGGAAGCACACAAACACAACATTTGAGAGCAGGGACATCGGGAGATCTGTGGGAGGTAGAGGGCTTGGGGGGAGGAGGCGTGGGAAGGGTGGGGAGGGGTGGGAGAAGTATAAAACACAAGGACACTGCAAGGACTTCCAGGAAGGAAGTTGGTATTTCAAAAAAGTGAATCTGGGGTGAAATTTGCGGGGGTAGAAAAGATCAAGGTTTTGGATGGGGGAAGATCCGAGATGGTGGTGAACAGCTGTTTTAAAGACCTGGAGGGAGGAGTGGGATTGAAGAGAGTGAGGGAGTTTGTTCCAGAGGCGGGAGAAAAGAGGAATGAAGGAGTGAAGGTGAGTAGAGAGTCTTGATTTTGGCAGTTTAACCATAAGAGGGTTGCAGGCAGATCTTGTGCGACCTGCAGGAATATTTGGGGTACAGAGCACAGTGTGTTGCCGTTTGTGCCTAGCACAGTGTGCTCAACCTAAAGTGTGTTGCCGTTTGCCGGTTTCTCGACCACTCCATAAAGATAACGTCTCTTGGGTCTTCGGGGTCTCTTGGGTCTTCGGGGTCTCTTGGGTCTTCGGGGTCTCTTGGGTCTTCGGGGTCTCTTGGGTCTTCGGGGTGTCTTGGGTCTTTGCTCCTTTTGGGTCATTGGGATCTTTAAGGGTCTTTGGGTCCTCTGGCTCTTGTGGGGTCTTGGTCATCTTTTGGGTCTTGGGGGACTTAAAGGGTCTTCAAAGGTTTAAAGGGGTCTCAGTAGTCTTTGGGGTCGAAAGGTATGTTCCAACAGTACGTAATTAATAGACAGGATGCAACCGACATTCAAAAACAGTACTTGATTAATAGATACTAGCGTGGATTGGCTTGCTACGCTCACCTCTCCACACGTCGCTACAGAGGCACAGGCTTGTTTTCACTGAGGATAATGACCTGACTGAACTTGAGTTGCTGCATTGGCATGATTTACACCATTGATATAATACAAACATTTATTTTGTACAAATTTATTACCTGCAAAATCTAACATTTTTCAAGTATATTGGTTGGTCTTTTGCATTATTCTGTCTGTCAGTCACATACAGGTTACAATTTAAAACTGATCTTCATGAAACTTCACCAAATTGTAGAGTTGGTCATTAGGAAGAAACATATTGATTTTGAGGTCAAGGTCAAAGGTCATCTTGAGGTCAAATTTCTAAAATTGTCATTTTTCAACCGATTGACTTGAAAGTTGAACAGCATTTGCATATTGAGTCACTAAATTGAGTAACCAACTATTTTTGAGGTTAAAAAGGTAAACTCATGGTGAAACTTCTAAGCAACAACAACAACAACATGCATTTTAAGGCCATTTTCCCTGCTAGAGCGGGGGTTAGCCTTGCGGTCCCCATGACAATCTTCTCCATTTTGCCCTATTTTCTGCATCTCTCCTTGTTAATCCCCTTGCCCGCATTTCTTCTTCCACCATCTTTAGCCAAGTCTTTCTCGGTCTTCCCCGTCCTCTACTTCCTTCTACATTCATTTCCATCACTCTTCTCAACCAGTCACTTTCATCCTTCCTCAACACATGACCAAACCATCTCAGCCTGTTCCTCTTCACAGCATCAATCACAGGCAATATTCCCATCATCTTTCGCAATTCATCATTTGTCTTCCTCTCTCTCAACGATACTCCGCACATCCATCGAACCATTCGCATTTCCACCCTTTCCAGCCTTCGTTGCTGCTCTGCGTTCATTGAAACTTCTAAAATCATCAATTTTAATCTGAAAAAGAATCTGTTTCCAATCGATGAAACAGAGGTTTGATTAATATCATCAATTTAAATCTTAATGAAATGGACAATTCAATGCATCCATGGCAACATTTTTTTTGGAGTGGGAGTGGTTTTGCAAGTATTGTGCTCGGCACGATGTCTTTCTTGTTTATTTGTTTTTCTTAACATGATAACTTGTGAACCACTGAAGGGATTTCAACTTGCTAAAAGTATGGACTGTAATTCAAAAATAAACCGATGACACTTTGGTTTTAAAATGTCAAAGGTCATAGGTCATGTGGCCTTTCATTTAAATTCTTGTTAATGTGATAATATGTTGAACCACTGTTAAAATGAATACTTGCAGCAAGTTTGTTTGAAATATTTTCAAAGATAAACTGATTACATTTTGGATTCACAAGGTCAAAGGGCAGATGATGGGCAGATTCTCCCTTTTGAAGATGATTTTGCACACTACAACTCAAATTGAAAGTATCTGATGTTGTCTCTCTTCGAATACTCATCTCTCATGTGACCTTTAATTGAGATAAGACATAACAGTCAGTTGACAGCTAATGATTCAATTTGAAGAATCATCAATATGTTCACACCAAATTCAATTATCCTAGTTTATGTCTCTGCTGAAAGTAGCTGTCACTGCAGGCATTATATTTTCAGGTTGTCTGTCCATGATAGGTTTTTTGTTACTGCGATAACATAATTTGAGAACGGCTAAAGAGATCGAAGTCAAATTTGGTACATTTATTTGTGATGATGTAAAGATGAAATGATGCGATTTTGGGGTCATGAGGTCAAAGGTCAGAGGTCATGTTGGGTAAAAATCCTGTTACCATGATAACTTGTGAACCAGCAATGGTATTTTGACCAAAGTTGATAAAGTATGTATTGTGATGCAAAGTTTACCTGATTGGATTTTGGGGCCAAGAGGTCAAAGATCAGAGTCTGTAATTTCTGTATGGTCGGGTGGTCGGTGACTAAACCGACTACCCTCACTGGCTTGCCAGTGGGGAGGGTGATCGGTGACTAAACCGACTACCCGCACTGGCTTGCCAGTGGGGAGGGTGATTGTGACACCCGCCAGGACTAAAAACAATACATGTTGAAGGGCGGATGTGTTCCCTTCGTGAGCCAACAGAGGAGATTTTTTTTTTTTTTTTTTGGGATACTGAATCGAGGCTCGTGAAAGAGCTGACATTTACTTCACAAACAAATCAACCAGACAAACAAAATATATACAAAGAGGGAGCGGAAGACAAGAGACAGGGAAGCACACAAACACTTGAGAGCACACAACATTTAAGAGCAGGGAGATGTGTGGGAGGGAGAGGGCTTGGGGGGAGGAGGCGTGGGAAGGGGGGTGGGGGGTGGGAGAAGTACAAAACACAAGGACACCAAGGACTTCCAGGACAGAAGTTGGTATTTCAAAAAAGTGGAATTGGGGTGAAATTAGCAGGGATAGAAAAGATCAAGGTTTTGGATGGGGGAAGATAAGAGATGGTGGTGAACAGCTGTTTTAAAGACCTGGAGGGTGGAGTGGGATTGAAGAAAGTGAGGGAGTTTGTTCCAGAGGCGGGAGAAAAGAGGAGTGAAGGTGAGCAGAGATTCTTGATTTTGGCAGTTTAACCATAAGAGGGTTGCAGGCAGATCTTGTGCGACCTGTAGGAATATTTGCGGGACAGAGCCCAGAGAGAGCTGGGGGGGGCAAGGCCAGAGAGGAGTCGGTAGAAGACGGAAAGACCACCAACCTGCCTGCGGTGAGTGAGTGAGAGGCCCTTGGAGTTAGCTTCATCGCGGGAGATTCCAATGATTCTGAATGCTTTGGTTTCAACAGCGTGAAGACGAGCTAGGTGTGAGGCAGGAGCACCAGCCCAGAGGGGAGAGCAGTATTCCATTGAGCTGCGGATGAAAGCCTTGTATGTGGTGAGGAGCTCAGGTGTGCCAAGGAAGGACTTCGCACGACGGAGGATGCCCAGTCGGCGACTGGCTTTGGAGGCCAGATTTGAAATGTGGTTTTCCCAGGAAAGATCATGGCAGATAGTGAGACCCAAAAGCTTGAGTGACAGAACTTATTGGAGAGGATTATTCAGAAAGTGGATGGGAGGGTTGTCCAGTCGGTCTTTTCGGAGAGACATCGTAAGAGTGTGAGATTTGTCAGGAATGAAAGACATGTTCCACTTATTTGCCCAGTCTGTGATTTTGTCCAGGTCTGCAGAGAGTGAGGAGGCTGCAGACTGCCGATCTGAGGGATGAAGAATGGAGCGACAGAGAGCAGAGTCATCAGCAAAGAGATAGAGAGGATTTTCAAGAGAGTCAGAGAGATCATTGATGAAGACCAGAAAAAGCACACGGCCCAGAACACTGCCTTGGGGAACTCCAGCCTGAACAGGAAGAGGAGATGAGAGAAACCCATTCAGGGCCACACGTTGACTACGACTAGAGAGGAAGTCCGCCAGCCATGCGTGGAGATTTCCATGGATACCAAAAGAGGAGAGTTTGGTGAGCAGAGCGGGGTGCCAGACCGTATCGAAGGCACGTGATATGTCAAGGAAGACAGCTCTAATTTCCTGTTTGGCATTGAGGACCTCCATCCATTGTTGAGAAAGCAGAAGCAGCATGTCCAGAGTAGAGTGACCAGGTCTGAAACCAAATTGATGATCAGAGATCAAGCCTTTGGAGAAGAGGAAAGATTTCATATCTGAAGCAATGATGGATTCCATGACTTTGCTGATAATTGGGAGAAGGCTGATTGGTCTGTAGTTGCTGGGATCTGTTTTTGCACCTTTTTTGTGCAAAGCGGTGATGTTGGCAGATTTCCAAGCAGATGGCAGATGACCTTGAGCAAAAAAAGAGAGGGTGAAGAGAACAGAGAGAGGGAGTGAAAGAGCGGAAGAACAGGATTTTAGGACCCGTGGGCTGATGCCGTCAGGTCCAGTTGCAGAATCAGAGTCGATGGTTGACAGAAACCTTTCCACCTTGTCAGGAGGAAAGGACACAGAGTCCAGGAGCAGCTGGGTACGACTGGGTACGGTGGGTACAGAGAGGGATGCGTTTGGGACACAAGATTTAGAGGCAAACACAGAGTTGAGGCATTCAGCTTTTTCACGTGCGGAGTCAGCCGTGTGGCCGTTTGAGGTGAGGGAGGGGATGGAGGGGGAACAAACACCAGAAACAGATTTGACCAGACGCCACCAGGATTTGGAAGAGGGAGACAGATAAGAGAGTTCTGTCCTGAGAACGGAGAGATATTGTTTCCTGGCTCTCCTGAGGGTGGACACACACTTGTTTCGGGCTTTGTGAAAGGAAATGAGATTTCCTTCCGTTGGATTTGCTTTCCAGGAGACGAAAGCAAGTTGTTTCTGGGCAATAGCCTCACGACAAGATTCCGTGTACCATGGACGGGAGGAATGGGATGACAACTGAAGACGAGATGGGATAAATCTGTGCATAAGAGAGAGCAATTTACTTTGAAAGAATTCCCAGGATGAGTTGATGTCAGAGGCGGTAGAGATGGGAGACCAGTCCAGATGATTGATGGCTGCTTGAAGACCGTGCCAGTTGGCCTGAGTGAAATGCCAGACTCGTAGACGCTGAGGAGGCTCTCTGAGAATGGTCAGAGAGATGTCCACTTTAACAAGCACATGATCAGATGAGCCGATTGGAGCAGAAGAAGAGCAGCAGACATTTTCACGGAAGTTAGTCATAACCAAGTCCAGAAGAGAAGATGCTCCGTTGACTGAGATCTGGGTCGGGAAATTGACAGATTGTGTCAGTCCCAGTGAGTCACAGAAGTCCTTTGCTGAAGAGCCATGGCTGGTGAGAGAGGAACCCACACCCAGCCAACTGGCATGGTGACAATTGAAATCACCACATATGAGGAAGAGAGAGTTGGGATGGGTAGATAGAAGTTGGTCCATATTATCAGACAGCGAGATGTAGATGGAGTCATCACTGTTTGGTGGACGGTACAACACACATATGAACAAAAGGTGGGAGCGAAGGGGAAGCCGTAGCCAAAGGTATTCCTGGGGGTGAGGTGGAGAGAGTGCAGTGCAGGGAGTGAGGAAGAGAGTTTTTTATAAAGATAGCAACCCCCCCCCCCCCCCCCCCCCCTCCAGGACGAGGCTCAGGTCTATCATACCGGAGGAGGGAGTAACCTGGGAGAGATACCAAGGAATCAGAGACATCAGAGACAGATGGTGTCTCCTAAAAAAAACCCATCCGGTTTAGACCGGTTTTTTGCATCGTAGGTTGTCGACAATAACTGCTCAGGGTAGTACTACCGTTCGAACTTAGGAGCGTTAAAGTGGTGCCAGGAACTATCTCACACTCTCCACGTCAGGATTGCTGGTCTTACTTTCTGTCTCACTCAAACTGTAGCTGCCGGGCTACCTTCAATCTCTCTTTCTTCCAAACACACATCATGCACTTTTCATCATAAACTTTTCTTACTCATTTTCACTCCTCACACTTACATTCTCTCTCTTTTATTTATCCTTTCTCTCATTTCCTCAGCAACGTCCATTGGAATATGAAAAATGTCTGAAAAATTGATGGCCCATATTTCCTGGCATTATGGGGTGCGAAGAATCTCCGATGACCTGCCTGTCTCTGCTGCCAATGAGAGGGGGTGGGGGGGCTCAGGCAGTAGCAGTATCAGTACCCTTCTCTCCCCCAAGATCTTTGCCTGTTGAATCAACGTGACTCTTTTTCAATTCATTTCCCCAACATTTGTGGTTTCTTCGAATCTTTCCTCTGTTGAACATCATCTAGCAAGTTACTCTTCTTGTAATCTTGCTTCTCTCAGAGACCCAATTGTCACATGATGTTCTTGTTAATTCCTTTAGCATTTCAAACTACAACTTTCACTCACGATTCTGTTTCAAAAGATGAGTTTGTGTCTACTCCAACATCAACACGCCTGTTGTACACTTTGTGGACCTCGAATTTCCAAACTTTGATATCATCTGGCTTAAGATTTGTCTCTCGACCATCACTATATTTCTCTGCTTCACTTACTGCTCTCCCAACTCGACAAACCTCACAGCTTTCTTTGACTATCTTAATTCCTGCCATGAGGCCATGACATCCAAACACCTTCAAGCACAATTCCTTTATTTAGGAGACTTCAATGTACACCACAGGGAGTGGTTGAAATCTTTCCACACAGATGTTGGGGGAGTTGAAGCTCTTCCATTTTGCATTCTCAATGATTTTGACCAAATGATCACCCACTCTACCTATATCCTAGATCATCATGACCACTCTTCCAATACTTTGGATTTGTTCTTCACCTCCATTCTGTTGCGTTACAGCGACACAATTTCACTTCCAATTGGTTCTTCTGACCACAACCTTGTGAACATCACTTTACTTGCCACCACTTTTCCTCCGACTGCTCCGATTAAACACCAGTATTGGTATTGGCATTTCAATAGCGCTGACTGTACTGGTTTACGAAACTTATTTTCTGATTTTTCTTGGAAAGACTACTACCTGTCCTCGGGTGCTGCCTCTATCTCTGGTGAACGTATAGCTGAAGTTATTGTTGCAGGAATGGAGGCTTTTATCCCCTTATATTTCAAGTCTATCTCTACTACCAACTCTTTTTTTTTTTTTTTTTTTTTTTTTTTTGTATACAAGATCGAGGCTCGTGAAAGAGCGAACATTAATCACACAGAAAGACCAACCGACACATAAAACATATAACATAGGGAGCGGTAGACAAGATGGGGAGAGAGGGGGAAGGACACAAACACAACATTTGAGAGCAGGGACCGAGAGACATGGAGACATCGAGAGATCTGAGAGAGGGCGAGGGCTTTGGGGGGGGGGGCGTGGGAAGGGGGCAGTGGGAGAGGTATAAAACATATGGACACTGCCAGGACTTCCAGGAAAGAAGTTGGAATTTCAAACAAGGTGGATCTGGGGTGAATTAGCGGGGGTAGAAAAGATCAAGGTTTTCGATGGGGGAAGATAAGAGATGGTGGTGAACAGCTGTTTTAAAGACCTGGAGGGAGGAGTGGGATTGAAGGGAGTGAGGGAGTTTGTTCCAGAGGCGGGAGAAAAGAGGAATGAAAGAGTGAAGGTGAGCGGAGAGCCGAGATTTCGGCAGTTTAACCATCAGAGGGTTGCTGGCAGATCTTGTGCGACCTGTAGGAATATTTGGGGGACAGAGCACAGAGAGAGCTGGGGGTGCAAGGCCGGAGAGGAGTCGGTAGAAGACAGAAAGACCACCTACCTGCCTGCGGTGAGTGAGTGAAAGGCCCTCAGAGATAGCTTCATCGCGGGAGATTCCAATAATTCTGAAAGCTTTGGTTTCAACAGCGTGAAGCCGAGCTAGGTGTGAGGCAGGAGCACCGGCCCATAGGGGAGAACAGTATTCCATTGAGCTGCGGATGAAAGCCTTGTATGTGGTGAGGAGCTCAGGTGTGCCAAGTAAGGACTTCGCACGACGGAGGATGCCCAGTCGGCGACTGGCTTTGGAGGCCAGCTTGGAAATGTGGTTTTCCCAAGAAAGATCATGGCAGATAGTGAGACCCAAAATCTTGAGCGACAGAACTTCTTGGAGAGGATTGTTGAGAAAGTAGATGGGAGGGTTGTCCAGTCGATCTTTTCGGAGAGACATAGTAAGAGTGTGAGATTTGTCAGGATTGAAAGACATGTTCCACTTGTTTGACCAGTCTGTGATTTTGTCCAGGTCTTCAGAGAGTGAGGAGGCAGCAGACTGCCGATCTGAGGGAAGAGGAATGGAGCGGCAGAGAGTGGAGTCATCAGCAAAGAGATAGAGAGGATTTTCGAGAGAGTCAGAGAGATCATTGATGAAGACCAGAAAAAGCACGGGGCCCAGAACACTGCCTTGGGGAACTCCGGCCTGAACAGGAAGAGGAGATGAGAGAAACCCATTCAGGGCCACACGTTGACGACGACTAGAGAGGAAGTCCGCCAGCCATGCGTGGAGATTTCCATGGATACCAAAGGAGGAGAGTTTGGTGAGCAGAGCGGGGTGCCAGACCGTGTCGAAGGCACGTGATATGTCGAGGGAGACAGCTCTAATTTCCTGTTTGGCATTGAGGACCTCCATCCATTGTTGAGACAGCAGAAGCAGCATGTCCAGAGTAGAGTGACCTGGTCTGAAACCAAATTGATGATCAGAGATCAAGCCATTGGAGAAGAGGAAAGATTTCATATCAGAAGCAATGATGGATTCCATGACTTTGCTGATAATTGGGAGAAGGCTGATTGGTCTGTAGTTGCTAGGATCTGTTTTTGCACCTTTTTTGTGCAAAGCGGTGATGTTGGCTGATTTCCAAGCAGATGGCAGTTGACCTTGAGCAAAAGAGAGGGTGAAGAGAACAGAGAGAGGGTGAGATAGAGCAGCAGAGCAGGATTTTAGGACCCGTGGGCTGATGCCGTCGGGTCCAGTTGCAGAATCAGAGTCGAGGGTTGACAGAAACTTTTCCACCTTGTCAGGAGGAAAGGACACGGAGTCCAGGAGCAGCAGGGTACGACTGGGTATGGTGGGTACAGAGAGGGATGGGTTTGGGACACAAGATTTAGAGGCAAACACAGAGTTGAGGCATTCAGCTTTTTCACGTGCGGAGTCAGCTGTGTAGCCGTTTGAGGTAAGGGAGGGGATGGAGGGGGAACAAACACCAGAAACGGATTTGACCAGACGCCACCAGGATTTGGAAGAGGGAGACAGATAAGAGAGTTCGGTCTTGAGAACGGAGAGATATTGTTTCCTGGCTCTCCTGAGGGTGGACACACACTTGTTTCGGGCTTTGTGAAAGGAAATGAGATTTCCTTCCGTTGGATTTGCTTTCCAGGAGACGAAGGCAAGTTGTTTCTGGGCAACAGCCTCACCACAAGATTCCGTGTACCATGGACGGGAGGAAGGGTATGACAACTGAAGATGAGATGGGATAAATCTGTGCATGAGAGAGAGCAATTTACTTTGGAAGAATTCCCAGGATGAGTTGATGTCAGAGGTGGTAGAGATGGGAGACCAGTCCAGATGATTGATGGCTGCTTGAAGACCGTGCCAGTTGGCCTGAGTGAAATGCCAGACTCGTCGACGCTGAGCAGGCTCCCTGAGGATGGTCAGAGAGATGTCCACTTTAACAAGGACATGATCAGATGATCCGATCGGAGCAGAAGAAGAGCAGCAGACATTTTCAGGGAAGTTAGTCATAACCAAGTCCAGAAGAGAAGATGTTCCGTTGACTGAGATCCGGGTCGGGAAATTGACAGATTGTGTCAGTCCCAGTGAGTCGCAGAAGTCCTTTGCTGAGGAGCCATGGCTGGTGAGAGAGGTACCCACACCCAGCCAACTGGCATGATGACAGTTGAAATCACCACATATGAGGAAGAGAGAGTTGGGATGAGTAGATAGAAGTTGGTCCATATCATCAGACAGCGAGATGTAGATGGAGTCATCACTGTTTGGTGGACGGTACAACACACATATGAACAAGAGGTGGGAGCGAAGGGGAAGCCGTAGCCAGAGGTATTCCTGGGGGTGAGGTGGAGAGAGTGCAGTGCAGGGCGAGTGAGGAAGAGAGTTTTTGATAAAGATAGCAACCCCGCCTCCAGGACGAGGCTCAGGTCTATCATACCGGAGGAGGGAGTAGCCCGGGAGAGATACTATGGAATCAGAGACATCATATCATAAAGGAGGAAAGTTTCTGTTAAGCAGATCACGTCTGGTTTGACAGAAGCAACCTGTATGGAGAGATCAGTTAAGTTTGAACGAAGGCCCCGGATGTTTGAGGTCCATACCGTTAATGAAGAGGAAGGGGGAGCATCAGATACAGAACAGGGGGGAGGAGGGGTAGGGTAAGATGTGGAAGAGGTGGAAGAGGTAGGGAGAGCTGTTGAAGGTGTGTCAGAGATTTCAGAATAGCTCGGAGAAAGGGAAGGATGGGGCGGACAAAAGGTTTGATGGTGATTGGGTGAGCCACAATGAGGTGTTATTTGAGGAGGGGGAAGAGCGAGGCAGAAGGTTGGGGGAGATGGAGGTGAGAGTTTGAAGGGGGAAGAAGCGGGGAGGACGCTTTGAGGAGGGGGAGTGAGAGGGGGGAAATTGAGAAGCAATGAGGGTGGGGAGATTTGAAGGGGAGGGGTGAGGGGGGAGTTTGGGAGGGAAGGGACAAGGGGAGGGATTTGAAAGGGATGGGATATGGGGGAGATTTGGAGGGGAGGGGTGAGGCAGGAGTCTAGGAGGGGAGGGGCGAGGGGCGTCTTGGCGGGGAGGGGTGAGGGGGTAGTTTAGGAGGGAGGGGGCAAGAGGGGAGATTTGAAAGGGATGGGTGATGGGGAAGATTTGGAGGGGAGGGGTGATGGGGAAGATTTGGAGGGGAGGGGTTATGGGGAAGATTTGGAGGGGAGGGGTGAGATTGGATTTTTGAAAGTGTACGATTTATGGGAAACGAACATTTATTGCAAAATGAGTTTCTTGTGACCTTCGAGTTAAAAATACGTTTAAGGACGCTGGATGGAGGATGGAGTGCAGGAGAGTTTAGGGAATGTAGAAAAAAGGCACTATAGGAGATGGATATTTTTTTTGGGATGAATTGATTTGGTGAGCAAGTCGAAAGCAGCCTTTTAAAGAAGAAGAAGAAAAAGGTGTTATAAAATATGACGGAATACATAACTTGAGGGGAAAGTGTAAACATTGAAGGTTAATGAGTGAAAACTATCTGGGGAAATGGGGGAGAAACACGTGGTCGAAGAACGAACGAACGAATAAGAATGAATAAACGAATGAGAACAGAGAAGGAAATGTTTTTTTTTTTTTTTTTTTTTTTTTTTTTTTTTTTTTTGAGTTGAGATTTACACAAGGAAGTAGGCTATGGGTGAAAAGACTGGGAATACAGAGAACGAAAGTTATTGGATCACAAACGACGGACCACTGAGAGAAAAAACAAAGCCTCAAGGTTGTACAGTGCACACTGTACAAGGCCTTGCTCGCGACACGGCAAACAGACGATCAATTTATGAAAGATAAACACCGAGAAACAACCAAAGTTGCACACAATAACTTCACACACCGAAAGATAAATACAGTTTCGACAAAATACAATTGTGAACAGACTTAACTTCGAAAAACGTGGAGACTGTGTGGAGCTTCGAAAATCCCTGCCGCCGTCTCCAAGATCTCGCGAGATCCAAGATCTCTTGGTTCAATAATTCCTGCTCTGTGGCCATTCTTGCAAGGGCTGCGCATATTGGACATGGAAAAACTCTTCTTCCTCCGGCTCGCATTCAGCTTTCATATCTGCCAGAAATCAAAGCAAACATGTTATTCGTGAGGCAAAGCATTCCTTATCCAAAAGAAGTGTGACAACCTCTCATCTTCTTCCACTAATAGATATTTCTGTTCCTTAGTTAGAAGTATCTCCAACAACTTATATCACTCTACCTTTCCTTCGCTTTTCCTTTTCAATGATATTGTCACGGTCTCTCCATCTGATAAAGCAATTCTTTTTGGTTCTCTTTTCTCCTCTAATTCCACACTGGATAAATCTAACATTTCATCTCCCTCTGATGCAATCTCCCTCTCCAAACACTATGCACCTCCCTATAAGGTTAAGTGTAATGCTTCTAAAACTCAATTTATTCCCATCTCTCTCTAAAACTCCTCTCAACTCTCCAATCTCCTTTGAAAACTGCAGAATTACACCATGCGATTCAATAAACCTACTAGGTATTACCCCAACATCACATTTATCCTGGAATCCACACATTTCACAAATATTGTCTGCCTCAAAGAAACTGAGTCCTGTTCAGATGTCGAAGATTCTTCTCCTCTCAACAGTTGCTTCAAATATATAAAGGATTGATTTGTCCTTGTATGGAGTCCTGCTCTCACATCTTGGGTGGTTCTAGCTCCACATATTTACTGGACAGAATTGAATCCAAAGTAATCCAACTTCTCAACTCTCCCAATCTGACCTCAAAACTCGACCCGCTTGAAATTCGCCACAAAGTTGGTTCGCTTTCTCTTTTCTACAAATATTACTTCAATTTCTGCTCCCAATAACTTGCTGCTTATGTACCTCCGCCATTAGCGTGACCACAGAATACTTCACAAGCCACTACATCGCATGATTATTGTGTGGCCATTGGCAACTCAAGGGTGGGCCGTTATGATGTTTGTTTCTTCCCTACCACTGCCAAACTCCAGAACCCTTTACCTTCTCATGACTTTCCAAACACTTATGACTTTGCCCTTTTCAAAAAGCGGATTTTTTTCTTCCTCAAAAACTCTAAGACTATTCTCTCTTTCTTCACTTTTCTATCAGTGCAGCTCTTTTATTCAAGGCCTGACCTCGATGAGGACTATATAGTCTGTGACTGGAGCCTTCAACATAAAAAATAGGCTTTTGTTACCATGATAACTTGAGAACAGCTGAAGGAAAGTAAGTCAAACTTGGTACAAATATGTATAATGATGCAAAGATGAACAGACTAGATTATGAAGTCTTAAGTGGTCAATGGTCAGAGGTCCCAGTTTGGTAAAAATCGGAGGTAACAACCAAGTTAGTTATTGGGAAGGTTTTAATTTCTGCCACTTATGGAATGCTCCATATGTTGGCTCCATCTTGTCACAGATGAGTACAGACATAGGACTATTTTAGATCGAAATAGAATACATTATGCATTTTGATTTTTGTTGTTGCATGTTTCACAGCAATAGTGATTTGTTGTTGCTTTGCTGAATTGTCTTTGCAGAGAATCAATCGAAAATGGTTTCTTGTTCTAAGTCAAGTTCCCAGTTGTTTGACAAAGAATATTCTTTCAATCAGAACATGACACAGTCTTCTTGTCAGGAAGTCAACAAATATAACCAAAAACTGACCAAGAACAACAAGTGCATTACAACATTCAAGAAAATTGAAGGCAATGAGAAGCCGCACAGATGTTCTGGTTCCAAGAAAATATTTAGCTCATTAAAATCTCTGAAGAGATGTCAAGCATTACACAAACATGAGATGTCATGCAAGTGTACTTTATGTAGCAAGGAATTTAATTGTTTATCATCATTGAATTATCATCTCCGAACACACACAGGACAGAAGCCGTATAAATGTTCTGTGTGCAGCAAGGATTTTACTTCTTCATCATATTTATATGCACATCAAAGAATACACACCGGGGAGAAGCCCTACACATGTTCTGAATGCAACAAGAGTTTTACTTGTTCATCAAATTTATGTCGACATAAAACAATACATACAGGAGAGACGCCCTTCAAGTGTTCCGAATGCAATAAGGGTTTTGCCTTCTCATCAAATTTATCTCGACATAAAAAAATACACACAGGTGAGACCCCCTTCAAGTGCTCTTTGTGCAGCAAGGCGTTTGCTCTTGCTTCACGTTTGAGAATACATCAAACCATACACACGGGAGAGAAACCTTTCAAGTGTACTGTGTGCAGCAAGGCATTTGATCGCTCTTCAAGTTTATCTCGACATCAAACGGTGCACTCAGGAGAGAAGGCTTTCAAGTGTACTGTGTGCAACAAGGCATTTGCTCGCTCTTCAAGTTTATGCCTACATCAAAAAGTCCATACAAGAGAGAAGAATGACCAACGAGAGAAGGCTTTCAAGTGTTCTCTTTGTGTCAAGGCGTATGGTTCTAAATCAGCATTATTTCACCATGAAAAACTACACACAGGAGAGAAGCCCTACAAGTGTTATCTGTGCATCAAAGCATTTCTTTATCAATCGAAGTTGAAGGAGCATCAAAGAATCCACACACAAGAGAAGCTTTGCGTGTGCATTGTATGTAAAAAGCCATTCGCTGATCTCTCACAATTAAAGATTCATCAAAGAATACACACAGGAGAAAAGCCATATAAATGTTCCCTTTGCACCAAGGCGTTTACTTCTTCATCATATTTACATCATCATCAAAAGGTACACATGGGCGAGAAGAAGAAACCATTCAAGTGTTCTGTTTGCAATAAGGATTTTACCCATATCACGCCATTGAAAATACATCAAAGAATACACACAGGAGAGAAACCATATAAGTGTTCACAATGCGGGAAGGCATTTAATCAGTCAGCAATTTTATATAGACATAAAAGAATCCACACGGGAGAGAAACCATTTAAACCATTTAAGTGTTCTGTGTGCAGCAAGGTATTTGCTTATTCATCAACTTTATGTAAACATCAGAAAATCCATTCAGGAGAGAAACCCTACAAGAGTTCTGTCTTCAACAAGAACTTTGCCTCAACATCATATTTATACACACATCAAAGAATACACTTGGGGGAGAAACACTACAAGTGTT
This sequence comes from Myxine glutinosa, assembly GCF_964187855.1. NCBI lineage: Eukaryota > Metazoa > Chordata > Myxini > Myxiniformes > Myxinidae > Myxine > Myxine glutinosa. The sequence continues at coordinate 61,058,024 of NC_136265.1, forward strand.
CCATTTGCTCCAAGGCCTTAATTTCTTCATCATCTTTATATTATCATCAAAAAATACATACAGGTGAGAAGCCCTTCAAATGTAGTGTGTGCAACAAAGCTTTTAATCGTTCATCAACGTTATATCGACATCGAAGAACGCACACCGGTGAGAAACCTTATAGGTGTTCCGTTTGTTCCAAGGCCTTTACTCGTTCATCAACTTTATCTCAACATAAAAGAATACATACCGGGGAGAAATGAGCAAGGAATCGATGAACAAGAACACGGATACAATTTAACTTGCCACAGAAAAATGACCAAATAACCTAGAAAGGTGATACATTTACTGTGCATGGATGATCTAAAACTCTTCTCACCGAATGATATCAAATTTGTAGATCAACTCTATCTAGTAAATCGCTACTCGGAGGACATTCAAATGGAATTTGGTCTTGACAAATGTGCCAAATGCATATTTCTATGTGGTACACCAAAAATAATGCACAATATCTCAATCGATGAAAGTACAACAATGCAGGAAGTAGAAAATGAAGCCTCCTGCAAATACCTCGGAATAGAAGAATGTCCCTAGGTCAACACAAAAAAAATGCGTGAAATAACTAGATGGTATTTATAGATTCGGCTGAAAAAAATATATTGCCGGTCTCTGGTCAGACCAAAGTTCCAGAATTGATGCGGCGATGCGGTTTTTTTTTCTTTTCTTTTTTTGAAAAGCATGGATTGCACAAATAAAGGTGTTGTTTTTTGTGTCCTCATGCCTTGTGGTCTGGTCCTCCTCATCTGCCGTGGTGCCGTCCAGAGAGAAATTAAAGACAGCCAATGGGACTGGTAGGCCTTTTTGTAAATAATGAACACAAGCTTAAGTTATTTTAAAATGTATTTATTCTGAAAATCATTAAGTTCTTCAAGCATATTGTAGACTGCCATTTCGTTCTCGAGATCGCCTCGCCGTACCGTCAAACATTCCAATGCGTCGATCGCGTCAACACTGCGCATGCGCAAGTGGTCTAACAGGCCGATGGTCTCCCACGATCTCTTCTCCCAGTCCACCAGATTATCACAGACACTTACAACTTCATGACAAACGAGATAGGATCCAGGCCTAACTAACGAGACCACCCACAGGCGCAGCTCTCTTGGCCTTCTGGTTGCTTCACACGAACCCCGACAAAGAACGTCTTCGTTTCAATAAATGACGGCACGGCACACAAAACTACTCATATCTTTGGAACGGCTGGTTGGATTTGGACAAACGAAACGTAGTTTTGTCGAGCAGAACCATGCGCGAACGTCGATACCAATGGCGACCCTCACAGACCCTTATTTCCAGAGATAGCGCGCAGGCCCGGCAACAACTGGTGCACGCTGTTGTAGGTACTGTTGGAAATTTGAAAAAAAAACAAATTGTTGACGCGCAGGGTCAAAATCGATGCGCGCGCTGACCAGAGACTGGAAATATATTTTTCTCGGCCTTACTGTTACGTTTATGGGGGGTAGGCAATGAAATACCTTAGGCCAGGTAGGATTGTATAGGTAGTGTGCTCTGACTGTCACGAAGCAGAGGAAACACCCATGTAACTAAGTAGGGAATCCGTTAGACTGGATGTCGCGTAAGTGTAAAATTGTCTCCATAGGGAGGGGTGGGGTATGTTAATTGGGTCGGGTTTAAGGGTAATTAATTCCCTGTATATAAATGCCTCTGTGATTTTCCCCTTGTTCCTTATGACACTACACTACACACACTACCAGCCAAGCAATTGGCACATAATTAAACAGGAACATTGAATAAACTGACTGGATTCATATATTTGAACAACCCCACTGATGCCGTCAGCCGAGCCATCACGAGGGCACAGGAGGGGCGTGATTGGTTGGTACCATGGAGCGATGAGATGGACTCTTTGATTGGATCACACGCTGACGTTGTCGGATGACGTTCGAGACCGGGGAACAAATAGGCCAAGGACCGCCATTTTCTTTCTCTTGCTTTGTGGATGTCGTCACAAGCGGACACAGTTCATGCTCTCTTGCGGTGGGACATTCATTGCGAGCAGACGCATCTTTCTCTTGGTCCTGGCTGCGTGGAGGAGTGGACAGATCCTTTCTCTGGTTCATTGGTGCTGACTTCCTGATGGCTGTGTGCACCTGAGAGACCTCGGTGCTTCGTGGAGTGTGTGCCTGTTCGCTTGCGTCGGCTTGGGGGTGAACGCGTCTTCGCACCAAGGCGTGTTTTCCCGCGCAGGGACGCGGGGCCTGTGACGATCCCGGATGGTCAAGGGGGCTAGAGCTGAGTACCCGCTAACATTCCAAACACTGCATTATTTTCACATTTATTTATCCTCTTGTGCTGTTTTATGAGTCCGTGTGGGGGCGCTCCATTTAGGATTTTAGTGTTACCGCACATTACTTGTCCTTGGCATTATTTTTATTAAACCCGGTATTGTTGCATTTTAATTCCTTGCCCTGTTTAATTGTTGGTGGTTCGGAAAACCTGCTTCGTGCTATCCGTCCAGGCAGGTAAGCTTCGCTACCCTCCACTACTCCTCGCTCATATAAAGAAGATCCGCCATAGTTGACTGAACGCCTCTGAGGTAAGCTCGGTCGGTCATTCGTCCGAGACCGGTCTTTATCGGCACGGACACGACAATACTTACCTCACGCAGCCAACTTGGTCTTCTGTTTTTGAAGGGTTTTTTTTTTCAATGATTCACGATGGCTGCCAGACAACCTGAGCGATGACATCATAAATTTACATTCTCTTATGTAAATGTGGGTAGATCACACTATAAATTTCAAACCGATCAGACGAAGCGTTGTCCCTGTCCAATTATGATGTCATAATTAATTCACCAATGATGTCATCTTTAACAACAGTTATTCCCCATGTGGAGTTCTTTACAACGAGCCATGTTTAAATTTTTTCCATTGAGCGGTTTCGGAGATATAGAGGTGCAACCTTTTCGTTTTTTCCAAGATGGCGCCTGTAGCATGTGACCTATGACGTCATAATTATCATTTTAAAAATCCACAGGAGGAGGTGCTCTTATGGTGAAAATGTATTGTCCATTGGAAAAACAGTTGCAGAGAAAAAATTTCATACTGATTGGTTGAAGCGTTGTACTTGTTGAATTATGAAGTCATAACGAAGGCACCGATGACATCATCATTAACATATCTTGTTCCCCATGGGGAGTACTTGACAATGCACCATGTTTCAATTTTTTCTATGGCGTGGTTTCAGAGGTGGAGGTGCAAGGTTTTTCGTTTTTTTTCCAACATGGCGCCTGTACCATGTGATTTATGACTTCATAATTTTCTTCTTTTTTAAATCTAAAGGAGGCGCGCTCCAATGTTGAAAATTTTGTGTCAAACGGACGTACGGTTGCAGAGGTATATGAATTTTAAAAACACAGACACATACAGTCGTGGCCAAAAATATTGGCACCCTTGCACTTTTTTCAAATAATGCACCATTTCTTCCACAAAATTGTTGAAATAAAGAAAAAATTGGTATCCACATTTGTATTTCTTTGATTTGCAGTGGAATAAAACAAAAAAAAGCTGAATTTTTTTTCGAAATCTTAACTTATTCCATACATAAATCCTAAAATGGCCGGGACAATATTATTGGCACATTGTAGAAGTTATTAGAAATAATTCTTCGAAATGGATTTCATTCGTAGAAATGGAATAGTTGTTAGAAATGGATTTCAAGCAGGTGATTCTCCTTTACTTTGGAATTGAACTCACCCGTGGTGAGTTGCAGGTGCCTGCAATATAAAAATCACTCATTCAACCAGTGTGAATGGAGAAAAGGAGTCATTCTGCTGTTTTATGTCACTGTGTGTACCACAATGAGCATGGAGAAAAGAAAGAAAACCAGAGAATTGTCTGAGGAAGTCAGACAATACTGTAGCTAAGCATGGACAATCTCAAGGCTACAAGTCCATCTCCAGAGATCTTGATGTTCCTGTGTCCATCGTATGCAATGTTATCAGGAAGTGTAAAGCCCATGGCACTGTAGCCAACCTCCCTGAATGTGTCCACAAGAGAAAACTTGATCGAAGATTGCAGCGAAGGATTCAAGGAGACCCAGGAGGACCCCACTGTTAAGAAAGCCTGACTGGAGTTTGCCAAAACACCAGAACAAGCCAAAATCCTTCTGGAATAATGCAATGTCCTGTGGACAGATGAGACCAAAATAGAGCTCTTTTTTTTTCGGTAAAGCACATCATCTCTATGTTTACAGGAAAAAAAAATCCTTCAAAGAAAAGATCACCTTCCCTACAGTCAAACATGGAGGAGGTTCAGTGATGTTTTGGGGTTGCTGTGCTGCCTCTGGCACTGGGTACCTTGAATGTGTGCATGGCATCGTGAAATCAGGAGATTACCAAGGCATTTTGGAGCGCAATGTTCAACCCAGTGTCAGAAAGCTGGGACTCCGTCGAAGATCATGGGTCTTGCAGCAGGACAATGACCCCAAACACATTTCAAAAAGCACCCAGGAATGGTTCAAGACAAAACGCTGGACTGTTCTGAAGTGGCCAGCAATGAGTCCAGATCGAAATCCCATTGAACATCTGTGGGGAGATCTGAAAACAGCAGTTGGGAGAAGGCACCCTTCAAATCTGGGAGAACTTGCACAAGAAGAGTGGACCAAACTGCCAGTATAGAGGTGTCGGAAGCTCATTCATTGCTATAGGAAGCGCTTGTCTGCAGTTATTTTGTCCATAGGCTGTGCTATCAAATATTAAGTCGAGGGTGTCAATAATTTTGTGAATGGCATTTGTTTTTATTTTCTGATTTAAAAGGATATATTAAGTTTTGAATCAAAAATAAAGGTTCTGTAATATTAACAGTGAAATAAAGAATTGTGGAGACCAAATACTTTAGTCAATTTCAACTGACCTTTTGAGAAAATTGTAAGTTATTTGAAAAAAGTGCGAGGGTGCCAATATTTTTGGCCACGACTGTACGTACGTACGCACACTCAACTGATCGATTAACCTCGCTTTTCACTTCGCGAGCGCAGGGTAATCGGCAAAAAGTACCAACGCATAATCTATCTATAATTCCAGTAATCTCTGTGTGTGTGTGTATGTGTGTGTCTGTGTGTGTGTATGCGACCGCTGTTTCTCGACAACTACCGGTCCGATATACTTGAAACTTGCCAGGTATATTGCTGGGGACCCGAGGATGTGCCTTTTCAAGGTTTCATATTAATCGGACAAGTAGTTACCGAGCTATGGCGATTTCTTTACCAAACTCCGCAAGCCGTTCGCTTTGGACCAAACCATTGCATGTAAATAGAGGGGGGGGATTGTCAGTTGTCACCGTACTCGCAAGCCGTTCGCTTTGGACCAAACCATTTCATGTAAATAGAGGGGGGGGGATTGTCACCGTACTCGCAAGCCGTTCGCTTTGGACCAAACCATTTCATGTAAATAGAGGGGGGGGATTGTCACCGTACTCGCAAGCCGTTCGCTTTGGACCAAACCATTTCATGTAAATAGAGGGGGGGATTGTCACCGTACTCGCAAGCCGTTCGCTTTGGACCAAACCATTTCATGTAAATAGAGGGGGGGGGTTGTCACCGTACTCGCAAGCCGTTCGCTTTGGACCAAACCATTTCATGTAAATAGAGGGGGGGGATATAATTTTAGATATATATATAGTACGGGCATGCCCTAGTAAAACAAATTCTCAAATCATCCCTCTCACCAATTAACAAAATCAAAGCTATAAACCAACTTGCAGTACCGGTATTCCAGTATAGCCATGCAATTATAAACTGGCCACAATCGGATTTCAACAACTTAGACACCAAAACAAGGAAACTTCTAAATATTCATCATCTATTGTTGCGTTTGTGGGGGTAGAGATGAATCTCATAGGAATGCATGATTGTGTAAATTAACATGGACCGTGTGACACGAAGAAGAAGAATCTCGATGTAACTAAGTAGGGAATCTGTATAGAATAACATTGTATATGTGTCGCCATTCGAGGGGTGGAGCTATGCTAATTAGGTAGGGCTTGAGGATAATCCCCAGTGAACGGTCGCATTGTTGGCTCTCTTGGTCCTGGCTGCATGGCGATCGGTTGCATTCCTGGCTCGTGTGCGATCGTGGAGAGGAGGAGGAAGAAGCAGACTCGTGCTCTCGCTCTCTTGTGTCGGCTTTGGGATCGAACAGGTGTACGTTTGGCTGCCTGCTGCACGGCTCGGTTTGCTGGCATGATTGGCAGGCGCTATTGTTCGGGCATTTCGACGCGCGGTCCTCTCAGCGACCGATCCCAATGAAGTACTCTTCGAGACGAGAGCTGAATGCCAAATCAAAGGGGAGATTTCCTTTTTATTTTATTTCTCCCTGTGTCGTGTAATTGTCTGAGTGGAGACATCTCAAATTAGGATTTAGTTGTTACTTCAACATGAATTTTTACCTCTGCCTTATTTCATTAAATTCATTATTTGTTGCATTTTACTTTTGTGTCGTGTCCGGTTACTTGTTTGTGGGTTTGAGTAGTAAACCCCGTGGCGGCCGTCTGATCAGGTATGGCTTTTGGCCTTTTCCGCGTGTGCAAAAAGATAATTCCGCCAAGTCCGGTTATATGCCTCGGAATTAAAGCAACCTTCGGCTATCTGTCCAAGGCTGGTCCTCATCGGCTACGGACTTGACACTATTCTACAAAATCCAATGCATTCTGAGGTTTTACTTGCCAAGACAAGAAGGAGGAGGCGGTGTAATGGAGCGGTATCGGTATCAGCAGATATACTCTGACAAATGGAAGAATGACAAAAGAGCAGGAAGATTTAAAAAAAAAGAGTTTGACAGACCATGGATCGACAAGGAAGGCTCATTGGAATGGCTAAGAAGTGGTCAAATTAATTGAGATGGGGAACAAATGCCCAAGACAAAGGACACTACACTAATGGCTCTAAGAAAATGCCGGGATTGAGCCAATCGGACAAATGCAGGTTTTGTGGAGTAGAAACAGAAAGTACCGGTCACCTCCTTTCGGGATGTAAAAAAAACTCATGTCGTAACAGTTGTACAGAGAAGACATGACAGCATCTGTCATGGTCATTCTTCTCTCGTTGGTCATTCTTCTCTCTTGTATGGACTTTTTGTTGTGATGTAGGCATAAGTAATCCACTGGAACATCTGTAAACATTTCAACATTCCGGTCCCAGAACAATCATGGAAACACAAACCAAAGTTGATCCTTGAAAATGAACCAATAGTGCTCACACCTGACAAGATGATGCCATCAAATGCAGACATTGCGGCCGGACATAGTGCTCAAACACAAAAAGGAAAGGTTGACTGTTAATTGAGGATTCAGTTCCCAATGACTGGATTAAATGCTTCAAAAACCAGGAAAATGCTCAAATACCAGGATCTGAAAAATGAGGTCAAGAGGTCTTGGGAATTGAAGAAAGCTGAAATTGTACCAGTGATAGTCGGAGCAACAGGGATGATCAAGAAAACCCTTACTGAGTACTTAAAAAGTATTATGGGGAATATCACTACAAACGTGCTACAAGTGGCGGCTGTCAGAGGTTCAGTGTGGATTCCAAAAAGAGTCCTTGGAACAAAGCTATGAGAATGAGGTTTCACAATCTGGTTCATGAATAATGATCCTTTACCGAAAAAGGAGGTGGAAATTTTGAGTTCTGGGAGAACTTCCTCCCACATCCTAAAACCCGTATTATGGAGATAACGACCAACGGAAGAAACCTTACAAGTGCTTCTGTGCCCCCAAGGCCTTTTGTTTCCTTGAACTGGCTGTCCAGGCCTGATGTTCGATTGAGGTACAAGTCATTTGAAATTAGGTTTGGATTCCAGCTATAACTCGCCTACACTTTGGTAAAGACACAGCTGCAGTACCTTATGTTTTTATGTTGTATGCTTCATGTGACATACCTCTCTCTAAGAAACAAAAATCAAACCTATAAACCAACACATAGTACCAGTGTTCTAATATAGTTGTGGAATAGTAAACTGGCCTCGATTGGAAATCAACAAACTAGATACCAAAAGAAGGAAACTTCTCACTATCCACAAAATGCTCTAAAAACCCCAGTTCATCCTGAGAATGTACCGGCCGAGACGAGAATAAGGTGCTAGCCTTGTGGAGCTCAACCAAGTGCACAGAATGACAACTGTCGGATTGGATGAGTGCATGAAAAGCTCAACAGATTACCAAATCCAATTTGTTCCCAACAATTGCAAATAAGACGATGGGAAAATATAATCCGAAATATCAACAAATGCACACTTGCAATTGGGAGAACAATAAAAGAGCAGGGAGATTTAAAAAAGAGTTGGAACTATTGGGCATGGAGGCTCATGAGAGAGGTTAATAAAAGGTCAGCTCGACGAGGATGGCGAACGAGTCGTAATCAATTCCCAGTACCAAGGACACTAAAAAATTGTTTTTAAGAAAATGTCAAAAATGAGTCATTCGGAAAAATGTAGGTTCTCCAAGAGCCAAGTAATGCTCTAGAAAAGTTCATATTGTTACATATTTATGTGAATGTATGTGAATTACTATTCAGGTCTTTGCTTATCAATGTGGACTTGATTAAAGGTTGTTGTGATTAAAGGGTCAGGGGCCCTTCTGGGAAAAAGGAGACCGGAAACGGAAGAAGAAAAGACACGAGGTCCTGGAGAAGCGAGGATTCTTCTTCTTCCTCACCGAGCTCGGACGCGAGCGGTATCGATTGAGCAACGTAACAGAATCGGCCTTTAAAAGCCCGTCTGGCGAGAGGAGTTACCGGGACGTGTAACTACCCTTTGACACGTCAAGTCGCCGTGGGTTCGTGCACGGAACCAAGCAGCTGGCACAGTTCGCCTCACCGTCTACAAGGCCGCGTACGGGTCGCACCTTGGGCCGCGCGCGCTGGGCAAGCCGCGTGTTGCTTTGCCTGCTTTGCTGTACCCGCTTTGCTTGGCCAGGAGGTGCGCGCTGCAGCCGTTGTTCCCGGTACGAGACGTGCCCGGTGAAAGCACGTCAGGAAGGGTCCGTTCAACCGCCCACGTGCGGAGATCGAACTACCGGAGTACGGAGACATTGAGAGAGACATTGACCATGGAGGGAGTCGGGAGTGGGGCTCACGTGAGGAATGTATAAGATGGCCATCTTCGAGTTATTATAGATGAGTTTACATCTTTGTACTATTGATTGCTGATTGTGGATGGTTGTTGATTGCTCGGGGAATATATCATTGATTATTCCGGATCCTTGGTGTGGGGTTTCTTATTGGTTGGAATTCAGATTTATGCGTTACTAAAGAGCATAAATAATAGATCTTTCTGGCGGAGTTCCTCTCACGGTCCGGGGGTCACCGAGACCAGGTAGTCACCGGGAGGACCACGTAACAGAATTGGGGGCTCGTCCAAATTACGATTTGCGGATTCGCAATTGGGTCTACGTCCGGGATCTAAAATTGTATAAAATAATAAAATAATATTTTTATTAATTAAAATTTATTAATTAAGTATTAATTGGTACATTTTTGGAGAAATTGGGGTAAAGTCTTGGGTGAAGGTTAACAGGTGTTAACGATAGGCACCATGGCGTTTGTGGCACAGAACTTTGCGGTAACCCCGAGTGAGGCACAGTTCCGAGCGTTACTAAAGTCGGACCTCTTGAAATTGGCCAAACATTTTAACTTGGAGGTCCGAACTAATTTGAGGAAGGCAGAGTTGCAGACCACGGTGATACAGTCTATGGTGGGATTAGGAACATCGGACGAGTTAGCCTGGCAGTGGCTACCCGAAGAACCAGAAGACGTTGAGCTCCGGAAACTGGAGTTGCAATTACGGAGCCAGGAACGGATCAAAGAAGAAGAAAGGAAAGCAGAAAAGGAAAGAGCAGAAGAATCGCCCCTCCCCTCCTAGACTCCTGCCTCACCCCTCCCCTCCAAATCTCCCCCATATCCCATCCCTTTCAAATCCCTCCCCTTGTCCCTTCCCTCCCAAACTCCCCCCTCACCCCTCCCCTTCAAATCTCCCCACCCTCATTGCTTCTCAATTTCCCCCCTCTCCCCCTCCTCAAAGCATCCTCCCTGCTTCTTCCCCCTTCCAACTCTCACCTCCATCTCCCCCAACCTTCTGCCTCGCTCTTCCCCCTCCTCAAATAACACCTCATTGTGCCTCACCCAATCACCATCAAACCTTTTGTCCGCCCCATCCTTCCCTTTCTCCGAGCTATTCTGAAATCTCTGACACACCTTCAACAGCTCCCCCTTCCTCTTCATTAACGGTATGGACCTCAAACATCCGGGGCCTTCGTTCAAACTTAACTGATCTCTCCATACAGGTTGCTTCTGTCAAACCAGACGTGATCTGCTTAACAGAAACTTTCCTCCTTTATGATGTCTCTGATTCCTTAGTATCTCTCCCGGGCTACTCCCTCCTCCGGTATGATAGACCTGAGCCTCGTCCTGGAGGCGGGGTTGCTATCTTTATCAAAAACTCTCTTCCTCACTCGCCCTCCACTGCACTCTCTCCACCTCACCCCCAGGAATACCTCTGGCTACGGCTTCCCCTTCGCTCCCACCTCTTGTTCATATGTGTGTTGTACCGTCCACCAAACAGTGATGACTCCATCTACATCTCGCTGTCTGATAATATGGACCAACTTCTATCTACTCATCCCAACTCTCTCTTCCTCATATGTGATGATTTCAACTGTCATCATGCCAGTTGGCTGGGTGTGGGTACCTCTCTCACTAGCCATGGCTCCTCAGCAAAGGACTTCTGCGACTCACTGGGACTGACACAATCTGTCAATTTCCCGACCCGGATCTCAGTCAACGGAACATCTTCTCTTCTGGACTTGGTTATGACTAACTTCCCTGAAAATGTCTGCTGCTCTTCTTCTGCTCCAATCGGATCATCTGATCATGTGCTTGTTAAAGTGGACATCTCTCTGACCATCCTCAGGGAGCCTGCTCAGCGTCGACGAGTCTGGCATTTCACTCAGGCCAACTGGCACGGTCTTCAAGCAGCCATCAATCATCTGGACTGGTCTCCCATCTCTACCACCTCTGACATCAACTCATCCTGGGAATTCTTCCAAAGTAAATTGCTCTCTCTCTGATGCACAGATTTATCCCATCTCGTCTTCAGTTTTTTTTTTTTTTTTTTGTATACAAGATCGAGGCTCGTGAAAGAGCGAACATTAATCACACAGAAAGACAAACCGACACATAAAACATATAACATCGGGAGCGGTAGACAAGATGGGGAGAGAGGGGGAAGGACACAAACACAACATTTGAGAGCAGGGACCGAGAGACATGGAGACATCGAGAGATCTGAGAGAGGGCGAGGGCTTTGGGGGGGGGGGGCATGGGAAGGGGGCGGTGGGAGAGGTATAAAACATATGGACACTGCCAGGACTTCCAGGAAAGAAGCTGGAATTTCAAACAAGGTGGATCTGGGGTGAATTAGCGGGGGTAGAAAAGATCAAGGTTTTGGATGGGGGAAGATAAGAGATGGTGGTGAACAGCTGTTTTAAAGACCTGGAGGGAGGAGTGGGATTGAAGGGAGTGAGGGAGTTTGTTCCAGAGGCGGGAGAAAAGAGGAATGAAAGAGTGAAGGTGAGCAGAGAGCTGAGATTTCGGCAGTTTAACCATCAGAAGGTTGCTGGCAGATCTTGTGCGACCTGTAGGAATATTTGGGGGACAGAGCACAGAGAGAGCTGGGGGTGCAAGGCCGGAGAGGAGTCGGTAGAAGACAGAAAGACCACCTACCTGCCTGCGGTGAGTGAGTGAAAGGCCCTCAGAGATAGCTTCATCGCGGGAGATTCCAATAATTCTGAAAGCTTTGGTTTCAACAGCGTGAAGCCGAGCTAGGTGTGAGGCAGGAGCACCGGCCCATAGGGGAGAACAGTATTCCATTGAGCTGCGGATGAAAGCCTTGTATGTGGTGAGGAGCTCAGGTGTGCCGAGGAAGGACTTCGCACGACGGAGGATGCCCAGTCGGCGACTGGCTTTGGAGGCCAGCTTGGAAATGTGGTTTTCCCAAGAAAGATCATGGCAGATAGTGAGACCCAAAATCTTGAGCGACAGAACTTCTTGGAGAGGATTGTTGAGAAAGTAGATGGGAGGGTTGTCCAGTCGATCTTTTCGGAGAGACATAGTAAGAGTGTGAGATTTGTCAGGATTGAAAGACATGTTCCACTTGTTTGACCAGTCTGTGATTTTGTCCAGGTCTTCAGAGAGTGAGGAGGCAGCAGACTGCCGATCTGAGGGAAGAGGAATGGAGCGGCAGAGAGTGGAGTCATCAGCAAAGAGATAGAGAGGATTTTCGAGAGAGTCAGAGAGATCATTGATGAAGACCAGAAAAAGCACGGGGCCCAGAACACTGCCTTGGGGAACTCCTGCCTGAACAGGAAGAGGAGATGAGAGAAACCCATTCAGGGCCACACGTTGACGACGACTAGAGAGGAAGTCCGCCAGCCATGCGTGGAGATTTCCATGGATACCAAAGGAGGAGAGTTTGGTGAGCAGAGCGGGGTGCCAGACCGTGTCGAAGGCACGTGATATGTCGAGGGAGACAGCTCTAATTTCCTGTTTGGCATTGAGGACCTCCATCCATTGTTGAGACAGCAGAAGCAGCATGTCCAGAGTAGAGTGACCTGGTCTGAAACCAAATTGATGATCAGAGATCAAGCCATTGGAGAAGAGGAAAGATTTCATATCCGAAGTAATGATGGATTCCATGACTTTGCTGATAATTGGGAGAAGGCTGATTGGTCTGTAGTTGCTAGGATCTGTTTTTGCACCTTTTTTGTGCAAAGCGGTGATGTTGGCTGATTTCCAAGCAGATGGCAGTTGACCTTGAGCAAAAGAGAGGGTGAAGAGAACAGAGAGAGGGTGAGATAGAGCAGCAGAGCAGGATTTTAGGACCCGTGGGCTGATGCCGTCGGGTCCAGTTGCAGAATCAGAGTCGAGGGTTGACAGAAACTTTTCCACCTTGTCAGGAGGAAAGGACACGGAGTCCAGGAGCAGCAGGGTACGACTGGGTATGGTGGGTACAGAGAGGGATGGGTTTGGGACACAAGATTTAGAGGCAAACACAGAGTTGAGGCATTCAGCTTTTTCACGTGCGGAGTCAGCTGTGTAGCCGTTTGAGGTAAGGGAGGGGATGGAGGCGGAACAAACACCAGAAACGGATTTGACCAGACGCCACCAGGATTTGGAAGAGGGAGACAGATAAGAGAGTTCGGTCTTGAGAACGGAGAGATATTGTTTCCTGGCTCTCCTGAGGGTGGACACACACTTGTTTCGGGCTTTGTGAAAGGAAATGAGATTTCCTTCCGTTGGATTTGCTTTCCAGGAGACGAAGGCAAGTTGTTTCTGGGCAACAGCCTCACCACAAGATTCCGTGTACCATGGACGGGAGGAAGGGTATGACAACTGAAGACGAGATGGGATAAATCTGTGCATGAGAGAGAGCAATTTACTTTGGAAGAATTCCCAGGATGAGTTGATGTCAGAGGTGGTAGAGATGGGAGACCAGTCCAGATGATTGATGGCTGCTTGAAGACCGTGCCAGTTGGCCTGAGTGAAATGCCAGACTCGTCGACGCTGAGCAGGCTCCCTGAGGATGGTCAGAGAGATGTCCACTTTAACAAGGACATGATCAGATGATCCGATCGGAGCAGAAGAAGAGCAGCAGACATTTTCAGGGAAGTTAGTCATAACCAAGTCCAGAAGAGAAGATGTTCCGTTGACTGAGATCCGGGTCGGGAAATTGACAGATTGTGTCAGTCCCAGTGAGTCGCAGAAGTCCTTTGCTGAAGAGCCATGGCTGGTGAGAGAGGTACCCACACCCAGCCAACTGGGATGGTGACAATTGAAATCACCACATATGAGGAAGAGAGAGTTGGGATGAGTCGATAGAAGTTGGTCCATATCATCAGACAGCGAGATGTAGATGGAGTCATCACTGTTTGGTGGACGGTACAACACACATATGAACAAGAGGTGGGAGCGAAGGGGAAGCCGTAGCCAGAGGTATTCCTGGGGGTGAGGTGGAGAGAGTGCAGTGCAGGGCGAGTGAGGAAGAGAGTTTTTGATAAAGATAGCAACCCCGCCTCCAGGACGAGGCTCAGGTCTATCATACCGGAGGAGGGAGTAGCCCGGGAGAGATACTATGGAATCAGAGACATCATAAAGGAGGAAAGTTTCTGTTAAGCAGATCACGTCTGGTTTGACAGAAGCAACCTGTATGGAGAGATCAGTTAAGTTTGAACGAAGGCCCCGGATGTTTGAGGTCCATACCGTTAATGAAGAGGAAGGGGGAGCATCAGATACAGAACAGGGGGGAGGAGGGGTAGGGTAAGATGTGGAAGAGGTGGAAGAGATAGGGAGAGCTGTTGAAGGTGTGTCAGAGATTTCAGAATAGCTCGGAGAAAGGGAAGGATGGGGCGGACAAAAGGTTTGATGGTGATTGGGTGAGGCACAATGAGGTGTTATTTGAGGAGGGGGAAGAGCGAGGCAGAAGGTTGGGGGAGATGGAGGTGAGAGTTTGAAGGGGGAAGAAGCGGGGAGGACGCTTTGAGGAGGGGGAGTGAGAGGGGGGAAATTGAGAAGCAATGAGGGTGGGGAGATTTGAAGGGGAGGGGTGAGGGGGGAGTTTGGGAGGGAAGGGACAAGGGGAGGGATTTGAAAGGGATGGGATATGGGGGAGATTTGGAGGGGAGGGGTGAGGCAGGAGTCTTGGAGGGGAGGGGCGAGGGGGCGTCTTGGCGGGGAGGGGTGAGGGGGTAGTTTAGGAGGGAGGGGGCAAGGGGGGAGATTTGAAAGGGATGGGTGATGGGGAAGATTTGGAGGGGAGGGGTGATGGGGAAGATTTGGAGGGGAGGGGTTATGGGGAAGATTTGGAGGGGAGGGGTGAGATTGGATTTTTGAAAGTGTACGATTTATGGGAAACGAACATTTATTGCAAAATGAGTTTCTTGTGACCTTCGAGTTAAAAATACGTTTAAGGACGCTGGATGGAGGATGGAGTGCAGGAGAGTTTAGGGAATGTAGAAAAAAGGCACTATAGGAGATGGATATTTTTTTTGGGATGAATTGATTTGGTGAGCAAGTCGAAAGCAGCCTTTTAAAGAAGAAGAAGAAAAAGGTGTTATAAAATATGATGGAATACATAACTTGAGGGGAAAGTGTAAACATTGAAGGTTAATGAGTGAAAACTATCTGGGGAAATGGGGGAGAAACACGTGGTCGAAGAACGAACGAACGAATAAGAATGAATAAACGAATGAGAACAGAGAAGGAAATGTTTTTTTTTTTTTTTTTTTTTTTTTTTTGAGTTGAGATTTACACAAGGAAGTAGGCTATGGGTGAAAAGCCTGGGAATACAGAGAACGAAAGTTATTGGATCACAAACGACGGACCGCTGAGAGAAAAACAAAGCCTCAAGGTTGTACAGTGCACACTGTACAAGGCCTCAAGACACGACACGGCAAACAGACGATCAATTTATGAAAGATAAACACCGAGAAACAACCAAAGTTGCACACAATAACTTCACACACAGAAAGATAAATACAGTTTCGACAAAATACAATTGTGAACAGACTTAACTTCGAAAAACGTGGAGACCGTGTGGAGCTTCGAAAATCCCTCCCACCGTCTCCGAGATCTCGCGAGATCTCCAGTTGTCATACCCTTCCTCCCGTCCATGGTACACGGAATCTTGTGGTGAGGCTGTTGCCCAGAAACAACTTGCCTTCGTCTCCTGGAAAGCAAATCCAACGGAAGGAAATCTCATTTCCTTTCACAAAGCCCGAAACAAGTGTGTGTCCACCCTCAGGAGAGCCAGGAAACAATATCTCTCCGTTCTCAAGACCGAACTCTCTTATCTGTCTCCCTCTTCCAAATCCTGGTGGCGTCTGGTCAAATCCGTTTCTGGTGTTTGTTCCCCCTCCATCCCCTCCCTTACCTCAAACGGCTACACAGCTGACTCCGCACGTGAAAAAGCTGAATGCCTCAACTCTGTGTTTGCCTCTAAATCTTGTGTCCCAAACCCATCCCTCTCTGTACCCACCATACCCAGTCGTACCCTGCTGCTCCTGGACTCCGTGTCCTTTCCTCCTGACAAGGTGGAAAAGTTTCTGTCAACCCTCGAGTCTGATTCTGCAACTGGACCCGACGGCATCAGCCCACGGGTCCTAAAATCCTGCTCTGCTGCTCTATCTCACCCTCTCTCTGTTCTCTTCACCCTCTCTTTTGCTCAAGGCCAACTGCCATCTGCTTGGAAATCAGCCAACATCACCGCTTTGCACAAAAAAGGTGCAAAAACAGATCCTAGCAACTACAGACCAATCAGCCTTCTCCCAATTATCAGCAAAGTCATGGAATCCATCATTGCTTCGGATATGAAATCTTTCCTCTTCTCCAATGGCTTGATCTCTGATCATCAATTTGGTTTCAGACCAGGTCACTCTACTCTGGACATGCTGCTTCTGCTGTCTCAACAATGGATGGAGGTCCTCAATGCCAAACAGGAAATTAGAGCTGTCTCCCTCGACATATCACGTGCCTTCGACACGGTCTGGCACCCCGCTCTGCTCACCAAACTCTCCTCCTTTGGTATCCATGGAAATCTCCACGCATGGCTGGCGGACTTCCTCTCTAGTCGTCGTCAACGTGTGGCCCTGAATGGGTTTCTCTCATCTCCTCTTCCTGTTCAGGCTGGAGTTCCCCAAGGCAGTGTTCTGGGCCCCGTGCTTTTTCTGGTCTTCATCAATGATCTCTCTGACTCTCTTGAAAATCCTCTCTATCTCTTTGCTGATGACTCCACTCTCTGCCGCTCCATTCCTCTTCCCTCAGATCGGCAGTCTGCAGCCTCCTCACTCTCTGAAGACTTGGACAAAATCACAGACTGGTCAAACAAGTGGAACATGTCTTTCAATCCTGACAAATCTCACACTCTTACTATGTCTCTCCGAAAAGATCGACTGGACAACCCTCCCATCTACTTTCTCAACAATCCTCTCCAAGAAGTTCTGTCGCTCAAGCTTTTGGGTCTCACTATCTGCCATGATCTTTCTTGGGAAAACCACATTTCCAAGCTGGCCTCCAAAGCCAGTCGCCGACTGGGCATCCTCCGTCGTGCAAAGTCCTTCCTCGGCACACCTGAGCTCCTCACCACATACAAGGCTTTCATCCGCAGCTCAATGGAATACTGTTCTCCCCTATGGGCCGGTGCTCCTGCCTCACACCTAGCTCGGCTTCATGCTGTTGAAACCAAAGCTTTCAAAATTATTGGAATCTCCCGCGATGAAGCTATCTCTGAGGGCCTTTCACTCACTCACCGCAGGCAGGTAGGTGGTCTTTCTGTCTTCTACCGACTCCTCTCCGGCCTTGCACCCCCAGCTCTCTCTGTGCTCTGTCCCCCAAATATTCCTACAGGTCGCACAAGATCTGCCAGCAACCCTCTGATGGTTAAACTGCCGAAATCTCGGCTCTCTGCTCACCTTCACTCTTTCATTCCTCTTTTCTCCCGCCTCTGGAACAAACTCCCTCACTCCCTTCAATCCCACTCCTCCCTCCAGGTCTTTAAAACAGCTGTTCACCACCATCTCTTATCTTCCCCCATCCAAAACCTTGATCTTTTCTACCCCCGCTAATTCACCCCAGATCCACCTTGTTTGAAATTCCAACTTCTTTCCTGGAAGTCCTGGCAGTGTCCATATGTTTTATACCTCTCCCACCACCCCCTTCCCATGCCCCCTCCCCCCAAAGCCCTCGCCCTCTCTCAGATCTCTCGATGTCTCCATGTCTCTCGGTCCCTGCTCTCAAATGTTGTGTTTGTGTCCTTCCCCCTCTCTCCCCATCTTGTGTACCGCTCCCGATGTTATATGTTTTATGTGTCGGTTTGTCTTTCTGTGTGATTAATGTTCGCTCTTTCACGAGCCTCGATCTTGTATACAAAAAAAAAAGAAAAAAAAAAAGGAAAGCAGAAGAGAGGAGAGAAGAGAAACAAGCAGAGGAAAGGAGAGTGGAACGAGAACTCCAGGAAAGGTTAAAAGAAGAAGAAAGGAAAGCAGAAGAGAGGAGAGAAGAGAAACAAGCAGAGGAAAGGAGAGTGGAACGAGAACTCCAGGAAAGGTTAGCAGAAGAAGAAAGGAAAGCAGAAAAGGAAAGAGCAGAAGAAGAAAGGAAAGCAGAAAAGGAAAAAGCAGAAGAAGAAAGCAAAGCAGAAGAGAGGAGAGAAGAGAAACAAGCAGAGGAAAGGAGAGTGGAACGAGAACTCCAGGAAAGGTTAGAAGGGAGAAAAGCAGAGGAGAGGAGAGCTGCAAGGGACCTCGAAGCAGAGGAGAGAAAAGCGGAAAGGGAATTAAAGGAACGTGACATGGAGCTTCAGCAAGAAATTAAATTCAAGGAGCTGGAGTTAATGAGAGAACGGGGAGAGGTACCACCCTTGCTGACGGGGTCGACACCTATCCAGAACACCTGGGATGTGGGCAGACATGTGAGGCTGGTTCCACCCTTCAGTGAAAAGGAAGTCGCTAAATTTTTTCCACACTTTGAGAAAGTGGCTCGACAGTTAAACTGGCCGTAGGAGGCCTGGACCATACTAGTGCAAAGTGTGCTGGTGGGTAAAGCTCAAGAGATTTATTCGGCGCAACCAATGGACCAATGTGCAGATTATGAGGTATTGAAGAAGCACATCCTCAAAGCCTATGAGTTGGTTCCGGAAGCTTACCGGCAAAAATTCAGGAATGCCAGGAAGAGGGAGAGTGAGACCCATGTGGAGTTTGCTAGATTGAAAGAAAACATGTTTGATCGGTGGTGTGAGTCAAAAGGAGTTGGGAATGACTTCGAAGCATTGCGTGACCTGATGCTGGTGGAGGAATTTCAACAGTGTGTCCACGAGGACATCAAAGTGTACCTGCAGGAAAAGAAAGTACCGAAGTTGTGGGACGCAGCCACCATGGCCGATGATTATGCCTTAACACACCGGATAGGGGTCCACGAACCTAACTCCTCGCCTAGATCTCCGCAGGGGAGGTGTGGAACAGCAGGTGCGGAGAACGACAATACATGGCGGCGGCCTCGAGATGATTATGGGAACAACGCTGATACCCGAACGGTTCGAAATCAGGGTGCTACGGGCCCAAGACAAACTTATTTTTCGGGGGGCCCGAGGCAGACCACGAGTTTTTCCTCCGGGCCTACTTGCGCTTTTTGCAAGAAACCTGGACACTTGATGTCCAGTTGTTACCTCATGAAAAGGGAAAACCCAGAGAGGAGTCCGATTATTACCACTCCGAATGCGATGGCAAGCGTAAGAAATCGCCCACAGAAGAGTTACCAACCATTTATTTATGAGGGGTTGGTCTCACTCAAGGGAGACTTGACTAACCCAAGACCGGTTAGGGTTTTGAGGGACACGGGAGCCCATCAATCCTTAATGCTTGAAGGCATTGTGCCATTGTCAAAGAGTACCGCAACTGGTGATAGTGTTCGGTTACAAGGGATCGGTGGCTGTGTTAGTGCCCCACTTCATGTCATCCATTTGGAATCCGATTTGGTGTCAGGACCGGTCACCGTCGGTTTACAAGCCACGCTTCCTGTAGAGGGAGTATCTGTGATTATCGGGAATGATTTGGCCGGGGGGCAAATTTATGGTAACCCGAGGGTTGGTAAAGAGCACAGCAGGGAAAACAACACCACACCAGCTCGGGATGGCAACAAAAGTTCCAAGTTATTTGTAGGGGGACTGAACTTAAACACAGAGGAAGAAGTTCTGACCTCTGTCTTCAACAGATATGGGCCGCTGGTGGAAGTGCGGGTGGTAAAAGACAGGGAAATGTAACGGTCAAGAGGGTTCGGCTTTGTCACGTTTGCAAGCACCAGAGACGCCAGAGAGGCAGAGAAGAATTGGAATGGTAAGGATTTGGAGGGTCGGACCATAACAGTAGGGAAGGCATTTCGTAGGCGTCGAGAGGTCTACAGAAGAGGACCACTTGGCAGGAGTTTTGGGGTTGGCAGAAGCCGATATTACTATGGAGGCTCCCAGAGTTACGGCACCTCCCAAAAGAATGAATGTCAGAGCACTGGCCGAGAAGGAGACCGCCAGTCAGGTAACGGCTGGGACAAGGGGTCCCACCGTAACTGTTAGGAGTCTGGAGAAGTTGAAGCACTATATACGGGGGAGCCGTCGAGCCGAGGCTCCTACACGGACTAACCGTGAACGCCACGTTCTTAAAGGCGTCCAGGTAGTGAACTTTCCTGCACGGACTAACCGTGAACTCCACGTTCTTAAAGGCGTCCATGTAATGAACTTTCCTCCCCGGACTAACTGTGAACTCCACATTCCCTAAGGCGTCCATGTAGGAATACTCCGCTGGGCCTCCCGAAAAAGTGCTATAGAGAGGTTTAAATTTGGGGGCTTTGGGTCACCACCTCTTAACCGTCATTCAAGAGAAACTAGAAGTGGTTGACGCTTGGTCCAGAGGGAATTAATCTAGGGGATTGTGTGAAATTTTGTTGCTTTATTTTTAAGTGATGACTGTGCCCGGGGGGAACTGATGAGTTGGGGGGGAGGGGTGAGTTATCTGGTTTGTTTATCCAAGTTGGCCGGCAAAGAAAGTTTTCGCTCGGTTCAAACTTTCTTTCTTGAAGGGGGGGAGTGTTACATATTTATGTGAATGTATGTGAATTACTATTCAGGTCTTTGCTTATCAATGTGGACTCGATTAAAGGTTGTTGTGATTAAAGGGTCAGGAGCCCTTCTGGGAAAAAGGAGACCGGAAACGGAAGAAGAAAAGACACGAGGTCCTGGAGAAGCGAGGATTCTTCTTCTTCCTCGCCGAGCTCGGACGCGAGCGGTATCGATTGAGCAACGTAACAGAATCGGCCTTTAAAAGCCCGTCTGGCGAGAGGAGTTACCGGGACGTGTAACTACCCTTTGACACGTCAAGTCGCCGTGGGTTCGTGCACGGAACCAAGCAGCTGGCACAGTTCGCCTCACCGTCTACAAGGCCGCGTACGGGTCGCACCTTGGACCGCGCGCGCTGGGCAAGCCGCGTGTTGCTTTGCCTGCTTTGCTGTACCCGCTTTGCTTGGCCAGGAGGTGCGCGCTGCAGCCGTTGTTCCCGGTACGGGACGTGCCCGGTGAAAGCACGTCAGGAAGGGTCAGTTCAACCGCCCACGTGCGGAGATCGAACTACCGGAGTACGGAGACATTGAGAGAGACATTGACCATGGAGGGAGTCGGGAGTGGGGCTCACGTGAGGAATGTATAAGATGGCCATCTTAGAGTTATTATAGATGAGTTTACATCTTTGTACTATTGATTGCTGATTGTGGATGGTTGTTGATTGCTCGGGGAATATATCATTGATTATTCCGGATCCTTGGTGTGGGGTTTCTTATTGGTTGGAATTCAGATTTATGCGTTACGAAAGAGCATAAATAATAGATCTTTCTGGCGGAGTTCCTCTCACAGTCCGGGGGTCACCGAGACCAGGTAGTCACCGGGAGGACCACGTAACAATATGAAGGGGTGCCCCACATATACAGTGCATTCAGAAAGTATTCAGACCCCTTCACTTTTTTCACATTTTGTTATGTTGCAGCCTCATGCTGAAATCGTTTAAATTCATTTTTTCCCTCATCAATCTACACTCAATACCCCATAATGACAAAGAGAAAACAGGATTTTAGAAAGTTTTGCAAATTTATTAAAAATAAAAAACTGAAATATCACATTGACACAAGTATTCAGACCCTTTGGTATGACACTTGAAATTTCGCTCAGGTGCCTCCCATTTCTCTTGATCATCTTTGAGATGTTTCTACACCTTGATTGGAGTCCACCTGTGGTAAATTCAATTGATTGGACATGATTTGGAAAGGCACACACCTGTCTATATAAGGTCTCATGGCTGACAATGCATATCAGAGCAAAAACCAAGCCATGGGGTCGAAGGAACTGCCTGTAGAGCTCAGAGACAGGATTGTGTCGAGGCACAGATGTGGGGAAGCCTACAAAAAAAATTCTGCTGCGTTGAAGGTTCCCAAGAGCACAGTGGCCTGCATAATTCTTAAATTAAGAAGTTTGGAACAACCAGGACTCTTCCTGGAGCTGGCCGCCCGGCCAAACTGAGCAATCGGGGGAGAAGGGCCTTGGTAAGAGAGGTGACCAAGAACCCGATGGTCACTCTGGCTGAGCTCCAGAGATCCTGTGTGGAGATGGGAGAAACTTCCAGAAGGACAACCATCACTGCAACACTCCACCGATCTGGGCTTTATGGCAGAGTGGCCAGACGGAAGCCTCTCCTCAGTGAAAGACACATGAAAGCCCGCTTCGAGGTTGCAAAAAAGCACCTAAAGGACTCTCAGACTGTGAGAAACAGGATTCTGTGGTCTGATGAACCCAAGATTGAACTGTTTGGCCTCAATTCTAAGCGTCTTGTCTGGAGGAAACCAGGCACCGCTCATCACCTGCCCAATACCATCCCAATGGTGAAGCATGGTGTGGCAGCATCATGCTGTGGCAGTGTTTTTCAGCAGCAGGGACTGGGGGACTGGTCAGGGTGGAGGGAACAATGAACAGAGAAAAGTGCAGAGATATCCTTAATGAAAACCTGAAACCGAGCGCTCAGGACCTCAGACTGGGCCGAAGGTCACCTTCCAACAGGACAATGACCCTAAGCACACAGCCAAGACAATGCAGGAGTGGCTTAGGGACAACTCTGTGAAGGTCCTTGAGTGGCCCAGCCAGAGCCCTGACTTGAACCCAATAGAACATCTCTGGAGAGACCTGAAAATGGCTGTCCACCAACGGTCCCCATCCAACCTGATGGAGCTTGAGAGGATCTGCAGAGGAGAATGGCAGAAAATCCCCAAATCCAGGTGTGCAAAGCTTGTCGCGTCATACCCAAGGAGACTCGAGGCTGTAATCGCTGACAAAGGTGCTTCAACTAAGTACTGAGTTAAGGGTATGAATACTGTTATGTCGGTGGGGTAAAGGGATATCTAGAGTCAGGTAGATCTGAATATGTAACATGCTTCGTCTGTCGCGATAGGGAATCTAACCTGTAATAAGTTCTGTGTGTAGTCTGGTTTGTCGGTTAAGGAGTATACCTGTGAACATACCAGGATGTTCGTGTGCTCGGTAGTGATAGGGATTAAAGATAACAGCCTTGTGTGTCACACCTGGTAATCAAACCTTTGTCCCTTATGGCAATGCACACCAACATAAACACTTAGATAGGCCCTTAGTGCAACATTAAATAATTCCCTTTCCCTTACCACAACGACTTTGGAAGATGGGCAGGAAGCCAGATCCGGGCACCGCCGATGGTGGCTGCCGCTAGCTGCACCACCTGTTCGCATAGCAACATCGCGTGGGATGGGCTGTGACCACGCTACAGGGAGGCCTGTGATTGGTTGGCACGGAAGGCGCGAACCTCAGCCAATCAGCGCCGGAGGCACGAGGACGCAACTGAGGAGGAGGGGATTCATTGGAGGAAAGATGCTGCAAAGTTCGGGGAACGACGAGAAGCTTCGATCTGACGTCACCAGGCGAAGTGATATAAGGGGGCGCTGCACCGATTCGGGAGCTTTTTTCTCAGAGACGACATTGAAGCTAGCTCTCTTCGCCCGGTTCGTGCTTGACTTGGATCCTTCTCTTCCCTCGAGGCTTGGATCGTGCTTCGCGCTGCGCTTGGCTTGGATTCCTGTTGGCTCTGTTCCTCTCCTCGACGCTGTTCTCTCCTCCTGCAATCTCTCCGTTCCTGTCTCTTTGTGCCTCGTGTTGGAGATCAACCTTGTGTGGAGCTCGCTAGCCTGTGTTGGACGCATGGTGCTTTGGTGCGTTGGACGCATGGTGCTTTTGGATTGGTGCTCGGAGGCGGATGGAGGGAGCCGCATGGGACGACGATGGACAAGACTACAGACGAGATAAGGCTGCACTCACACCCCACATTGACACGTACATGACGTTTTCTTTTATTAATTCATTTTCCCTTGTTCGTTTCTGAAGTCGGTGTGTGGGATCCCAATCTAGAAATTAGATGTATCGTCGCGGTTCCCTGTCCCGATCCTGATTGCAAATAAACCCTTGTATTATTTTCCATTCCCTGCAAATCTTGCGTCCGTTTGAGTTCGTTCCCCTTCCACAGTTACGCGCTTTTACCGCTTCTTCCTCTTCCCTTCTTCCCGCGTTACATAAGTAAAATCCGTGTTTGGTCATCGCCTCCAGTCGATCCGTTTGGTCCATCCGTGGTCCTTGGTGTTAACCGGAGGGATTCGCACGACAATACTTATGTCAATGTGATATTTCAGTTTTTTCTTTTTAATAAATTTGCAAAACTTTCTAAAATCCTGTTTTCTCTTTATCATTATGGGGTATTGAGTGTAGATTGATGAGGGAAAAAATGAATTTAAACGATTTCAGCAAAAGGCTGCAACATAACAAAATGTGAAAAAAGTGAAGGGGTCTGAATACTTTCTGAATGCACTGTATTAATTAAAATACATTTACTTCTTCATGTAGGTGTATGAATCAAATTGGCACCCCTTTATATGAACTTTTCTAGAACATTACTTGGTTCCTCCTAATAACACAAGGGCAGTGCAGCATGCACACGAGATTTTTGAATGAACCTTATTATCTATTGTTCGATATTTTCTATAAGCTATGGAATGCCCCTTCTTTTTTATACTTTGCCACATGGCACATACCCTGATAGAAAGGGGCCTTTTCTATGCCCCTGGCATTTTACCCAAGAATACCATAAGAGGAGAGTTTGGTGAGCAGAGCTGGGTGCCAGACCGTATCGAAGGCACGTGATATGTCAAGGGAGACTGCTCTGATTTCCTGTTTGGCATTGAGGACCTCCATCCATTGTTGAGACAGCAGAAGCAGCATGTCCAGGGTAAATTGGCCTGGATTGAATCCAAATTGATGCTCTGAGATCAAGCCATTGGAGAAGAGGAAGGATTTAATGTTTGGAAGCGATAATGGATTCCATGACTTTGCTGATGATTCGGAACAGGCTGATTGGTCTGTAGTTGCAAGGATGTGTTTTGCACCTTTTTGTGTAAGGTGGTAATGTTGGCTGAATTCCAATCAGATGGAAGATGACCTTGAGCATAAGAGAGGGTGAAGAGAACAGAGAAAGGGTGTGATAGAGCAACAGAGCATGATTTTAGGACCAGTGGGCTGATGCCGTCTGGTCCAGTCGCAGAATCAGAGTGAGGTGGGTACAGAGAGCGATGGGTTTGGGACACAAGATTTTGAAGCAAACACAGAGTTGAGGCAGTCAGCCTTATGACGTGCAGTGTCAGCTGTGTAGCCATTTGAGGTAAGGGAGGGGATGGAGGGGGGACAAACACCAGAAACAAACTTGACAAGATGCCACCAGGATTTGGAGGAGCAAGACAGGTTTGAAAGTACTGTCTTGAGAGCAGAGAGATATTGTTTCCTGGCTCTCCTGAGGGTAGACACACTTGTTCCGAGCTTTGTGGAAGGAACTGAGATTGCCTTCAGTTAGATTTTCCTTCCTCACCCCAAGCTTCAGTGTGCCATGGGTGGGAGGAAGGGTATGACAACTGAAGACGAGATGGGATAAATCTGTGCATGAGAGAGAGCAGTTTGCTTTGGAAGAATTCCCAGGAAGAATTGATGTCAGAGGCAGTAGAGATGGGAGACCAGTCCAGATGATTGATGGCTGCTTGAAGACCATGCCAGTCGGCCTGAGTGAAATGCCAGACTAGTCGACGCTGGGGAGGCTCTCTGAGAATGGCCAGAGAGATGTCCACTTTAACAAGCACATGATCAGATGAGCCGATTGGAGCAGAAGAAGAGCAGCAGACATTTTCAGGGAAGTTTGTCATAACCAAGACTAGAAGAGAAGATACTCCATTGACTGAGATCCGGGTCGGGAGATTGCTAGATTGTGTCAGTCCCAGTGAGTCGCAGAAGTCCTTTGCTGAGGTGCCATGTCTAGTGTGAGAGGAACCCACACCTAGCCAGCTGGCATGATGACAGTTGAAGTTGCCACAAATGAGGAAGAGAGAGTTGGGCTGAGCAGATAGAAGTTGGTCCATGTTGTCAGAGAGCGAGATGTAAATGGAGTCGTCACTGTTTGGTGGACGGTACAACATATATATGAACAAATGGTGTGGGCGGAGGGGAAGCCGTAGCCAGAGGTACTCCTGGGGGTGTGGTGGAAAACTGTTGACAGTGTGTCAGAGATTACAGAAGAGCTAAGAGAGAGGGCAGGATTACGAGGACAAAAGGCTAGGTGGCAAAGGGATGAGGCACAGTGAGGACTGAGGAGTAATATGAGGGGGGGGGGGGGCAGGGAAAGCAGAAGATTGGAGGAGGTGGAGGAATGAGTTGGAAGAGAGAGGAAGGGGGAGAAGGCAGCTTTGTGGATGAGCAAAGAGGCAACTTTGAGTTAAGAGGAGGGGTGAGTGGAGATTTTAAGGGGAGGGGTGAGCGAAGAGTTTTGAAGGGGAGGGGTAGAGGGAAGGTCGTGATGGAATGGGGTAAGAGGGAGTGGATATGGAGTGGGATGCTGGTAAGAGATTGGTCGGACAGGGGCAAGTGCAAGTAGGGGAGGGAACAGACAGGGAAGGGTTTGACACTGAAGATGCACAAAAGGAACAATTGATGAAATACAAATATCCATTGACAACTGGGTTTTTTGAGATTTTCAAGGCAGAGATATGTTTGTAAATGTTAGAGGAGGGGTGATATAAAGGCAGGTTAAGAGATTGTAGAAACGAATAACTATAAGAGATTCAATTTTCTGAATCAGAATGATTAAAAGTGCGATTTTAAAACAGCCTTTTGAAAAGAAAGAAGAGTGAGTTGTAATAGAAAAGAGAATACAACACAGGAGAAGGAAGTTTAAACATTTTGTAACAAAACCGTAAAGACCATCTGGGTATTCACCGAAATGAGGGCAAGGAGGCTGGGAGGACGAAGAATGCAGACAGGTTCAAAAAGGAGGAAGAAAAGAGCAATAAAGGAGATTAACAAGCCAAGTGGAGCCATAACTCAAATTTTGCACAACATAACTCAAATTAGAAGCACCTGATGATTTCTCTCAAAATACTTGTCTCTCTTGTGGTCTCTCTCATGTGACCTGTAATCAAGATCGAATGTAACAGTTGGTTGACAGTTAACACGAGCAGAGCAATCCAGCGACCCTATTCCTGTCAAACTTATTAGTCCCCTACCGGTGTACACCGGAGGGGACTATAGGTTTGCACGCCGTCCCTCCGTCTGTCTGTCAGTCCGTCAGTCTGTCACGCAAAGAACAGTTTTCCGGACTTTTTTTCTAAACTCTTAATGCTAATGATTTCAAACTTGGTACATGGTTTCCTTATGATAAGTTACAGATCAGGTTCGGACTTCACGACGTTTCGATCATTTTTGACAAAGTTATGGCACTTTGAACTTTGGGAATTCTGATAATTCTGATGATCCTTAACTCAGTGCCATTTTAAGTTTGAATTTCCTTTAAAAAAGATTTTCTCTGCAATAATTGGAGAGATTGAGATCAAATTTTCACGATAGGGGGGACTCGGTCTTTAGAATATTTTAATGGTAATTATGACGTCACAGGTCACGTGGTTCGGCCGCCATATTGTTTTTCGTGAAAACACGAAAACCCCTTTTTCTCTGCAACGGCTGTACAGATCGAGGCCAATCTTTGCAGGCAGAATCGCATACCCATGACGAACAAAAAAGTCAGTGAGCATGACGTCATGCATCACATGGTTTCAGAGTTATGACATTTTTAAGCATGAACCTTTAAAACCGAGCTCCTCCCTCATT
The DNA here is from genome assembly GCF_964187855.1 of Myxine glutinosa. Lineage (NCBI taxonomy): Eukaryota > Metazoa > Chordata > Myxini > Myxiniformes > Myxinidae > Myxine > Myxine glutinosa. The sequence continues at coordinate 61,085,862 of NC_136265.1, forward strand.
TTTGATCCAATCGAGGGGAAGCTTCACAGATCTGTTCAGCATGTCAATCTACTAAAATGTCCTTTTGGAATTTGCGATAGGGCACATGGTTTGGCAGATATCATTAATTAAACGAAAATATTAGGAAAAAAATGGATATCTCTTGTTTATTCGAGAGTTCTCCTCAAGCCGCACCGCGCGCCCTCAGCCTCGTCTCGCGAACGTCAACAGCGCGACACAGCGCACACTTTCGGGAGGGGCAGAGCCAAGCCGAACAACATATATATATATATATATATATATATACACATCGATCATTGATCGTGAACCTGAAAATATAATAAATGTCTGATATTTAGCGACTCGAAAGGTTCTTTATCAACAACCTATTTTCTCGTGCTTCTGCTGACCTGTCTGCAAGGTGTATAAATCGAAGTCCCGAGTGCGAATCACAGGTGAGCCCGTCCTGAGGTAATTAGCGATTGGGAACGATTCAGAACCTGTGGGTAAATAAATAACCCTTGGTAATTTCCCCAACAGTTTTCCGGACGACAGACTGCCGATAGGGGACGTGTATTGCAGTGCAATACTCAGAATGCTTGTTTTTTCTAGTTTGCTTTGTTTTATAATAAAGATAGAAGAGTGAGTTTTTCTCTTTCTCTCATTCTTTTCCAAGCCCTTCATTGGGCTGATGAGAGACTTTGGTCGTCGTGAATAATCCAGGCAGCAAGTTTTTTGTTGCTTGTCATGTCATGTTGCTTGTTATTTGGTGGATCATGCACTTCTCTTCAGCACACTTTGGCCTTTGTTTGCGAATGATGCCCAAGTTGAATATTTCATGTCGACAAATAAAAGCACAAAGATAGAACAACCAAGTTAGTTATTGGGAAGGTTTTAAAGTCTGCTGTTTATGGAATACTTCAAATGTAGTTTTTGCTTGTGACAGATGAGTGCAGACGTAGGACAAATTTGGATCGAAAGAGTACACCATTGTGAATTATTTTAACATTGCATGTTTCACTTTTTTTTTTGATGTTTTTTTGAATTGTATTTGCAGAAAATCAATTGAAAATGGTTACTTGCTCCAAGTCAAGTTCTCAGGTATTTGACAAAGAAGGTTCTTTCAATCAGAACATCACAGACTTCTTGTCTGGAAGTAAACAAATATGGCTGTATTGTAACCAAGAACATCAATTGTAATACAACATTCAAGAAAACTGAAATGAACAAGAAGCAGCACAAGTGTTCTGTTTGCAAGAAAACGTTTGGCTCATTAAAATCTTCAAAGAGATGTCAAGCATTCCACAAAGGTGAGTTTTCACACAAATGTACCGTGTGTAACAAGCAATTTTATTGGCTATCATCTTTGAAACGTCACAAAGTAAAACACAGGGGAGAGAAACATGGAGATAGCAACCAACGAGAGAAGCCTTATAAATGTCCTATGTGCAGCAAGGCTTTTCCTCGTTTATCAACTTTACAAACACATAAAAAGATGCACACCAGAGAGAAGCCTTATAAATATTCTGAAAAAGAAAAAAAAAAACACCTTTAGAGGCCATTTTTTTCCCGCAAAGCGGGGGTTGGCCTTTTTCGGGGACCGTGGTTGTTGTTGTTTTTCGGTCCCCTTTTTGAAGCAATGTTTTACGGCCGGATGCCCTTCCTGACGCCAACCCTTTTTGCCGCCTTTAACGACAAACAGGGAATTACCAGTGAACTGGTACTCAATTAGCCGACCTCGGAAGGATGACAGGCTGAGTCAACCCCCCTGGCGTTAATTCAGCAATCGACCGGGATTCGAACCCAGGATCCTAGGATCCTAAGCCGGCACCCTAGCCACTAGCCCAACACCAGGGATCAAAATTCTGAATTTGCAACCCCATTCTGAATGCAACAAAAATTTTGCTCATTCATTAAATTTATGTCGACAGCAAAAAACACATACAGCAGAGACTTCCTGCAAGTGTTCTTTGTGCAGCAAGGTGTTTGCTAATGCCTCAAGTTTGAGAAAACATCGAAAACTACACACAGGAGAGAAGCCTTTTAAGTGTTGTGTGTGCAGCAAGGAATTTGCTCAATCATCATATTTACATGCACATCAAAATGTGCATAACCAACCAGAGAAGGCCTTCAGGTGTTATCTTTGTGGTAAGGCATTTTGTTCTCCATCGTCTTTACAAAAGCATAAACTATTACACACACGAGAGAAACCCCACAAGTGTCCGGTGTGCTGCAAGGCATTTCCATATGCCTCATATTTAAGAGTACATCAACATATACACACGGGTGAGAAACCCTACCAATGTTCAGAATGCGGCAAATCATTTAATCAGAAAGCTACTTTACGTCAGCATCGCAGAATCCATACTGGCGAAATACCCTTTAAGTGTTCTGTGTGCAGTGCTGTGTTTGATTACCCATCGTCTTCACGTTCTCATCAAAACACCCATCCGGAAGAAAAACGCTGCAAGTGTTCTGTCTGCAACCAGAACTTTACAAGCTCATCATGATTCCATTGAAATCAACGAATACACACAGTAGAGAAGCCGTACCAGTGCTCTGAATGCATCAAGGCTTTTCCTCTTCTTTCAAGCCTGAAACGGCATCAAAGAATACACACCGGAGAAAAGCCCTACGCATGTTCTGAAGGCAACAAGTGTTTTTCTCGTTCATCAAATTTATCTCAACATAAAAAAATGCATAAAGAAGAGAAGCCCTTCAAGTGTTCTGTGTGCAACAAGGTGTTTACTTGTTCCTCGTATTTATCTCGACACCAAACGATACACATGGGAGAGTCGCCCTTCAAGTGTTTTGTGTGCAACAAGGCATTTACTTGCTTGGCACATTTATCTCGCCATCAAAAAATACACATGTGAAAGAGCCAGAAGCTAAAATATTAAATGCTAGAAGCTAACAAGGTGTCGCCTGTCCCGCAACCAGCAACTACTAGGTTCCAGACAAATCGGAGAAGATTAAATGAACAGAGCTTCAGTTTAGGGGAGAAATAAATCATCCTCCAGTGCAAAACGTACGCGACGCATGAAGCATGGGGGATTAACGGTAAAGGAGAAAGATTCATGATCCAGCTGAAACAAGCAAAGCTGGCAGCCAAGGCCAAAAGAGTTCCATTAAAGAAATTCAATACAGTCGCATCAGTGAAGGGAAAATACTTCACCCAGGAAAGAATAAAGGAAATAACAAACAAAGCAAGACAGAAAGCATTTGAAGGCATTAATTGGATGACCCAAGAAGAGAGAATTAAAATGAAGATGAAAAACTGGACAAAGAAGGAAAAATGGACCTTATTGTGGGCAATGGAGTACGCCAGAAGAAAAGTTGTGAGAAAGGAAAGTGCGAACACCTGGGAACAAATACTCCGAAGAATGTGCCCTGATAAAGTTAGCTGTAATAGGGCAACTCTAAATTCAAAGAAAAACAATTTCATCTATCAGAAAATATTCACAGAGGAGGAATTCAGCATAAGAGATGAATAAATTGAATAATAAATAATTGGTCACCTATAGATGGTGAGCTACCACAAATGCCATAATGGAATGATGGGACATAGGTTTGGGATGAGATTCCCAGAATACAAACTCCAAAAGAAAAGGAGCAACCAACATAACTTACTGGTGTTGCACAAGAAATAGAACAGGAAGAGAGGAGAAGCAAATGGGATTTCAAGTTTAATTACAATAACAGAGACAAAGATTGGGCAACAGATTGGAGAATTGAATCAGGAAACAAAATTGGAAACTCCACAACAGGATCAAAGATTGATGATAGCAAATGCAGGAGCAACACCTTCAGAGGAAGAAACTAATTCAACTCAAATAGCACATTTGCAAACAAAACAACACCAACAAAGATAGATCACAATGAGGACGAGAATAACGGACAACAGAATGAAGAAAAGGAAGAGGAAGTTAACAACAAACAGCATAGGCGTGAAGAGGAGTTGACTAATAAAATAGAGGAAATCAAACTAATATCACCCAGGAAAAGACCGCAACTCTACCAAATGAAAAACAACTGAAGATACAAGAAAGGAGAATAAACTAAACAGTCACTAAAATGTTCCTCAAATCACCTAATCTGAGAGAAATTAACAATGTGAGTTTTGTAGCAGCGCTGTAACAGGTAAGCACTTGTATGTCCAAGGGAAAATAACAGGCAAATAATGCAAAAAAGATCTGAAAGAACAACCAAAGTTGTCCACGTCTTTTTGGGCACCCTGTGTGATCAGCAGAGGCCCACAGGCCTGACGTCTTTGGCCCACCGGAAAACCAAGATGGTGGCCATATTATTTCATCTGTGTGCAACTGTGGGTGGAGTCAAGTGACAAATGTGGGTGGGGTCTGGCAGCTGTCTACCCAATGTGTGCACATTTCAAAAATGGAACCCCACCAAGAACTACAACAGCAACAACAACCACGCGGAGCTCTTGTAGACCTGCGACACATTGCAGGTAAAATGAGGTTGGCTTCTCAATATTGACACTTATCAAGAACAACAAGAGGTCATGTGTAAAGAGTCTGGATGAAGAACTTTGTGTAGCTTTCTCGCATTGAGCCGAAGATGAAGCGCCACCAATGCTTGTGTTCTGCAAGACAGGCACGAGTTTCTCACTCATGCCTAATGAATGTTCAGGCCTTCAATTTCTCACTTGATTTCTTCTGGGAACAGTTTAAATAAATTATTTGACTGCCTTCTGATCTTTAATGACATATTTGAGAGAAGTGTTTTGACAAAGATTAAGTTTGTAATCTCCTTTATGGGCTGAATTGAAATGAGGATTTTCTTTCATAATAAAATTTCAAATTAATTTATATCATTGCTTGAAATATTTTGCAAACCACTGGAAGTATTTAAATGATTTTAAATGCACTACGTTAGTTATAATATGCTCATCTCTGTGGTAAAGATGATATTTACTCTTCCTTCCTATGATTAGTGGGTGATGAAAATATAATACACACAAGTAAATTTACCTGGCATTGCCGGGCAACGATGGGTCCCTCCTCGCACCCGTTCCCCTGCCTCTTCCAACCACCTCACTCCAGACTCCTGCACCTGCCTTCTCCCCCTCTCCACCCTCAACCACCACTCTATCCGCTCCCCTTCCACACACACTCTCTCCTCTTCCCCTTCCCTGCTTCCACAATCTCAAAGGGGTCCTATATAGCACAAAAGGTTCAAAGTCGTTATGACGTAACTTTATGACATACAAAAGCTTTCAAAAAGTAGCCCCCCTATTTCTTCTCCCCTTCTCGATCTCCTCTCCTCTTCTCTCACCACTCCTCACCCTACTTTTCCCCGTCACTGGGAAGACCTTTCAAAGAGGTCCTATATAGTTTGCATGCATCTCATGAGACAGCAGCAGGGACCCGTTCATTCCCCCCCCCAAGATTTCTCCCAATTTCATTCAGAACACCTCGAGGTACCTCTAGAAATGCAAGCACAGGTCAAATAGACATTACGAGTAGGCAATCCTTTGGTCCTCTGTGCTGGCATGTGCCCTTTTTCTCAGGAGTAGCTTCCACTTGGCCACTCTCCCATAAAACCTACATTTGTGAAGTGCTGCAGAGACTGTTGTCCTTCCGGCAGGTTCTCACAACTCAGCCAAGGGAACTCTGTAGTTCTTTCTGTCAGAGTGGTCATTGGGTTCTTGGTCACCTCCCTAACCAAGGTCCTTCTTGCCCGGTCGCTCAGTTTGGTCAGGACGGCCAGCTCTAGGAAGAGTCTGGGTAGTTCCATATTCTTCCCGTTTCCTAGTGATGGAGCTCACTGTGCTCTTGGGAACTTTCAACACTCCAGGAATTCATTTTTTATTATTTTGCGGAAAATGTTTCGAAAACATAATTCCACTTTGACATTACGGGGTATTATGTGTAAATCGGTGACCAAAAATCTCAATTGAATCCATTTTAAATTCAAACTGTACAGCAAAATGAGGAAAAGTCAAACATTTCCTGAGTGGTTGCTGCCATGTCCGCCTGCGCAATCCCAACCACGGGGCGAATGTCGTGGGCCTTTCCTCAATGTTCTCATGGGGTTTTTTTGGTTCACGAGTTATCAAGTGACCACTATATTCGTCATGTGTGTGCGTCTGTCTGTCTGTCTGTCCACAGCATAACTACACGATGATATCATCCGATCTTGATGAAACTTGGGTGGGAGGTTGATATCATGATCTGGTTGTGTCCTGCCGAGAGTGGGCATTGTGGGCGGAGCCACGCCCGAAAAAGATGTCGTTTTAGGGGGTAATCGAGTTCAAGCTACATCTTCTCCAAGGGGTTTGGTGGAATCTGACAGGGGTTTCGGTATTTGGTTAGGCCAATGTCATGTGTCTAGCCCCACGGAGCTCGATTTTTCATTTTCGCCCGAAGGTCAAGGTCACAAGGTCACGAAATTTAGAAAAGTCGATTTTTTGATGGTTTTCTTACATTGTTCACTTCCTGATAGGGTGAAATGTCGTACATGATCTTATTTTATCACATACATCATGAAATACAAGTTTTCCAACAAATTTCAGAATCTTCGACCTTTGACCTTTGAAGGTCACAAAGGTCAAATTTTCAAAGTTGTCGGAATCGAACCGAATTTTCGGTATTGTGTAGCTAACTAACCTCATAACTGATTATACATTATTTTCTATCTCATTTCAATGTCAGTAACCTTCGTTTTGACATTTCAAGGTCACAAAGGTCAAATTTTCAAAGTTGTCGGAATCAAACCGAATTTTCGGTATTGTGTAGCTAACTAGTCTCATAACAGATAATACATTTCTATTTATATATTTTCAATGTCGGTTTTGACTTTTAAAGGTCACAAAGGACGGCCATTTCAAAGTAGTCCTTCCTTTGTCATTGAATACCACTTGCTCGTGAACCATCGTCGTCTCCTGACGTTTTTTTTGTTGTTGTTGTTTTGTTTTTTTTGTATACAAGATCGAGGCTCGTGTAAGAGCTAACATCAATCACCAAAAAAAATAAACGGACACACAAAACAAACAATATAATTTCAATTCCAAAGCACCGGTAAAGGAGAATCACCTGCTTGAAATCTAATTATTACTAACAACTACACACACACACACACACACACACCGGCTATTATAGAGAAGCCGACTCCAGGTCAATCGTGGGGCGCTCAAAGGTAACAGATGTCATTGTTTATGTATCTCCGATAGATGACATGGATAGACGGAGTTATTCGCAGAATACCTCTGACACCATGTAACATAAGCAGAACTCCAGCGTTTGGCCATCGGATCACCGGGTCTATTTATTTTTTAGGTCCCTTGGGGTTGGGGAATCAACAAACAACAAGAAGTGCACCAACGATGACAACAAAAACAACGAGATGGTATTCATAGAATACTTACCCTGCACAGTCAACTTGGTGTGAGCCAACTCTTCTGTTTTTGAACATCATTTTTTTTGATCCAACATGGCTGCCAGACCACGTGAGCGATGACATCATAAATTTAGATTCTCTAATATAATTGTTGCATAAATCACGCTCAATAAATGTAATAACTGATCAGACTAAGCGTTGTCTCTGTCGAATTATGACATCATAATTACAGCACCAATGACGTCATCGTTAACACCTATTTCGCCATGCGGAATTCTTTACAATGAGCCATGTTTAAGTTTTTTCCATTGAGCGGTTTGGGAGATTTTGAAGTGCAACGTTTTTCCAATATGGCGTCGTACCACGTGACCTATGAGGTCATAAGTATGAGTAAAAAAATTCTACAGGCGGAGTTCCATCCTGCGGTAAAATTTCGTGTCAATCCGACCAACGTTTGCCGAGAAAATGAATTTTAAAAATGCAGACACGCACGTACGCACCCGAATGCCTAACTCTGCTTTCGCTTCGTGAGCGCTGGGTAACAACACTGTCGTTGTTTCTGCATTGCAGGCAATTCAAACAGACGCGACAACAGAGATCACGTGATTAACGTGGAGAATCTGCCGCCTTGAACTCGTGAATTAGATCGTTTGGAGAAGGTATACCTGGCACGTGGTCGCTTTCACCGGAATACCTCACGGTGTATACCGTACTCGTACAACATTTTACATCTACCTTACTGTATCCTACACTACCTTACAGGTAAACAGTACACTCTGGTGCGCCATGAGCGGTTTCGCTGGAGAAAACTCGGTCGTTCCAGGAGGTTCTCCCGCAGTCGGGTCCACCATCGGTCCACCCGAGGATGAGGACCCCGGACCCGGTACGTGACGTTCTCTCCGCACTTTGCTGTTACTTTTTTTCCCGTTACCGTGTCGGGTCCGTGCTGTGCACTATTTCAGGAACTCATTTAAAATAAATGGAGAATCTCACAACGGTCTGAGTTGGGGAAACAAGTAAAATTGTACAGATTACCGTGTAATACTGATGTGAAAGGGTATCGAGATTACCGTGTAATACGGAAGTAATGGGTACTACAGAGACTACCGTGTAATACTGATGTGAAAGGGTATCGAGATTACCGTTTAATACGCAGGTAAAAGGGTACAGAGGCTACCGTGTAACACTGAGGTAAAGGGGTACAGAGATTACCGTGTAATAATGAGGTAAATTGGTACAGCGATTACTGTGGAATACTGAGGTGAAAGTGTGTAGATATTACCGTGTAATACCAGGGGGAGGGGGCAGATTACCGTGTAATATTGAGGTAAAAGGGTACAGAAGTTACCGTATAATACTGAGGTAAAAGGGCACAGAGATTACTGTATAATACTGAGGTAAAAGGGCACAGAGATTACCGTATAATACTGAGGTAAAAGGGTACAGAGATTACCGTATAATACTGAGGTAAAAGGGTACAGAGATTACCGTGTAGCACTGAGGCAAAAGGTACAGGGATTACCGTATAATACTGAGGTAAAAGGGTATGGAGATTACCGTGTAATACTGAGGTTAAAGGGTACGGAGATTACTGTGTATTTCTGAGGTAAAAGGGTACAGGGATTACCATGTAATACCGATCTTGTCCAAAACGACACATCCAATTTTGATGAAACCTGACCACAACCTTCACCACCCGTGATGTACCAAAGTTTGTTCACGGCATTTAAAAAACCTGCCCCTTTGGGTGTTTATGGGGGGGTTACCCCCCAAAATAGGTGTTTGCTTTCTTCTCAGAAAAGACACAAGCAATTTCGATGAAACTTCACCACAACCTTCAACACCCATGATGTACCAAAGTTTGTTCAAGGTATTACAAAAATTTGGGTCTGAGGAGGTACACGGGGTTGGACGGGGAGGGGGGTTGCCCCCAAAAGTCGGTATTTGTTTTTGTTTGTTTGTTTAAAGTCTTAAGATTATGTTTATATAGTTCCACTTGCTGCCCTGTCTTCTAGCAACCATTTAAATTGGTTTAAAATACCCTTAATCAGTGTAATATACTGTTTATTCGACCAGGTGAGCACCAGGGCTGTTGCCGCTATGTTTTTTTTTTACTGCCTGTGGACTCTAATGGAAACTTCCATCTGACCAATGATGTTGTGAGTCATTTGCTTATTGGAAGACAAAAATTCCCTTTTTAAGGCTATTTTCCCTGCTGGAGCGGGGATTAGCCTTGCGGGCCCCATGACAATCATCATGGTTCCCTTTTTGAGGAAATGTTTTTATGGCCGGATACGGTGTACCTATTCTAAACAGGGGCACACACCGGCACATTCATCCCAGCAAGCTGGCACTCAATTTGCCGACCTCAAAAGGATGACGGACTGAGTCAACCCCCTGGCATTAATTCAACGATCGACCTGGATTCAAACTCAGGATCCTCGGATCCCAAGCCAGCACCCTAACACTTAGCCAACATCATTTGCTTATTGGAACATGAGTTAATGTTTTTGTTTTTTTTGATGTTGACAGATGTGATTGTTTCGTCTTTTAATAGTTAATATTTTTTGTACAATTGTATCCGCGGAGCAGAATCCCACAACAGAATCAAGCTGAATTCAGCACAGAAACACGCCGAACAGTAACTCGTAACTGGAAATATAATATTATAGTGGTGGATCTGGTACAGAACATATTGTTATGTTTGTGGAGGTAGGTAATGAAATACCTTCGTCCAGATAGCCCGGTATGTACATGTCCCACCAAGACTCTGACATGTTACAAAATATATTATTAGTCCCCTACCGGTGTACACCGGAGGGACTGTAGGTTTACACTCCGTCCCTCCATCTGTCAGTCTGTCCGTCTGTCAGTCTGTCACGCAAAGAACAGTTTTCCGGACTTTTTTTCTAAACTCTTAATGCTAATGATTTCAAACTTGGTACATGGTTTCCTCATGATAAGTTACAGATCAAGTTCGAACTTCACGACGTTTCGATCATTTTTGACAAAGTTATGGCACTTTGAACTTTAGTAATTTCCCCAACAGTTTTCCGGACGACAGACTGCCGGTCGGGGACGTGTATTGCAGCGCAATACTCAGAATGCTTGTTTAGATTGTAAGGTCAGTGCATGTTGATAATATATTTGTGATAAAGGTGTTTTGACGGAACCTTAAATTTTGGTTTGACGGAACCTTTTTTGGTTGAAATTGATTGTTTTTGTTTCAGATGTTATTGCGAGAGTGAAGGTGAAGTCGGAGTTTGTCGATGATTCGTTCCCTCAAGACGAAGGTTTGAACCACAAACACATTGTTGATGTTGTAGTTTTAGTGTTTACGATAATAATGTTACAATCCAGAGTAAACTTTACCACCATATATCCGGTAGTTAGAATTTCTCCCAAAGTATAAATATCCATAAAGGCTCTTATTAAATTGTGAATGAAAATCCTAGGCATGTTCGTCATTCCTCCATTCGTGTTTACTTGAGTTTATCCAAATCAGGAATACCAATCACATTCTAAACAGCAATAATGATAATGTGGATCCTGATAATTTTCGAGGATATCCTCAATATTTATATATTTAGTTTTTATGCTTGGAAAAACATCCTGTGCTGCGTCGGGCAAGGAAATGCTTCAAATCCGAGTCATCAGGCTGTAACTCACGACTACCTGATGACTACCTGTTGTGAAAAAACACTAAAAAATAATTATAATAAGCTATGGTGTGACAGGTTTCAGGTACGGGTATACTGAGTTTATTAGCCCTCGTTGGACTTGGTCCAAAATGGGAGCTTATGGATTGGGTCTCGTCCGTCCGTCCGCAACTGTATCTCGGAGATGTATGGACCGATTTTACTCATACTTTGCACAAAGCCAACACCGGATGGTATACATATGCGCATCATTTTGTTTCGCAATGAGATCAAAGATGGCCGACTGGCAGTCATTTTAGTTGTAAAAAACCCAAATTTGAACACGTTCTCAACCATTTATTGGAGATGCATTTACCGATGTTGTTCAAACTTGGTAAACAGATAAAGAATGACTACTTACATATGCACATCATTTTCTTTCGACATCAGATCCAAGATGGCCGACTGGCGGCCATTTTGTTACTTTGTCACTTAATCGTGTCCCCAACCATTTCTCGACATGCATGGATCAATTTTGTTCAAACTTGGCACAAAGACAATACATGAGGGTATACATATGCAGAAGATTTTGTTTTGTAATCAGACTAAAGATGGCCGATCGACAGCCTTGAACTCGGTACATCAAAATTACTATAACCACGGGGGTTATGATATTTATGGCATTTTGTTCTTCCTTATTATGATTTACCACAATAAACTCAGTTGTAATTAGAGGGTTTTACCATACCTTCAAAAATTTTATAACAGCGCATGACATAACTATAGGTAGGCTCTGTGGAGATACAGTGAAAGCCTTCATTGTGTCGGTCCATCTGTTCAATTCTGTTCATCCATTTTAACAAAATCCCGAAAATGAAACTCTTACTCGTAATATCCAGCACTGCGGGGCTTAGGTTTGTGCTCTAATGAACACCTCGAGTTTTATATAATTTCTTATTTATTTTTAACGTTTTTCTTGAGGTAAATAGAAGAAGTTTTTTGATTCAGTCATAACATTGTTTAGTTTTAATGAGATATTTTTGTTTCAGGTTTCATTGTTGAAGTGAAGGTGAAGTCTGAGTTTGCGGATGAATCATCCTTTCAAGGCGAAGGTCTGAACCACAACAACATTTTGCTTGTCCTATTGATGTGTACATTGATCCTATCCTAGGATCCTGGGTTTGAATCCCGGTCAATCGCTGAATTAACGCCAGGGGGGTTGACTCAGCCTGTCATCCTTCCGAGGTCGGCAAATTGAGTACCAGTTCACTGGTAATTCCCTGCTTGTCGTTAAAGGCGGCAAAAAGGGTTGGCGTCAGGAAGGGCATCCGGCCGTAAAACATTGCTTCAAAAAGGGGACTGAAAAACAACAACAACCACGGTTCCCGAAAAAGGCCAACCCCCGCTTGCGGGGAAAAATGGCCTCTAAAGGTGTTTTTTTTTTTTTTTAAATTGATGTGTACATTGTATGGGAGCTTGGTCTCGCTCTCTCTTTCTCTCTCTCTCCCTATCACGTTGCTGTTGGACTTGCACCTTACGGACATGTAACAACTTAAAAACGCAGCTCGTTAATAAACCAAATTCGTTCAACACGTTGAAACGTCACAATATTTGGAGGAAGCGTTCACGCATCGATGGTTATGATGGAATCGGTCAGTTACAAACCTGCAATTCCATTAATGTAGACAACATCAAGATACAACAGGTTGACTTTGTTATTGCAGATGTTGATGGGAAGCCGATTGGTGATTCTGTACTCCTGCATTATCCCCTGAGAGGTAAGTTTTCCTACTTTCAAGCCCCATATAATAGCATGTGCTGAAGCGCTTGAGGTGAGAGGTGCTTTTTTCTCTTTTCGTGAGATCTCTGTCTCTTGATTGTAGTAGTTTCAGCGTGATTGGTGTTTCACACACACAAAAAGACGCACACAAAGAGACATACACACAGACAGACCGAAAATGACTTCTATTAATAAGACGTGTCTGATGCTGTTGAAAATCGACTTTCCCATTTTGTCTGACTAGCAACGGTACCCGCCCTACAGGCGGGGCTTCATTTGGGAGGCCCAAATGAAAAGGTAACATATCAGAAATTGAAGGCTTTTTTTTATTTTAAATGATTCATATAAACATCCATTAAATCATATCACACACAAATCATCAAAATCTAAACAGTATTTTTAGAATGTCAATAAAAAAAAAACCACATCACTGTTCATATCGGTAAATATTATTCCATCGTGTTTCAAATCGTGATATCAACTGTACGCTTTTCTTTAGGGAATTTTTAAAAATGATTTTGTCCCTCTTCTTCAGCTTAGAACTTCAGGATAGACGACATTGCTGATAAAAGTTCCTTTTGACATAAAGTTTTGACATATCATTCCATTTTCTTTCCTAAAGAAACGCGGACAGTTGATATCACGATTTGAAACACGATGGAATAATATTTACTGATATGAACAGTGATGTGGTTTATTATTGACATTCTAAAAATACTGTTTAGATTTTTATGATTTGCGTGTGATATTTAATGGATGTTTATATAAATCGCGCCTCCAAATTGGAGCCACGCCCTTAGGGCGGGTACCGTTGCTCGTCATATACAATGGCGATACAACAATTTTTACTGCTTTGCTTTGAAGAACGGGAATGAAGGGGGCGGAGCGTGTTAATATGTCTGGTTGAAGGTTTTGGGTGATGAGGGGGCTTGAAGCCAGATTTTAATCTGACAGCCGCCATATTGGTGCTCACCGTCACTGCGATCCGAAGCGAAAGACGCCTCAGAGCTGTCACATTCACAATCGCTATGTTGTATGTACTATTGTACTCCCGATACGTGTTTCCTTCATTGTAAAAACTACCAAATCAACAGTTCAAAGGATTTTGAGCCGATAGGTGTTATAGCCTTGGCAATATCGATGGAGACAGCGATCTGTTAGCGTATACACCGCCCAAATAGCTATGTGGAATTCTCTCATGTAGGGATTAAACGTCGTTTGAACTTTGGCCGAGGTTATTATTTACTTTTAATGATGTTTATATACGAATGATGTTTAATGATGTTTATATTGGTTTTGGGTAGTCCTTTCCGCATATCTCGTGGGATTGTGAGTTGGAGAGACGGCCGTGATGGCGGGCAGGGGGTTGGAATTCTCTCAAGCAGGGATTCAACCCGTGTCCTTATAAAAGGTCTTGTCCAAGGTCACCGAGTCCGATCGGTGCAGCCGTGCAGTGATCGGTACAGCCGTTTGTGCGGCACCCGGGAAAACAACATCGTCACAATGAAAACATCGTCACAATGAACGTTATGCGAACGCGAATGTTATGCGGGAGTCCAAACCTGAGATTGCTGGAGACCAGAGCTGAAATTGGAAAAACAAAAGAGCCTATTTTACTCCTGGAGATCCCAGGATTACCCACCCAAAATATCGTTGCGATCGGTTCAGCAGTTTTTGCGCGAACGGACATACAGACAGACGGATGGACATTTGGTGAATTACAGTAAGATTCTACCTTGTGTAGAATGATACATTTTTTCATCAGACCTGGTCAGTTACCTGCAATGTGACATTCAATGCCAGCAAATTACATGCTCTCACTGTCTCTCCACAAGGATCGGAAGACATACAGTGCATTCAGAAAGTATTCAGACCCCTTCACTTTTTTCACATTGTTATGTTGCAGCCTCATGCTGAAATCGTTTAAATTCATTTTTTCCCTCATCAATCTACACTCAATACCCCATAATGATAAAGAGAAAACAGGATTTTAGAAAGTTTTGCAAATTTATTAAAAATAAAAAACTGAAATATCACATTGACATAAGTATTTAGACCCTTTGCTATGACACTTGAAATTTAGCTTAGGTGCCTCCCATTTCTCTTGATAATCTTTGAGATGTTTCTACACCTTGATTGGAGTCCACCTGTGGTAAATTCAATTGATTGGACATGATTTGGAAAGGCACACACCTGTCTATATAAGGTCTCACAGCTGACAATGCATATCAGAGCAAAAACCAAGCCATGAGGTCTAAGGAACTGCCTGCAGAGCTCAGAGACAGGATTGTGTCGAGGCACAGATCTGGGGAAGCCTACAAAAAAAAATCTCTGCTGCATTGAAGCTAGCGGCTAGGGTGCCAGCTTAGGATCCTAGGATCCTGGGTTCGAATCCCGGTCGATCGCTGAATTAACGCCAGGGGGGTTGACTCAGCCTGTCATCCTGCCGAGGTCGGCTAATTGAGTACCAGTTCATGGTAATCCCCTGCTTGTCGTAAAAGGCGACAAAAAGGGTTGGCGGCAGGAAGGGCATCCGGCCTTAAAACATTGCTTCAAAAAGGGGACCAAAAAACAACAACAACCACGGTCCCCGAAAAAGGCCAACCCCCGCTTTGCGGGGAAAAATGGCCTCTAAAGGTGGTTTTTTATTGAAGGTTCCCAAGAGCACAGTGGCCTCCATAATTCTTAAATGGAAGAAGTTTGGAACAACCAGGACTCTTCCTGGAGCTGGCCGCCCGGGCAAACTGAGCAATCGGGGGAGAAGGGCCTTGGTAATAGAGGTGACCAAGAACTCGATGGTCACTCTGGCTGAGCTCCAGGGATCCTGTGTGGAGATGGGAGAAACTTCCAGAAGGACAAACATCACTGCAACACTCCACCGACCTGGGCTTTATGGCAGAGTGGCCAGACGGAAGCCTCTCCTCAGTGAAAGACACATGAAGGCCCGCTTGGAGTTTGCAAAAAAGCACCTGAAGGACTCAGACTGTGAGAAACAAGATTCTGTGGTCTGATGAAACCAAGATTGACCTGCTTGGCCTCAATTCTAAGCGTCATGTCTGGAGGAAACCAGGCACCGCTCATCACCTGCCCAATACCATCCCAACGGTGAAGCATGGTGGTGGCAGCATCATGCTGTGGGGATGTTTTTCAGCAGGGACTGGGGACTGGTCAGCGTTGAGGGAACAATGAACGGAGCAAAGTACAGAGATATCCTTAATGAAAACCTGAAACAGAGTGCTCAGGACCTCAGACTGGGCCGAAGGTTCACCTTCCAACAGGACAATGACCATAAACACACTAAAGCCTAAGCACACAGCCAAGACAATGCAGGAGTGGCTTAGGGACAACTTTGTGAAGGTCCTTGATTGGCCCAGCCAGAGCCCTGACTTGAACCCAATAGAACATCTCTGGAGAGACCTGAAAATGGCTGTCCACCAACGGTCCCCATCCAACCTGACAGAGCTTGAGAGGATCTGCAGAGAAGAATGGCAGAAAGTCCCCAAATCCAGGTGTGCCAAGCTTGTCGTGTCATACCCAAGAAGACTCGAGGCTGTAATCGCTGCCAAAGGTGCTTCAACTAAGTACTGAGTTAAGGGTCTGAATACTTATGTCAATGTGATATTTCAGTTTTTTTCTTTTTAATAAATTTGCAAAACTTTCTAAAATCCTGTTTTCTCTTTGTCATTATGGGGTATTGAGTGTAGATTGATGAGGGAAAAAAATGAATTTAAACGATTTCAGCATAAGGCTGCAACATAACAAAATGTGAAAAAAGTTAAGGGGTCTGAATACTTTCTGAATGCACTGTATATCCAATGCACTTCTCTGACCAGCCACCAGAAGATGAGTGTAGTCCCTGAAACCGCTTGGCTTCACTCTCTGGCTTTTATGGGATTATCCTATTACCAAGCTCGGCTTGCATCATTTGCCAGTTGCTATATGGGTATTATCTGTTGAGCTAAAACATTCCTTTGTCACCCTGATCACAATATGGTGCGCAAGGCTTTCATACTCTGCTCTACGGAGTATGGCTTAATACACTTCCGGTGCTCCTACCTCACACTTTGCTCCTCCTGAGGCAATGAAAAACAATACCTTCTGCGCAGTTGGTATCTCAGGACAGGAGGCAGATTTCCAAAGACTGTCATTCTTCTACTGGTGGCAGATTAGTGGTCTCTTCTATTTTATACAAACTTTTATCTGGCCTTACTCCTCCGGCCCTCACCTACCTCTGTCATCCCACCCTTTCCTTCCCAGGTCGCACGCATTCCTCTAGACACCTTCACCTGTTCACCTTACCAATGTTCATACTGGTTTCTCATCTGCATTTATTCTGCCGACTGTCGAAACATCTCCCTGTGTCAGTTTTTCCCTCGTTCTCATTTCAGTCTTTCAGATGTGCTGCCCATCACGATCTTGTGTACTCACCAATGTGCATCCACAATCTCCAACACACTCTCATTCTTTCCACATCTGTTTCTCTTGTCATTCTCTATCATGCTGGTGTTCGTCCTCATTTCCTCCTTATCCCACAATCCCATCGTTAGTTCATGAAACTGTCACCCTTCCTTTTTTTTTTTGTCCCCCATCGCACCGCGGAGCGAAAGGGGGATTATGGTTTTCCCCTCCGTCCGTGCGTGCGTGCATCCGTCCGTCCGTGCGTGCATACGTGCATGCGTGCGTAAGCGAAGGACCGAATTGTAATTTGGTGTGTGGGTGCAACCCACGTCAAAATCCAAGATGGCCACCGCCATGTATGTCTGAACCTTGTGAGCGGAATATCTTGAAAAATAAGCGAAGTAACAACTTCTAATTTGGTGTGTGGGTGTATCTAGGCATAAGGAAGAACGCTATTGAAAATTAGGTCGCCACGTCAAAATCCAAGATGGCCACCACCATATATATCTCTGAACCTTGTGAGCGAAATATCTTGTAAAATAAACGAACTACTAACTTCTAATCTGGTGTGTTGGTGTATCTACGCATAAGGGAGAACGCTATTGAAAATTGGGTCGCCACGTCAAAATCCAAGATGGCCGCCTCCATGTATGTCTGAACATTGTGAGCAAAATATCTTGAAAAACAAGCATTCTGAGTATTGCGCTGCAATGCATGTCCCCTACCGGCATTGGGTAGCACTGTCATAGAAGACAGTATTATGATTTACCGCACTCCACATTATAGTCTGGAAAACTGTTGGGGAAATTCCCAAAGTTTAAAGTGCCATAACTTTGTCAAAAATGATCGAAACGTCGTGAAGCTCGAACTTGATCTGTATCTTATCATGACGAAACCATGTACCAAGTTTGAAATCATTAGCATTAAGAGTTTAGGAAAAAAGTCCGGAAAGCTGTTCTTTGCGTGACGGACTGACGGACCGACGGACTGACAGACAGACGGAGGGACGGAGTTCAGACCTATAGTCCCCTACGGTGTACACCGGTAGGGGACTAATAAACGAACTACTAACTTCTAATCTGGTGTGTGGGTGTATCTACGCAGAAGGGAGAACGCTATTGAAAATTGGGTCGCGACGTCAAAATCCAAGATGGCCGCCTTGCGTCTTCCACTTTGTCAACTCGCATCACTTCACTGACGGGGGACCTAGGCGTAACACTTGTTGTTGTTCATTGTCAGTGGAAATAAAGTGCATTTTGTTGTTGACGTTTAATATAATTTTAATTGACAAACTTTTGAATCTTTTCCTTTTTATTGTGATGGAGGTTTGATCATTTCACTGAAATTCTTTTTTGTGTTCATTTCCAGTGAAGAGCGAAAATTTTCAAAGTGATTTATTTCGGAGTGCTCAGGATGCTTTGAGCAATGAGTGTGTAAAGCAAGAATTTTGCGATTTGCCTCCCAGGGAGCTGAAGAATGCTCCTCAGCTGCCCGAAGGTAAGCAGAGCCTTGCACAGAACACATGGCACTGCTCGGCTTTCTTTGTTCTTTTAACGATACAACAACAACAACATGCAGTTTAAAGGCCATTTTCCCTGCTAGAGCGGGGGTTAGCCTTGCGGTCCCCATGACAATCTTCTCCATTTTGCCCTATTTTCTGCATCTCTCCTTGTTAACCCCCTTGCCCGCATTTCTTCTTCCACCATCTTTAGCCAAGTCTTTCTCGGTCTTCCCCGTCTTCTACTTCCTTCTACATTCATTTCCATCACTCTTCTCAACCAGTCACTTTCATCCTTCCTCAACACATGACCAAGCCATCTCAACCTGTTCCTCTTCACAAGCAGTATCTTTTAACGATGAAATGCTAAAATTCAACATGTCACTGTTATAAATTATTAGTTCACCTGGACTTTAGTCCGGTGAAGGTGAGCCTATGCGATTGAGCAGTATCCGTACGTAAGTCAGTCAGTCAGTCAGTCAGTGAGTGCGTAAACACTTCAGTCATTATCGATTGAACCAAACACACGATTTTGATGAAACCTGGTCACAAACTTCATATCTGATCCCCAACGAAGGTGCATTTACCGCATCAAAATCTGTGCTCATTGTGGGGATCTACGGGGGGTTTTTTGTCCCCCCTCCCCCCAAAATAGATATGTGCTCTCTTCTCCGAAACTACACACTCGGTTTTGATGAAACTTGGCCAAAAGCTTCCTATCTGATGCCTAACGATTGTGTATTGGCCACATCAAAGTCTGTGCTCATTAAGGGGGATTATGGGGAGCAGAGGGGTGTTTGACCCACCCCTTCCCTACCCCCCCTAAAAAATAGGTACGTGCTCTCTTCTCTGAAACTACACACAATGTTTTGGGGCAATTCCACGAGAAACGGTCCGCAGAGGTCAAATTTTAAGTTTGACTGAAAAAGGTCATGTTATGTACCAAATGAAAGCTGAAAAAATGTACTTTCAGATAATATCAAGATCACTGAGTTAGCTTGCTCTGTTGGCTTACATCACTCGTTGCAATTAATGAAGTCATTCTACTGAAAAGCGCAGTAAAATTGGCCCTCGACAATGCAAAGAACTATTAATTCATTAGTCTCTCAATTCATTGGCATGGTCAACAAATGCTATCCATCAGAAGATACCTGTATGAAGATTATTTCAAAACCAATTGAAAAAAATATGAGTTGGCCTTCTATGCTTAATTAACACTCAAATTAGGAGTCAGATGTCACTCCGTGACGTGTCACTCCATAATGAAAATTTGACATTTGTTTACTTTTCTCTTTAACTGGTGGATGAAAAACCAAATAAATCCAGGGTCATTAAGAACTTATACCACCCAATCATTGTACAGTATAATTGTATATATTTTTAAAATCTACAAAAAATAAATTAAAAAGAAAACTTGTCACTCCGTAACGTTACGGAGTGACTCATTCTGTCAAACAATTGATAACTCAGCCTGAAAAAAGGTGGCGACAGAGTAGCTGTCCCAGAATTCATTGCGTGCCAGATTTTACTTCTGTATGACAAGTTTCAAGTTTACGCGTGGTCATCTTGAGCGGTTTTGAAATTGGTTTACATCCAGCAATCGGTGAGTACAAACTACACCTCTGTTGTCACCTGCGGATACGCATCGTAAGAGGAAAACTAGACAAATCACCGCACCACCGCGGACCGCCAACTTTGCAGTGGACAAGCTGAGTGAAGCTGCTTACAACCTCTACTGTCAGTTTTTGTGGCCTAAAACATTTCATGATCTTTTAGATGATTCGTAGAAGGGTACGGTGCAATTCAAATGGATAATTTGTCGATGCATTCATATTACAGAAAGGAAGGCATTGACTGCTGCCGAGCGCCAAAAGCGTTTTCGAGACAGGCACAAGGAAAAATGCAGGGAGCTGGATGCGAAACGCAAGAGAGAGGCGCGTGCTGCTAATGTTGCGAAGGCAAGGGAAAGTGAACGTGCACGTCAGCGGAGATGTCGGAGCAAAGTGCAAAAACACTGAGTCCCGATATTTCATGGATGTCGCCAGGGAAGAAAGACATTGTGGTCATTAAGACTGGGAAACGGAAGGACAAGGTTCAAAAGAGTTTCCTAATGATGACAATACGAGAGGCATACAGTTTGTTTTGTGAGAAATATCCAAACATCAAGATCGGCTACTCCAAATTCGCAGCACTTCGTCCAGCCAATGTATACCTCAATTCAAAGTTTCCGCACAATGTCTGCCTCTGCAGATATCATGAAAACATGCGCCTCTTATTGGAGGCCTTGTCATCTCATGTACCTGGACTTTCGACCAACTTTCGTGAATTCCTTGGAAGCACTGTATGTGATCAGGATTCGGACAACTGCATGACAGGAAAATGTCAGGAATGCCATACCAAGTTTGCCACAGTGTATTCTGTCGACGACGAAACAGCTAACCTGCCGCTGAAGTGGTTTCAGTGGGAGACAATTGAGCAGCGGGCCACAAAATTAGCTAAAGATGGGACTGTTCAGGATGCCCTGCATGAGGTATTGCAAACAACTTCCATGCTTCAGCTGGCACTCATTCATCAAGAGGAAGCAGAGCTACTTCTTTGAAGATAGAAGGAAGGCAGTTGATGGTGATCGCATTGTCGTCCAGGTCGATTTTGCGGAGAACTATGCTGCGATAGAACAGAATGAAATCCAGAGTGCTCATTGGAGCCACGTCCAAGTCACTCTATTCACAGTGTGCGCCTGGATTGATGTTAATGTTACCGAGTCTTTCGTTATTGTTCGCGATGACCTCCAGCATGGCAAATATGCTGTTCATACCTTCCTGTCCAATATCATCACCACACTGATATCACGCCACCCCAGGATTAGGGCGATTGACTTTTTGTCAGATGGGGCAGCCAGTCAATTGAAACAGAAATTCTTGTTTTCCAATCTAACATTCCTTCAAGAATTGTTCATGATTCAATTATCCTGGAATTTCTTTGCCACATCTCACGGTAAGGGCGCTGTTGATGGGATAGGAGGTGAGGTAAAGAGGAGAGTTTGGTTGGCAAATCTGGCTGGGGATCCTGTATCTGATGCAGAATCCTTCTTCCACGTAGCAGCGGCACAGTGCAAAAAGATCGAAGTTTTATTCATCGCAGCAGGAGACATTCAGAAGTGCCAGTCGCAATTGGACGAGCGCTGGCAGTTAGTGAAGTCGCTTCCGAATACACACCAAACACACTGTGTGAAACCTGTGAGGAAATATGTTGTGAGCGCCTCTGTACTCAACAGCGGAAGAATTTGAATTGGTGAGTCTTCACCCCGAGTGCCATGTATCATCCTTGGAATGTCAAAATACTGCTAGTCCAGCACCTGCTGAGCGCCCCAGGTCAGACAGTCAACCCCAAGTGCACCCTGGTGACTTTGTGACTGTGCAGTATGTCACAGAAAAATCTCAGAAGTTGTTTGTTGGCCAGGTGACTCAGATAGTAGATGATGGTTGTTTGGAAGTATAATTTTTGCGAAAAGCGGGCCTATCTGACTTGGCATATACATTCCCAGAGGTGGAAGATAAATCCTGGATTGATTCCAACCAAGTTGTCAGATTCCTTCTTTAGCCATCCCTCGACCATCGCAATCATTATGTATTTGCTGAATGTCCTTTGGGAAAGGGAACCTTTTGCAGGGCAGTCATGTGAAGTTTTGTGATGTGGTCAACTGATTAATTCCAAACTTTGTTTTGTTTCTGGTCATCCACTCGTAAATTGTTCTCAATTTCATTGGGCTATTTCTTGACTTTTGTATATGTTTATTGTATATTTTCTCAGTTCAGATTTTTATTTTTATTATTTTCTAAAGTGTTAGATGTTGAAACGCCAGCACAAGTCAGCTGGGTTCAGAATGAAAGTCTGGCGTAATCTAGAAATGATTTGTTGCTTTGGGAGAAATCTCAAAATTGACTCGTCACTCCGTAACGGGATTTTTCGTCACTCCGTAACGGGACTATTGTAATTATTTCAGAGTAATTAGGTCATGTCTGGAATTTTGAAACCCCTGTACTGAAGGTACAACTATTAGTGTATCTTCCCAGTATTTCATTACAATTTTATAACTATTGAGAGCAGAATTTTCAATAAATGTTGTTATTGTTTAATAAATGAAAAAAGACAGTGTCACTCCGTAACACAGTTTTTGAATGTTAATTACTTGACAATGGTCCAACTTACAGGAACTCCATTAATATCTCTGTAAAGTGCAATTCTTCCTTTACAATATGATATATAGAGAGTAGGTACTAGTGGCTTTATCGCTGTGCTAGAGCAATCAAAGTTCACAAAAATGACTCGGTGTCACTCCGTAACGTCGTGGAATTGCCCCAAAGGTGTATTGGCCGCATCAAAAGCTGCGCTCATTAAGGGGAACAATGGGGGTGTTTTTGATCCACCCAAAAAAGTATTTGCTCTCTTCTCCGAAACTGCACACACAATTACTGTGAACCTTGCCCACAACATTAATCACCCATGATGTAGCAATGTTTGTTCACAGCATAAAAAAAATCAAGGTCTAAGGTGGTCTGTGGGGGCTTGACCCCACCGAAAGTAGGTATTTGCTCTATTCTCCCAACATATGACAAATTTTAGATCAAAATGGAGTAGAATATGCATTTTGATGTTGCATATTTCGCAGCAATAGTGATTTATTGATGTTTTCTGAATTGTCTTTGCAGACAATAAAATGAAAATGGTTTCTTCTTCCAAGCCAAGTTCACAATTGTTTAACACAGAAGTTTCTTTCAATCAGAACATGACACAGACTTGTCAGGAAGTTGACAAATATCGTGGTGTTCGAACCAAGAACAGTTGTATCAACACATTCAAGAAAATTGAAAGGAACCAGAAACCACACAAGTGTTCTGTTTGCAACAAAATGTATAGCTTATTGAAATATTCAAAGAGATGCCAAACATTACACAAACGTGAGATGCCATACAAGTGTACTGTTTGCAGCAAGGAATTTTATTGGTTATCATCTTTCAAATGTCATGAAGTAAAACACACAGGGGAGAAGCTTTATAAATGTCCTGTATGCAACAAGAATTTTTCTTCTTCATCAACTTTATATACACATAATAAGATACACACAGGAGAGAAGCCATACAAGTGCTCTGAATGCATCAAAGCTTTTCCTCTTCTTGCCAAGCTGAAGGAGCATCAAAGAATACACACTGGGGAGAAGCCTTACGCATGTTCCGAATGCAACAAGCGTTTTGCCCTTTTATCAAATTTATCTCGTCATCAAAAAATACACACAGGGGAGGCACCCCTCCAGTGTTCTTTGTGCAGCAAGAAGTTTGATTTTGCTTCAACTTTGAAAACGCATCAAACTATACATACGGGAGAGAAACCTTTCAAGTGTTCTGTATGCAACAAGGCATTTGCTGTTGCTTCACGTTTGAGATTACATCAAACAATACACATGGGAGAGAAGCCTTTCAAGTGTTCTGTGTGCAACAAGGCATTTGCTGTTGCTTCACGTTTGAGATTTCATCAAACAATACACACGGGAGAGAAACCTTTCAAGTGTTCTGTATGTAACAAGGCTTTTGCTCGTGCTTCAAATTTGAAAACTCATCAAACGATGCACATGGGAGAGAAGCCTTTCAAGTGTTCTCTTTGTAGCAAGACATATGGTTCTTCATCATCTTTATGCCATCATAAAAAAATGCACATGGAAGAGACACACTTCAAGTGTTCTTTGTGCATTAAGGTATTTGCTCTTGCTTCACGTTTGAGATTACATCAAAGAATGCACACAGGAGAGAAGCCTTTCAAGTGTTCTGTATGTAACAAGGCGTTTGCGCGATCTTCAAATCTATCTCAACATCAAAAAATACATATAGCAGAACCAGCCTTTCAGTGTTCTTTTTGCAGCAAGGCGTTTTCTTTTGCTTCACGTTTGAGAACACATCAACACATCCACACAGGAGAGAAGCCTTTCCAGTGCTCGACGTGCAGCAAGGCGTTTACCACTTCATCATATTTATATGAACATCTAAAAATACACACTGGAGAGAAACATTACAATTGTTCTGTGTGCTCCAAGGCGTTTGCGAAGATTTCATACTTAAAAGCACATAAAAGAATACACACAGGAGAGAAGCCTTTTAAGTGTTCTGTTTGCGGAAAGGCATTTGCGCAGTCTTCATCTCTACGTACACATAAAAGAATACACACGGGTGAGAAATCTTTCAAATGTTCTACTTGCAGCAAGGCATTTGCACATTCTTCAAATCTAGATATCCATAAGAAAATACACACAGGAGAGAAACCTTTCAATTGTTCTGCATGTAGCAAGGATTTTACCAATATCACGTCATTGAGAGTTCACGAAAAAATACATACAGAAGAGAAACCTTTCAAATGTTCTCTGTGCAGCAAGGCGTATGCGCTGTCTTCATATTTACACGTGCATCAAAAAATACACACAGGAGTGAGGCCATTCAAGTGTTCTGTTTGCAATAAGGATTTTACCTATATCAAGCATTTGAGAGTACATGAAAGAATACACACAGGAGAGAAACCCTACAAGTGTCCTGTGTGCTGCAAGGCGTTTGCATATTCTTCATGTTTATGTGAACATAAAAAAATGCACACAGAAGAGAAGCCATTAAAGTGTTCTGTTTGCAATAAGGATTTCACCAATGCCAAGCAATTGAAACGACATGAAAGAATACACACAGGAGAGAAACCTTTCAAGTGTCCTGAGTGCTGCAAGACGTTTTCCTCTTCTTCATATTTATGCGTACATAAAAGAATACACACAGGAGAGAAGCTCACATGTTCTGTTTGCAACAAGGATTTCGCTCATATCACGCCATTGAGAATTCATCAAAGAATACACACAGGAGAGAAACCTTACAAGTGTTCACAATGCGGCAAGGCATTTAATCAGTCATCGAGTTTCCGTCAACATCAGAGAATCCACACAGGAGAGAAACCCTACAAGTGTCCTGTGTGCTGCAAGATGTTTACGTCTTGCTCATCTTTGTACATCCATAAAACAATACACACAGGAGAGAAACCTTTCAAGTGTTCTACGTGCAGCAAGGCGTTTGCGCATTCTTCAACTCTACACGTACATAAAAGAATACACACAGGAGAGAAACATTTCAAGTGTTCTGTGTGCAGCGAAGTATTTGCTTATTTATCAAATTTACGTTCTCATAAAAACATTCATCGAGGAGAGGAATCCTAGAAGTGTTCCATCTGCAAAAGACATTTGCTCATTTGTTAAGTTTACGTAACCGTCAGAAAACACACTCAAAAAATAATCCCGACAAGTGTTCTGTCCTTGCTACTTCATCATATTTATGTATGCATCAAAGAATCCACACATGAGATCACGACAAACAAACTACATGTGGAGGCTATCAGAGGTTCAGTGAGCATTCCGAAAAGAGCCTTTGGAACAATGCGATGAGAATGAAGTTTTGCAATCTGGTTCATGAATAATGATCAATGCATGAATGAATGAATGATCGTTTTGAGGCCATTTTTCCCCGCTAAAGCGGGGGTTGGCCTTGCGGGCCCCATGACAATCATGGTTCCCTGTTTGAGGCAATGTTTTTATGGCCGGATGCCCTTCCTGACGCCAACCCTTGGTCGCCTCTTACGATGCGCAGGGATACGGTGCACCTATTCTAAACCGGGGTACACACCGGGATCATTCATCCCAGCAAGCTGGTACTCAATTTGCCGACCTCGGAAGGATGACAGGCTGAGTCAACCCCCCTGGTGTTAATTCAGCGATCGATCGGGATTCGAACCCAGGATCCTAGGATCCCAAGCCGGCACCCTAACCGCTAAGCCAACACCAGGCTTCACCATCATGAATCATGATCATGAATAATGATCCTTCACCGAAAAAGGTGGTGGATATTTTGAGTTTTGGGAGAACTTCCTCCCACCTCCTAAAACCTGCATATGGAGATAACAACCAACGAGAGACATGAACAGACCTGGAGTTTAGAGGAGAAGGAAATTATCCTCTAGTGCAAAGTGTATATTATGCATGAAGCATCAGGGATTAATGGTAATGAAGAAAGATTCATGAACCAGTTGAAACAAACAAAGCTGGCAGCCAAGGCCGAAAGATTTCTATTAAAGAAATTCAATACAGTCGCATCAGTGAAGGGAAAATACTTCACCCAGGAAAGAATAAAGGAAATAACAAACAAAGCAAGACAAAGCATTTGAAGACATGAATTGGATGACCAAAGAAGAGAGACTTAAAATGAAGATGAAAAACTGGACAAAGAAGGAAAAATGGACCTTATTGTGGGCAATGGAGTACGCCAGATGAAAAGTCGTGAGAAAGGAAAGTGCGAACACCTGGGAACCGATATTCTGAAGAATGTGCCCTGATAAAGTCAACTGTAATAGGGCAACTCTAAATTCAAAGAAAAACAATTTCATCTATCAGAAAATATTCACAGAGGAGGAATTCAGCATAAGAGATGAATAAATTGAATAATAAATAATTGGTCACTATAGATGGTGAGCTACCACAAATGCCACAATGGAATGACGGGACATAGGTTTGGGATGAGATTCCCAGAATACAAACTCCAAAAGAAAAGGAGCAACCAACATAACTTACTGGTGTTGCGCAAGAAATAGAACAGGAAGAGAGGAGAGGAGAAGCAAATGGGATTTCAAGTTTAATTACAATAACAGAGACAAAGATTGGGCAACAGATTGGAGAATTGAATCAGGAAACAAAATTGGAAACTCCACAACAGGATCAAAGATTGACGATAGCAAATGCAGTAGCAACACCTCGAGAGGAAGAATAACTCGAAGTTACTAACTCAGCTCAAATAGCACCTTTGCAAACAAAACAAATAAGACCAACAAAGATAGATCACAATGAGGAGGAGAATAACGGACAACAGAATGAAGAAGAGGAAGAGGAGGTTGACAACAAACAGCATGGGCGTGAAGAGGAGTTGGCTAATAAAATAGAGAAAATCAAACTAATATCACCCAGGAAAGACCGCAACTCTACCAAATAAAAACTAACAAACAACTGAAGATACAAGAAAGGAGAATAAACCAAGCAGTCACTAAAATGCTCCTCAAATCATCTAATCTGAGAGAAATTAACAATGAGTTTTGCAGCAGCACTGTATGTCCAAGAGAAAATAACAGGCAAACAACGCAAAAGTAAATAAATAAATAAAGATCTGATTATCTGAACAGACCACCATGGAGACTGGCGAAGCAGAGAGACCAACTGAGGAAAGGAAACGGGACAAATAGAACAATTCAAGAAGGGAAACAAGTTCAAAGCTCAACAAAAGAACTGGACAAATAAAAAAGGAATACAACATGAAACTAATGGGCTAGAACCATTAGCTCCAAACAATGCCCATAATAAGCTCCAAATAAAACAGATAGCAGGGAAAATAAAAAACTATGAAGCTATGAAGAGGCCAACAACAGGAGAAAGCAAAATCAACAGTTTGAAAACAACCCGAAAGCATTATATGGAGAACTAGGGAAACGGAAACAAAATGTGGCAACTCCACCGAAAAAGAGAGTACCTTGAAAAATTCTGGAAAGGGATATATGAAGACAAAAGAGAACACAACAACGAAGCAGATTGGATACCACACTTGGAAAATGAAAAGCAACACCTTTAGGGTATGCACTCGATGTCAAAAGATGAAGAGAAAATCAGAAATCATCTTGCAAAAACGCCAAATTTCAAATGCCCAGGCCCGGATGGGATCCTAAACTTCTGGCTAAAACAACTGTATGCTCTCCACCCTCACTGTGCTCGAGCATTTAAGAACTCATCTAAAGGGGAATGTTCAATGGTTCACAGAAGGCAACAGTCTTCTCATCCCGAAATCTAATGAAACGCATCTATCCCACAAATATAGACCGATAACATGCTTACCAACAGCATACAAACTTTTAACTGGATTACTCACCGATGAAATTTATGAACACCTCACTCAACTAGGGGTTTTAGAGGAAGAATAGAAAGGATGTAACAGAGGCTGAATGGAAAGATAGACCATTTGCCATTTGCTGAATGGAAAGATACAAGACCATACTCGAAAATTGCAAGCTTCGACAAATCAACTTATCCACAGCCTGGATAGATTACAAAAAAGCCTTTGACAGTGTCCCACATTCATGGATTATAAAATGCATGCAAGTAAACAAAGTTAACCCCCAAATAGTCACACTGATAGAGAAAGCAATGACGCTCTGGAATGCAACGCTGATACAATCTCACTACTTGGAAAGAAAATTGAATTCCCAGGCGTAGTATTAAGATACGACGTAGTATCTTACAAGGTGACAGCCTTTCCCCCCTGCTGTTTTGCATGGCACTGGACCCACTGAGTAACCTCATCAATGAACAAGGACACGGATACAATCTAACCTGCACCAGAAAAATGACCAAAGAACCGAGAAAGGTTACACATCTACTGTACATGGATGATCTAAAACTCTTCGCACCAAATGATGACAAATTGGCAGATCAACTCAAACTGGTAAACCGCTACTCGGAGGACATTCAAATGGAATTTGGTCTTGCCAAATGTGCCAAAGAAAATAAAGCATCCGACAAATACCTCGGAATAGAAGAAGGCCCCAATGTACAACACAAAAAATGTGCAAAATAATCAGCAAAGAGAACTACACAAAATAAGACTAATTCTGAAATCGGCTCTTTCACCAAAGAACAAAATCAAAGCTATAAACAACTTAGAGTACCGGTATTTCAGTTTGGCTGTGCTATTATAAACTGGCCACAATCGGAGATCAACAACCTAAGACACCAAAACAAGGAAACTAAGCTATTCTACAAAAACCAATGCATTCTGAAGTTTTACTTGCCAAGACGAGAAGGAGGAGGCGGTCTGATGTAGCTTAACCAGGTGCACAGAACAGCGTATGTGGACGAGCGGAGTATGTGAAAAGCTCAACAGACTATCGAATGAGATTTGTGCACGAGCAAGAAAACAACATCAGAAAAGGTATCCTTAATCCATTCAGCAACAAACTTCCAAAAACAGGTGCAAGTACAGTATACTACACAGGAAAACGAAACAGAAACAAGTACAGCTCCAATGATCACAAAGAAGAAAAAGAAAAACCACAAAAATTAATATCAGCAGATATAGTCTGACAAATGGGAGAATAACAAAAGAGCAGGAAGATTCAAAAAAGATCTCGACAGAGCATGGATTGACAAGGAAGGTGTTCCTTGGAATGGCTAAACAACAACAGGCATTTTAAGGCCATTTTTCCCTGCTAGAGCGGGGTTTAGCCTTGCGGGCCTCATGACAATCTTCTCCATTTTGCCCTATTTTCTGCATCTCCCCTTGTTAACCCCCTTGCCCGCATTTCTTCTTCCACCACATTTAGCAAAGTATTTCTCGGTCTTCCCCGTCCTCCACTTCCTTCCACATTCATTTCCAGCACTCTTCTCAACCAGTCACTTTCATCCTTCCTCAACACATGACCAAACCATCTCAACCTGTTTCTCTTCACTGCATCCATCACAGGCTCTATTCCTATCATCTTTCACAATTAATCAGTTGTCTTCCTCACTCTCAACGAGACTCCACACATCCACTGAACCATTCGCATTTCCACCCTTTCCAGCCTTCGTTGCTGCTCTACGTTCATGACCCATGTCTCGCTCCCATAAATCATAACACTTCTCACACATGCAGCATACACCTTTCCCTTCAGCTTCAACGACACTCCCCTCCTCGTCAGCACGCCACTCAGTTCCCGAAACTTCTTCCATGCACATCTCACTCCAGCAACCGCTGCCGAATCTTATCCACCTTCTCCATTCAGCATGTCTCCTAGGTAGCAAAATGTTTTTACACCTTCCAGCTTCATGTCGTCTCCAAGATCCAACTCAACATTTCCTCCATCTGCAGCTCCCTCTGTGCACACCTTACACTTGAATGTAGCTGCTACACTGGTTAATGACCCTCTCAGACCACTACATTTTCGAGGAACCCACTCAGCACTCATTCTACATTGAATGGAGTTCACTCCGAAACCCTTCCTGCACACAGCACATGGCCACTTCCCAGTTCTTTCCACCTCACCACATGCTTTTCCACTTGCCATCACCTTAGTCTTTCCGATATTCACCTTCAGACCTTTTGCCTCTGTACATTCCTTACCCTTGTCCATCTTCTCCTTCAGTCCATTCATACTCCCCAATCAACACCCGATCATCTGCATACAACTACCACGGTAAACCCTCCTTTATGTTCCACGCCAGCACCTCCATCACAGCTACAAGTAGTAGAGGACTTAATACCGACCCCTGATGCACTCCCACCTTCACCTCAAACCCACCACTGTTCCCGTCCTTCATCCTTACAGCTGTGCGTGCTCTGTCGTACATTGCCATCACCACTATGATGAACCATTCCTCCACTCCTAACTTCCTCAATGCCCATGTCACTACTTCATGTGGAACCCTATCAAATGCTTTCGTTAGATCAACAAACCCAAGAAACAACATCTTCCTCTTCTCCATGTACTTTTTCTGCAACTGCCTTACAATAAAAAGCGCGTCTGTCGTTCCTCTTCCTGGCACAAATCCAAACTGCATTTCATCGATCTTCACTTTCTTCCTTATCCTCTTCTCCAACACCCTTCCCAATACCTTCATTCCATGCTCCAATAACTTTACCGCTCGATACGAGCCACAGTCCAGTGGGTCACCTTTCCCCTTGTATAGAGGGACGAGGGTACTCAGTTCCCAAGCCACTGGAATGCGGCCTTCTTTCACCACCAGATTACAGATCTCTGTCATTCTCTTCACACCCCAACTTCCTGCTGCCTTCAACATATCTACCACAACTCCAGTTGGCCCTCCCGCTTTTCTACCCTTCATTGCTTTTATCGCTTCCTCAACTTCCTTCTCAGTTATCTTCTCTGCCGGTCCTAAAACTGGGTTACTCTCTATGTTGCCATCCCATTCATTCTCTGTATACAACAGCATTTCCATATATCTTTTCCATCTTCCTTTAATTCCATCTGGGTCGACAACGATTTGTCCCACTTCATCCTTCAAGCAACTCACCCCCATCACATCACACCTCTCTTTCGCTATCTGCTTTGCAATCCTGAATACTGCTTTCTGACCCTCTTCCGAATCCAAGCATTCTCCGAACATTTTCCTTCATGCCTCCTGCGCCTTTGCTACCTCTTTCTTTGCAGCCTCCCTGGCTGCCTTATAACTTTCATGCTCTGCTGTTTCTGCTCCCGTACCCTTCGCCTTCTGCCACTCCTTGAACTTCTTCCTCTTCTCGTCAATCCTCTTTCCAACTTCATCATCCCACCACCATGTTTCCGAGTGCCTCGGTGGTCCTTTTGTCCATCTACATACCTCACCAACGGCTCCCAACAGACTAGCTTTCATTGACATCCAACCACTTTCAAGCTCAACCACATCATCCTCGACCCTACTCAGCCTCTCTTTTAATCCCTCCCTTACTGTCACCTCTTTCAACCTCCACACCTTCATTCTCGGTTGGTACTTCACCCGCCTAGCTCTCCTCGCACCTTTCACCCTTACGTCGCAGACAACCAAGTGGTGCTGTGAAACAGCCTCCTCCCCCGGGATCACCTTTGTGTCCCGGAGGTGCCCCCTATCTCGCCTACGCACCATCAGGTAGTCAACGGTTGTCGTCGACCCACCTGACGTGTATGTAACAAGGTTATTATCCTCTTTCTGGAACTGAGTATAACAAATCAACAAATCAGCTCCATCAGCAAACTCCAAAATCCTTTCACCTTCTCCATTTCTCGCACCATATCCGTAACCCCCATGAACTCCGTCAAAACCATCCATACTCCTTCCCACATGTCCATTTAGGTCTCCTCCTACCACAACAACTTCCTCATCTTTCACGTTTTCCATCAGCTTCTCTATCGCACACCAGAACTTGTCCTCTTCATCGCTTCAACCAACCTGCGGAGCATATCCCGAGATGACGTTCACCAAGAGCTTTCCCATCATCATTTTCACCATCAACCTATCACTCACTCTAGTCACACTCACCACACTGTCTACAAACTCCTCAGAAAACAGGACACCAACACCATTCACGCCCTCCGGGCACCCTTGCCACACAAACTTGTATTTCTGTCCCTGCCTACCCTTCACCATTCTCACACCACTTCCCTTCCATCTCGTCTCTTGCACACAACATATGTCCACTCTTCTTCTGACCAATACTTCCACCACTTCGCCTGATCTCCCTGTCATTGTCCCTACATTCCATGTCCCAAACCTCAAAAACCGATCTCCACTTCGGGCTGTACCCTGCCCACATGTAGTTGTAATTGTCATGGTTCTCTTTTTGAGGCAAAGTTTTTATGGCCGGATGCCCTTCCTGACGCCAACCCTCTTAGTCGCCTCTTACGACATGCAGGGATACGGCGTACCTATTCTTATCCAGGGTACACACTGGGAAACGTTTAAAACATGGAAATTCTGGGGGGTGGGGGGTGGGGGGGGGGGGTGGCGTCAGCATCACGGCTGCGGTTTAAACATATTTAAATAAATATTTAAACAAAACCATGAAAAACAATCTGGGAAAAGTCTCTAAGTGAGAACGTGGATTTGAGAAAGCAGGAGCAGAGGTGAAAGAAAAACGAGATATAGGGGGCGGGGCACAAGTCGAGACGTGGAGGCCGCACGAGACACCAGGCTGCACGAGGCGCGAACAAAGAAACGACTAATTACACACAAATTTGCAACAACTACAAAACCAAAACCAAATAGAAACACACAATAACACATACACAACAAAATACGCAGCGGAAATTTGACAAAGAAACGAACGGGAAAACACTCAAACTTTGATGCCGTGGAGAGATCGAAGCAAGCCCTGTCGCTCGAGGGACCGGAAGTCTGCTCCGTTCCATCTTCTGAAATCCGCATAAGGAGATAAGAACCAACGAGTGACGCAGTCGTTGAAAATTATAGTTGAAAGCGATCATTGAAACTGAGGACATCTTGCTCATGGATGACCTGACCATCCCATCAAGTTTGAACACAGAAAACAAAGCATTGTGACCAGATATGGTGCTCAGATACAAAAAGGAAAGCATGGCATTACTAATTGAGAGGTCAGTATGCAGCTACTTTGTTCAAAATAACGCAGAAATTAGGATGTACCAAGTACCAGGATCTTTAAAATGTAGTCGAGAACCTGGATTTAAAAATATTCATTAGTTAATGGGAGATTAACAAAAGAGCAGGTGTATTAAAAGACGAGTTGAACAGATTAGCAATCAATTAAAATGGCTCATTGGAATGGTGAAGAAGTCAGCTTAAGTGGGATGGGGAAAGAGTTGTAATGAATGTCCAAGATTGTGGACACAACATCAATGGCTTCAAGAAAATGGCAGGATTGTGTCAATCAGACAAGTGTTTCTACAAAGCGAATGCACCAGTCTCAGTGTCTGATACCTCAATATTCCAGCCTCCATCTCAGAAACTTCAATATTGCAGTCTCCATCTCAAACATCAATATTCCAGTCTCCATCTCAAATATCAATATTCCAGTCTCCATCTCAAACATCAATATTCCAGTCTCCATCTCAAACATCAATATTCCAGTCTCAGTCAAATAATGGAAGCTCATACCAAGAGCAATTGTGGAAAACAAGGACAAGGTGCTCACGTATGAGTTGTTCATCCCATCAAGCTTGAAGAATAGAAAACAAGGAAATGCAAATGGACGTGGTACTCATATGCAATGGAAGGATGGCATTGCTCTTTTTGGTCTTAGTCACCCAGCAAATTTAGCATAAACAATGCAATATTGTGAAAAATGACAAGTACCAGAATGTTGCTATAATGGAGCAAATATGGATGTTACTGAAACTCTAAAATTGGCATGTTGTGTGGATGCTACCTTCGGTGGTAGCCGATATTACAAATCATCTTATGTATATCATATGTTGTGATCAATAAAATTTATTTTTAAAAATGACAAAACTTCTAAAGTTCATTTCCAAGACTGCCCATCCAAGGTGGGCCAAGAGCGGGAGTGCCCTCTAGTCTGAACAAGAGGTTAATTAGCTTTGTGGTTGAGGAGTGCAGACATTGCACCAGTGATAATTGGAGCAATGGGAGTAACAAAACCTCACCTCAATGAGAGTTAAATGATGTTGGGGAATTTTTCGAGCAACAAATTACAATTGGAGGGTGCCTGGGCATCAGTGACAATCTTGTAAAGAGCCCTGGAAACGAATATATGAGAATGTCAAAAAAAAAAATCACAATTCGTTCCTCGAGAGGTCTTCATACAAAATCAGAAGATGGCTACTTTGAGATTTGAGAGGTCTCCGTTTGACCTTCCTCAACACCCAAATGGAGATTTCATCCAAGTAGAGAAGTGTCGTTTGAATCATCACCGTCATCCAAGCTCCAGGTAAATGGACTTGATTCAGAATTCCATAGACAAAGCTGAAGACTGTATCCTGAAAGGTCTCTGTCCTGTCCCACCTCCTGACACCAAAGGAGATCCCAACTAAGCAGAGTTATATTTGGCTGGAAAAGTCACTTTAGAAAGATGCTCCGCCGATTACTCAGAGACCAGAGAGAGGGGCAGGGAATCTGCTTAAGATTCCAGAATGCAAAAGCAAGATGGTTTGGTTGGTCTTTCACCCCTACATCCAGATCGAATGATCAATTTGCACATCAGAACCACTGTAGTCAGAAGTGGTGCTCAAAATATTATCGATTTCACCTCCTTCAGTGAGGGGTTAACCGGAGTGTTTATTGGAAAAATTTGTATCCCATGGCTTCTTTTGCAATAACATTCCTCAAAATATTGTCGTGTTCCTGGTGATTAAAATCTTCCAAGGAAACAGATTTCCGAACGAGCTTTAATTCCAAGGCGTTCAGTCAAGATATTGCGGAGAATACGCGTTCTGGGGAAGAGAGCGAAGAGCGCTTACCTTCACGGTTCCCACCAGCAGTCCTCAAACCTGCAGTAATTAATTCAATCGACACAGGTTTAAAATGTACAGGAAATACGGATTTATTAAAGAAAATGCCGGTAATAAAGAAAACACGATAAAACTATATTCCTAATTGGAGCGCTCCCACACAAACCCCAATACAGACAAAGAAAAATATAACTGAAAAAAAAAAATGCGTTGTTTGTGGCACTTTGCTCAAATCGGCTGGGGTGTCTCATCAGGAATCGTCAAGATCGTCTGAGGCCTTGGTGTCTTTGCGCGTGAAAACGCACTCGGTGCGAAGTAGGCCTCCCGTACGGCTCCGCTCACTCCTGGCTCCGCGCGCGAAGTGAACGGCCTTGGCGTGCATCTCGCTCATCCAGCCGTGCCTATCCTCACGATCTCTGCACGGAAAACCTCAGTTCCCGGCCCGCAGTTCTGCCTCCTCACGACCACTATCAAGATGTCCTCCTCACGGCCACTAGCAAGATCTCGGCACACGGCCGTTCGCAATGAAGCTTTCTTGCGCAAGAGCAATAGCAACCGTTCGCTATGGGATCCAGAACGAGCAGAACCAAGAGGACGTCGATGCTGAGAGAGATAAAATGTCGATGCCGAGAGAGAGCTTTTTGGCGACTGTTCATCAACAAAGTCCGGACCCAAGAGAGAAAATGTCCGCCGCTCCAATTGTTTTGTCCTTGAGGCTCTGACGTCATCCATGACGTCTCCGTCTCTGTTCCTATCAGCAAGGCCTCATCCTACCAGTCTTTGTGCCAATCAAATCCCGGTCCAATCACTGCTCTTCGGGACGTGGCTCATGGCCCTGCCTGTGCCTCTACGCTCACCACGTCAGTGTTATCAGCGATAGTGCTTGATGCCTGGTTTCTGGTTGGTTTTTAATTAGTGTGGTTAATGGCCAATTTCTTCCTCGGTCTCTGTAGTGCGGTGTCATAAGGAACACAGGAAAAGATTACAGAGGCAATTACATACAGGGGATTGATTAACCATAATCCCTCGCTAATTAACAAACCCCACCCCTCTCATGGTGATGAAGATACAAGCTCTTCCACGACATATGGTCCACACAAATTTTCTACTTATTATACATCGAGGCTTCTTCTTCACGACAGTTGGAGCACACTAATCTATACACTCTACCTGGCTCTAAGGTAATCATTGTGTACCCCCTACAAATGTAACAACATATTTGGGTGTCATAAGTATAAATTTGAGGTGATTTATTTCTACAATATTGAGAATCACGGAAGGGGACAGAGGGTAGGAACAAATCATCACATAGCAAGGGAGTGAATGAACAGAAAGAGAGGAGCAAAGGAATTGTCTTGAGCATGTTGCAAATTTATAAATCATATAATATGAATGATGAAGGCATTTTAGGTTCATTTTATTTGCAGTAATTTCAAAAAACAACATTTGAACAAGTAATGTGAACCTCAACACCTCGCACCTCAAACCAAGACCTCAGCAGATGTATCCTTTGAAGGCAATGGGTTGGTGCTTCAGACTTCTCTGTTATATATCGCTGAGGGCACTCGATGGCCAAGCTCGGGATAATATACCAGGAGGAATCTGTTGGCATCTTCATTATTATAAGATAAAAAACCCCCAGCTTTAACCCTCACATTCAAACCCCAACCCTAAAATTTTGGGCACAATAGTAAGTGAGTTCTTTGGCAAAAACCTTATTTATATATTTTGATTAAACAATGAATGGATTAATTATTTAATTATTATCGATTTATTAAGTACTTATTTATTTCCTTTCTCATGTGGGCAATATCTTGGGCATCTTTTGAGCGAAGAAGCTAATATTTTGACACGACAGTGACCAAGTGATTTGGCTGTAAGGGGTATTTTTGATTTATTGATTAATCCATTATTTATTGATTAATCAAGTAATCAATTTTTTTTTTTTTTTTGTATACAAGGTCGAGGCTCGTGAAAGAGCGAACATTAATCACACAGAAAGACAAACCGACACATAAAACATATAACATCGGGAGCGGTAGACAAGATGGGGAGAGAGGGGGAAGGACACAAACACAACATTTGAGAGCAGGGACCGAGAGACATGGAGACATCGAGAGATCTGAGAGAGGGCGAGGGCTTTGGGGGGGGGGGGCATGGGAAGGGGGCGGTGGGAGAGGTATAAAACATATGGACACTGCCAGGACTTCCAGGAAAGAAGTTGGAATTTCAAACAAGGTGGATGTGGGGTGAATTAGCGGGGGTAGAAAAGATCAAGGTTTTGGATGAGGGAAGATAAGAGATGGTAGTGAACAGCTGTTTTAAAGACCTGGAGGGAGGAGTGGGATTGAAGGGAGTGAGGGAGTTTGTTCCAGAGGCGCGAGAAAAGAGGAATGGAAGAGTGAAGGTGAGCAGAGAGCCGAGATTTCGGCAGTTTAACCATCAGAGGGTTGCTGGCAGATCTTGTGCGACCTGTAGGAATATTTGGGGGACAGAGCACAGAGAGAGCTGGGGGTGCAAGGCCGGAGAGGAGTCGGTAGAAGACAGAAAGACCACCTACCTGCCTGCGGTGAGTGAGTGAAAGGCCCTCAGAGATAGCTTCATCGCGGGAGATTCCAATAATTCTGAAAGCTTTGGTTTCAACAGCGTGAAGCCGAGCTAGGTGTGAGGCAGGAGCACCGGCCCATAGGGGAGAACAGTATTCCATTGAGCTGCGGATGAAAGCCTTGTATGTGGTGAGGAGCTCAGGTGTGCCGAGGAAGGACTTCGCACGACGGAGGATGCCCAGTCGGCGACTGGCTTTGGAGGCCAGCTTGGAAATGTGGTTTTCCCAAGAAAGATCATGGCAGATAGTGAGACCCAAAATCTTGAGCGACAGAACTTCTTGGAGAGGATTGTTGAGAAAGTAGATGGGAGGGTTGTCCAGTCGATCTTTTCGGAGAGACATAGTAAGAGTGTGAGATTTGTCAGGATTGAAAGACATGTTCCACTTGTTTGACCAGTCTGTGATTTTGTCCAGGTCTTCAGAGAGTGAGGAGGCAGCAGACTGCCGATCTGAGGGAAGAGGAATGGAGCGGCAGAGAGTGGAGTCATCAGCAAATCAATTAATTATTCAATTTTTTGATTATCAAATTATTTAATTATTTTTCAAAATGTTGCAGCTTCGGATGAAATAATGGTGGTTTAGTTACGCTATCAGCCAATTTGGTTGAGAAATCAATTATTTTACAATTATTATTTATTTTAATGACAATCAAATTATTGTAGACCTTTCCCTAGCAATACTGTCTCTATGTACTGCATGACGCAAAGGCATGTTATTTATTTATTTTGTGCACTTTGAATGTATCTCCACTTGTTTGTTCCTTTAATTTGATTAATGCAAAGGCCCTACATCTGGCATTTATCAAATAAAATACATTTACTTCTTAATGCATACCCCTTTATTGGTGCCCCTTTACATGAACTTTTCTAGAGCATTACTTGGTTCCTCCTAAGAACACAAGGGTAGTCCAGCATGCACACGAGATTTTTTGAATGAACCATATCATCTATTGTTTGGCATTTTCTACAAGCTATGGAATGTCCCTTCTTTTCTTTACTTTGCCACATGGCACCTACCATATAAAGGGGCCTTTTCTATGCCCCTGGTATTTTTCCCAAGGATGAACCAAGGCGAAGAATTTTGCCAGAATGGGAAGATAAAGCTTTTGCAACGGGGTTTTTTTGTATACAGAGGAGTCGAGGCTCGTGGAAGAGTGAGAACAGAGAACAGATCAGGACGCAACGGAACAAAAGGGACAGCATAGGGATGGCCAGGGACACCAACTGTGGAGTTTAAGGGCAAGATGGAGAGAGACTCATGGACAAACAATGGGTGTGGGGAGAAATGGGGGAGGGACAGGAAAAGACGCATGATGGTGGACAGAAGGAAAGTCCCAGGACTGGAAATTTGGATGGAGGAGGACTTGGCTTAGGGGAGTGAGTTGAGGGAGGGCATTAACTAGGGTGGGTAGAAAAGATCATGGTTTTGGATTGTGGATGATCTGAAATGGTGTTGAACAGGTGTCTTGAAAACCTGGAGGAAATAATGTGATTGAAGAGGATGTGCAAGCGGGGAAAATAGAGGAACGAATGAGTGAAGGTAAGCAGTGATCATGTATTTGGGTAGTTTATTCAGAAGGGGATTTATGGTGGACTGCATGTGCCCGACAAAGACCTGTCAGGGACAAAGCGCAGAAGTGGCAGAGGGTGGACCAGAAAAGAGGCGGCAGAATACGGAGACCACCAACGAGAGACTACCGCAGTACCGCAGTGTGTTTGATGGCTTGACGCGCCACTGATTGATCTGCATCCCGCTTGAAACATGTTCAGGTTCTTTCGACCTCCATTGATCGATCACCAAATAATTCAACCCGTAGCCATAAGAACTCGGTGGAACTGAGCGTCCCCAGTGACATATTCTGTGTGAAGTGCACAGCGGGTGCATACCGGGGAATAAAAATGCTGGTCCGACTCTGGTGTTCTCTTGCTCGTCACCCCCTCAATCCTGCGATACGTCACAATTGGCGACAAGTTTGGCACATTGCTTGTTTGGCATTGTGTGGAGATTCAGTCAGAGTACCAGAGGGCTGGGAAGATTGTGTCAATCACTTGGAACAATATTTAATTGCTAACAAAATGGTGGCAGCAGAAGAAGTTGATCGGCACAGGGCCGTTCTGCTCACCGGGTGTGACAACTCAATGTATGACAACTATCTGGGATGCATATTCGAGGTGGTTGTACCCCCCAATGCAAGTCGGGCGCTATATCTGCCCCATTCTTCCCTTCTGCCTGGATTAGTCAGGACAGCTTCTCTTCGATTAGTCAGGAAATTCTTCCCTTCTTGTGTGTGTGTGTGTCTCTCTCTCTCTCTCTCTCTCTCTCTCTCTCTCTCTCTCTCTCTCTCTCTCTCTCTCTCTCTCTCTCTCTTTCTCTCTTTCTCTCTTGTTCTCTTTTTCTCTTTTTCTCTTTTTCTCTTTTTCTCTTTTTCTCTTTTTCTCTTTCTCTCTTTCTCTCTTTCTATCTTTTTCTCTTTCTCTCTTTCTCTCTTTTTCTCTTTTTCTCTTTCTCTATGTGGGGGATCTCTGGGTCGCTCCTGGGAGGCTGTCTCCATGCCGTAGGCTTGTTTGAGAGAACTGTCTGGGGCTAAACAACAACAACGCAACTTATGCCCCAATTTGGGCAATGTGCAACGCACCTTCTTGTAAATGCACTTTATAATTTCTGTCACTTTTGAAGGACATTTTATTGATCAGAACACATAATACTCCTTGTAATAATTTTGAGAAGGTTCCATTATATTGTTACGGAACCCGACGTCGGCCTCGGTTCCCGTTATCGAGGGGGGATTAAGCCCCTCGTCTGTTACTGACTGACGTGGTCCCGGGGGTATGACGCCACGCCCGGTCGGCGCTGGGGAGGGTTTTAGGCCCACAAGTCCTATGACCTAAATACCAGCGCTTCCCGGTACGCGAAGGAACACCCCCCGCTCACGGCCGCAGCGTAATGGACGTTGCGCCGAGCGAAGCAAACTGCAGCGTGAGCCGTTTACCAAGACTAGACCCGATTCCTTAAACGTTGGCCAAATCGTGCCACCGGTATTCAATTGGGAAATCACCAAAACGACAAGGATGTGAAGAAGAGGAAGACGAAGGCAAAAGGGTTGGAAATGCTACTATATTTATTACTATTATTTACACCATGAAAGGAACCAAGGAGAAGGAAGGATAATAAAGTAAAAACAGAAGAAGAAGAAGAAGAAGAAGAAGCGGACACAGTGCACCTTAGCTTACCTATACAGTCTTAATTAATACCCCAGGACAAGACACACAAAACAGACTACGAGCAAACTCACACGAATGGGGAAATTGCAGGCAGGAATGGAAGGACTGGAAGGAGAGGAACGCTCCGCTCGAACCGGAGCACGGTCGGCCCGGGAGTCAGCAGCCGCTGCCCTTCCTTGATCGGCACGTTCAGCAGCCACCGTCAATGCCCTAGCTGCGGTCGTGCGGGCTGCCGCGATACGAGCACCCTGGCGGAGTCAAAGCTGCGTGGCTCCAAGCTGGTGGTGGTGGATTTCAAAGCTGATGCTCATCTGCCGCTTCTCTGGCTTATCTCGGGACACGTCTCCCGTCTCTCTCTGAAGCTTGTCTCAAGCTCGTCACCAGCGCATCCGGACTCATCTGAGGTGGGGGCGTCTCCCGCGGGTTATATAAGCCCCCCCCTTGAACCTTCCCGAACCTCCCAGATTGCTCTTTCTCCGCCCGCTCAAGCCAAACCCCTTTGGCTGGGTTGGTTGAGCGGGGCCGACTCAATCCTCCTTTCTATGACGAGGTGGAGACACGCCTTTCTTCTCCGAGCCGGAGCACATGGCAATGGCGGCGAATGCAGTTGGCAATCAAGGCTTTGGGAATGGGGCTTTGGGAATGAAAGGGGATCTACCTTATTTCATTTGGTGCAATGGAGAATGTCAACTAGTGGGAACAGAGCCTTAACCTACATAAAATAAGGAGATAACTGTAAAAGAAGGATATATGATTGGCTACGTGTGGTATATGAAATAACTAGGAGGACGCCCTTTGATCTTTTACACTTGGAGGTATTTACAACCATTCATTACATTTTACAGAGGGTGATATTTACACAACAATTTACACAACAATTTCTCAAATCCACAACAATATTATGAAGTGAAGAAGAAGGTTTGTAATACGGGCTACCGCCAAAGGTGGCGCTATTTCCGCCATATATTTCCTCCTACTATTAATTTGCAATTATTCACTGGCTTTGGCACCAATACAAAAATTTATTATGGACCGTAGGCATCAAAAAGCTACGTAGTGTGTTCAAAAAGTATCCGACCTTTATTTTTCGTGCGTAAAAAAAAGAAGCTAGGGAGGCGTTGATTGGTGCACGTATGTAGGCGATCCTAATGTGCACGTGTGAATTTTTTCCCACCTGCAGAAGCTGTCATTCGACGGCAGACCGCCGATGAGTGAGGACATGTAAGCGAGCGCCGTCGGATTTTCGTTTTTGACAAAATGACGGAAAAACTTGAACAACGCTACTGCATCAAATTTTGTGTTTTTTGGCCTCGGGGATGTTGGATGCTTCCATTGTGATGACTGCAACTTGGTTTCTGGGTCGTACCCATAAACCCAGGACTCATCGCCAGTGATCACTGTGTTGAGGAAGCTGGGATCACTGTTCACAGTCTCCAGCATGTCCTGTGCGATCTCCAAATGGAGTTGCTTCTGCTCAATCGTTAGCAGCTTTGGTACGAACTTCGCTGAGATTCTCCTGAAGCCCAAGTCCTCCTTCATAATGGAATGAACGGTGTTGAATCTTGCGAATCGTTTCCACTTGGGAATCGCCAAGCTTTACACAAAATTTGATGCAGTAGCGTTGTTCAAGTTTTTCCGTCATTTTGTCAAAAACGAAAATCCGACGGCGCTCGCTTTCATGTCCTCACTCATCGGCGGTCTGCCGTCGAATGACAGCTTCTGCAGGTGGGAAAAAATTCACGCGTGCGCATTAGGATCGCCTACATACGTGCACCAACCAACGCCTCCCTAGCTTCTTTTTTTTTACGCACGAAAAATAAAGGTCGGATGCTTTTTGAACACAGTAGTACATATATCAATCAAACCCATTCAAATGAAGCATCTCGCCACCATTAACATTTAAATTGCATCAGATGTGGCAATAAACGTGAATTGTTGCTCCCAGCTTGCTGGCTCGATGACAGAAGACAGCATTTGAATTTTTGCTGCCTCCATCTCTACCCTGTGTAGAATCCCGTGCGGCAACGGGACGGGGCACGGACAACTGGCTAATGAAGAAAAACAAGAGAAAAATGACCACAGTGTGGTCACCAGCTGCGACGTGTAGAATCATGAGGATATCCGTTGCAATATGCGCTACCAAATTCGACCAGTCATGAAATTATACGCATGCACTAGCGTCTTTTTGTCTTTCAGTTCTGGTCTTGTCCTTTGTTTTGCGACGCAACATGCTTCATCAACTGATTACATATTGTAACGGATTTGAGAATCCTGTCTTTGTAAATATACCCCCATTGTAAATAATGTAATGATTCCTGTAAATACCTCCGTTC
The DNA here is from genome assembly GCF_964187855.1 of Myxine glutinosa. NCBI lineage: Eukaryota > Metazoa > Chordata > Myxini > Myxiniformes > Myxinidae > Myxine > Myxine glutinosa. The sequence goes on from NC_136265.1 coordinate 61,129,677, forward strand.
ATGTAAAGGTCAAAGGTCGTCCCTTTAGCTAGTCCATCGCATACATGTAGAAAATCATAGGACCTTCTAAATAGTTATCTCTTTATTCTATGTCAGTATAAGGCTCTGTTTTTCCATTAGTTCATTGCGTTGCATCAAATGAAATAAGGTAGAATCCCCTTTCAATGGCCCCAGAACCTCCATTGCCAACCGCATTACCAACTGCATTTGACTCCATTACGCACGAGGTCAGCTCGGAGAAGAAGGGCGTAGCCTGCCCATCGTCATCAGAAGGTGGATCCAGGAAAGCCCTTGCCGACCAACCAAGGATGAGTGGGTATGGCTCAAGAGGGCGGGGTTATAAAACCCATTGCATCAGCCCCCACCGAGAGAGATGCATAAGGGGCCAGAGGAGAGAGAGAGTTTTGAGGGAGGTGCGCTGGACCAGAGGCAAATTCTGTGGAGTGTTGAGAGAACTTCGGAGACGCATGAGTCAGAGGACGCGCGTGAGGCAGAGTACGCCTGAGAAAGCTGCCGGTGTGAAGCCGAATACGTGGAGCTGCCGGCTCCTCGCTGCCAGCCCGGAGCGGAGCTGTTTGCCGGGATTCACCTCAACCCCAAAGCGTGGATCGGAGCGCGCGCTTGGGGCCGGACCTCGACACCTACCATCTGCCCGGGACCCTTCTCTGCCTTCCCATACCATCCTTCCCATTTCCTCCCATTCGTGTGAGTCTGCTCGTCGTCTGTCCTCTGTGTTGTCTGGGAAATAAGTTACGCCTGTATAAGTATAAGTTGCTCTGTGTCTATCTCCTTGTAAATTACTTCGTTTCTTCTTCCTCTTTGGGTTTTTTTTGGTGTAAATAATAATAAATCGTGTTATTTCTTACCTTTGGTTTCTTTTTCCTTCACATCCGATCGTCTTTGTGATTTCCCCATTGAGTACCTGTGGTGCGATTTCGGCCAACGCTTATGAATCGGGTTAGTCTTTGTTAAACGGCTCGAACTTCGGACTGCTAACCCGCTCGGCAAATACCATCTTGTCCGTGGTTTCGAGTGGAGTTACCCACCTGCCTTGTGGAGGGATTGGCGGATGTGTACGGGAATCCCTTGACCAATCACTTCGGCCAATCCTGCCCCACAGGGGAGCGGGGTAGCTTCAGGATCAGAGACGGCCAGTGCAAATAGAAGGGGGATTAACCCCCCCCCCCTTGCTAAGGGGAGCGCCATCCCCATTTCCGTAACAATATAATGTATGGGCGTGAATGTTATTTCTGTTAATGTTAATGTTAATTCATTAATTTTATTTATTAATGTTAATTCTGGGTGGCAGAGGGATAATTTGAAACGGGCTTGGTCGGTAGGGGAAGTTCGAGTGTATGCACATGCGCTATTCAATAATTACACCTAATTTGTGTCAAGTTCTGTGAAACGAGATTGATATGAAAACATTCATGTTGTCTTTGTTGCTAAATTTATTTTGGTTTCTTCAAACAAATCGCGATTTTAGTCCGCGATGTTCTTACCTCATACCAACGCACGTCCGAGTGTATGCGCATGTACTATTCAATAATTATGCCTAATTTGTGTCAAGTTCTGTGACACGAGATCGATATGAAAACATTCATGTTGTCTTTGTTGCTAAATTTATTCTGGTTTCTTCAAACAAATCGCGATTTTAGTCCGCGATGTTCTCACCTCATACCAACGCAAGTCCGAGTGTATGCGCATGCGCTATTCAAAAAGGTACCCCAACAACAAGAACAACAACGCGGTCCTCTCATAGAGCTGCTCGTCGCAGCTAAAAAGTAAAGGCAAATAAAGGTAAAGTTTGAGGGCCTCCCCAAGATGAAGGACCCCCAGCTTGTGCTCTGCAGGGTCAGGCGCCAATTTTATTCAGGGTCTTTCTGGAGTACGACTATACTCCATAATAGTGATCGGTTAAAGAACGATTTTAGCTCACCTGGAACGAATATCGGGGAGCTTATGCGATGGCGCGTTGTCCGTTCGTCCGTCCGTCCGTCAGTCTGTCAGTCAGCCCGTGAACACTTGAAACTTCTTCTCCCTGAAACCGCTGATGGGATTGGGACCAAATTTGGCACAAATTATATTTGTTGTGTTGTGACTAAAGTTTGTTCATGGCATTAAAATAAATCGGGGTCGAAGGGGGTTTACTGGGGGTCAAAGTGGGTCCAGGTTTGACCCCCCAAAATAGATATTTGCTTTCTATTCTGAAACTACACATACAATTTTGATGAAACTTGACCACTACTTTCATCACACGTGATGTACCAAAGTATGTTCACGGTACTAAGAAAATCAAAGTATGGAGGGGTTTACGGGAGGTCAAAGTGGGTCCAGATTTGACCCCCCAAAATAGAAATTTGCTTTTTCCTCTGAAACTACACTCACTATTTCGATGAAACTTCAGCACTACCTTCATCACACGTGATGTACCAAAGTATGTTCACGGTACTAAGAAAATCAAAGTATGAAGGGGTTTACGGGGGGTCAAAGTGGGTCCAGGTTTGACCCCCCCAAAATAGATATTTGCTTTCTATTCTGAAAGTACACATACAATTTTGATGAAACTTTACCACAACCTTCACCACCCATGCTCTACCAAAGTTTGTTCACGGCATTTAAAAACAGCTGCCCCTTTGTGGATCTACGGGGGGGTTGCCCCCCAAAATAGGTATCTGCTTTTTCCTCTGAAACTACACACACGATTTCGATGAAACTTGACCACAACCTTCACCACCCGTGATGTATCAAAGTTTGTTCCTGGCATTAAAAAAAATCTGCCCCTTTAGGGGTCTATGGACGGTGCCCCCTAAAATAGGTATTTGCTTTCTTCTCAGAAACTACACACGCAATTTCGATGAAATTCACCACAACCTTACCCGTGATGTACCAATGTTTGTTCAAGGCATTAGAAATATTGTGGCTTTAGGGGGTATATGGGGTTGGGGGAGGGGAGGGGGGTTGCCCCCAAAATAAGTATTTGTTTTTGTTTGTTTGTTTAAAGTCTTATGATGATGTTAGTATGATTCTACATGCTGCCCTGTCTTCTAGCAAGCATTGAAATTGGTTTAAAATACCCTTAGTCGGTGCACTATACTGTTTATTCTACCAGGTGAGCACCAGGGCTGTTGCCCCTATGTTTATCCTTTCACTGATGAGGAATCGTGATTTCGGGTTGTCCTTCCGTCCTTCATTTTCGTTGCCGCGATAACTTGAGAACGACTGAAGGGATCTAAGTCAAACTTGGTACAGGTATGTATAATGCTGTAAAGTTTGGCTGATTAAATTATGGGGTCAAGAAGTCAAAGGTCAGAGGTCATGCCAGGTAAAAATGTGATAACTTGAGAACAGCTGAATGGATTTAAAGCTAACTTGGTACAAGTATTATAATGATGTAATAATGTGGGCGGAGGCATTAGGCCGACGTCGTGACGTCAAAGAGTGTTGTTCTAGAACTAGATGTTAATCGTTCAATGTTAGTTGAAACAAAGTCAATTTTGTCGTTGAAAAAGAACATCTATCTATAATTCCAGTAATCTCTGTGTGTGTGTGTGTCTGTGTGTGTGTGTGTGTGTGTGTGTGTGTGTGTGTGTGTGTTTGTCTGTGACCGCTGTTTCTCGACAACTACCGGTCCGATATACTTGAAACTTGCCAGGAATATTGCTGGGGACCCGAGGATGTGCCTTTTCAAGGTTTCATATTAATCGGAGAAGTAGTTACCGAGCTATGGCGATTTCTTTACCAAACTCCGCAAGCCGTTCGCTTTGGACCAAACCATTTCATGTAAATAGAGGGGGGGGGGGGGTTCTGTGGTCGTTACTGCCACGTGGTTTCAAAGTTTTTTTTTGTTGTTGTTGTTTGCACGCATGCTTTTTTGCACGCACGTACGGGCACCCACGTACGGGCACGTCCTAGTCTATCTATAATTCCAGTAATCTCTGTGTGTCTGTGTGTTTGTTTGTCTGTGACCGCTGTTTCTCGACAACCACGGGTCCGATATACTTGAAACTTGCCAGGTATATTGCTGGGGACCCGAGGATGTGCCTTTTCAAGGTTTCATATTAATCGGAGAAGTAGTTACCGAGCTATGTCCAAAAAACGATTCAACCAATCAGAGAGCAGCGAGCTGTCACGTGTGCCGAACGTGGCGAACAGACTCTGCCTCGGACGGCACATTTGAGAGCGTATTCATTTATTTCACGTTGGCAAACTATGTTGGCGTTAAACTATGTTTTAAAACTAATTAAAACTAATTTGCGATTCATCGTAACTGCGATATGCGACCTTCCGGACAGTCAAATGAGGACGTCACTTCCGGACTTACGGATAGTCATAGTGACGACGTACTGATGCTGAACGTGGCGAGCAGACGCTGTAAGGTACGATCGATTGTAGTACACGTTTATAATAACTCTGCCGATACAGGCCCGATTAACTGCAGCGCCATCCGAGCTGCGGCGTCGGGACGATACATTCATTGTACGGTCACATCGCGCACTTACGGGCACGCCCATGGGCCCATGGGCACGCCCATGCATGCATGGGCGAAGACATTTTTTTTTTTTTTTTTGGCAAGGAACGGGCACCCACGTACGGGCACGTCCTAGTTACTATAATGAACTGATTAGGTTTATATGAACTGATTAGGCTTTGGGGTCATGAGGTCAAAGGTCAAAGGCCAGAGGACATGTTCGGTAAAAGTCCTTTTACCATGATAACTTGTGAACCAGTGATGAGATCTTGAGCAAAGTTGGTTCAAGTATGTATTGTGATGCAAAAACTGATTGAATTTTTGGGTCAAGAGGTCAAAGGTCAGAGTCTGCAATAGGTGTTGTGGACTTGTGGCTCATCCCTTCAAAATGAAGGGATCTAGGCTGAAGGGGTCCAAGTCAAATTTGGTAAAGTATGTAGAAATTTGGAAATGATGTATTAATGTGGGTGGAGGCATATTGATCGACAACGCGACGTCGAAGAGTACCGTTCTGGTTTTTCCAATTGGCGATCGGAGTGGCGAATCTGCCGTCTTGAAATCATGAATAAGATCGTTTGGAGAAGGTACGCGGCACGTGGTTCGTTTTAACCAGAATACCTCACGGTACACTGTCGCGTATCATATTGTACCATTCTGCTACACTGTACCTTACAGCACTGTACTTTACTATACTCCACCTTACAGACCCTCCGATGCGCCATGAACCAAGATCTCTCCGGTGAAGATCACAGATCGAACCCCCCGGGATCCACGAGCGGTTCCGATGGAGGAAACTTGGTCGTTCCGGGAGATTCTCCCTCAGATCGCGGGTCCAGGGTCGGTCCACCCGAGGATGAGGACCCGGGACTCGGTATGTGTCGTTCTCTCCGCACCTTGTTCTTCCCATTACCGTGCCGAGTCCGTGCTGTGTACTCTTTCAGTAACTCATTTAAATGGAACTGTGGAAACTGAAGTTTAAAAAAAAGTAGAGATTACCGTGTAATATACTGAGGTAAAAGGGAACAGAGGTTACCGTATAATACTGAGACAAACGGGTACACAAATTACCGTGTAATACTGAGGTAAAAGGGTACAGAGATTACCGTGCAATACTGAGGTAAAAGGGTACATAAATTACCGTGTAATGCGGAGGTAGAAGGTACAGAGATTACCGTGCAAGACTGAGTTAAAAGGGTACAGCGATTACCGTGTAATACCGAGGTCAAAGGGTGCAGAGATTACCGTGTAATATCGAAAGTTAACGGGTACACAGATTACCGTGTAATACCAAGGTAAAAGGTTACAACCACAATACCGTGTAATACAACAAAAATACGAGCAGGATTTCAAAGTTAAACTTTTAGTTTTAGCACAAGGTCGAGCACGTTGTCAGGAATCAAAAACCCTCAAATAACGGTAATCCCACGGATGGTGGAACGGAACTCATTTTTTGCCACTTAACTCATTTTTTGCCACTTCTGGAGCTCCGCTGACACAGCCTATTGAGTAGTGTTACGTCTAGTTCCGAAGAGTGCCGGTATCCCCGTTAATATGTTATCAATTACGACCAACTCCGCCAATTCTCCGTCAGACCTGTAATCGCACGAGTATTTGAGGGATTTCTTGCCAATTGGGCGATGATGGATACACAACATGGCATTGACCGCCACCACTATGGCGACAGGAAGGGTTGTTCATTTGTGCCCTACCTTAAGCGTTTCCATGACAACATTCACCAAGGTGTTGACAAGCTTGGAAATTCATCATGTAAATCATAATATTGCCGTTGAAAAGCTGATCCAACTTGAACTTCATCGTGTGGTCTTGCGTTTTGGTCACAGCAACCGCAAACCGTCCAATACCGCGGAACAACATGGACTTCTCTTAACCTTGCAGGTGGCGTACCGCGGGGTACAAAACTAGGTCCCATTACGTTTCGGCAATGGTTAATGACGCAGCATTACTTTTTATTTTTTATTTTTGTGTACATAGTCGAGGCTCATGGAAGAGCTGGAACTGATACACTGAACGGATGAGGACGAAACAGGACAAAAGGAAAGAGAGAGACAGACACAGACAGAGACAGACAGACAGACAGAGACAGACAGACAGAGACAGACAGACAGAGACAGACAGACACACAGACAGAGACAGACAGACAGAGACACACATACAGAGAGAGACAGACAGAGACAGACAGACACAGAGACAGACAGACACAGAGACAGACAGACACAGAGACAGACAGATGCAGAGACAGACAGAGACAAACAGAAGAGCTGAAGTCCAAGACAGAGGGAGGCGGCGACAGACGATGATTGGGGGGAGGGCCGGACAAGACACATGGGATGGACAAGGTGCATACAGGAGGGAAGTCTCAAGAGGAAAATAAAAACTGGAATTTTGGAACGAGGAGGCATTAGGGTGGAGGTTGGGGTGGCATGAGGCCAGAAAAGATCATGGTTTTGAATTGGGGATGATCGAAGATGGTGGTGAACGGCTGTCTTGAAGACCTGGAGTAAAGAAGGTCATTGAAGAGGATGTGGAAGTTGATTCCACAGGAGGGAGAAAAGAGGACCAAATGAGTGGAGGTGAGCAGTGAATCTGTATTTAGGTAGTTTCACCAGAAGGTGGTTGATGGTAGGCCGCGTGTGCCCTGCAGAAACCTGAGGGGACAAAGTACGGAAAGAGAAGAGGGTGCAAGACCAGAAAGGAGGCGGTGGAAGACAGAGAGACCACCGACCTGTCTGCGATGGTGACTTAAGTGATAGACCCGTAGACTCGGCTTCATCATGGGAGATTCCAATAATCTTAAAGACCTTGGTCTCCGTGGTGTCAAGCTGAGAAAGATGTTAGACAGGTGAGTAGGCTGACATTTATTTTCGAAGTTTTAACATTTCTATCTCTCACCACTCAATTCAGTTAGGTTTGGTGTAAAAACAATGTGTGTAAAATAAAAATTAATTTGCTCAAAATTTAGAAGTAGCTCAAAAGCCTCAAAGTTTAACCTAAAACTACGAAAATTAACACAAATTCACATATTCACATGTATGGTAGTTTTTATAGTTTTATGTATTTTAAAAGTTTCTAAAATACTTTATGAAATGCTATTATTATTTTCCAAAATGCCAAAAATAATTATTATTTTCTAATATTATGTGTCCCTCGTTTCAGATATATTAGATTTCTCATGATGGCAAACACTGGTGCTCACACAACTAAACCCTATTTGCTGGGTAGTGGGATCTCTGAGATCACAGGCTCAAAGCTGCCATCCATCAGGCGGTCTCTTGGACTGTTCCTCTATCAACACCTCGATTATGAAGAAAATAAGGTGCGAAGCATCAGCTTTCGTGATCGGCAAGGTTGCAGAAGCCTGGGTCCCAATAATCCCAAACATAGGGGCAATGAACGGATTTCTGCAATTTGATTTCGGCAATGAATGAAAGATAGGGGCAAAATGAAACATACGTTGGTGGTCTTTCTGTCTTCTCCCGACTCCTCTCTGGTCTTGCTCCCCCTGCTCTGTCTGGGCTCTGTCCCCCAAATATTCCTACAGGTTGCACAAGATCTGCCAGAAACCCTCTTCTGGTGAAACTGCCAAAATCAAGACTCTCTGCTCACATTCATTCTTTCATTCCTCTTTTCTCCCACATCTGGAACAATCTCCCACACTCCCTTCAATCCCTCTCCTCCCTCCAGATCTTTAAAACAGCTGTTCACCACCATCTCTTATCTTCCCCCATCCAAAACCTTGATCTTTTCTATCCCCGTTAATACACCCCAAATCCACATCTTTCAATCTCCGACTTCATTCCTGAAATTCCTTGTCGTGTCAATTTGTTTTATACCTTCTGTACCCCTTCCCTCCCCCTCCCTCCTCCCCCCAGCCCTCTCCATTCGAACAGATCTCCCAATGTCCCTGTTTTCTACTGTTGTGCTTGTGTGCTTCCCCTTCTCTCCCCATCTTGTCTCCCCCTCCCTTTATTGTTTCCTGTGTCCGTTTATGTTTTTTGTGTTTTATGTGCTAATATGTGTTGAATGTGATAGCTCTTACACGAGCCTCGATGTTGCATACAAAAAAAAAAAAAAAATACCCTTGGCGCTCACCTGGTAGAAAAAACAGTGTGCTGCACTGAATAAAAGTATTTTAAACTAATTTCAATGGTTGCTGGAAGACAGGGCAGCATTTAGAATCATACAAACAAAATCATAAGACTTTAAACAAACAAACAAAAAAAATACCTATTTTGGGGGGAAACCCCCCTCCCCCAAACCCTCCCTTCCCCTCCCCCAAAAATATCTCAAAAAGTTGTGGATGGATTCGGACAAAACTTGGTGGATGAGTTGGGTGTGTGACAAGAACAAGCCGGTTAAATTTTGGTTCATGTCGGATTGAGATCTGACCTATCAGTGGGATACAAAATGTAAACTGTTCAGCCTGGCAGAGGTATGCTCTCTACCGAGTACCATACTAGTTTAATAATGTGATTATTAGGGCACAAAACCATCCTGGCTGGTACCCTATTGATTTCGTTAGGATTATTCATATATGTTATAATTTTACTTCAGCCGCCATTTTGCGCTTTTATTCACTTTTGAATTACTGTTCTCTGCAACAGTTTGAGCGATTGGCACAAAACTTAAAACATAGGAGTGATTACCCATGGATATTTATTTTTGATAACTATGATGTCATAGGTCACGTGTCCGATCAAAGATGGGTTTGATCAAAGCGGGAAGGCTTGGGCCTTGGCATAACTGCTCACAGTTATAAAGCGTACCTGCAGGGTTTATTATTTTCACTAATAGTTTTATATTTTATCATGAGTATTATTCCATTTTGTTTTATCTCGATGGAACTGAACTCTTTTTAGTCCTTGGATTACTTATTCTGTATATGTTGGAATTAAACCGAAATTTCATTGATTTAAAAAACAAGGGAAACCAAAAACGGCACTCAGTAGAGAGCATACCTCCACCTGGTTGGCCATATCACTCAATGGTGAAGAATCGCTTTAAAAATCCTACTAGCTGGATCCGAATCCGGAGCTTCCCCGGAATTGAATCGATTCTTCCTTGTCACGCACATAACCGGTTCAACAAGTTTCGTCCGAATCCGTCCACAACTTTTTGAGATGTCCTGCTATGTATCGTTTTTGTGCCCATCTCCCAATGGTGAAGAATCACTTTAAAAATTCTAGTAGCCGGATCCAAATCCGGATCTTCACCAAAATCGAATCATTTCGTCCTTTTCACATACGCTACATCTCTGCCAAATTTCGTCCGAATCCGTACACAACATTTTGAGATATTTTGTTCACAAACGGACGGACAGACAGACAGGGGTGAAAACATAACCTCCATCCACCTTTGATTGGCGGAGGTAAAAAGGCTTTTTGGTGGAACTTTTAATTTATTTATTTTTGGGTTTAAATTGATTGTTTTTGTTTCAGATGTTATTGCGAGAGTGAAGGTGAAGTCTGAGTTTGTTGATGATTCGTTGCCTCAAGATGAAGGTTTGAACCACAAACACATTGTTGTTGTTGTAGTTTTATTGGTTTTGATCATGATCTTACAATCCAGAGTTAACTTTTTCACAGTATATCCAGTACTTATTTTTCCCGAGGTAAAAATGTCCATACAGTTTGGTATTAAATTGTGAATTATTCCAAACGGTCATAAAACTTAACATTGGAACAATGTATGCTGTCACTGCTTCAGGGGGATGGGACTCATTAGCCTTGGTAGGCAGCTCATCTAGGAGAAGGAAACTCGGAATACAAGTCTGCCACTGCCATGCGGATCAGGTTTTATTTGGGGGGAGAGGGGTGGGTGGGAGAGGAGGGGGTTTAACCAAAGGCAGAGGGTTTAACCAGGTAGAGGAAGCAATCCTTTTCAAAGGAGGTGGTGCATGGCCATGCACACATTTCGGCATGGTGTATGACTGTATGTACTACCCCATTTTAGTCTCCTGATCAGGGTTATGTGAAGCCATGGGAGCAGGTGGTGCATTGCCATGCAGGTGGCCGACACATAGTGCCAGTAATGGTTGTACAGCCTTGATGCTACACAGAGGATTCTCTTATGGAGAACAATGCCTAGAATCACCTGTCTGGTATTGACACTGCCTGGAAGAAGGCAATGGCAAAACAATTTGGTACATGCCATGAAACAATGATGATCAGAAATCTCAGAGATAAAGCTATGGTGCCAGTCTGCCAGATGATGACCCCTTCTCCCTCCCTCCAGGTTTGAAAGGCCCCAAATGGCTGTACCGGGGAAGATCAAAGTGCTTTGATGAGGAGGATCAGATTGAACCCGCAAGGAAATCCAGCTTTCTGAGATCACCAGAACTGGATGTCGAACTATGACCTTCTCAAACATTCACAAAATTGGAACCTGGAATGTAAGGTCAATGAATGAAGGAAAGTGAGATGTAAAAAGAGAGAGAGAGATGGAGAGGACAAGAACTGAAATTTTGGGGACAAGTGAACTTACATGGACTGGTTTGGGGTAGTGTCAATCTGATGACTATAAAGTGTTCTTTTCTGGTCACGAAACGTCTAAAAGAAATGCAGTGGCAGTGATTTGCAATAATACGACGGCATGGTCAGTTTTGGGATACAATCCAGTCAATGATAGGTTTATATCAGAAAGGACATCCAGTGAATGCCACCATCATTCAGATATGTGCTCCAACTTCTGCAGCAGATTAAGAAAATGTGCAGAAGGTTCATGGAAAATTGCAGAAATTGGTAGAACAGCTACCTAAAGGGTAGAACAGCTACCTAAAGGAGACGTTTTAATTATCATGAGAGACTGGATTTCAAAAACTGGAGAAGCAGGAAGCACCAGGGATTGCAGGAAAGCACAGACTTGGTATCCAAAATGAGCCAGGAGAGCGAATGCTGGAATTCTGTGTGGAGAATGATCTCGTAATTGCAAACACATGGTTCTAACTAGACTGGCACTCAGTAGAGAGCATACCTCCACCTGGTTGGCCATGTCACTCAATGGTGAAGAATCACTTTAAACATTCTACTAGCTGGATCCGATCCGGATCTTCACCAAAGTTGATTCGATTCTTCCTTGTCATGCATACAACCTGTCCAACAAGTTTCGTCCAAATCCATCCATAACTTTTTGAGATTTCCTGCTATGTATCGTTTTGGCCCTGTCTCCCAATGGTGAAGAATCACGTAATAAATTAAATAATTCTCATATCCGAATCCATATTCAGATCCTCACCAAAATCGAATTGAATCGTCCTTGTTGGACACCCAACCGGTCCACCAAGTTTCGTCCAAATCAGTCCACAACTTTTTGAGAGATTTTGTTCACAAACGGACAGACAAACAGACAGACAGACAGACAGGGGTGAAAACATAACCTCCATCCACCTTTGGTGGCAGAGGTAACAACCCAAGAGTAGACTGTACACATGGACTTCACCTGATGGACAACAAATAAATCAGATAGACTACATTCTAATCAACAGAAGATGAAGTGCTGTGCAATCTGTTAATACTCTGCTAGACGCAGACTGCGAGACAGATCATGAACTCCTTGTGACCAAACTGTGAGTCAAATTGAGAAAGGTGGAAAAAAAAAAAACTCCGACCTCATGTGACCCCGAAAACGTATCAGAAGAATATTCAATAACGGCATGAAAAAACGTTTTGCAGAGCTGAACTTGGTTGACAGAATTCCAGACAAATTGTGACAAGAGGTTGTAGACATTGTCAAAGAAGAGGCCAAAAACAATATCCCAAAAGCAAGCAGAAAGAAGAAGACTAAATGTCTGTCAGAAGAGGAAATAAATATTGCAAAAAAAAGAAGAAGAAAGATGAGAACCAAAGGTGCATCGAGAGGGCATTAAGTGGTAAACTCCAACTTCCAACGACAAGCTAGAGAAGACAAAGTTAATTTTTTCATAGAGGCATGCATCGAGATATAAAGTGATAACAATGTGGGAAAAAGTAGATCTTTTCAAAAAGGTCGGAGAGATCACAGTAAAAGTAGGGTCTAGGATTGAGGTCCTTAAGAGTATAACAGGGAAATATCTGACAGAAGAAACACAGGTGAAAGAAAGATGGGTGGACTTTGAAGAAAGAGAATATGAGCAATAACCAATAATGATAGCATGTGAGGTACGTAGAACCCTGAAAGAGCTGGCAAATGGAAAAGCACCAGGTGCTGATGAAATTCCAATCAAACTTTTTAAGGTGGTTGTGGAGGAGGCAATCAAAATTGTAACGCTTATCTGTGCATACACAATACACAATAGTGTTAGTCGCCTACACAATAGTGTTATTATTGTGTATGCGAATATGGGTAAGTTTCATCTGGCAGATTTCAGATTAGGAAGAGGTACGAGAGATAAAATCGCAAATATGAGGATGATCATGGAAAAAGCAAGGGAATATCAAAGGAAGGTGTATCTCAGTTTTATAGATTACTAGCATAGTGTGTTACAGATTCGTCGCTTCCGCCTTTGTTGTTATTATATACTTAGGATTTTTAGTTTCAGGTAATATTATTGTTCAGATTTTTGTGTGAAATGGAGATGACTAGTAAAAGGTAAAAATAAATGTTTGTGAAGGAAAAAGGAAAACAGCAAAGAAACCGGAAGAGGAGAGAGGAGGAGATCGGAGGGGGAGGACACGGCCATGAAAGATATACAGCCGTGAGTTGCATCGAGGCTGCGAGCGGACCCTTTTGATATTGGTCACGAATGAGTTGAGGCTTTCCGTGAAAGGGATTGCCTGCGACATCGTCCTATATTGCGATTGCAATTAAACCATCGTCTCAGGTTTTATTACCAAGGGTGAGCTATTGTTGGCGGGAAAGCAAGAGCCTCCATTACAGGCCGATCGGCCATTTTTCCTTGAAGAAGCCGACCGCCTGGTGCTTCGTGATTTGTCATTGGGATTCCCATATCGACATCATCGTGTGGATCGCCGTTGGTTCCCATATCGGCTCAATTCCCAGATCGACCTCTCACCTCGAACTCCTCGCAGCCGCGCCGATAACTGCCTGTTCTTGTCCTTCTGCACGACCTCGGCCTTCACCCAGCGTGGGGATTCATGCATGGACTTTGGGGAATGTTACATTCCATTCACGTTTGGCGTATCGTGAGTTTATTGCTTTGAGAGCATTGGGGAATGATGGTACCATCATATATATTGTTCGTTTGATGCAAATGATATTCTCATGGTACTTTCTTTAATAGTGTTATTATTGTGTATGTGAAAGTACTTAATACAATTACTTAATACAATTAATAAGTGTTGCTGGGCAATGCTGGGTCCCTCCTCCCACCTCTCCCCCTGCCTCCTATCACCCCTTCCCCTGACTCCGCCCACTTCTCCCCCTGCCTCTTCCCACCTCTCCCCCTGCCTCCTCCCACCTCTCCCCCTGCCTCCTCCCACCTCTCCCCCTGCCTCCTCCCACCTCTCCCCCTGCCTCCGCCCACCTCTCCCCCTGCCTCTTCCCACCTCTCCCCCTGCCTCCTCCCACCTCTCCCCCTACCGCCTCCCACCTCTCCCCCTACCTCCTCCCACCTCTCCCCCTGCCTCCGCCCACCTCTCCCCCTGCCTCTTCCCACCTCTCCCCCTGCCTCCTCCCACCTCTCCCCCTACCGCCTCCCACCTCTCCCCCTACCTCCTCCCACCTCTCCCCCTGCCTCCGCCCACCTCTCCCCCTGCCTCTTCCCACCTCTCCCCCTGCCTCCTCCCACCTCTCCCCCTACCGCCTCCCACCTCTCCCCCTACCTCCTCCCACCTCTCCCCCTGCCTCCTCCCACCTCTCCCCCTGCCTCCTCCCACCTCTCCCCCTGCCTCCGCCCACCTCTCCCCCTGCCTCTTCCCACCTCTCCCCCTGCCTCCTCCCACCTCTCCCCCTACCGCCTCCCACCTCTCCCCCTGCCTCCTCCCACCTCTCCCCCTGCCTCCTCCCACCTCTCCCACTGCCTCCTCCCACCCGTTCCCCAGCTTCCTCCCACCTCCTCCCTCCAGACTACCATCCCTCGAAGAGTGCTGTTCTGGTTTACTATGATTTACCACAATAAACTTAGTTGTAATTGGGTTTTAACCATACCTTCAAAAATGATGTATAACAGGGTAATGACATAATGATTGGCTCTGTCGAGAAAGCCTTCAGTGAGTGGGCCCAAATTGATGTTTATCTGTTGAATAAAATCCCAAAAATGCAACTCTTAATAGTAATATCCAGCAATGTGGGTTTGTGCTCTAATGAACACCTTTTGATTTTTATTTAATTTCTCATTTATTTTTAACGTTTTTCTTTTCATTCAGTTATGCCATTGTTTAGTTTTAATGAAATATTTTTGTTTCAGGTTTTATTGTTGAAGTGAAGGTGAAGTCTGAGTTCATATATGAATCATCCTGTCAAAACAAAGGTCTAAACCACAACAACATTCTGCTTGTCCCATTGACGAATACATTGTACTCGAGCTTGGTCTGTCTCTCTCTCTCTCTCTCTCTCTCTCTCTCTCTCTCTATCTCTCTATCTCTCTCTATCTCTCTATATCTCTCTATCTCTCTATCTCTCTATCTCTCTCTATCTCCCTATCTATCTCAAGATCTCTGTCTCTATCTCTATCTCTTTCTCTATCTCTATCTCTTTCTCTATCTCTATCTCTACCTCTTTCTCTATCTCTATCTCTATCTCTACCTCTTTCTCTATCTCTATCTCTATCTCTATCTCTTCCTCTTTCTCTATCTCTATCTCTACCTCTTTCTCTATCTCTATCTCTATCTCTATCTCTTTCTCTATCTCTATCTCTATCTCTATCTCTATCTCTATCTCTATCTCTTTCTCCCCCTTCCTCTCCCTCCTTCTCTCTTGTTGTTGTTGAACTTGCTTGAAGACTGTCAAAAAATTTCAATACCCAGCTCAATAATAAACCAAATGTGTTCAACACGTTGAAATCGCAATATTTCTTCGGATATTTATGGGAAAACTACACGCATGGACGGTTATGATAGAATCAGTCAATTACTAACACAGCCATCAAAACAGATTTGTGGTCCTGGTTTGTCAGTTATTCCATCCAGCTCAACCAGACACGCTGTTTTTACTGTTTTATTTTAATTCCTTTGTTGCTGCACGTGTTTTCGTCCAATTTTCTGAGCCAAACCTTATCTTGTTGTGTTGATTTGTCAAATTTTTTTTTTTTAAATTAATTTCAAGGGTCCAAATCTGCATTAAAAAAAACAAAACATTTTCATTCTTTTTTTTTATTCCTCAATGTACGTTGAAATAAGGGCATTTTGTAGTTTAAGCAGAATAACATTTTAATTGCCAAACTCACTGACATTTCTTTTGTTGTTACCCTTGTTGGAGGAAAACTCAAGGGTCTTACCCAAAAAGACCACCTGATACAAAAGTTCATTGAATCCTCTTATTAAAACATTTATTTACAGAGCTTGGTACCAAAATTACTATCTATGTGCGCATAGGAGAGGTGAACATGATGTCTACCTAACATCATAGCCCTCTCTAACTGACAGTCTGAAGAAGCAGTCTTTATATTCCTTCATGATCCAAACAGGAACAAACAACAACAACAACAACAGGCATTTTAAGGCCATTTTCCCTGCTAGAGCGGGGGTTAGCCTTGTGGGCCCCATTACAATCTTCTCCATTTTGCCCTATTTTCTGCATATCCCCTTGTTAACCTAACCCCCTTGCCCGCATTTCTTCTTCCACCCCCTTTAGCCAAGTCTTTCTCGGTCTTCCCTGTCCTCTACTGCCTTCTACATTCATTTCCATCACTCTTCTCAACCAGTCACTTTCATCCTTCCTCAACACATGACCAAACCATCTCAACCTGTTCCTCTTCACAGCATCCATCACAGGCTCTATTCCCATCATCTTTCGCAATTCATCATTTGTCTTCCTCTCTCTCAATGATACTCCACACATCCACCGAACCATTCGCATTTCCACCCTTTCCAGCCTTCTTTGCTGCTCTACGTTCATGAATCCACCATCTAGAAATTTAAATGTTAAAACACAACATGTATCCAACTCGTTCACTTTATTCATAAAAACAAAAAAACTGTACCAATCAATCCACCACTGGCCTGGCCTGGAAAGCAGGAGATAGTTTGACATTGCCTCTACAAGAGCCCAACAGTGTACCATTTCCTATCCTGATAAAATAATTTCGGTCAGAATGTAGGTGATAATTCACCTACTCTCTCTCCCAATCAAAAAACACTGTCGAATAATTCTTCTGCTTATAATTCCTCCCACACCCTCGCTAGAGGAGAGGGTATTGCATATGAGTCCGTTTGTCTGTCTGTCTCTTTGTTTGTCTGTCTGTTTGTCCGCACAGAATTTTCTCTACAACCGTTGGTCTGATTGACAGGAAATTTTCACCATAGGTGCACCTCCTGTTGAATTTTTAATGATAATTGTGACGTCATAGGTCATAAGTTACAGGTGCCATTTTGGAAAAACCGAAACAGTTTGCACCTCTATATCTCCAAAAGCGCTGCATAGAAAAAATTGAGACATGGCTCATTGTAATTGCAAATAACGCTCCCTGGGGAATAACATATTGTTACGGACCGCGGATAAGATGTTAATTTGCCGAGCGGATGGCGCCGCGGCCCGAGCTGTTTTTACAATGACTAGACCCGATCCCTTAAACGTGGGCCAAATCGTGCCACAGATATTCAATGGGGAAAAGACAAAGGCGACACGGATGTGAAGAAGAGGAAGACAGAAGTAGGGAATACGAATATAATTTATTTGCTATTTACAACCAAAAGTAACCAAGGAGAAGGAAGGATAATAAAATAATTTACAGAAGAAATCAGAGACACAGTGAAAATCGCTAGCTTATCTAAACAGGCTTAATTAATACCCTGGACAGAACAAACAAAGACGGACTTACATGGGGAATTGCAGAGTGGATTGGCTGGAAGGAGGTGGGTGGCTGGAGGGGGAGGAAGGCACGGAGCTGGCTGGAGCTTGATCCCGCATGGGACGTCGGGCTGAACCTTGACGGCCGCCGATGCCAGCGATCCTGTCGTGTGCGCGGGGTAACGGGTCGGAGCTGCTTGGTGGAGCCAACGCTGCTGGTGGGGGGGTCTGGCGTGACGGGTTCTCTCTCCCTCTCTCACAAACCCCAGGACTCTCTTTTGGCTTGTCTGTGATCTGATCTCCTCCCTCCTCCACTCTCCTGGGGGCGTCTCCCGCGGGTTATATAAGCCTCACCCTTGACCCTTTTGCGAACCTCCCCCAAACGTTCTCTCTCTGCCCTCTAAAGCCAACCCCTCGGTCTGGGTTGGTCGGCAAGGGCTGGTTCACTCCTCCCCTCTATGACGAGGTGGAGACACGCCCTTCTTCCCTGACCTTACCTCGTGGCCAATGGTGGTTTTGGGGCGATTCGAGCTAGCCCCAGCCAAAGGGCAGCAATGGCGAATGAAGAAAACCGCCCAAATGCAGTTGGCAATTGCAGCAAACCTGGCAAACCTGGCACTTTGAAGATGCCATGTCGGAGGGATCTACTTTATTTAATGCAGTGCAATGGAGTGTCAAATTAATGGAAGACAAATCCTTAGCCTAATACACAGAATAAGGATATAACTGTCAACAAGGGGGAAATCTATGATTGGCTAACGTGAGTGCTTATGAAATAACTACGGAACGACCTTTGACCTTTATACACAGACTGGAGGCAGGAGGGTCCAGAATAAAGCAATAAAAACAAAAAAAACACAATCCTCATATCCACAACAATATGTTAATGATGATGTCATAGGTTCCTCCATTATGACGTCATAATTCGACAAGTACATACTTCATCCGATCAAGATGAAATTTCTTGAGCATCATCGAGGAATAAATTGGTGAAGAAGAAAAAAATAATGAAGACGTCATAGGTTTGTTTTAACACAAAAGCTCTGATTGCTCTTTCTTGTTTATTATGTTGGAGGTTTGACCACTTCATTTCAAAATAATGTTGTTTTTTGTATTTGTTTTAGCACTTACCTGAAATGACATGAGATCACATTGTTTGCAGATAAAGTTCATCCAGTAAAGATAGAAAATTGGCAAAATGACTTCTATCAGAGTACCCAGGAGGATTTGAGCAATGACGGTGTAAAGAACGAACCTTGTGATTCTCCTCCTCGGGAGCCGAATAATGCTCATCGACTGCTTGAAGGTAAGCAGAGCACTGCTCTACCTCAAAACACACTATGTAAGCAATACCAAAGAGAACACGACGTAAACGATTTGTAAACGGTTCTTGAGATACTACAGAACACACAGCAATGCTCTACTTGATTTCTTTCATTAACGATTAAATACTAAATTTCCAAGCCATGTTGAGGGATGTATCTGCTTGTACAGTGTGCACACAATCAAGCTTGTTTATTTAACAAGGACATCTGTTGTATTTAAATTACCAAGCATGGTTTAGTACCTTGTTTTTGTGTTTGTTAAAGTTAGCATTGAGCAGGAACCTGAAGCTAAAGCTTTCAAATGTTTCCTCCACATTGTCATCAATTATTTATACTTCAATGTTTGAGGATAAGTCTAAGTTTGAAAAGTTAAGTTCTGATATCAAACCATTGAAACATCGAGGCCCGTGTAAGAGCTAACATTGATCACAAAAAGACAAATGACACATAAAACATAAAACATATGATAAAGGGAGCGGGAGAACAAGATGGACGGCAGGGACATGGGGAGATCTGTGGGAGGGGCTTGTGGAAGGGGGTTGGGGGGGGGGAGGAGGCATGGGAAACGGAGGGCGGGGGTGTGGGTGAGGTATAAAACACATGGACATTGCTCTAGGACTTCCAGGAAAAGAAGTCGGTATTTCAAAAAAGTGGATCTGGGGTGAATTAACGGTGGTAGAAAAATCAAAGTTTTGGATGGGGGAAGATGAACCAATAAGAGATGGTGATGAACAGCTGTTTTAAAGACCTGGAGGGAGGAGTGGGATTGAAGAGAGTGAGGGAGTTTGTTCTAGAGGCGGGAGAGAAGAGGAATGAAGAAGTGAAGGTGAGCAGAGAGTCTTGATTTTGGTAGTTTAACCAGAAGAGGGTTACTGGCAAATCTTGTGCGACCAGTCGGTATATTTGGGGGACAGAGCACAGATAGAGCTGGGGGAGCTAGGCCAGATAGGAGTCGGTGTAAGACAGAAAGACCACCTACCTGCCTGCGGTGAGTGAGTGAAAGGCCCTCGGAGTTAGCTTCATCGCGGGGGATTCCAATGATTCTGAAAGCTTTGGTTTCAACAGCGTGAAGATGAGATAGGTGTGAGGCAGGAGCACCGGCCCAGAGGGGAGAACAGTATTTAATTGAGCTGCGGATGAAAGCCTTGTATGTGGTGAGGAGCTCAGGTGTGCCAAGTAAGGACTTCGCATGACGGAGGATGCCCAGTCGGCGACTGGCTTTGGAGGCCAGCTTGGAAATGTGGTTTTCCCAAGAAAAATCATGGTAGATAGTGAGACCCAAAAGCTTGAGCGACAGAACTTCTTGAAGAGGATTGTTGAGAAAGTAGATGGGAGGGTTTTCCATTCGGTCTTTTCGGAGAGACATAGTGAGAGTGTGAGATTTGTCAGGATTGAAAGACATGTTCCACTTGTTTGACCAGTCTGTGATTTTGTCCAGGTCTGCAGAGAGTGAGGAGGCTGCAGACTGCCGGTCTGAGGGATGGGGTATGGAGCGGCAGAGAGTGGAGTCATCAGCAAAGAGATAGAGAGGATTTTCCACAGAGTCGGAGAGATCATTGATGAAGACCAGAAAAAGCACAGGGCCCAGAACACTGCCTTGGTGAACTCCAGCCTGAACAGGAAGGGGAGATGAGAGAAAACCATTCAGGGCCACACGTTGACTACGACCAGAGAGGAAGTCCACAAGCCATGCATGGAGATTTCCATGGATACCATCGGAGGAGAGTTTGGTGAGCAGAGCGGGGTGCCAGACCGTTTCGAAGGCACGTGATATGTCAAGGGAGACAGCTCTGATTTCCTGTTTGGCATTAAGGACCTCCATCCATTGTTGAGACAGCAGAAGCAGCATGTGCAGAGTTGAATGACCTGGTCTGAAACCAAATTGATGACCCGAGATCAAGCCAAATTGCATTTCAATCAAGATCCTTCGACTAACAAAGCCTGCTGCTTGACTGCAAATTTTTGTTATGTGTTCCTGTGGAACTGACTGTGCATTTTAAAGCATCATGCGTTTTGTTAAGTTTGTAATTGAGGGATCCAGTGTTGATGTTTAGATTAATTGCATGGTGGATTTGTCTTATCTGTGACACCTCCCCATGGACATTGAGGCCTGTGTTTGTCCCCTCAAAGGTGAAACACATTGTGCAGTCAGATTGGGTTGTGCGAAGTGTAGGTGCTCGTGTTACTTGCATCAAAAAAGAGGGGGGTGTTTATGTGTCATTGGTTGTTATCTCTATACGCGGGTTTCAGGATGTGGAACGGAGTCCTCCAAGGCCTCAAAGTATCCAACTCTGTTTTGATAAGTGATCGCATTTCATGGACCAAGCTGTGAAGTTTTGTTGTCTCAAATCCAGAGGCCTAAAGTGTCCCGAGACATCTTGTCCCCAGGGATGTCCCAAGATATCTTGAAGATGTCCCGAGGGCTCTTTTCCCCAGAATGCTTTCAACTGCAGTTCGTTTGTCGTAATATTTCCAGGGATGGTTATTAAGATCTCTGTAACGTATCCTTCTTGTTGCTCCAATTATCTCTGTTACAATTTCTGACCTCTTCAGCTTCCAAGAGCTTTTGACTTCATTTTTGAGATCTTGGTATTTGGTTATTTTCTTTATTTCTGCCTTGTTTAGACCAAAATCACGTAAGTATTGTCCTAAAAATCACACCTTAATTAGCAATGCCGTCTTTTCTTTTTTGTACCTAACTACTTTATCCGGTTGCAGTGCTTCGTTTTCTGTATTCACGCTCAATTGGATCATCAGGTCGTCTGTGAGCGTTACTTTCTTGTTTTCAATTATCACCGTTGGTTCCTGCTTCGATGAGTTTTCTGAAACTGGGACATTGAATTTTTTGAAGATCTGCCAGTGGATTACTCTGCATACTTTGTTGTGCCTTTGTGTGTATGGCTGGTCTGAGATGAGTTTTTTTTACATCCTCATGAGGAAGTGAGTCGTGCTTTTTGTTTGTTTGTACATCACAAAACCTGCACCTGTCCGATTGATTCAGACCCAACATTTTATTAAAACCATTGGAAAATGTCCTTGGTTCGGGGCATTTATCATGATTCACTCTCCACACCAGTTGCGCTAACCTCTGCTTAGCCTTTCCAATGAGCCTTCTTTGTCTATGCACAGTCTTTCCAACTCTTTCTAACTTTGGTAAGTCGTTGGGAACCTCACGAGGACTTGTGTGACTACTTGGTGCAGGCAGTTCACAACCCCCATGGGTCCTGTAGACCCTTGTTGTGGTTGGATACTATAGACCCTTGTTGTGGTTTCGTATGCAGCCTGCTGTGGTTGTTGGTTGCATCATTTTCTGGAAGTGTGGCTGTGTTACTGATGCAGTGCCCCTGTTACAAGTAAGCTGGTACAGTACTCATTCTGCTGACCTTGGAAGAATGACAGGCTGAGTTAACCCACCTGGTCTTATTTCAACGGCACGACGGCCTCAAACTCAAGACCCGAAGATCTTAAGCCAGCCACCTTAACTGTTAAGCCAACACCAGGATTCCTACAGACCCTGTTAGACTCTCGAACCCTTAGACCTTTTAAGATACTGTTAGAACCTGAAGACCCTCTATAACCTATGAGACACTTTAGAACCCTTAATAGCCCTTGGACTCCTTTCTACCCTTTGGATCATTTTAGGCCTTTAGATCTTCACACCTTTCAGACTCTTTAATACCCTTTGGACCCTTTTGACCTTTAGACGATTTAAGACCATTTAAATCCCTTAAGACAATTCTGATCCTTTAGACCTTAAATTACACCCTTTAGACCCCTTAGACCTTTTCAGACACTTTGGACCATTTTGATCGTTCAGACCCATTTAGTCCTCTTCAGACCTTTCGACCTTTAAAACTTTTCAGACCTTTGATCTTTACAACTAGACCATTTAGACCTTTTATTTGCAATTGTTGACCTTTATTTAGTACATCCTTCCCTTTATTTGCCAACCAAACTTTGTACAACTATGAACTGTTATTCAAAGATGAACCAATTCGTCTTTGGTTTTAAAAGGTCTTAGGTCATGTGCCCTTCGATTAAAATCCTTTTTACCGTGATGACTTGTGAACCACTTCGGTTTTCTTTTTACATGATCTTGATGCACGTCATGGACAGCGCAAGATCACATGAGAGAGAGTGCGAGAGAGAAAACATCAGATACCTCTCACAGTGCAATATTATCTTCAAAAGGCAAATGCCATTTGACCTTTGTGCCACACACAAAGATGGACATGCAGACAAACATACGCGACACAACACAAGACTGCGAGATGAGACAAACACAAGCAATAAGCTTGGTCGAAGTGTTGTCACTTCCCAGGAAACTCGGGGTACCAGCAACGTCACATCAATGGCGCTACCTTTCTCACCACACTCAGCGGGGCATTTTCTAAGGAATATTGTCCTCCTCCCCATGGATGCCAAAATGTATAGATTATAATACAAAGATAAGCCGATTACTGATTGGGTTCACAAGGTCAAAGGGCATTTGCCTTTTGAAGATAATATTGCACACTATGAGAGGTATCTGATGTGTTCTCTCTCGCACTGTCTCTCATGTGATCTTCATTCAAGATGAAATGTAACCGTTGTTTGACAGCTAATGCAGGCAGAGGCATATCCATCGGGCCATTTGTGTCAAATTCAATTTTTCTAGTGTGCTGTGTTTTATAACGAGGATGGGCTGATATACTCGATGATGGTGAGTAATCCAGACCATTAGTTTTTATTTATTTATTTGTCCATTCTCATGTGCCTGAAACTGGTCTTTTTGCTAATGATACCTCTGTGTCTTGTCAATGAGTGAAAGCATGAAGATAAAACAATGAAGTTAGTTATTTGGGAAGGTTTTAAATTCTGCAGTTTATGGAATGCCTCACATGTAGCTTCCCCCTTATAACAGAAGAGCACAGACTTTGGACCAATTTAAACCGAAAAAGAGTTAATTATGATTTTTTTTTTGTTTTTGCAAGTTTCACAGCAATAGTGATTTTTTTGATTTTTTTTTTACTTTCTATTTTTTCTTTTCTGATTTGTCTTTGCAGAGAATCAATTGAAAATTATTTATTTTTCCAAGTCAAGTTCCCAGTTGTTTGACACGCATGTTCCTTTAAATGAGAACATGGCGCAGTCTTCTCATCAGGAAGTAAACAGATTTTGCAATGCAGTGACCAAGCCCAACAATTGTATTTCCACATTCAAGAAAAGCGAAAGGAAGAAGCAGCTGCACAAGTGTTCTGTTTGCAAGAAAACGTTGAGCTCATCAAAATCTTTAAAGAGATGTCAAACATTACACAAACGTGAGATGCCATACAAGTGCACTGTGTGTGGCAAGAAATTTTATTGGCTATCATCTTTGAAATATCATCGAGTAAAACACACCGGAGAGAAGCCTTATAAATGTCCTGTGTGCAGCAAAGCTTTCCCTCGTTTATCAACTTTTCAAACACATGAAAGGATACACACAGGAGAGAAGCCATACAAGTGCTCCAAATGCATCAAGCGTTTTCCTCTTCTCTCGCGGTTGAAGCGTCATCAAATAATACACACCGGAGAGAAGCCCTACACATGTGCTGAATGCAACAAGAGTTTTGCTTGTGCTTCAAATTTATGGCGACATAAAAAAATACATACGGGAGAGAGGCCCTTCCAGTGTTCTGTGTGCAGCAAAGTGTTTGTTCATCCTTCGCGCTTGAAAAGACATGAAAGAACACACGAGAGAGAGAAGATGGAGAATCTTTTTAAGTGTTCTGTGTGCAGCAAGGTGTTTGCTGTTGCTTCACGTTTGAAAACACATCAAATGATCCATATGGGAGGGAAGAGAGAGAAGCATTTCAAGTGTTCTGTGTGCGGCAAGGTTTTCGATCATGCCTCAGGTTTGAAAAGACATCAAACAATACACACTGGAGAGAGGCCCTTCCAGTGTTCTTCGTGCAGCAAGGCGTTTGCTGTTCCTTCACGTTTGAAAGCGCATCAAAAAATTCACACACGAGAGACGCCTTACACATGCGTCGCATGTAAAAAGACCTTCGCTGATCTCTCAAATTTAAAGATCCATCAAAGAATACACACGGGAGAGAAACCATTTAAATGTTCTCTTTGCAGCAAGGCGTTCACTTCTTCGCCATATTTATATCAACATCAAAAAATACACACAAGAGAGAAGCCTTTCAAGTGTTCCGTTTGCAATAATGTTTTTTCCCATTTATCACTACTGAAAAAGCATGAAAGGATACACACAGGAGAGAAACCTTACAATTGTCCTGTGTGCTGCAAGGCATTTGTGTCTTCTTCATACTTAAAAGTGCATAAGAAAATGCACACAGGCGACAAACTATTCAAGTGTTCTGTTTGCGATAAGGATTTTACCAATATCACGTCATTGAAAATACATAAAAGAATACATACTGGAGAGAAGCTGACGTGTCCTGTTTGCAATAAGGATTTTACCTATATCACTCCATTTAAAATACACCAAAGAATACACACAGGAGAGAAACCCTACAAGTGTTCACAATGTGGGAAGGCGTTTAATCAGTCAGCAACTTTACGTCAACATCGCAGAATCCACACGGGAGAGAAACCCTTTAAGTGTTCTATGTGCAGCGATGTATTTGCTTATTCATCAACTTTACGTTCTCATGAAAACATTCATACAGGAGAGAAACCCTATACGTGTTCTGTCTGCAACAAGGCATTTGCTCATGCGTCAACTTTACATGGCCATCGGAGAACTCACTCAGGAAATAATGCTTGTTCTGTCTGCAACAAGACCTTCACCACTGCGTCATCTTTTTATATACATCAACGGATACACACGGGGGAGAGGCCGTACAAGTGTTCTGTCTGCAACAAGGCGTTTGCTTCTTCACAATATTTATCGAGACATCAAATAATTCACTCTGGAGAGAAGGCCTATAAGTGTTCGATGTGCAACAAGGCCTATACCCATTCATCGAGTTTCTATAAACATCAAGCGAGACACAAAGGGAAGAAGCCCTACAAGTGTTCACAATGCGGAAAAGCATTTAATGAGTCAGCAACTTTACGTCAACATCACAGAATCCACACGGGAGAGAAACCCTTCACGTGTTCTGTGTGCAGTAAGGCATTTAGTTGTTCCTCAAATTTAAGTAAACATCACAGAATGCACACGGTGGATTCCAAGCTTCCGGAAAAAGCAACTTGATGCTCTTCTCAATCACTATGTTCAAGCACTTGATGAACCCATCCAAGGGGAAAAGGCAATGGATGAATGGCTCGCATAAAGCAACACCTTCCTCATAATAAACTAGAACGGCACTCAGTAAAGAGCATACCTCCGCCTGGTTGACCATTTCACTCAATGGTGAAGAATCACTAAAAAAAATTATACTAGCTGGATCTGGATCTTCACCAAGATTGAATCGATTCTTCCTTGTCACACACACAACCTGTCCAACAAGTTTCGTCCAAATCCATCCATAACTTTTTGAGATATCCTGCTATGTATCGTTTTTGGCCCTTTCTCCCAATGGTGAATAATCACTTAAAAAATTATAGTAGCCGGATCCGAATCCGGATCTTCACCAAAATCTAAACATTTCGTCCTTGTCACGTACGTTACATCTCTGCCAAATTTCATCCGAATCCGTCCACAACTTTTTGAGATATTTTGTTCACAAACAGATAGACAAACGGCTAAACAGACAGACAGGGGTGAAAACATAACCTCCATCCACCTTTGGTGGTGGAGGTAAATATGAAGAAAACCATTTGCCTCACAAATAAAGGCCACTAACATGTCTACCAAATACCAGAGGCTCGCGGATGGACCGAAAACGGCTTTAATTGAGGCGACGACCAAACACGGATTCGGCTATAAAACGCGGGAGGAAGAAGGAAAATGGAAGGCTGCGGCAAAAGCGCGTACCTGGTGAAACGACGGCAGCTGCAGGGAAATTAATTCAACCGGGCACAGGTTTAACAGGGAATGGAAAATAATACAAGGGTTTATTAAAGTAAAAGGCAAGGACAGGAAAACGCGATAATAAATCTAAAACTCCTAAATTGGGATCCCACACACCAGATCTCAAACACAGACGGGAAAAAATGAATTACGAAAAGAAATGTCTCGTCGTGTAATTTGCAATGGGGATTGGCCTGATCTGTCATTGTCGTCTTGTCCGTAACACGCGGCTCCAAACTCTGGCGCGGGAGAATCCTCCGTCCGCCTCGCCAGGCCCGAGCCAATGCCCACTCCGCTGCACACGAGGTCCCGCCCGCTCACAGCACCGAGCCTCACTCCCTTACCAGCACCGCTCCAAACACCACGCAGATGGCGAGCCAACGACCACCACTGCCTCCCAAGACCAAGAAGAAGACAAGAGCTTCGAGCACGTCGAGACACCCAGAGAGCGCAAGGGTCAGAGCTGGATGTGCAACAACTCTGAACTGCTGGATCTCCACAAATGCCAGAGCTGCAAGAGGAAGCTGCGCAAGCAAGAAAAACCCGACATGCTATGAACTGCTGGATCTCCAAGAGCACGAACCGCAAGAGAGAAAATGGCATTCGGCGCTCCCTTAAATAACCTTCCCGCGGTGATGACGTCAGCCCGGGCGCGCCACCCAATCAGTGCCCTCCACCGACTCGTTGGCTGGAGGTTCGCGCCTACCGTGCCAACCCAACACTCGTTCCCTGTAGCGTGGTCATAGCACGTGCTACCCGAGGTGGCTAGGCCTGTCGGAGGTGTAACTGGCGGCGGCGCCCCGAGCCCCCCTCTCCCCCCCTTGCCTGTTCGTCTTCCAATGTCAGGGAAGGGAATTATTTAATGTTGCGCTAGGGACCTAACTACGTGTCTACAGGTGTGCATTGCCATAAGGGACAAAGGTTTGGCTACCAGGTGTGACACACAGGGGCGCTACTCTTTAATCCCTACTCTATTTATCACTCAAACATCCTGGTATGTTCACAGGTATACTCTTAACCGACAAAACGCCTACACATGAAACTTATTACAGGGCAGATTCCTTACCGCGACAGACGAAGCACGTTACCTATTCAGATCTAGCTGGCTCTACATATTACTACCCCACCTGACATAACACTACCAACAAACATTCAACAAGAATTATCACAGGAATTATTTACCACCACCGAACACAAAAAGGAGGTCCAAAGACAGAGCAGAAGGGATGGAAGAGAGGATGTTATGGAATAATTCACCACCTTTTGCTGAACAAGATCACACTTGAAAATTGCAAACCACCGATTGTCTAGTATCTTACAATCATGGATGATAAAATACATGTAAGTGTACAAGATCAACCCTCAACTAATCAAAACTGAGAAAGCAATGCAGCTCTAGAATACTACATTGATACGAGTACAAAATTCCAGAAGTGAAGATGCGACATGGGATTTCCATGGTGACAGTCTTTCCCCCTCCTATTTCCTCTTGCCTTGGACCCAGTGAGTAACCTCATTAACGAAGTAGGATACACCCTAACGTCCAACAGAAGACCATCCAAAGGACCAGGAAATGTGACACATCCACTTTATATGTGTGATTTAAAGCTCTTCGGGCCGAATAATGAAAAATTGGCAGAACAACGAGAGTTAATCAAATGGTACTCAAAAGGACCTTCAAATCCAATGTCAAGTGCACATTTGTAGCAGAGAAAGCAAAGAAACGGAAACAGAAATGTCAACCGGAAAGCACCCGGAAACTACCGGAAACTCCCAAACGGAAACTGTCAACCAGAAACTAGAAAAGGAACTAGAAAAGTACAGCAAACCCTCAAATATCATGGGTTTCAACCTACCGAGGGCATCCTGTTGTGTTCCGATTTAGTTATCGCGATATTTCATTTAGGCCAATCACGGTTTGTTTTTGAGCTGAGATGAGTCATTGTTTACGTGTGTACCATTACCTCCCATTATGGGCTTTTTGTTGTTTCTCATGCTCCGTTTTTAATGGCGTACAAACGTAAAACGATGGACCAAATTAATTGTGCCAAAAGTCAGAGAAAGGTTATGACGGGTGAAAAAAGCGAGTTGTTAGGTTGGCTGGATGTGAAAGTGCGGCATCTGTGGGTTGCCATTGTGGGATCAATAAATCAACTGTGCGATATATCCGTAAAAGCGAGTCACATATCCATGCAAGTGCAAAAGTCTCATTCCAGTCCCGTGATCCTCGTATTGAAAGGATGGAAGAAGCCTTCAATGTTTGTATTGAGGACCAAACACTGACCAAAGTGCCTTTGAGTGGACCGGTGATTCTGGAGAAATCATTGCGCATTTACCAACATTTTGACGAGGAATCTGGGGCGGAAGGCTCCAGTTCAACCACGGATATCAACAAGTTCCACATCATCAAGGGCTGATTTGAAAACTTCAAAAGAAGATTTGGCCTCCATCATGTAAAATTAGTCGGGGAAGCAGCATCGGACACCATGATGTTGCGGAGAAATTACCCACTGCTGCTGCTCATGGAACTAATCGAGGCGAACCAACTGCATCGTCATCATTCCGATTTAAGTCTTGGGTTTTCTATTTACGGTAGAGGACGTAATATTCTTACCCTCACCCACATCAGTTTTGTAAAAAAAAAAGTCCTTTAAAGGAGAACGGACACGACCAAAACAACTTTTCAGATTTCGAAACATAAACATATCTTAAACACTTCTATTGAGTTCATTTCACAAATATCTTCGCGGTTTTATTAGAATTTGTCAAAATATCGCCGAACAAGCAAATCAGTTTTGTCAAAACCGGAAATGACGTTTGCGAAGTAACCCAGTTTTTCGTTCTTAAAGCCTTGTTGGCTTCGTGACGATCAGAACATCGCTTTGTTTTCGTTACGATCAGTTGGAATCATGCCCAGTCGTTGTGTGGCTGCTGCTAGTGCGTGCCCGTACGTGCGGGAAGGTAAGTACGTGGACATACGTACGTTGACGTACGTACCAAAAATAAGGCCTCACTGTCCGGAAGTTCGCATATCGCAGTTACGATTAATCGCAAATTAGTTTTAATGGCCAAGTATTCAATTTTCAAACCGCGAGGCAGAAACAACAAACACACGTGGTTCCTTCACTGTAGCTTGACCGTACGTGCAAAGAAAAATTGAAACTTGCATCGTTCCTTCGGTCTTCGCTCTCGTCCTTCGCCGTTCCTTCGCTCTCGTCCTTCGCCGTTCCTTCATTCACGTACAAAACGTATGTGTTTGCTAAATAAATGGCCATAACTTGGTAACCACTTGTCCGATTAATAGCAAACCTTGAAAAGGCACATCCTCAGGTACCCAGCAATATACCTGGCAAGTTTCACTTAGATCGGACCAGTGGTTGTCGAGAAACAGCGGTCACAGACATACACAGACACAGACACACAGAGATTGCTTGCATTATAGAGAGTGCTATAATGATACAATTACAACTGATACACCTGCAGTGCTGCACTAAGTCAATAAAGTCGTATTTCGTTTCTGTGTTTCTATCCATTTCTTGCCTCACGGCACCGGACATTAATTAAATATTAGTTATGTATTCCATTGACCAGAAAAAGAAACTTTTTCAATTAAAAAAGAGACATAAAAATGAATATCATTCAGTATTTTGGAGGCGCCCGAGATCAAAATCGATCGCCATTGTGTCTGTGTCCGACGATTTCTCTTCTTCACTCTCTGGATGGTATGGTTCGAATCTGTATGGGAGAATCGAGTGTGATTCCCCAAGATTATTAACTTTCTCTTCATTTTCCGCATCAGATTGGTCAGAAATATCGCTGATATCCAGACTTACGCAACTATCGGAGTCGGTGTCTGCCATTGTTTACTCTTGCGCAGTCACATCAGCTTCCTCCGATGACGTCACATCGTGGAGGGCAGATTATCGCGAGATGCTGGCCGGCGCGAGGGAAATCGTCTGCTATTGGCATTTAAAAACTCGGATATCTCACGATTCACGCATGCTAGAGCAACAATTTTTGCGCCAAACTTAATCTTTTTTGTTGCTACAATTAATTAATCTTAAGCATTTGATGTCTATACTCATGTCCGTCCCCCTTTAAGATCATTGGAATCTTCCACGATGAAGTGAGTCAATGGGCCTATCACTTTCCCATTGTGTACAAGTCGGTGGTCTCTCTGTCTTCTACCATCTTCTTTCTGGTCTTGTACCCTCTGCTCTTTCTGTGCTTTGTCTCCCCCTTCTCCCGCCTCCTCAGGTTTCTGTGTGGCACACGTGATCCACCATCAACCTCTTTCTTTTCTTGAAGAAGAAGACTGGAGGACTAACCTCTCCAAGGTTTTTTTTTTTCGCTCTGCGGCAAGACTCCTCTTCCGGCTTAATATTTGGGGTTGCCGTCAAGGAATTGGAAATAATCAAAGGGTGCTCGATTGAAAAAGAAGAGTTTGATTGAAATAAATCTTTTAAATGGAAATAAAGTAAATGAGACTCCCACTTGGGAAACATAATCAATCCTTTCGGAAAATTCAAAGAGTCAGTTACTTCATGTGACCATACCACCCTGAACACACCCGATCTCGTCCAATCGTTGGAGCTAAGCAGGTTCGGGCTCGGTTCGTACCTGGATGGGAGACCACCGCGAAACACCTGGTATTGTAAGCTTCTTCTTTTTTCTCCTGCAGCAGGAGTCTTGTTTTGATTGTCTGCTGTTTGCACTAATGCTCTTGCTGGTGAATTCGTTTTTTCCTTACTAATACTACTACTATTGTGGCTGAGAATCTCCTCAGGAGGCATGTTACCTTTTGAGGAATGTTTTAAATTCAGGTTGCAAGTGCAATGCTCGTTTGTTAGTTCATTACGTCGTGCCGTGGACCGTGGAAATTTCCTCCTGAGATGAGTTCTCAATGTGCGAATCAAACAGCAGGGTTAAGCAATAGTGAATACTTGACCTTCAAAATGATGTAATCCACCCCAGATTGCTGGTGGAAACCTGAAGTAATGGAGTACATTGGGGTAGCCCTGATGTATATCACATTTTCCAGAAAAGGATTATAACATGAAACGGCTCACCATACGTTTGAAAAGACCGATAATACTTGGAATGTACCTGTGAGAAATTGGCACTCTCACCTACATCTCATCCTTTATACTTCATTTCCCTTTTCTACTGACTTTTAACGAAATGATGAAATGCAATAAACTGTTGGAATATACCCTTAGACCCTCTAGAGCGCTGAGACCGCTTAGACCTTTGACGACCCTTGATGTCCCTCAAGACCACAAAGTCCCCAAAAGACCATTAAAGACCTAGAGGGCCCAAAATAACCCAAATATTCCGAAGACCCAAAACACCCTGAAGACCCAAACGACCCAGAAGATCCTCAAATACCCTAAATACACCAAAGACCATGAAGACCCCAAATAACCCAAATACCCTTAAACACCCAAAATACCCTTAAATACCTCAAGGACCCAAACTACCCTGGAGACCCAAAAGACAATGAAAGACCCTGAAGACCATTAAATACCACAAAGATTCTTTCAAACCCTAAAACTCTTCAAGACCACCAATATCCTTTAGAACCCGAACACCCTTAAAGATCCAAAAGAGCTTGAAGACCCTGAAGACCCAAAATACTCTGGGAAAACTCGTAAAGACCCAGAGGACCAAAAATATCCAAGACCCAGAGGACCCAAAGGACAAAATGAAACAAACACGTCCTGGAAAGGGTCTGCAATCTCTGATTGCTCTTCCTTGTTTTAATATTGTATTGATTTGATATATATTTTTACCTTTTTTTGTAATAAAAAGTTATCTGCTTTTCCAACTTTGTGAAAGTTTTCTCCAGTTGCTGCTGAGATTTGTTTTTAAGCGGTGAAGCCGCTGCAATATTTGGCTATGTCTTAAATGAAGAAGAACCATTCAAACCCATCGTGTTTAATTCTAAAGGCTAAAATTAAAATGGGTTGTAAAGGGTAATTCTAATGGGTTGTAAAGGGTAATTCTAATGGGTTGTAAAGGGTAATTCTAATGGGTTATAAAGGGTCATTTTAAAGGGTAATTCCAATGGGTTCTAAAGGGTAATTCTAGGCGGTTCTAAAGTTAATTATTGGGGGTTCTAAAGGGTAATTCTAGATTGTTCTAAAATGTAATTCTAGGGGGTTCTAAACACTAAAAGGTAATTCTAGGGGGTTCTAAAGGGTAATTCTAGGCGATTCTAAAGGGTAATTATTGGGGGTTCTAAAGGATAATTATAGGGGTTTCTAAAGGGTAATTCTTGGGGGTTCTAAAGCGTAATTCTAGGGGGTTCTAAAGGGTAGTTCTAGGAGGTTCTAAATGCTAAAAGGTAATTCTAGAGGGTTCTAAAGTGTGTTCTAAAAGTTGATTCTTTTTTTTGTGCGTACAAGATCGAGGCCCGTGTAAGAGCTAACATTAATCACATAAAAACAAACGGACACAAAAAACAAGATAAAGGGAGCGGGAGACAAGATGGGGAGAGAGAGAGAGGGAAGCACACAAGCACAACAACAGTAGAGAGCAGGGACATCGGGAGATTTGTGGGAGGGAGAGGGGAAGGGGGGAGAGGTATAAAACTTGAACACTGCAAGGACTTCCAGGAAAGAAGTCGGTATTTCAGAAAAGTGGATCTGGGGTGAATTAACGGGGGTTGAAAAGATCAAGGTTTTGGATGGGGGAAGATAAGAGATGGTGGTAAACACCTGTTTTAAAGACCTGGAGGGAGGAGTGGGATTGAAGAGAGTGAGGGAGTTTGTTCCAGATACGGGAGAAAAGAGGAATGAAGGTGAGCAGAAAGTCTTGATTTTGGCAGTTTCACCAAAAGAGGATTGCCTCGGGGATTCTAAACGGTAATTCCAGCTGCTTTAAAGGGTAATTCTCGGTGTTTCTAAAGGGTTTCTAGGCTTTGCCTATTTCATATTGAAAATTCCAAAACGGAACCGCTCCCTTTGGACACGGGTGAGATTTTTTTTTACTCTTCGGCCAGAAAACTAAAGCAATCAGTTTGAATCTTCTTTCCTCCCCAGTACTGGGAGTGAATGAGAAGTGCAGGGAGGGGGTGGGGGAGGGTTTAGGTGGTTAAAAAAAAAATCATGAGTTCAGGGTGGGGGCGGGGGGAAGACCCCAATTCTCTCTATGTGAACGTGTGCAGCATCACGTGGTGTAAATGAACCCGCTCGTAACCACGTGTTCTTTATTTGTACATTCAATTTGAATTGTTGCATTATCCAAATCACAAGGTTGATTACATCATGTTTCTCTAAATATAATGTACCAAAAAAATTTACTTTGTAATAACCAGAACACAGTAACTACCAGTACCACCAACCGTTCTTCAACAAATGTGAAAGAAAAAGAATGATAAAACTTTTAAAATAATTTAGAATTTTCCCTGGAACAATGAAACCGGGGAAGGGGAGGGGTGGGGTCGGTCGGAAACCAGAGAGGCGGGGTCGAAACCCGAGGAGGAAGGGGGAGGGGTGCAAACTCTAGAGGGGGAAGGGGGATGGGTGGGGTCCACCGTCCAAACCCGGCGGGCGGGGTGGTGGGAAGAGGTTCCCTCTGCAAACCCGATATAATGACTCGTTGAACAAAGATTATTATTATTATTATTTATTTTTTCACCACATTTCGGCCAAATTGGAGAGATCACGTGATTAATGTGGAGAATCTGCCGCCTTGAAATCGTGAATACAATCGTTTGGAGAAGGTATACGCGCGGTACGTGGTTCGTATTCACCGGAATACCTCGCACAGTACTCATGTATCATAGTGTACCTACCATGATACTCTGGTCAACCTTACAGTACAGTACAGTACAGTACTTTACTACACCTTACCTTACAGTATCGTACTTTACTATACCGTACACGCTATCTTACAGTGCCGTACTTTACTACACCCTACCTTACATTACCATAATTTACTACACCCTACCTTACAGTACCGTACTTTACTACACCCTACCTTACATTACCATAATTTACTACACCCTACCTTACAGTACCGTACTTTACTACACCCTACCTTACATTACCATAATTTACTACACCCTACCTTACAGTACCGTACTTTACTACACCCTACCTTACATTACCATACTTTACTACACCCTACCTTACACTACCGTACTTTACTACACCCTACCATACATTACCATAATTTACTACACTCTACCTTACATTACATTACCGTACTTTCCCACACCCTACCTTACAGTACCATACTTTACTACACCCTACCTTACATTACCATACTTTACTACACTCTACCTTACATTACCATACTTTACTACACGCTACCTTACAGTACCGTACTTTCCCACACCCTACCTTACAGTACCGTACTTTACTACACCCTACCTTACAGTACCGTACTTTCCCACACCCTACCTTACAGTACTGTACTTTCCTACACACTACCTTACATTACCATACTTTACTACACTCTACCTTACAATACCGTACTTTCCTACACACTACCTTACATTACCATACTTTACTACACCCTACCTTACAGTACCGTACTTTCCTACACTCTACCTTACAGTACCGTAATGTACAGTACTTTACTACATGCTACCAGTAACGTACTTTGCTAAACTCTACCTTGCAGTAACGGACAGTACTTTCCTACACGCTACCTTACAGTACCATCCTTTATTACACTCTACCTTACAGTACTGCACTTTACTACATGCTACCTTATAGTAACGGACAGTACTTTACTACACGCTACCTGACAGTACCATCCTTTATTACACTCTACCTTACAGTAACATACTTTATTACACGCTACCTTAGAGTACTGTACTTTACTACACGCTATCTTGAGGTACCATACTTTGCTATACTTTACCTTACAGACCGCTTCAGTGCGCCATGAACCGAGATGTCTCCAGTGAAGATCACAGATCGAACCCTCCGGGATCCACGAGCGGTTCCGATGGAGGAAACTCGGTCGGTCCGGGAGATTCTCCCTCAGATCGCGGGTCCAGGGTCGGTCCACCCGAGGATGAAGACCCGGGACCCGGTACGTGTCGTTCTCTCCGCACCTTGCTCTTCCCCGTTACCGTGCTGGTTCGTGCTGAACACTATTTCAGTGTCTCGTTTAATCTCACGATGGTCTGAACTGGGGTAAGTGAGGTAAAAGGTTACAGAGATTACCGTGTAATACTGAGGTTAAAGGGTACAGAGACCCTCGCACAGACCTCCCAATCCGCACAGATGTGCACAATCACCCATCCATACTCAAGCCACTTCCAAATCCTGCGAATAATCTGTACTTCCTCTCTCTGTAATCTTTCTAGGTACCGATCTGTTCAGACGAGAAGAATCTTCAACACCTGAACTTGATTCCCAGTTTCTAAGAGACAGACTTAGTTATATGTAAAATGTGAGGTTTTCAACATGGATAAGATGGATAAGTTATCCCAAGTATGTTTACTGTGTTGAATGGTAAAATTTTAGAGCCTTCAAGCGAGATGGGGAAGTTTATAGAAGAGTTTCAAAAAGAAAGAATCGGAGGAAATTGAGTTTTACAAGTATAATCTTAACTTGATTAAATTTGCCCCAATGAGAGATCCTTTCCAATTCCTAATTATACATGCAGTTGTGATGAAACAACATATAGATCAAGCAAGAGAAGATCGAGTAGATGTGAAAAGCGTAGAGGAATGTAATGTTGAGTCGCCAGCATACAAATGCAATTGCTTATTTGTGGAAGAAAGAAGAGTGTCGGAGACAGGACAGAACCCTGAGGGACAGGTTGAACCATCAACCATTACGGAGATAGAATGGCCAGCGATAAAGCCAGATATGAAAGAGCAGAATGAAGAAGGAAAAAACCAAAAGAGAGGAGCTTGGAGATCAAACATACCATGAAGGATTCCGCAAAGTCTAACGGCTCAGAGAAGACCAGACTTTCGTAATATGGGAAAGGATATCACCAGTACGTCTTGAAAGCCATATTAATGGTCAGAGAGAGGACTAACACATATGTGCATGGAAGAAGTTTCGGGAACTGAGTGGCGTGCTGACGAGGAGGGGAGTGTCGCTGAAGCTGAAAGGAAAGGTGTATGCTGCATGTGTGAGAAGTGTTGTGATTTATGGGAGCGAGACATGGGTAATAAACGTAGAGCAGCAACGAAGGCTGGAAAGGGTGGAAATGCGAATGGTTCGGTGGATGTGCGGAGTATCGTTGAGAGAGAGGAAGACAAATGATGAATTGCGAAAGATGATGGGAATAGAGCTTGTGATTGATGTTGTGAAGAGGAACAGGTTGAGATGGTTTGGTCATGTGTTGAGGAAGGATGAAAGTGACTGGATGAGAAGAGTGATGGAAGTTAATGTAGAAGGAAGTAGAGGACGGGGAAGACCGAGAAAGACTTGGCTAAAGATGGTGGAAGAAGAAATGCGGGCAAGGGGGTTAACAAGGGGAGAGGCAGAAAATAGGGCAAAATGGAGAAGATTGTCATGGGGACCGCAAGGCTAACCCCCGCTCTAGCAGGGAAAATGGCCTTAAAATGCATGTTGTTGTTGTAGAGCGGACTGAGATTCAAGATGCTTGAGGAAATGAGAATTGAGAAGACTTTAAAACCTTTGGAAATTATCGAAGTCAGAGCAAGAGGACGGACGTTGGAGAAGTTTAAACGATCTCCCTTCTTTAGAATAGGCTGTACTAATGCTTGTTTCCAGGAAAGAGGAAAAGTTTTGTTTTTAAAACGAGAAAAGTAAACGAGCAAGTACTGGTGCAAGTTCTGAAGCACACGCCTTCAACATACAAGGAGGAATGCCATCTAGTCTGTTTGCTTTGCTTGTTTCCAGAGAGAGCGAAGTATTTTTTGACTGTGAAAAGATATTACAGGGAGAGGCACATGATTGTGAAGTAGTGCATCAGGGGTGTTGGGATGTTGGAGTCATCTATTGTGGAATTGAAGGAGGAGAAAAGAGTTGCTGTGGAAGGAGACGTTGTCACAGTTTTGGATGAGGAATGCTTCACCTCACGAATAACATATTTTCAATGATTTTGAGCAGAAATGAAGGCTGACTATGGGTCAGAGGAAAAAGAAGAAGAAATTTCCAGATTAGATATGCCCCGTCCCATGAACAAATGGCCTCAGAGCAGGAATGGTTAAACCAGAAAATATCGTGGTTTTGAATGGGGGATGGTGGTCAACACAGCTGTCTTGAAGACCTGACCCAGAAGGAAGGATGAGATTCAAGAGAATGTGGAAGTTGGTTCAACAGGTGGAAAAAAGAGAGGAACGAATGAGTGGAGGTGAGCAGTGGTAACGGATTTACATTGGCCTGCAAAAGTATTGTGGAGTATCACTCCCTCCAAAATTCACCCCCTTCAAAATTTTCTCCTTCAATCCCACAATTTTTTTGTGCAAGTTCCATAGTTGAGGCTCGTGGGAGAGATAAGTACACTGAACGGATCAGGCTATAACATGATGCAAAAGGAACAGTAGAGAGAGGGGGAAACACCAACAAACACCAACAGTGGGTCCGAATGGGGGACATGAGAGGATGCGTGCATAGGAAGGACAAGATGATGCATCGGGTGGATAGGATGGATACAGAAGGAATCTCCAAGGAGGGAAAACTGTAGAGTTGGCTGGAGGAGGGATTGGGGTGAGAGTTAACAAGGGTATAAAAAATCATGGTTGGATTGGGGACTATTTGAGATGGTGGAGAACACCTGTCTTGAAGACCTGGAGGGAAGAATGAGATTGAAGTGAATGTGGAAGTTAGTTCCACAGGTGGGAAAAAAGAGGAACAAATGAGTGGAGGTGTACCGTGTGAGCCTTGCAGAAACCGGCGGGGGGGGGGGGGGGGGGATGAGTGGAGGAGGAGATCAAAACACGGAACGGGCAGAGGGTGCAAGACCAAAAAGGAAATGGAAGAAGACAGAGACACCACCGACCTGTCTGTGATGGCGATGCCGTCGTGATAA
The DNA here is from genome assembly GCF_964187855.1 of Myxine glutinosa. NCBI lineage: Eukaryota > Metazoa > Chordata > Myxini > Myxiniformes > Myxinidae > Myxine > Myxine glutinosa. The sequence continues at coordinate 61,168,294 of NC_136265.1, forward strand.
TTCCAAAGACCCAGCTTCATCAACGGGATTGCAATGATATTGAAGGACTTGGTTTCCATGGCGTCAAGCTGAGCAAGATGTGAGCAAGGGGAGCCAGTTCAGAGGGGAGAGCCGCACTCCATCAAGTTGCTGATGAAGGTATTGTAGCTGAATCAGAGTTCAGGTGTGCCAAGGAAGGACTTTGCACGACGGAGGATGGCCAGTCCGTGGTTGGCTTTTGGAGGCCAGCTTGGAAATGTGGTTTTCCCAGGAAAGATCATGGCAGATAGTGAGACCCAAAAGCTTAAGCGACAGAACTTCTTGGAGAGGATTGTTGAGAAAGTAGATGGGAGGGTTGTCCATTCGGTCTTTTCGGAGAGACATTGTAAGAGTGTGAGATTTGTCAGGATTGAAAGACATGTTCCACTTGTTTGCCCAGTCTGTGATTTTGTCCAGGTCTGCAGAGAGTGAGGAGGCTGCAGACTGTCGATCTGGCACGAGCACTTCCTATACATTGAAGCACCCTAAATAGAAGACTTTAGTGTGAGGATGAGAGGATGTCACAACCTCGTGGCAGAAATTTAGATGATCAAAGAAAGTAGTCGAGTTGGGAGAGCAGGTGAAACAGAGAAAAACGCTGATAGTTGGGAAACGGATCTTCAGCCAGATGACATCAAAGTTCGGAGATTCAAGGTACACAGGGCATAAACAACAGGTGTGTTTATGTGGGAATAAGCACAGATTCTTCCTTTGAAGCGGATCATGAGTGAAGGTTATCATTACCTCCACTACCGAAGGTGGATGTAGGTTATGTTTTCACCATCTGTCTGTCTGTCTGTCTGTTTGTGAACAGGATATCTCAAAAGGTTGTGGACAGGTTCGGATGAAATTTGGTGAAGATCTCAGCTATGCGACAAGGACGGAATGATTGATTAGATTTTAGTGAAGATCTGGATCCGGATTTGGGAATATTTAAAGTGATTCTTCACCATTGAGAGATGGGGCAAAAACGATAGATAGTGTATCCTTTAAACACATGACCATGAAGCATTTTATTTGTACACATGAGATGCAATTCAACACGTGTTCTTTCCATTTTATACCTGGTGTTTGCTGTATTTTGATAAATATTTCATGTGGGTTTATGTGTAACCTCGGAAGTGATGGTGATGATCATGTTTAAATCATGTTAAATTTAAACCTCGGAAGTGATGATCATGTGATCCAGTTTGCTTCTGCGGTTCAAACTCGGCTTATTACCGTTCGGCAATTCTTGAGCAGATAAGCCCAGTGCATACATGTTTCACTAAGACTCTGACATGTTACAAAATATATTATTTAGATTGTAAAGTCGGTGTTTTGTGAACGATAATATATTTGTGATAACGGCGTTTTAATGGAACTTTAAATTTAAACCTTTTTTGGTTGAAATAGATTGTTTTTGTTTCAGATGTTATTGCGAGAGTGAAGGTGAAGTCGGAGTTTGTCGATGATTCGTTCCCTCAAGACGAAGGTTTGAACCACAAACGCATTGTTGATGTTGTAGTTTTATTGTTTATAATAATGTTATAAGCCTTAGTAAACTTTTCCACAGTGTATCCGATACTTGCTATTTTTCCCAAGGTACAAATGTCCATCAGGTTTGGTATTACATTGTGAATGAAAAACCCAGACATGTTGTTCATTCCTCCATTCATGTTTGTGGAACAATGCAGGGTGTATAGCACGCCTGAGCAGTTTATACAAATCAGGAATACCAATTACATTCCAAACATTAATAATATTAATGTGGATCCTAAACATTTTCCAAGACGTCCTGAATATATATTTCCTGAATATATATTTCCAAGACGTCCTAATATATATATATATATATATATATATATATATATATATATATATATATATACTGTATGTATATATATATATATATATGTATATATATATATATGTATATATATGTATATATATATATATATGTATATATATATATATGGATATATATATATATGTATATATATATATGTATATATATATATATATGTATATATATATATATGGATATATATATATATGTATATATATATATATGTATATATATATATATGTATATATATATATGTGTATATATATATATGTATATATATATATATATATGTATATATATATGTATATATATATATATATATGTATATATATATATATGTATATATATATATATGTATATATATATATATATATGTATATATATATATATGTATATATATATATATGTATATATATATATATGTATATATATATATATGTATATATATATATGTATATATATATATACATGTATATATATATATATGTATATATATATATATGTATATATATATATATGTATATATATATATGTATATATATATATACATGTATATATATATATATGTATATATATATATGTATATATATATATATATACATGTATATATATGTATATATATATATGTATATATATATATGTATATGTATATATATATATATGTATATATATATATATGTATATATATATATATATGTATATATATATATGTATATATATATATGTATATATATATATATATATATGTATATATATATATATATGTATATATATATATGTATATATATATATATATATATGTATATATATATTGTTGTAGGTGACGGGTCGCGCCTCCCGGCACGGCCGTCCCACGGGTGCAACGCCGGCTGGTTCGACACAGATCTCGGGTTACGCGCCTCTATCGCGATACCAAATTACACCTGTGCCTTGCCAGTTGGGGAGACACCCGTCGCTACAGGTTGGGTTTGTCAGAGACCGAGCGAAGTCTGCCGCAACCTGTAGCCAGCTTGGTTTTAATTACAAATCGAGCGGATTGCTCTTCAATGCGACACAGATGAATGCAGTGCGGCAACTTCCATACGAATCAACCAGATTTAATGGGGGAACATTAGGGTACACAAAACAAGCAAAGCGTTCATGATAACATTATAATTCAACTATGAGTAATAACCCGCTCTTATCTAGGGAGCTACAATTAAGGGTTTCGCGGGGTGACCCTAACGAGATAAACCTTAGGCCTGGACAACATTCATACAAGACAGGGGGGTACTTGGTGGTGTTGATGGACGAGAGGTGAAGATGTGAAAAGGGCGAATGCAGCTTGTAACAAGCCGATGTCGCCGGATTCGAAGGCCCCGTTTGGGCCTGCAGTCTGCCAAATGGCGGCCCGCCCTCTTATCGGCCACGCATCAAGCGTCGCGAAATGGCGGCCACCCGCTCTCCTTATCGGCCACGCGATCAGCACGATTTTCCGTTTCTCCCGCTCAACCACGCGCGGAGAGAGCTCTCCGGCGGGAACCCGCCGCGAAGGCCTGTCCACACGCCATCCGCGCATGCGTCTTTTTCCACCTCCTCCCTCGCACGTCCTCAGCGACCCCTCGAAGCGCCGCTTCCGGTTTTTGACGGCGCTTGTCGTTTTTGCCCGCTCAATCGCGCTTTCTCACGTCAATCCATTGCCTCGATCATGGCATTGCAACCGAGGCCGGTCTTAATAGAACTTGCACCTTGTTTGATTGTCAAGATGTAATTAAAAGGGAACCGTCTCTTGTACACCACCAATGCACCACACAAAACAGCCTGCTACACCTTCCGACACAAAACTACCATCCCAGTACAGACGATCTATGGTAAACATACATCTAAGAGGGGACCTGAACTAATTCTATATTTAATAAACCACTAAGGGCCATTTCCGCAACACTACCCCCACCTTTCTCCCGAGGCTCTCCCGAGCCTCCACTAGGGGCAGCCCGCGGGAATGGCCCTGTCTAACGTACAGCACAAATCTCCCATTTACTCTAACCCACAACATTGCAAGCACTTAACTCCAAGAAGCAAAGTATCAGTAAGATTGGCATGTCCCTATCCTAGTGTGTCGGATCACTAATCTAACAAACACATCCACACTCTATGCACAATACTTAACATTCTAATTATGCATTTGCGCAGGAGGGCATTCAATGTTACTTTCAACACCAATATTCACATCGGAGCAAGACATTCAGAGTTTCAAAGCTTCTTGACGTGTTTGCTCCTTCACGCCTCCTCCCGGCAGTGTTGTGTCTTCACCCCAGAGGGGTTTCCTTACTTCGTGGCCTTATTGGCCTCTCACCAGGTGAGTTCAGTCGGCCCAGTGGCCTAATCTCACAAAGAGTCCGTCGGCCCACTGAGCCCACAAGACGGCATGAATCTTCGGCTGCAACAGCCCGCAAAAGCACTTTGGCCTCCATGGCCCACAAAAATGCTTCGGCCCACATGGCACACAAAAATGATCCGGCCACATGGCCTACAAAATGCTCCGGTCACATGGCCCACAACCGAGCAGCAGCAGGCAACAAGCCCTGCCTTGGACAGCAGGTGGCACAGTTCTATCGATGGTAAGCAAATGCAGTCTGGAGGCATTCTTGAGGGTGCAAGTGGGGGTGATGGCCTCAGCCCAGGCAAAATGAAGAGTACCCTTAACATTCCTTGCCTGACTTATCTTGGTACGACTTGTTTTAGTATGGTCTTTTAAAAAAGTCCTTTCACTTTTTAGCTGACAGGATGGTGTGCTTCTTAATCAATTGTTATCTGTGTGCTCATGACACACTGGTGGCTTCTCTGGCACTTGGAGAGGGCGACCGAACCTGGCCCTTGTTCACAACTTTCCCATCAACACGACTCGTACCAGGTGTCACACATGAATGGTGCGGAGGAGAGTTCATCGAACCTAACCTTTTACTTGAAGCTCTAACCAATGGCACAAACCCTGCCATTGCCACAATGATCCTAATGACCCATTTTTTCAACCTGGCACACTGTTCCATTCTTTTAAACCTGGGCAAGGCCCTTATTTGTCTCTTTTTCTTCACTTGGTGGTGCCAGGCATAACTCATTGGCTGGGGAGTGTGACTACAACTAGGCCTCTTTGCCTGCTTCCAATAGGTGGTGGGGGACACCCAGCGACCTCGGGGTTCACCTGAGCGCGCCTCTGGCGCTCCTAAATAAGGGGTGGCTCTCTAGCCCCCACACTGTGCTCTCCAAGCACTCTAACCGGGTGGCTCTCTAGCCCCCGCACTGTGCTCTCTTAGCACTCTAAACCCTACTGTCTGGTGTCCCCTCCCGACTCACCAACTTCCAATACCATGTCACACTCCCAGCCAGTACCACCATACCTTGGCTGCACCTACCCCTAGCAGTCCGCCTGCACAATGGAACAGCAGCCAGAATCCACGTCAAATCCACTAAGTCCCCCTAACCTACACTCACTTGGTTAGGAGACTCCTACCAACAGGGTACATTGTTCGCACTCACTCTCCTCATTCACACAATCACGCCATTCATCCCAAACACCTTCGTCATTCATTCCACAGTGCCACACACCCAGTCCACAACACCATCCAACACCTTCTACTTTTTGCAGGGGTGTTTAACGCCCTGTCTGTCATGTCCCCACTATTTCTCTCACTTTTTTTTTTTTTTTTTTTTAAATAGTCACGCACATCCACTTGTGCCACTCTTGTCTCTTCTGTCAGTCTCTCAATTTGCAATCTCTCTCGATATTATTTTCAGTCAAGAATTCCCTTTTTTTTTTTCTTTCCAATCTGGCCTGCTTCTGTGGCTCATTGGAAAGGGAGTGAGGGAAGGAATCCCTCATTACCCCTTACATGGCCCTGCCGCCTTTCCGCCATGGCTCATAAGGGTCACGTCTCAATTGGGGTCGTGGTCCACCCCCTCCTTTTCTCCAGGGTTCGCGGAAGTCAGGTAGACCCCACTTGGGGGAGCGGCCTCCCCCTGTTCTCTTTAATTCCCTGAAGACAGGTAAATCCCATTTAGCTAGCCGAACCCCTCGTGTCCTCAGAGAGGTCCGATGACCAAGGGACACCTGGCGGTGTCGTTGCTGGGCCCCTCTTGTTCGAAAATGGGTCCAGGGAGTATGTGACGCATGCCAACGCCGCCTGCTACGCATCTGCGCTCTACCTCGAAGTTCCTGTGAAGCTGAGGGAGAAATTACAATCCCCTTTCTAAAGCCTGCTCCTGGTGGAATTTCTATTTCCCCTTGCACCTCGAACCTATTTCCTACGTCACCACTCATTCCATGCTCCACACTCACACACGTTTCGGCCTTGACAGCACACCCCGGTGCTGTAAACTGGACTATGGGCTCACAGCATTCATCCACAGGCATTCCATCCACACATTCAGGTGTCACGCATACGTGCACCCCATCGGACAGAGTCTCTTGATTAACATCAAATCCAATTGCGAACTTAAGCTCATCGTCCGCACCATGTATGCAGATGCCCACGTACCTGCTTCGTTCCAAAGTCACATCGGTCCGGTCGCTCATCATTGGTTCGCCACACTCCTCTGGGGCTGTCAGCTTCACTTGCTGGACCTGCTCAAAATGTGTTTCATGAGTCAACAACCCCGTATACTCCCTCCATGTCTCCATCACCAGGGTTTGCTCCAATTGTTGTTTCATTCGACGAGTGATGCCAATCAAGTCCTGCACCACTAACATTCCTCCCTGTGATGACGTCACACGTCCCACATTATTGTGCTGCCCAACTTCCTGGCTCCATTTTCTTTCCCAGTTGGGTCGTTCTTCCTCTCTGAGCCTTTTTAGTTGTTCGTTACCTTTCCGGAGTCTTTCCATCTCTGCGGACTCCACCCTTGCTTTCTCCTTTAATTGGTCAATTTCCGATTCATATTCCTCTTGTTTCTTATGCCACCGTCCCTCTTGTGCTTCATTCTCCAATCTCGTCGTTTCTCTCAATTGATTGATTTCCTTTTCCTGCTTCATTCGTTGTTCTTTCATTACACGTTCATCCATCTCATTCTTTGACCTTGCTTTGGCTTCTGCCTGTTCGATCTGCACAGTGTAGTTCCTTTTTAGTTGATCAATTTCAAATTCATATTCTTTTTGTTTCGTATCCCATCGTCTCTTTTGTTCTTCATTCTCCAATCTCGTCGTTTCTCTCAATTGATTGATTTCCTTCTCCTGCTTCATTCGTTGTTCTTTCATTACCCTTTCATCCATGTCATTCTTTAACCTGGCTTTGGCTTCCATCTGTTCAATCTGCACAGTGTGGTTCCTTAACGTTTCCTTCTCCGTCCTCTCTCTTTCCTCACTTAACATCCTCAGCTTGTTTTGTAATTCCCTTTCTTTGTTTTGGTGTTTCTGTAACTCCATCTCATTTTTTAGTCTTGCTTTACCTTCTATCTGCTCAATCTGCCCAGTGTGTTTCCTTAACATTTCACTCTCCATCCTCTCTTTTTCCTCACTTATCTCCTCTACTCTTTCGCATGCTTCCTCTCTCCTTTTGTCCATCCTCTTCCCGTATTCCTTGCTACTTTCCATTTGACGTGCCAGTTCATTTCCTCTGTACTCTGATTCCCGAAACTGGCTTGATTTCTCAGACAATTCTTCCTTCAGTTGTTCCAATTCCAAATCGTGTTCCTCTCTTTCCTTTTCCAAGTTCTCCCGATCCCGGGAGTTTCTGCTTTGTTCTTTCTCTATTCTCTTGTTCAGTTTGCTCTTCTCTTGTTCCATGTATTCCTCCCCTCTTTTTATCTTCTGTTCTAGGCTTTCCCTTGTCTGATCACCGGATCTTACCTTTTCCTGCAGTTGTTCCAACTCATGGGTACTCCCCTCTACTTTCCTCTTTTCTCCCTGTAGTACCTGGACTTTTTCCACCAATTGATTCCCTATGCCTTCCAATTCGAGAATCCGTGCTCGTTCCCATCTGGAATCTGTGTTGTCTCGCAATGCGCCGGCCAAGGCCATTTCCGTCCAGTGAATTCGTTCCTGTGCATCGACCAATTGTTGTGACTCCCTTTGCTCCTCATTTTCCTGAACCTCACTTGCCTGCTGTAGTGCCTCATGCAATTTCGTGTGTAACTCCCCAATATAATCCTCCTTACACTCCACCTGCTCCCAGGCATCCCCCAATCGTGCATGAAGCTCGTTAATGTACGCATTGTCGTCCTGCTTATTTTGCCATGACGCATGCTGTGACCACGTGGTTTGGATCGGTGGGTGGGATGTGCGGCTCGTTGCACTCTTAATACCGATTCTCTCCCACCTCGTGTCACGCTGCTGAGCCGCGCAGCCATTTTGCGACTCCATCTTCCTTTATAAATTACGAAGTTTGACACCCAATCCACTCAAAATAAAAATGAAACCAAATTTGGAATTTGCGAGCGATGTGTTTTTTTTTTTTCTTTTTTTTTTTTCTTTACGCGCCTCTCACAATCGATGTTCGGGGTGCGAAATGCACCCCAGGTCCAAATCCTGACTCCTGACACCAGTGTTGTAGGTGACGGGTCGCGCCTCCCGGCACGGCCGTCCCACGGGTGCAACGCCGGCTGGTTCGACACAGATCTCGGGTTACGCGCCTCTATCGCGCGCGCCTCTATCGCGATACCAAATTACACCTGTGCCTTGCCAGTTGGGGAGACACCCGTCGCTACAGGTTGGGTTTGTCAGAGACCGAGCGAAGTCTGCCGCAACCTGTAGCCAGCTTGGTTTTAATTACAAATCGAGCGGATTGCTCTTCAATGCGACACAGATGAATGCAGTGCGGCAACTTCCATACGAATCAACCAGATTTAATGGGGGAACATTAGGGTACACAAAACAAGCAAAGCGTTCATGATAACATTATAATTCAACTATGAGTAATAACCCGCTCTTATCTAGGGAGCTACAATTAAGGGTTTCGCGGGGTGACCCTAACGAGATAAACCTTAGGCCTGGACAACATTCATACAAGACAGGGGGGTACTTGGTGGTGTTGATGGACGAGAGGTGAAGATGTGAAAAGGGCGAATGCAGCTTGTAACAAGCCGATGTCGCCGGATTCGAAGGCCCCGTTTGGGCCTGCAGTCTGCCAAATGGCGGCCCGCCCTCTTATCGGCCACGCATCAAGCGTCGCGAAATGGCGGCCACCCGCTCTCCTTATCGGCCACGCGATCAGCACGATTTTCCGTTTCTCCCGCTCAACCACGCGCGGAGAGAGCTCTCCGGCGGGAACCCGCCGCGAAGGCCTGTCCACACGCCATCCGCGCATGCGTCTTTTTCCACCTCCTCCCTCGCACGTCCTCAGCAACCCCTCGAAGCGCCGCTTCCGGTTTTTGACGGCGCTTGTCGTTTTTGCCCGCTCAATCGCGCTTTCTCACGTCAATCCATTGCCTCGATCATGGCATTGCAACCGAGGCCGGTCTTAATAGAACTTGCACCTTGTTTGATTGTCAAGATGTAATTAAAAGGGAACCGTCTCTTGTACACCACCAATGCACCACACAAAACAGCCTGCTACACCTTCCGACACAAAACTACCATCCCAGTACAGACGATCTATGGTAAACATACATCTAAGAGGGGACCTGAACTAATTCTATATTTAATAAACCACTAAGGGCCATTTCCGCAACAATATATATATGTATATATATATATATGTATATATATATATATGTATATATATATATATGTATATATATATATATGTATATATATATATATGTATATATATATATATGTATATATATGTATATATATATATATGTATATATATATATATGTATATATATATATATGTATATATATATATATGTATATATATATATATGTATATATATATATATGTATATATATATATATGTATATATATATATATGTATATATATATATATGTATATATATATATATGTATATATATATATATATATATATATGTATATATATATATATGTATATATATATATATGTATATATATATATATATATATATATGTATATATATATATATGTATATATATATATATGTATATATATATATATGTATATATATATATATGTATATATATATATATGTATATATATATATATGTATATATATATATATGTATATATATATATATGTATATATATATATATTATATATATATATATATATATATGTATATATATATATATGTATGTGTATGTATATATATATATATATATATATATGTATATATATATATATATATATATGTATATATATATATATGTATATATATATATATATATATATATATATATATATATATATATATATATATATATATATATATATATATATATACTATATATGTCACGTCCCTGGGGTGAAGACCCCTGGGTGACGGATAACTGAAACGAGCTTTAACTCCGAGGCGTACTTCGAACCTTGGCGGGACTGTCTGTGGCGCGCGCAGGAAAGGCCCAAAGCCTTATCTGATCGGACAGCCAACACTGGGTTAATCCGAACCCACAAACACAAATACGGGACAAGCAAAATCCACAATACAAGAATGAAATGCAAAAATAGAGGATTTAATGAAAATAAATGCAAGAGACAAAAATGAAAGGCGAGGTAAAAACTATAATTCATTATTGAGACGTCTCCACTTAGACGCGTATATAAACAAGGGGAAAGATTAAATAAAAAATAAATGATGTTCCTGCTGGCCAGCACTTAACTCTGGTCTCAACGAGGTGGGTTGGCATTCGTCACCTCCAAACCACTGCGCGGGAAGCGCACCAACAAATGGCGCCGAAAACGCCCACGTATGGACAAGAAGCCAACCGGCCCTTCCTCGCTTCCACCACCAAGCGAGACGCGACTCTCTCCTCCCCCGAAAAGCACCACAGTCAACAACACCCCTCTTCCGACGTTGCAAAACTTCCAAAAGCTTCGACACGTCTCCTCACCAGCGCACCCGAGACAACAGCGCCCACTCAAGCCAAGAGCCAGAATGAGAGAAAATGCGACCGCCTCCAATGAACACCAGGACCGGAAGAAGAGACCAAGATGGTGAGATGGCTTCTTTTTGCTCTCCTAGCTCTCAAATGTTCCACTGCTGACGTTGTGGGGTGGGACCTACTTGCCCGATCGGCAAATGCTGTTTCTGTCGGCCCTGATGGCGTGGTTGGCTAATGGAGCTGTTGTAGCTGGCTATTTCCAGACTACTTTCTCAGCGAGACTTCTCGATTAAGGATTAAGACAACCTCACAGAGTTCCACAAATGTATTCAATCATCGTGGAGAGAAAATCCACTACAAATACAAACTACACACAGATGACGCGTCGTTCAGTCGAAGGAAAATCTCTGGTCCAGTCTTGCAGTGTTCCCGTTTAAATAGAACTCCTTTCCCTTGATCTTCCACCGTTGGAATCTGGGGTCAGTTAAAGCCAAGTCAGACCCCAGACTTTCTGGCACCTCTCGCATCTGTTTGTCATCATAGAGACTCAAATGTTGATAGTCAATCCCTTGAGCCCCACTAATGGGGTGGTGCATACTGACTTCGAGCTAAGTCAGCATTCTTGCCTCCACTGGGTCATTCCACAGATGGTCGGTTGCTTGTTAAATCTAGGTACCATGCACATTTCTCGGTGACCACAGCCCGGACTTCCCCTTCCGCAAGCTGTTCCTCCAGCGGCTACCCGGGCAGGTACGGTTAGCTTTGGCTAACTCGCCCATCACGGACCCTCGTGCCCTGGCCAAGGAGGCCGATAAATTTTTCTCGGCCAGGCGACACGTCGGAGCGGCCGCCTGGAACCCCGGGCCGAGCGAGGCAACGCCCGTGCCACGACCGGCGCCACCACCGGCCGAGTCAGCGCCACTGGCGGCAGCGGCCGCCGCGACGCTCCGTCGACCGAACCCGACGCGACCGCCGGAGCCTCCACCAAGAGCGGACCATGTGCTATTACCACGCCAGGTTCGGGCAGAAGGCCAGAACGTGCCGCCCACCGTGCACTTTCGGCAGGTCGGGAAACGACCAGGCCGGCACTCGCTGCCTGCCATGAGTGTCGGCCATTCAGGCAGCCTTCTGTTTATCACGGACACGGAGTCCGGGCGGCGTTTTTTGTGCGACACCGGCGCTCAGCTGAGCGTGATACCCGCCTCAGTGCAGGACAAACAGGCTGCGCTGTGCGGCCCCGCCTTGGTCACCGCAAAACGGCTCCTCCATCCGCACCTTCGGTTTGCGCAGCGTCGCATTCTGCTTCGGGGGCCAGCGCTTCAGGTGGGACTTCATCACGGCGAACGTGCCCATGGCCTTGCTGGGTGCAGATTTTCTTTGCGCACATGGGCTTTTGGTCGATGTCAAACGGCGTCGGCTCATCAACGCGGAGACCTTCAGCTCGCTCGCTTGCTCATTGAGCGGCTCCGCTCCGACCAAGCTAGCCTGCGCGCTCCCGGCCGCGGACGATTTCACCCGCCGACTCGCCGAGTTTCCCGCCCTCACGCAGCCAACGTTTTCGGCCGTCGCCGTCAAGCACGGCGTCGAACACCACATCCCAACCACAGGTCCACCGGTCTATGCCAGGGCTCGTCGCCTTGACCCGGCTAAACTCGCCGTGGCGAAGGCGGAATTCGACGCACTGGAGCGATTGGGCATTGTGCGGCGCTCGAATAGCACATGGGCCTCGCCCCTGCACATCGTGCCCAAACCGGGTGGCGGATGGCGACCATGCGGCAATTACCGCCGCCTCAACGACACCACCACCCCCGACCGGTACCCGATACCACATATACAGGACGTTTCCGCCCGTTTGGCAGGGCGGGTGATGTTTTCCAAGGTCGACCTCATTCGGGGCTACCACCAGGTACCTGTCCGGCCGGCCGACGTGCCGAAGACGGCCGTAATTACACCTTTTGGCCTCTTCGAGTTTCTTCGCATGCCGTTCGGCCTTAAAACGCGGCCCAGGCCTTCCAGCGGCTGATGCACAGCGTGCTGCGTGACCTCACCTTTCGTTTCGTCTACCTGGACGACATTCTCGTCGCCAGCACTTCCCGGGCGGAGCACCTCATCCACCTGCGCACACTTTTTGAGCGCCTCGGCCAGCACGGCCTCATCATCAACCCGGCGAAATGCCAGTTTGGCGTAACGGCCGTCGACTTCCTGGGGCACCGCATCACGAAGTACGGGGCCGTTCCGCTGCCGACCAAGGTGGAGGCAGTCACAAGTTTCCCGCGCCCCCGCTCCATCAAGGCCCTGCAGGAATTTTTGGGGATGGTAAATTTCTACCACCGGTTCGTGCCTCGCGCCGCCCAACTCATGCGCCCCCTGTACGAAGCCCTCCGGGGCAAGCCGGCCAAGCACGACATCGCCTGGACCAAAGAGATGGATGAGGCGTTCACGGGCGCTAAGCTGGCCCTCGCCAACGCGACCATGCTGGCGCACCCGGCGCTCGACGCACCCATCGCCCTCACCACGGACGCTTCCGACTACGCGGTGGGCGCCATGCATGAACAGTGGGTGAACGGGGCTTGGCAACCATTTGCCTTCTTCAGCCGGCAGCTTCGCCCTAATGAGCGCAAGTATAGCGCTTTCAACCGCGAGCTCCTCGGCCTTTACCTGGCCATACACCACTTCCGCCATCTTTTAGAGGGCCGCCCGTTCACGGCGTTAGTGGACCACAAACCCCTGGTCTTCGCCATGGCCAAGGTTACGGAGCCGTGGTCGGCCCGCCAGCAGCGCCCCCTCTCCGCCGTGTCTGAATTTACGACGGACATCCGGCACGTCGCGGGCAAGGACAACGCTGTGGCCGATTGCCTCTCCCGGTCCGGCGCGAACGCCGTCCACCTGGGTGTGGACTTCGCCCGCATGGCGGCCGACCAGACCGCCGACCCCACGGTGCAAGCCTTCCAGACAGCCGACACAGGCCTGCCGTTGGCCGACGTCCCCTTCGAGGACACGGGCACGGTTCTCCTGTGCGACGTTTCCCTGGGCCAACCTCGCCCCATTGTGCCCACCGGATGGCAGCGGCACATTTTTGACGCCCTCCACGGCCTTTTCCACCCGGGCCGGAAGGCATCGCAGAAGCTCGTTGCAGCGAAGTTCGTCTGGCACGGGCTCCGTAAAGACGTCCGCGACTGGGCCAACGACTGTGTCGCCTGTCAGCGCGCGAAGGTCCACCGGCACACCCAGGCCCCGTTGGCGCCATTCGACGTGCCCGCGCGGCGCTTTGACCACGTCAATGTGGACCTGGTGGGACCCCTTCCCTCCTCGCGGGGCTTCACCCACCTCCTCACGATGGTGGACAGGACCACCAGGTGGCCGGATGCCATCCCGCTGGCATCAACAACATCCGCCGACGTGGCGCAGGCCTTCATTGGCACTTGGATTGCCCGTTTCGGCGCCCCCTCGGACATCTCCTCCGACAGAGGCCCGCAATTCACCTCCAAGCTTTGGCGCGCGGTCGCCCAGGCCCTGGGGGTCAAGCTTCACCACACCACGGCCTACCACCCCCAAGCCAACGGCTTGTGCGAGCGGTTCCACCGCTCAATGAAGGCCGCTCTCAGGGCCAGCCTCCAGGACGACGGTTGGGCCGACAGGCTCCCGTGGGTCCTATTGGGCCTACGAACGGCCCCTAAAGAGGACCTCCAGGCTTCCACCGCCGAGCTGGTCTACGGCCAGCCACTGCGCGTGCCGGGCGAGTTCATCCCTGACGCCACCGGCCCCTGGTCCGTGGCTCCCCAACGCTCGGTCCTCCAGGAGGCCGCCAGGAGATTTGCCCCCGTGCCCACGTCCCATCACGGCTGCCCCCAACCCCATGTCCCCCCAGCACTTCGCACTGCGGAGTACGTTTTTATCCGCACACCGGGGGCCACTCCGGCCGCCGTACGATGGACCTTTCCGGGTTCTGAAAAGGGACGACAAGTCGTTCATCGTGGACATCGGCGGCAAACCAGACCACATCTCCGTGGACCGCCTCAAACCGGCCCATTTGGACCTCAACCAACCTCAACGGTTGGCCCTTCCTCCACTGCGGGGCCGTCCCCCGTCAACCAAGCCCCCCCGCCCGACCATCCACCGCCACGCCACCTGCCAACCCCCACACGAATCACCAGGGGTCGTTTCGGCCGGGTCATCAAGACCCCCCTCAAACTGACTCTCCTGGTGCAAGTTAATTCTGGGGGGGGCGCATGTAGCGGTTACCGGAAGCATACACAATCATCTTGCACCGGCCGATGACGCAACCGGCGAGCGGTGACTTGCCCGGACTCGCCCGGACATGTCCAGACTTGGCTTTCCCGGGCGAACACTTGACTCGCATACCACGCCCTGTTGAGAGGTGTGGCTTACCTATTTGCATACCACGGCCCGCCTGAGAGGCGTGGCTTTTGTGTGTTGAAATTTGATTATAAATTGCCGCCCGTTCGATCGGCAGATTCAGTGCTTTTGAGTTCTTTCGTGTGGAGCTAAAATAAATAGCTCGGTGAAACTTCGTTCCTGTGTCGTCCATTTTGTCTGGCTTTATCGTGCGAGCACAGCTCCCACACAAGCATATATTCATATACCATTTATATTCATATAATATATTTATATATTTATTTATATATTTATATAAATGACATATAAAGATAGAATGAAAGAATGAGTGAATGAATGAATGAATGGGTTACAGTTAATGATTTGATTGGGTTGATGTAGGAACATTCTTTAATCATCAAAAAAAATTCCTTTGAGGGATTTTTGTCCGAAGTTTATGTATCCAAAAGGACTCACGTTTCAGAATCGTGGTGTGTGATCGATTTGTGATTGATTCAATGGCAGAGATTTGAATGTCATTTCTAGAGTGATCCGGTTGATTAAAGTGTATCGTGTAAGGTAGAGATTTGCCCTGACTGGTGTGGAAGTTATTGATTTCTGACCGGGTGTTATTAAATTGTGTGTAGAGTGTATTCTCAGTTTTTGAGATTCTCAGTATTCTCAGCTTGCACTTTTGGCAAGTGATTAGGTGTATGACCCATGTAGATTTGCAGTTCATAGAGGAGGTGATGGGGAATTTTTGTCCAGTGCTAGAACTACAAAATTTGTTTCCTTCTAGTAAATGCTTGTGAATAATCTGGGGATCTGGGGATCTTGTGCAGTAATCTTGTGCTGGGGATCGCCTTTGCCCACTCATGTTTGTGCTGGGGATCGCCTTTGCCTGCTCGTGTTTGTGCTGGGGATCGCCTTTGCCTGCTCGTGTTTGTGCTGGGGATCGTCTTTGCCTGCTCGTGTTTGTGCTGGGGATCGCCTTTGCCTGCTCGTGTTTGTGCTGGGGATTGCCTTTGCCTGCTCGTGTTTGTGCTGGGGATCGCCTTTGCCTGCTCGTGTTTGTGCTGGGGATCGCCTTTGCCTGCTCGTGTTTGTGCTGGGGATTGCCTTTGCCTGCTCTTGTTCGTGCTGGGGATCACCTTTGCCTGCTCTTGTTGGGGACTGATATTTGCCGGCCTGGTGTTCATTGGTGAGGTCAAGACAAAGGTCGTCGTGAGCAGAAGCATCTGGTAAAATCGTAAGCATTTTGCAAACAGGATCCCAACGTTCGTTCCCCCCTCCCCTCCCGCGTGAAATGTTGTGTTTATTTGCAGTAATCATCAAAAGGCATAGAATAAGTTACGTTTCTGCCTCTTGTCCTTTTTTGTATCGATAAGTTGTACTGTAAGTACCTGTAAATAAATCGAATCGTTTAACGTTTCCTTTCCCTCTGTCCGTTAATGTCTTTTCTTTCATTGGTCTGCCATTGCTCACACCCAAAGTAGCGATCGGCTGTAACAAAATTAGCATCAGCTTGGCGGGTACCAACTGTTGCTCAGCCATCTAAATTGCCATCCAGGAACAAAAGTGGTACACACTGGACACAGGTACGTTCCCCGATTGGTACCGTCACGTGGTACAGGTAAGTGGTGCTCGACGATTGGACCCTGCTATCGCACGACGGACCAATTGGCGTTCATAGTTGCTGGTTCGCAACCTGCCGAAGTACGAAGTTATTTCAACCTCAGGTCCGGTAAGTTCGGGAGGGAATGGAGGCTAACCCCCTCGTCGTAGAACCAAACCCTGAGCCATAACAATATTACGAAGACATAGCAAGGCCTCCACTGTATTGCAATCGCCTCTATAATTATCCACTTAAAACACATTTTACCTTGTATGTGTTGGTGTGGGTGTATATGTATAACCACACAAGCATAAATATTGTGTGTGTGTGTTGGTGTGTGTGTGTGTGTTGGTGTGTGTGTGTGTATGTATGTATGTATGTATTTTTTAAAGATTTGTTAACGGCCTGCAGCGACTGTTGTCCTTCTGGTAGGTTCTCCCATCTCAGCCAAGGAACTCTGTTGTTCTGTCAGAGTGGTCATTGGGTTCTTGGTCACCTGTCTGACCAAGGTCCTTCTTGCCCAGTTGCTCAGTTTTGTCGGACGGCCAGCTCGAGGAAGAGTTTGGGTAGTTCCATATTCTTTCCATTTCCTAATGATGGAGCTCACTGTGCTCTTGGTTACTTTCAACACTCTAGAAATTGTTTTATACCCTTCCCCAGATCTATGCCGCCTCAATTCTATCTTGGAGTTCCATGGACAGTTCCTTGGACATCATGGTAGAGTTTCTGCTCTGACATGCACTGTCAACTGTGGGACCTTATATCAAAAGGTGTATTTCTTTCTTAATAATGTCCAATCAATTGAATTTGCCACAGGTGGACTCCAATCAAGTTGTAGAGACTTCTCAAGGATGATCAAAGGAAATTGGATGCACCTGATCTCAATTTGGAGTGTCATAGCAAAGGGGTTGAATACTTATTGACTCGACATTTCAGCTTTTCATTTTTAATTATTTTGTTAAAAATTCCACTTTGGCAAAAATTTCATGCGGTATTGTGTGAAGATCAGTGCCAATTTTTTTTTCAAAATATTCCATGGGGTATTGTGTGTCGATCAGTGCCAAAAAAAATCTCAATTTAATCCGTTTTAAATTCAGGCTGTAACAACAAAATGTGAAAAAGTCAAGAGATTTGAGTGACCTCTTACATTTTGCGTATGATGAGCTTTGCTTTAGTGTGGTCATGTTGGTTTAATTCTGTTCTACACCGCACCTTTCCTATGCCATCTCCAGGCATTGCAAATCGTCATTGCTGGGCACCGAAGGGGGCTCGGCAGTGACGCACGCTGAAAGGGAGTACTCAGTTTTCACTCTGGTTGTTTTCTTGCTTTCTTGTTTGTTTGTTTGTTTCTCCGGGCGATATCTCAGCCATCCTTTGAGCTGGGAAGCTGAAATTTCGGCACAATAGTGAGCAAGTCCTTTGTCAAAAACGGTATTTTTTGTTTTTTGATTAATCAATTAATTGAGGAGTTATTTAATTATTGGCGATTAATTAAGTACTTATTTAATTAATCAAATTTCCTTTCTCTTCTGACCATTAACTCAGGCACCTTTTGAG
The DNA here is from genome assembly GCF_964187855.1 of Myxine glutinosa. NCBI lineage: Eukaryota > Metazoa > Chordata > Myxini > Myxiniformes > Myxinidae > Myxine > Myxine glutinosa. The sequence continues at coordinate 61,186,582 of NC_136265.1, forward strand.
TTAAAAAAAAAAAAAAAAAACACCTTTAGAGGCCATTTTTCCCCGCAAGCGGGGGTTGGCCTTTTTCGGGAACTGTGGTTGTTGTTGTTTTTCGGTCCCCTTTTTGAAGCAATGTTTTACGGCCGGATGCCCTTCCTGACGCCAACCCTTTTTGCCGCCTTTAACGACAAGCAGGGAATTACCAGTGAACTGGTACTCAATTTGCCGACCTCGGAAGGATGACAGGCTGAGTCAACCCCCCTGGCGTTAATTCAGCGATTGACCGGGATTCGAACCCAGGATCCTAGGATCCTAAGCCGGCACCCTAGCCGCTAGCCCAACACCAACACCAACACCAGATTTACTTTTGAGTTAGGAAGCTGATATTTGGACATGCCAATGACCAGGTGATTTGGCTGCAAAGGCTATTTTTGATTTATTAATTAATCGATTAATTATTCGATTAATGACTAAAAAAAATTTTTTTTCAGTTACAGATTCTGATGAAATGGTGGTGGTTTATGTGTTCTGTGACCGAATTGATTAATAATTTATTTTTTTCATGATTATTTATTTATTTTCATTATTAATTGTACACCGCTCCTTTCCTATGCCATCTCCAGGCATTGCAAATCGTCATTGCCGGGCACCAAAGGGGGCTCGGCAGTGACGCACGCTGAAAGAGAGTACTCAGTTTTCACACTAGGTTTCTTTCTTTCTTGTTTGTTGTACACCGCTCCTTTCCTATGCCACCTCCAGGCATTGCAAATCGTCATTGCCGGGCACCGAAGGGGGCTTGGCAGTGACGCACGCTGAAAGAGAGTACTCAGTTTTCACTCTGGTTTCTTGTTTGTTTGTTTTCTTGTTTCCTTGGTTGTCCGGACGATATCTCAGCCATCCTTTGAGCTAGGAAGCTGAAATTTCGGCACAATAGTGAGCAAGTCCTTTGTCAAAAACGGTATTTTTTGTTTTTTGATTAATCAATTAATTGAGGAGTTATTTAATTATTGGCGATTAATTAAGTACTTATTTAATTAATCAAATTTCCTTTCTCTTCTGACCATTAACTCAGGCACCTTTTGAGTTAAAAAAAAAAAAAAAAAACACCTTTAGAGGCCATTTTTCCCCGCAAGCGGGGGTTGGCCTTTTTCGGGAACTGTGGTTGTTGTTGTTTTTCGGTCCCCTTTTTGAAGCAATGTTTTACGGCCGGATGCCCTTCCTGACGCCAACCCTTTTTGCCGCCTTTAACGACAAGCAGGGAATTACCAGTGAACTGGTACTCAATTTGCCGACCTCGGAAGGATGACAGGCTGAGTCAACCCCCCTGGCGTTAATTCAGCGATTGACCGGGATTCGAACCCAGGATCCTAGGATCCTAAGCCGGCACCCTAGCCGCTAGCCCAACACCAACACCAACACCAGATTTACTTTTGAGTTAGGAAGCTGATATTTGGACATGCCAATGACCAGGTGATTTGGCTGCAAAGGCTATTTTTGATTTATTAATTAATCGATTAATTATTCGATTAATGACTAAAAAAATTTTTTTTTCAGTTACAGATTCTGATGAAATGGTGGTGGTTTATGTGTTCTGTGACCGAATTGATTAATAATTTATTTTTTTCATGATTATTTATTTATTTTCATTATTAATTGTACACCGCTCCTTTCCTATGCCATCTCCAGGCATTGCAAATCGTCATTGCCGGGCACCAAAGGGGGCTCGGCAGTGACGCACGCTGAAAGAGAGTACTCAGTTTTCACACTAGGTTTCTTTCTTTCTTGTTTGTTGTACACCGCTCCTTTCCTATGCCACCTCCAGGCATTGCAAATCGTCATTGCCGGGCACCGAAGGGGGCTTGGCAGTGACGCACGCTGAAAGAGAGTACTCAGTTTTCACTCTGGTTTCTTGTTTGTTGTACACCGCTCCTTTCCTATGCCATCTCCAGGCATTGCAAATCGTCATTGCCGGTTACCAAAGGGGGCTCGGCAGTGACGCACGCTGAAAGAGAGTACTCAGTTTTCACTCTGGTTTCTTGTTTTCTTGTTTGTTTGTTTTCTTGGTTGTCCGGGCGATATCTCAGCCATCCTTTGAGCTAGGAAGCTGAAATTTCGGCACAGTAGTGAGCAAGTCCTTTGTCAAATACGGTATTTTTTGTTTTTTGAATAATCAATTAATTGAGGAGTTATTTAATTATTAGCGTTTAATTAAGTACTTATTTAATTAATTAAATTTCATTTCTCTTCTGACCATTATTAACTCAGGCACCTTTTGAGTTAGGAAGCTGATATTTGGACATGCCAATGACCAGGTGATTTGGCTGCAAAGGATATTTTTGATTTATTAATTAATCAATTAATCGATTAATTATTTAATTATTCGATTAATGACCAAAAAAATTTTTTTTTTTAAGTTACAGATTCTGATGAAATAGTGGTAGTTTATGTGTTCTCTGACCAAATTGATTACTAATTTAATTTTTTTATGATTATTATTTATTTATTTTCATTATTAATCATTTATTTATTTTCTTTCTCATTTGGCCAATATCTCAGGCACCTTTTGAGCTGGGAAGCTAATATTTGGACATGAGTGACCAAGTGATGTGGCTATCAAGGATATTTTTGATTTATTGATTAATCATTTCATCTATTAATTATTTATTGATTAATCGATTAATTATTTATTGAGTAATCAATTAATTATTTAATTTTTTATAAATGACTTATTTAATTAAATTTCTAAAAGATACATCTTCGGATGAAGCACTAGTGGTTTAGTTATGCGATTAGCCAATTGATTATGAAAATATTTTGTGATAATCTTTTATTGATTTTAATTATACAATTAATCAATCAATTAGTGTACACCTCTCCCTCCCAATGCAGCCTCAATGAGCTGCACTGCGGTATTGCCGGGCGCCGGAGGCGCCCCGGCAATGCCGCGCTGCAGCATATTTAATTATTTGGCATGGGGCGGTGTACTTTGAATGTATGTGTACTTGTTTGTTTTCTTGTTTCCTTGGTTGTCCGGACGATATCTCAGCCATCCTTTGAGCTAGGAAGCTGAAATTTCGGCACAATAGTGAGCAAGTCCTTTGTCAAAAACGGTATTTTTTGTTTTTTGATTAATCAATTAATTGAGGAGTTATTTAATTATTAGCGTTTAATTAAGTACTTATTTAATTAATTAAATTTCATTTCTCTTCTGACCATTATTAACTCAGGCACCTTTTGAGTTAGGAAGCTGATATTTGGACATGCCAATGACCAGGTGATTTGGCTGCAAAGGATATTTTTGATTTATTAATTAATCAATTAATCGATTAATTATTTAATTATTCGATTAATGACAAAAAATTTTTTTTTTTTAAAGTTACAGATTCTGATGAAATAGTGGTAGTTTATGTGTTCTCTGACCAAATTGATTAATAATTTAATTTTTTTATGATTATTATTTATTTATTTTCATTATTAATCATTTATTTATTTTCTTTCTCATTTGGCCAATATCTCAGGCACCTTTTGAGCTGGGAAGCTAATATTTGGACATGAGTGACCAAGTGATGTGGCTATCAAGGATATTTTTGATTTATTGATTAATCATTTCATCTATTAAGTATTTATTGATTAATCGATTAATTATTTATTGAGTAATCAATTAATTATTTAATTTTTTATAAATGACTTATTTAATTAAATTTCTAAAAGATACATCTTCGGATGAAGCACTAGTGGTTTAGTTATGCGATTAGCCAATTGATTATGAAAATATTTTGTGATGATCTTTTATTGATTTTAATTATACAATTAATCAATCAATTAGTGTACACCTCTCCCTCCCAATGCAGCCTCAATGAGCTGCACTGCGGTATTGCCGGGCGCTGTTTTTTGATTAATCAATTAATTGAGGAGTTATTTAATTATTGGCGATTAATTAAGTACTTATTTAATTAATCAAATTTCCTTTCTCTTCTGACCATTAACTCAGGCACCTTTTGAGTTAAAAAAAACAAAAAAAAACACCTTTAGAGGCCATTTTTCCCCGCAAGCGGGGGTTGGCCTTTTTCGGGAACTGTGGTTGTTGTTGTTTTTCGGTCCCCTTTTTGAAGCAATGTTTTACGGCCGGATGCCCTTCCTGACGCCAACCCTTTTTGCCGCCTTTAACGACAAGCAGGGAATTACCAGTGAACTGGTACTCAATTTGCCGACCTCGGAAGGATGACAGGCTGAGTCAACCCCCCTGGCGTTAATTCAGCGATTGACCGGGATTCGAACCCAGGATCCTAGGATCCTAAGCCGGCACCCTAGCCGCTAGCCCAACACCAACACCAACACCAGATTTACTTTTGAGTTAGGAAGCTGATATTTGGACATGCCAATGACCAGGTGATTTGGCTGCAAAGGCTATTTTTGATTTATTAATTAATCGATTAATTATTCGATTAATGACTAAAAAAAATTTTTTTTCAGTTACAGATTCTGATGAAATGGTGGTGGTTTATGTGTTCTGTGACCGAATTGATTAATAATTTATTTTTTTCATGATTATTTATTTATTTTCATTATTAATTGTACACCGCTCCTTTCCTATGCCATCTCCAGGCATTGCAAATCGTCATTGCCGGGCACCAAAGGGGGCTCGGCAGTGACGCACGCTGAAAGAGAGTACTCAGTTTTCACACTAGGTTTCTTTCTTTCTTGTTTGTTGTACACCGCTCCTTTCCTATGCCACCTCCAGGCATTGCAAATCGTCATTGCCGGGCACCGAAGGGGGCTTGGCAGTGACGCACGCTGAAAGAGAGTACTCAGTTTTCACTCTGGTTTCTTGTTTGTTTGTTTTCTTGTTTCCTTGGTTGTCCGGACGATATCTCAGCCATCCTTTGAGCTAGGAAGCTGAAATTTCGGCACAATAGTGAGCAAGTCCTTTGTCAAAAACGGTATTTTTTGTTTTTTGATTAATCAATTAATTGAGGAGTTATTTAATTATTAGCGTTTAATTAAGTACTTATTTAATTAATTAAATTTCATTTCTCTTCTGACCATTATTAACTCAGGCACCTTTTGAGTTAGGAAGCTGATATTTGGACATGCCAATGACCAGGTGATTTGGCTGCAAAGGATATTTTTGATTTATTAATTAATCAATTAATCGATTAATTATTTAATTATTCGATTAATGACAAAAAAATTTTTTTTTTTAAAGTTACAGATTCTGATGAAATAGTGGTAGTTTATGTGTTCTCTGACCAAATTGATTAATAATTTAATTTTTTTATGATTATTATTTATTTATTTTCATTATTAATCATTTATTTATTTTCTTTCTCATTTGGCCAATATCTCAGGCACCTTTTGAGCTGGGAAGCTAATATTTGGACATGAGTGACCAAGTGATGTGGCTATCAAGGATATTTTTGATTTATTGATTAATCATTTCATCTATTAAGTATTTATTGATTAATCGATTAATTATTTATTGAGTAATCAATTAATTATTTAATTTTTTATAAATGACTTATTTAATTAAATTTCTAAAAGATACATCTTCGGATGAAGCACTAGTGGTTTAGTTATGCGATTAGCCAATTGATTATGAAAATATTTTGTGATGATCTTTTATTGATTTTAATTATACAATTAATCAATCAATTAGTGTACACCTCTCCCTCCCAATGCAGCCTCAATGAGCTGCACTGCGGTATTGCCGGGCGCCGGAGGCGCCCCGGCAATGCCGCGCTGTAGGATATTTAATTATTTGGCATGGGGGCGGTGTACTTTGAATGTATGTGTACTTGTTTTCTTTCTTGTTTTCTTTCTTTCTTGGTTGTCCGGGCGATATCTCAGCCATCCTTTGAGCTAGGAAGCTGAAATTTCGGCACAGTAGTGAGCAAGTCCTTTTACAAAAACGGTATTTTTTTTTTTTGATTAATCAATAAATTGAGGAGTTATTTAATTATTAGCGATTAATTAAGTACTTATTTAATCAAATTTCCTTTCTCTTCTGACCATTAACTCAGGCACCTTTTGAGTTAGGAAGCTGATATTTGGACATGCCAATGACCAGGTGATTTGGCTGCAAAGGATATTTTTGATTTATTAATTAATCAATTAATCGATTAATTATTTAATTATTCGATTACTGACCAAATTTTTTTTTTTAAAGTTACAGATTCTGATGAAATAGTGGTAGTTTATGTGTTCTCTGACCAAATTGATTAATAATTTAATTTTTTTATGATTATTATTTATTTATTTTCATTATTAATCATTTATTTATTTTCTTTCTCATTTGGCCAATATCTCAGGCACCTTTTGAGCTGGGAAGCTAATATTTGGACATGAGTGACCAAGTGATGTGGCTATCAAGGATATTTTTGATTTATTGATTAATCATTTCATCTATTAATTATTTATTGATTAATCGATTAATTATTTATTGAGTAATCAATTAATTATTTAATTTTTTATAAATGACTTATTTAATTAAATTTCTAAAAGATACATCTTCGGATGAAGCACTAGTGGTTTAGTTATGCGATTAGCCAATTGATTATGAAAATATTTTGTGATAATCTTTTATTGATTTTAATTATACAATTAATCAATCAATTAGTGTACACCTCTCCCTCCCAATGCAGCCTCAATGAGCTGCACTGCGGTATTGCCAGGCACCGGAGGCGCCCCGGCAATGCCGCGCTGCAGCATATTTAATTATTTGGCATGGGGCGGTGTACTTTGAATGTATGTGTACTTGTCATTTATTTATTTTCTTTCTCATTTGGCCAATATATCAGGCACCTTTTGAGCTGGGAAGCTAATATTTGGACATGACAGTGACCAAGTGATGTGGCTCAAGGATATTTTTGATTTATTGATTAATCATTTAATCGATTAATTATTTATTGATTAATCGATGAATTATTTTTTGATTAATCAATTAATTAATTAATTTTTTATTAATGAGTTATTTAATTAAATTTCTAAAATATACATCTTCGAATGAAGCACTAGTGGTTTAGTTATGCTATTAGCCAATTATTGATTAAGAAAATATTTTGTGATAATCTTTTATTGATTTTAATTATACAATTAATTATTCAATTAGTGTACACCTCTCCCTCCCAATGCAGCCTCTATGAGCTGCACTGCGGTATTGCCAGGCGCCAGAGGCGCCCCGGCAATGCCGCGCTGTAGGATATTTAATTATTTGGCGGCATGGGGGCGGTGTAATTTGAATGTATCTGTACTTGTTTATCTGTTTAAACAAAATCCCAAAAAAGGAACTCTGAATGGTAATATCCAGCAGTGTGGGCCATGCACTTGTGCTCTCATGCACAATTTTTTATTAATTACCGCGGACCTCTCGAGTTTTAAGTAATTTATTATTTATTTTGAACGTTTTTCTTGAAATAAATATAAGATATTGTTACAGAACCCAACGTCGGCCTCTGTTCCCCTTACCGAGGGGGGATTAATCCCCTCGTCTCTGACTGACCGACGGGGTCCCTGACGCTGCCCAGCTACCTCCGCAAAGGCAGGTGCACAGCCCCGTTCGTACCGCGGACAGATTTTTTTTTTTTTTTTTTTTTTTGTATACAAGATCGAGGCTCGTGAAAGAGCGAACATTAATCACACAAAGACAAACAGACACATAAAACAAATAACATCGGGAGCGGTAGACAAGATGGGGAGAGAGGGGGAAGGACACAAACACAACATTTTGAGAGCAGGGACTGAGAGACATGGAGACATCGAGAGATCTGTGGGAGGGAGAGGGCTTTGGGGGGAGGCATGTGAAGAGGGGGGGGGGTGGGAGAGGTATAAACACATGGACACTGCCAGGACTTCCAGGAAAGAAGTTGGAATTTCAAACAAGGTGGATCTGGGGTGAATTAGTGGGGGTAGAAAAGATCAAGGTTTTGGATGGGGGAAGATAAGAGATGGTGGTGAACAGCTGTTTTAAAGACCTGGAGGGAGGAGTGGGATTGGAGGGAGTGTGGGAGTTTGTTCCAGAGGCGGGAGAAAAGAGGAATGAAAGAGTGAAGGTGAGCAGAGAGCCGAGATTTCGGCAGTTTAACCATCGGAGGGTTGCTGGCAGATCTTGTGCGACCTGTAGGAATATTTGGGGGACAGAGCACAGAGAGAGCTGGGGGAGCAAGGCCGGAGAGGAGTCGGTAGAAGACAGAAAGACCACCTACCTGCCTGCGGTGGGTGAGTGAAAGGCCCTCAGAGATAGCTTCATCGCGGGAGATTCCAATGATTTTGAAAGCTTTGGATTCAACAGCGTGAAGCCGAGCCAGGTGTGAGGCAGGAGCACCAGCCCATAGGGGAGAACAGTATTCCATTGAGCTGCGGATGAAAGCCTTGTATGTGGTGAGGAGCTCAGGTGTGCCGAGGAAGGACTTCGCACGACGGAGGATGCCCAGTGCAGACTGGCTTTGGAGGCCAGCTTGGAAATGTGGTTTTCCCAAGAAAGATCATGGCAGATAGTGAGACCCAAAAGCTTGAGCGACAGAACTTCTTGGAGAGGATTGTTGAGAAAGTAGATGGGAGGGTTGTCCAGTCGATCTTTTCGGAGAGACATAGTAAGAGAGTGAGATTTGTCAGGATTGAAAGACATGTTCCACTTGTTTGACCAGTCTGTGATTTTGTCCAGGTCTTCAGAGAGTGAGGAGGCTGCAGACTGCCGATCTGAGGGAAGAGGAATGGAGCGGCAGAGAGTGGAGTCATCAGCAAAGAGATAGAGAGGATTTTCCAGAGAGTCGGAGAGATCATTGATAAAGACCAGAAAAAGCACAGGGCCCAGCACACTGCCTTGGGGAACTCCAGCCTGAACAGGAAGGGGAGATGAGAATCCATTCAGGGCCACACGTTGACTCCGACCAGAGAGGAAGTCCGCAAGCCATGCATGGAGATTTCCATGGATACCATAGGAGGAGAGTTTGGTGAGCAGAGCTGGGTGCCAGACCGTATCGAAGGCACGTGATATGTCAAGGGAGACAGCTCTGATTTCCTGTTTGGCATTGAGGACCTCCATCCATTGTTGAGACAGCAGAAGCAGCATGTCCAGAGTAGAGTGACCTGGTCTGAAACCAAATTGATGATCAGAGATCAAGCCATTGAGAAGAGGAAAGATTTCATATCCGAAGCAATGATGGATTCCATGACTTTGCTGATAATTGGGAGCAGGCTGATTGGTCTGTAGTTGCAACGATCTGTTTTTGCACCTTTTTTGTGTAAAGCGGTAATGTTAGCTGATTTCCAGGATGCTGGCAGATGACCTTGAGCAAAAGATAGGGTGAAAAGAACAGAGAGAGGGTGAGATAGAGCGGCAGAGCAGGATTTTAGGACCCGTGGGCTGATGCCGTCTGGTCCAGTTGCAGAATCAGAGTCGAGGTTTGACAAAAACTCCTCCACCTTGTCAGGAGAGAAGGACACAGAGTCCAGGAGCAGTTGGGTTCGACTGGGAAAGGTGGGAACAGAGAGAGATGGGTTTGGGACTAAGGATTTTGAGGCAAACACAGAGTTGAGGCATTCGGCTTTGTCACGTGCGATGTCAACTGTGTGGCCATTTGAGGTAAGGGAGGGGATGGAGGGGGAACAAACACCAGAAACGGATTTGACCAGACGCCACCAGGATTTGGAGGAAGGAGACAGGTTTGAGAGTTCATTCTTGAGTGAGGAGAGATAGTGCTTCCTGGCACTCCTGAGGGTAGACACACACTTGTTCCGAGCTTGGTGGAAGGAACTGAGATTGCCTTCAGTTGGATTAGCCTTCCAAGAGGCAAAGGCAAGTTGTTTCAGGGCAACTGCCTCACCACAAGATTCAGTGTACCATGGACGGGAGGAAGGGTAAGACAACTGAAGGCGAGATGGGATAAATCTGTGCATGAGAGAGATCAGTTTGCTTTGGAAGAATTCCCAGGAAGAATTGATGTCAGAGGCAGTGGAGATGGGAGACCAATCCAGATGATTGATGGATGCTTGAAGACCGTCCCAGTCGGCCTGAGTGAAATGCCAGACTCGTCGACGCTGAGGAGGCTCTCTGAGAATGGCCAGAGAGATGTCCACTTTGACAAGCACATGCTCAGAAGAACCGATTGGAGCAGAAGAAGAGCAGCAGACATTAGCAGGGAAGTTTGTCATAACCAAGTCTAGAAGAGAAGATACTCCATTGGCTGAGATCCGGGTCGGGAAATTGACAGATTGTGTCAATCCCAGTGAGTCACAGAAGTCCTTTGCTGAGGTGCCATGACTGGTGAGAGAGGAACCCACACCCAACCAGGTGGCATGATGACAGTTGAAGTCACCACATATGAGGAAGAGAGAGTTGGGATGAGTGGATAGAAGTTGGTCCATGTTGTCAGACAGTGAAATGTAGATGGAGTCATCACTGTTTGGGGGACGGTACAGAACACATATGAACAAAAGGTGGGAGCGGAGAGGAAGCCATAGCCAGAGGTACTCCTGGGGGTGAGGAGGAAAGAGGGCAGTGCAAGGAGAGTGAGGAAGAGAGTTGCCGAGATGTTAATTGCCGAGCGGTTTTAGCAACCGCGGCACGAACTATTAACAGAAACTAACCCGGTTCCGAACGTTGGCCAAATCGTGCCACAGGTATTCAATGAAGGAAATCACTGACGACACGGATGTGAAGAAGAAGCAGAACAAAGGTAGGAAATACAAATATGATTTATTTTTTACCTATTATGTACACAACGAAAAGTAACCAAGGAGAAGGAAAGATAAGAAAATAAAGACAGAAAGGATGGAAGGACCAGAAGGACACAGTGCAATATTAACTTATACAAGCTTACTTATAGTTATACCCAGGGACAAGACAAAAGACAGACTACAAGCACACTTACACGGGGGATGATGACAGGAATGGCAGGAGGTGGATGGCTGGAGGGAGAGGAAGGTTCAGCTGGACGCTGGCTGGGGCTTGATCCCGCACGGGACGTCGGCCTGGACCTCGACGGCCACCGCAAACTGGTTCCCGCGTAGCAGCGAGTCAAAGCTGCGTGGTGGAGTCAAAGCTGCGTGGTGGAGTCAAAGCTGCGTGGTGGAGTCAAAGCTGCTCGGTGGAGTCAAAGCTGCTCGGTGGAGTCAAAGCTGCTCGGTGGAGTCAAAGCTGCATGGTACTGCTCGTGGGGCTCTGTCACTTCCTTCGCTCTGGACTCATCTGCCGCATCTCTCTCTCCCCCTCTCTCAAAGGCTTCCGCGCGCGCTTTTATAGCGCGCCTCCAGATCAACCCGCGCCACGCCCGAGCTGGTCTCTCACCGGTCCTGATTGGCGGGTCGGGGCTCGCTGGCTCCACCTTGTGATGACGATCGGCGGCCAACGCCCTGGATTCGGCGGCTCCTCCCCCTTCTTCTCCGATCTGACCGCATGTTCAATGGAGGTTTTGCGGCGAAAACCACAAAGCAGCAGCGGCGAATGCAGAAAACCGCCCGCAGAAAACCGCCCAATGCAGTTGGCAATTGATGACAAAAGGGGATTTCGAAGGGAATCTACCTTATTTGAATTCGGTGCAATGGAGTGTCAATTAATGGAAGACAAAGCCTTAATCTAATACACATAATAAGGAGATAACTACTGAACAAGGAGATCTATGATTGGCTATGTGATTGTATATGGAATAACTACGGGGACGACCTTTAACCTTTACACACCAAATGGAGGAAGGAGGGTGATATTTACAACAATTAATTACACTACAATTAAAAAAAACACAGCAATTCTCATATCCACAACAAGTACAAAAAGTTTTAATTAAAACAAAAGCCGCGTCGATGTTACACAATGCCTTGATGCAGCTGTGCCTATAACGTCGATGTTATAGGCACAGGACATTCCTATTGATTCGATTACTTGATGTTATTTTTGTGCAAAGTGAAAATATATCTCGGCAATTTCCCGTGTGTGGCGACGAATTTTTAATATATCTCGGCATTTTCCCGTCTGTTATTTCAGGCGGTGAATGACTGACCATGCCGCGATTTAAAAAATATATATCTCGGCAATTTCCTGTGTGTGGCGACACATGAACGAAGCTATGCTCCTCTCTCCACATTATTGTGACGACGTATAAATTAAATATTTCATCGTGACGATTGTCATCAAATGGACGAATTTTTAATATATCTCGGCATTTTCCCGTCTGTTATTTCAGGCGGTGTATGACTGACCATGCCGCTATTTAAAATATATATATCTCGGCAATTTCCCGTATGTGGCGACACGTGAACGAAGCTGTGCTCCTCTCTCCACATTATTGTGACGACGTATAAATTAAATATTTTATCGTGACGATTGTCATCAAATGGACGAATTTTTAATATATCTCGGCATTTTCCCGTCTGTTATTTCGGGCGGTGTATGACTGACCATGCCGCGATTTAAAAAAAAAAAATCTCAATGGACTTGAAGTTACAGGCCTTTGAGAATTCATTTCGTTCTATAAAGGGCAACTTTCATCGGATTTTCTTCCCGTTTTTTTTCAACCGAGTCTAAAACTATGTTAGCGACTGTGAAAAATGAAATGATATATCGAATTTGATTTGAAATAAAACTGTGTGAGAGAGGAAGACACCACGGGCCTACAAAACAGGCCTCAAAGCTATGCGAGTTAATAAAATGGTGGATATTTGTTTATATGAAGCCTCTCCCAGAATAGGTGGAGCTATGGTTCCCAGAATGGGTGGAGCTTTGAGGTTTTGTCTTCTCTGCAAGAATAAGAAGAACAACAAGAAGAAGAACAACAACAACAGCAGAGGGCACTCTATGACCAGCGTCTGCGACGCGGCTAACAATATTTTGAATCAGTCATACCATTGTTTCGTGTTAATGAGATATTTTTGTTTCAGGTTTCATTGTTGAAGTGAAGGTGAAGTCGGAGTTCATAGATGAATCATCCTTTCAAGACAAAGGTCTGAACCACAACATTCTGCTTGTCCCATTGATGAGTGTACATTGTATGGAGCTTGTTCTCTCACTCTTCCTCCCTCCCCCTCCTTCCTCCTCCTCCCTCTCTCTCCCCCTCTCTTCCTCTCCATTCTCCTCCCACCTACCTACCTCTCCCTCACCATCTCTCTCGCCTCCTCACTTCCTCTCTTTTCCTCTCTCCCTCGCCCTCTCTCTTCCTCACCCTCCATCTCCCTCACCCTCTCACTTCCTCTTTCCCTCACCCTCTCTCTTCCTCACCCTCCATCTCCCTCACCCTCTCTCTCCCTTGCCCGCTCTCTATTGGTTTTTTTTGTTTTGTTATTATTTTGTTATTTTTTTCTTGTACAAGCAGTGCCGCTGCAAAGCTCACTATTTTGAGTTCCTTTAATGGAGATGATTTTGGTACCAATTTCTTGTGTTTTGTTGGTTCTCCCAACCAGCATTTTTGGCGGTCGATTTATTTTCTATCTTCTACAGTTGTGGTTTCCCCCGAATGGTATCGCTCTCATCTCCACTATTTTGTTTGCCAGCCCTTCTTCCAGTCTTCACTGGTCATCATCCTCATTCCCTCTTTCACCTCTCTTTTTCCCATCCATCCTTCTGCCGCCATTCTCATTTTCATCCCCTCTGACTCTGTCAGCGTTTTCAGTGTGTGTGTTTGTGTGTCCGCCGTGTCTTCCATAACTCCAAAACCATGAAACCTAGCAACACCAAACTTTGCATGCATACTAAGGGTACTCCAAAGAAGTGCAAGAATGAAAACCAATGTATGTCATTGTGTGTCTGCAGTGTCCTCCATAACTCCAAAACCATGAAACCTAGCAACACTAAACTTTGCATGCATACTAAGGGAACTCCAAAGAAGTGCAAGAATGAAAACCAATGTATGTCATTGTGTGTCTGCAGTGTCCTCCATAACTCCAAAACCATGAAACCCAGCAACATCAAACTTTGCATGCATACTAAGGGGACTCCAAAGAAGTGCAAGAATGAAAACCAAAGTATGTGTTTGTGTGTCTGCAGTGTCCTCCATAACTCCAAAACCATGAAACCTAGCAACACTAAACTTTGCATGCATACTAAGGGAACTCCAAAGAAGTGCAAGAATGAAAACCAATGTAAAATCTAATCTCCTGTTTGGAACTCCGCCATGTTCATCTCTAGCTGGCAAGGCATGGGCTGACATTTTGTATGCTCGCTGTGGTGAATTGCAATTCACTAAAAGTGAAATTCAAGTTGGAAATTAAAGACCTCTGTTTAAAAGTAAATCTTTGTGGATGCTGTTTTTGTGTTTGGTGTACTTTATCTGTGCCGTTCACCTGGAGACGTCCGTAGACACCCAGAGAACAAATGAACACTTATTTTTAGCAGTCGGAACTGCTTCGAAGCTCAATTCTGCAGTTTAAAATTTGAAATTCGGCTCAGGTTAATATATTGTCGAGCTGATTGTATTTTGGTTGTAAAATGTTTGCGGAAATAAAATGAAGGCACGGACACTGCTTGGAGACGTCCGTTGAAGCCCGGAGAACAAATGAACACATTTTAGCAGTCAGAACGGCTTCTAAACTCGATTCCGTAGTTTAAATTATGAAATTCTGCTCAGGTTAAGAGTATCCGGGTGTCATAAGATTATTCTTGTAACATATCATTCTTTTTGCTAACTTCCCCCTCCCTATCCTCCCCTCCCCACTCCCCCCCCGCCCCCCCATTCTCATGTCCCCACTCCCCTTCTCTCTCCCTCCACACTCCTCCTCCTCTCACCCCCATCCCCTCTCCCCTCCTCTCTCTCCCCCTCTTTTAGTATTCCCATCAGTGAAGCGACCACGTGCTTCCCAGCATAAAGTGGTAGTTTGAAATAATTGCATTTTTTAAAATTGAGGTAGAATATCATTTAAATTGCCAAACTTCTCGATTCTTGTCTTGTTTATTGTGATGGAGGTTTGACCATTTAATTTAATTTCTTTTTTTGTATTCATTTCCAGTGAAGAAAGAAAGTTTTCAAAGTGACTTCTCTCAGAGTTCCCAGGATGCTTTGAGCAATGAGTGTGTAAAGCAAGAACCATGTGATTCTCCTCCCAGGGAGACGAAGAATGCTCCTCAGCTGCTTGAAGGTAAGCAGAGCTGCGCACAGAACACACGGCACTGCTCTCCTTGCTTTGTTCATTTGACGATTATAAATGTTAAAATTCCAAATCACACTTTCATCAATTATTAAAACTCCATTATCAGTTGGAATTATGAGGTAGGTCCAAGTATGAAAAGTTAAAGTTCTGATATCAAGCCATTGAAAACTGAAGGTGTGTTCATGATTATTACATAACCCTGCAAAAGGTAATTGCATTCCATGAAATATACATTGCGCCTTCTGCTCAAGCACCAATTTTTTAGGTGCAATTCCAAGGTGCGTCATGTGTTTGGTTGTCGATAAATAATGGATCCAGTGTACAAATTTAGATTAATTCCATGGTAGATTTGTCTTATCTGTGATGCCTCCCCATGGACTTTGTGGGCTGCGCCTCTTCTGTCAAGGATGAGAGACATTGCGCAGTCAAGTTGGCCTGCGTAAAGTGTAACGGCTAATGTAACTTTCACGAAGAAGGTGTAGGTGGAGTGAGGGGAGAGCACACACACGCACGGAGTGACAGACATACAAACATGCACGTAAACACACATGGAGAGAGAGACACATACTATACTGGACTATACTTGAAATACTATACTGGACCTATATGCAGAAATACTATTTGGAAGCTCTTCTTAGCCGTAGAGAGGGGGGAAAGCATGGGGGGTGGGGGGAGGGGGAGAGAGAGGGGCGGAGGAGAAGGAGAAGGAAGAGGAGGAGGAGGAGGGGTGGGAGAGAGATGGGGGAGAGGCCATTTTGAATGCATTTGGTCTAGTGTGATGATAGGAGGGATGACTGGGGAGGAGAGGCGACAGGAGGGAGTTATGTTGTGCCTGTGGTGCTGCTTTTGGCTTCAAACACACAAAAGTGTAATTTCTTCTTTTTTTTAAGCCATCATCTTTCCCCAGATTTATTTTAATTTCATGTAGAACACCTCGACGGACCGTTAAACACTTCGAGGAACGTCTCGCTATGCGATGCATGCATATTACATAAGACCCCTTTGAAAGCTCCTCCCTGCCTTGGGGGGAAGGGGAAGAAACACGGGGGAGTTGCACTACTTTAAAGCTTTTGAAATACTCTATAGGACCCCTTTTAAAATATTTTCCCAGCGGAGTGAGTAAGGAAAGGATAAAGTAAGGGAGGGAGGACAAAGTGGAAGAGGGGGGAGGGGGAAAAGACTGGGGTGCAGGGGGGAGGAGAGTTGGGTGGAATGGGGTTAGGGGGAGGATGAGGCCTTTTAAGTTTTATATGATGTGGGATTTCCATGCGTCCCTGCTACTGTTTTATAACAATAGCTGGAAGAGTCGGTCTTTTCCAAGCCCTTCACTGGCCTGCTTCTCAAAGGTGATGAATAGTCTGGGCTACAAGTTTTTCGGCCCTTGTCATGTGGTGGATTGTGCATGTCTCTGGTACACTTTGGTCTTTTTTGCAAATTATGCCTTTGAAGTTTTCATTTCAACCAGAGATGGAACAAGTTAGTTATTGGTGAGGTTTTAATTTTTGCCATTTTATGGAATGCTCCATATTGGATGTATATTTTCCTTTATGAAAGATGATTTACAGACATTGGACCAATTTAAGATCGAAATGAAGTACATCATGCATTTTAATGTTGCATGTTTCACAGTAACAGTGATTTTTAAATGCTTTTTTTGAATTGTCTTTGCAGAGAATCAATTGAAAACGGTTTCTTCTTCCAAGTCAAGTTCCCATTTGTTTGACAGTGACGTTTCTTTCAATCAGAACATGGCACAGACTTCTTACCAGGAAGTCAACAAATATAGCAATGTATTGACGAAGAACAATTGTAGTGCGACATTGAAGAAAATTGAGAGCACCGAGAAGCCGCACGAGTGTTCTATTTGCAGGAAAACGTTTAATTCATCAACATCTTCAAAGAGATGTCAAGCAATACACCAACGTGAGATGCCACACAAGTGTACTGTATGCAGCAAGGAATTCTATTGGTTATCAGCCTTGAATTATCACAAATTAAAACACACAGGAGAGAAGCCTCATAAATGTCCTGTGTGCAGCAAGGATTTTGCACGTTCATCATATTTACAAACTCATCTAAAGATACACACGGGAGAGAAGCCCTTCAAGTGTTCTTTGTGCAATAAGGCATTTGCCGTTGCTTCACGTTTGGGAAAACATAAAAGAATACATACGGGAGAGAAGTCTTTCAAGTGTTCTGTGTGCAACAATGTGTTTGCCCGTGCTTCACGTTTGAAAAAGCATCAAACAATACACATGGAAGACAATCCTTTGAAGTGTTCTGTGTGCAAGAAGATGTTTGCTCGTCCTTCACGTTTGAGAGCACATCAAGCGATACACACGGGAGAGAAAGCTTTCAGGTGTTCTTTGTGCAAAAAGGCCTTTGCTCTTGCTTCACATTTGGGAAAACATAAAAGAATACACACGGGAGAGAAGGCCTTCGAGTGTTCTTGGTGCAGCAAGACTTTTGATAGTTCTTCGCGTTTGAGAACACATCAAACAATCCACACGGGAGAGAAACCCTTCAAGTGTTCTTTGTGCAACAAGGCGTTTGCTCTTGCTTCACGTTTGGGAAAACATAAAAGAATACACACGGGAGAGAAGGCCTTCGAGTGTTCTACGTGCAGCAAGGCGTTCGCTTATGCTTCATATCTACAAGCACATTCAAGAATCCACACGGGAGAGAAGCCTTTCCAGTGTTCCATGTGTAGCAAGGCCTATGTGTGTTCTTCATCTCTACATGCACATAAAATAATACATACGGGAGAGAAAACCTTCAATTGTTCTGTGTGCGATAAGGATTTTGCCAAAATATCGTCATTGAAAACGCATCAAAGAATACACACAGGAGAGAAACCTTACAAGTGTTCTATGTGCAGCAAGGGGTTTGCGTCTTCTTCATCTGTGTATGTACATGAAAGAATACACACAGGAGAGAAACCTTTCAAGTGTTCACAATGTGGGAAGGCATTTAATCAGTCAGCAAATTTACGCCAACATCACAGAATCCACACGGGAGAGAAACCTTTCAAGTGTTCTGTGTGCACCAAAGCATTTGCTTATTCATCATATTTACGTTCTCATCAAAACACTCATCGTGTGGAGATACCTAAGACTTTGGTCTCAGTACCAAGTGACTTTGGTCGAAATAACACGATCTAAAAAAACAAAACAAGTCAAGACAACCTGGATGCTGAAGAGCATGGACATTGTACCAATGATAGTTGGAGCAAGGAAACGATGAAGAACATTACATAGATCTTTAAAAAAACACCCCGGAGAATATGACTACAAACAAGTTACAGTTTGAGGCTGTGCAGGGTTCAGTGATGATCCGGAAAAGAACCCTCGGAACAAAACCTCACAACCTGGTCCATAAAATGTGATCATTTACTGCTTGCCCCCCCAGCCCTCTCTGGGCTCTGTCCCCCAAATATTCCTACAGGTCGCACAAGATCTGCCTGCAACCCTCTTATGGTTAAACTGCCAAAATCAAGACTTTCTGCTCACCTTCACTCCTTCATTCCTCTTTTCTCCCGCCTCTGGAACAAACTCCCTCACTCTCTTCAATCCCACTCCACCCTCCAGGTCTTTAAAACAGCTGTTCACCACCATCTCTTATCCTCCCCCATCCAAAACCTTGATCTTTTCTACCCCCACTAATTTCGGTCCCCTTGTGTTTTATACCTTCCCCCCCCCCCCCTCCCCTTCCCACGCCTCCTGCCCCCAAGCCCCCTCCCTCCCACACTTCTCCCTGCTCTCAAATGTTGTGGTTGTGTGCTTCCCCTTCTCTCCCCATCTTGTCTTCCGCTCCCTCTTTTTGTATATTTTGTTTGTCTGGTTGATTTGTTTGTGAAATAAATGTTAGCTCTTTCACGAGCCTCGATTCAGTATACAAAAAAAAAAAAAAAAAAAAAAAAAAAAAATTAAGGCGGATACCTTGAGTCCTGGGAGTACTCCATTCCCCTTTCTGAATCTCCCAAACGGAGAAGCCAACCAATTATTGTATGTGCAGCACACAATGTGCTTACTCAATACATTTTATATACACAAAAAAAAAACAACGACAACGGCACTCAGCAGAGTGCATACCTCTGACAGGCTGAACAGTTTACATTTTGTATCCCACTAACAGACCGGATCTGTATCCGGACCATTCGTCCTTGTCACACACCAAAAGCGAATTGGCTTGTTCTTGTCATCTAACCAACTCATTTGGCAAGTTTTGTCATAATCCTTCCACAACTTTTTGAAATATGCTATATCGTGTTTTTGGCCCCATTTCACAATGGTGAAGAATAACTTTAAAAAAATGATCTCATCCAGATCAGGATCTTCAACAAAATTTAATCAATTCGTCCTTGTCACTCTCCAACCTGTTCACCAAATTTAGTCGGAATCCATCCATAACGTTTTGAGATATCCTGCTCATAAATAAACAGACAAACAAACAGACAAGGGTGAAAACATAACCTCCGTTTTTGGACTTTTGGTGGCAGAGGTAATAAATATACATTGATAAATAGGAGAATGACAGAAGAGCAGGCAGATTCAAAAAATGAGCTAAACAGTTTCAGTTTTGTTGAATTCACGCTTCACGCACACGTACACGTACAAAAAAAAAAAAAAAAAAAAAAAAAAAAATATATATATATATATATATATATATATATATATATATATATATATATTGTTATGTTGGTGGGGTAGCAATATGTAGAGCCAGATAGATCTGTGTAGGTAGGTATTCGTCTGTCGCGGTAAGGAATCTGACCTGTAATAAGTTCTGTGTGTTTAGGCGATTTGTCGGTTAAGATGTATAACTGTGGACATACCAGGATGTTCGTGTGTTAAGTAGCGTAGGGATTAAAGAGTAGTGCCCCTGTGTGTCACACCTGGTAGCTAAACCTTTGCCCCTTATGGCAATGCACACCTGTAGCCACGTAGTTAGGTCCCTAGCGCAACACTAAATAATTCCCTTCCCTGACATGACTGGAAGACGGACAGGCAAGTGGGGTGGGGGGGGGGGCCGGCTCGGGGCGCCGCCGCATGGACCACGGCCAGCTGCACCTACGAGCTATGATTACGCTACACGCTACACGCTACGTGCTATACCACGCCCAGGAGGGCTGTGATCGGTTGGCGCGAATGGACGCGGAAGGCGCGAAGCGGGTCGACAAAGGGCGGGAAGTTATGAGGCTCTGGTTGGGTGCCGCGCCGAGGCTGACGTCACCGCCAGAGGTTATAAAAAGAGCGCGCGGAACTCTGCGCGCGGATTCCTGGCCCTGGCAGTCCCGGTGCGATCTTGAGTGGAGAGAGTCCTGTCCCTGGTTGTGTTGGCTGGCAGTCTTGGCCCTGGTTGAGTTGGCTTATCGATCGTGTGTGAAGATCGACCTCGTGGTGCTTGGAGCAGTGCTTGTGCTTGGAGCGGTGCTCGGTGCTGTGGTGCTGGAGCGAGGGACCTCGTGGGTGCATCGGGGCTGAACGGAGCCATGTTGGACGGCAGCCAAAGACAAGACAACAGGACAGATAAGGCCAATCCCCATTATATTGTTACGGACCGCGGATTAGATGTTATTTTGACCGAGCGGTGGTGTAACCGCGGCCGAACAGTTATTCCCCGACTCAAACCCGATTCAACCCAAACGTTGGCCGTATCGCGCCACAGCTACTCAATCGGGAAAACTCGAAAGCGACCGAATGCAAAGAGGAAGAAGACGTACAGAAGAGTAACGGGATTTATTATTTACACACACAAGCAAAAAGGAGCAGTCACGATTATTTACAGGGACATGAGACGCAGGTGACACAGTGAATTCCTTATACAAGCTTAATTACCTACCCAGGACAGAACAAACAAAGACACTGACTCACGCGGGGAATTGCAGAGTGGATTGCTGGAAGGAGGTGTGTGGCTGGAGGGGGGGGGGGGGGGGGGGGGACGGCACGGAGCTGGCTGGAGCTTGATCCCGCACGGGACGTCGGGCTGGAACTCGACGGCCGCTGATGCCACCGAGCCTGTCGTGTGCGCGGAGTCACGGGTCGGAGCTGCTTGTCTCAGTAAAAGCGCATCTGCTCTGGCGTCCCAGCTCTTTCTTTGGACTCAGTAAAAGCGCATCTGCTCTGGCGACCCAGCTCTTTCTTTGGACTCAGTAAAAGCGCAACTCTCTGACGACCCAGCTCTTTCTTTGGACTCAGTAAAAGCGCAACTCTCTGACAACCCAGCTCTTGTCTCCTCCCTCCTTGTCTCAACTCCTCGGGAACGCCCCGCCGGCGGGTTATATAGGCCCCGCCCCTCAACCTTTGCGAACCTCCCCCAAACGCTCTTCCTCCGCCCTCTCAAGCCAAACCCCTTGTTCATGGTTGGTCGAGTGGGGCTGGCTCACTCCTCCCCTCTCTGACGAGGTGGGGACCCGCCTTTCTTCCCCAACCCTGCCTCGTGGCCAATGGTGGTTGAAGAAAACCACCCCAAATGCAGTGGCCATCGAAATGAAATGAAAGGGGACCTATTCTTATTTCACTTGGTACAATGGAGTATTTAAGTTAATGGGAGACACAGCCTTACCCTAAGACACATAATAAGATATAAGCTATCGAACAGGGGCATTCTATGATTGGCTGACGTGTATGCTTATGGACTAATTACCGAGACGCCCTTTTTACCTTTATACAACTCTGGAGGCAAGAGGGGCCATATCCAACCAATGGTACACAGCAGTTTACCACAATCCAATACACACAATCAAAAAAATGCCATCCTCATATCCGCAACACTGCACCCTCCTCCTCTTAGGCCCGTTCCGGGCCTATAACTTTAATTTCGTGTGACACGTAGGTGTAGTTCCCTCTACTTTAAACCTGACCCTGAGTGCGACAGTTTTAAAACATAAATAAATGTGTCCCGCTGCTCCATTGCACCCTGCCTAACAGACTCACGCCCACAGTTAACCGAATTGCGGAATGGTTTTCAAACTACACACTGACGGTGGGGAGAATTATTTACAATTGACGCTACTTTTATTTACAAAACTAACCCAGGACCTGTGATTGTTCTTCCTGGGGGGGAGACAGTCTGCTCTGCATCAATGCACCATGAAAGCACCTAAAAATGCACCAATACACCCCCAAGCACCAATCGGTGCAGTCACCACAGTTCATCAGTGTTCAATAAAAATAAAATCAACAACCCGTAACCCTGCAGTTGATCTCTTGCTCTTCGGCTCCCTCTGCTGGCTATTATTATTTCTTCCAGTTGTTGTCATTTTCCTTTGCTGGCGGCCTATTTGTATTAAAACTTGCACCCAACGTGTCCCTTTTATTTATTTATGGCCCACCAGGCCGACTAGTGTGGTTCACCTGTGGGGCATCGGAGCCCTGTGGCCAAGGTCCGCCAGCAAGATTTCGGGCCCTCATGGCCGGTTCCAGCAGAGGGGCCATGCCCCAACCCATGGGGTCCAGAAGTGGTGCTCGGCCACAGACATGTGGTCCATCATGTGGTGCATCAATGCAGACAGCTGGTTCTGAGAGTTCCGGGCGCACAATGGCCGACTCACGCACGCTCCCCTCGGCGCCCAATGGCGCACAGGTCATGTGGGAGACAAAAGGGGGAAGACAAATGAGCGAGGGGTAAGGTCACAAGGGTACACATCAATAAGGCAATGCAAGGCGGAATGCGTACGGAGAGCGGAGTGAGAAAGCTCGTCCCTACCGTACGTCACCCCCCTGTCACCTACACTACCCTTGCCCTTACCCCATATGTACAAAATCTACACATTACAAATTCGTCACTACTGTCACGTCTCCCCATATTTCCCCGATACCAAATTCGTCTCCACAATCCCTCTACTTCAAAACTTGCCATCACCCAATTCATCATCAATCCTCATAAGGAGGAAAAGATGGAACCTCAAGCACAATGTCACACCCACGTCATGATGCGTCTCACAATCCAAACATTTGCATCATAAAAAATAATCAAAACATGGCATGGTGTGGAGTACCTGTCACCTCAGGTGAGTGGATGCAGATGGTACGAGGAGATCCTTCATCCTATCTACCCTCTAAATGACTTTAACACTCTTTACTCTACCCGGGGTCTTTCCCTGCCAATCCATTGGCCATCTTACACTATGGATTCTAAAAACCAATTCCCATTGACCAAATGGCGACCCAGCTGACGACCCAGCTCTTTCTTTGGACTCAGTAAAAGCGCAACTCTCTGACGACCCAGCTCTTTCTTTGGACTCAGTAAAAGCGCAACTCTCTGACGACCCAGCTCTTGTCTCCTCCCTCCTTGTCTCAACTCCTCGGGAACGCCCCGCTGGCGGGTTATATAGGCCCCGCCCCTCAACCTTTGCGAACCTCCCCCAAACGCTCTTCCTCCGCCCTCTCAAGCCAAACCCCTTGTTCATGGTTGGTCGAGTGGGGCTGGCTCACTCCTCCCCTCTCTGACGAGGTGGGGACCCGCCTTTCTTCCCCAACCCTGCCTCGTGGCCAATGGTGGTTGAAGAAAACTGCCCCAAATGCAGTTGGCCATCGAAATGAAATGAAAGGGGACCTATTCTTATTTCACTTGGTACAATGGAGTATTTAAGTTAATGGGAGACACAGCCTTACCCTAAGACACATAATAAGATATAAGCTATCGAACAGGGGCATTCTATGATTGGCTGACGTGTATGCTTATGGACTAATTACCGAGACGCCCTTTTTACCTTTATACAACTCTGGAGGCAAGAGGGGCCATATCCAACCAATGGTACACAGCAGTTTACCACAATCCAATACACACAATCAAAAAAATGCCATCCTCATATCCGCAACAATATTTTACACGACGAGACAATTATTTTCCTTTAATCCATTCCTGTGTTTGTTGTTGAGTCTTGTGTGCGGGATCCCAATTTAGGACATTTTATTACCGGTGCGTATTTTCCTGTCTCTGTCTTTATTTGTAATAAACCCTTGTATTATTTTCCATCCCCTGTTAAACCTGTGCCCGGTTGAATTAATTTCCTTGCAGGATCGAAGCTGCCGTCGGCGCGATCCAGGTAAGCTTTTGCCGCAGCTCCCATTTTCCTTCTTCCTCCCACGTGACCATAGCAAAATCCGTATTGGCCGTCGCCTCCATTAAATCCATTTAGGCCTATCCGCGGTCTCTGGTGTTAACCGGAGTCGCACGACAATATATAAGAAAACAGTAGATTGCATAAAACTTCATAAAAACAGTTCATTTTGCAAATTTTAATTATTCTAAGACTGGTATATGAGATGTTGATACAAAACATGGAAGAACTGAATAAAAAGCAATGCTTGTAGAAAATAAGCTCCTTGGGAATTGGAATGAGAATAGCATCTTGTGCGTGATTATATATTTGATCAGATGAATAAGAAATCACAAATCTTACAATAACAAAGAGAGAAGAAAGGAAACAGAAGAAGAAAAAGGACAACATATCTAGAAATCCAAGCCCAAGTAAGAATAAAAGAGCCCACGGTATGACATATCAATGTATGCATAAAGACGCATGTTCGAATAGCATCAACAACAATAGTCAGATGTCAGAGGTAGAATTATTCATGTGATTAAAGTACTGTGTGTATCAGAGATAATATTTAATTTTTATTTATTTTAAAGCTGCCTGGGCCATAACTTGTTTAAGACTTCTATCCAAGTCATTTCAGTATTTCAATCCCATGAACATAAGATATTTTTGTGAAAAAGAAACAGTTCTGGTAAAAGGTAAATTAAGGTATTCACTCTTTCTTGTTGAAGAGTGAATTCAGTTGTTTCTGATAAATAAAGATTCCATGGCATGAGGTAAAATATCAGTATTCAATTGAAACATGAGTGTACCTAAATTAAAATAAAACAAATCATCAACTTTCAGAATCTTATTTCACCCCCCCAAGCCCTCTACCTCCCACAGATCTCCCGAAGTCCCTGCTTTCAAATGTTGTACTTGTGTGCTTCCCCCTATCTCCCCATCTTGTCTCCCGCTCCCTTTATTTCGTCTTAAGTGTCCGTTTTGTCATTGATGTTAGCTCTTACACGAGCCTCGATCTTGTATGCAAAAAAATAAAATAAAATCAGTGTGACAGTGAAAACCAGTATTATAAAATAAATGAGTGCTCGTTTTTGAATCAATATAATTATTATTTCCATGTGAGTATTTGATGCGTTTCCCCAGGCTAAAATTCCACAGTTTAAATAAGGTTAGACAAGGGTAGAATGTAAGCCAAGTCATACATGTACTGAGAAATACCCCTTTAACTCGTTGATAATACCAACATTTCGTGAGAGTAATGTATGTGGATAGTTGGTGTGTACTTTCCATGATAAATTATGATCAATGAACAATCGTAGAAATTTAGTCGCGTCAACTCTGTCTCCATGTATCTATCTATAATTCCACTAATCTCTGTGTGTATGTTTGTTTGTACGTTTGTTTGTTTGTTTGTATGTCTGTGACCGCTGTTTCTCGACAACTACCGGTCCGATATACTTGAAACTTGCCAGGTATATTGCTGGGGACCCGAGGATGTGCCTTTTCAAGGTTTCATATTAATCGGACAATTACTTACCGAGCTATGTCCAAAAAACGATTCAACCAATCAGAGAGCAGCGAGCTATCGCGTGTGCCGAACGTGGCGAACACACTCTGCCTCGGATGGCACATTTGAGAGCGTATTCATTTATTTCACGTTTGCAAACTATGTTGCCGTTAAACTATGTTTTAAAACTAATAAAAACTAATTTGCGATTCATCGTAACTGCGATATACGACCTTCCGGACAGTGAGGACTGCACTTCCGGCATCCAATCACAGAACGCGTTATTGCGTAGGCGTGGCCGATGTGAGAGCGAGCTGATGCTGAGCCCAGCGCGTGCGCCATTACGGTACGTAATTCGATTTCTTCCGGAGAAAATAATAATTTCTCGATTTCTTATGCGCATTATTTCTCCCAATTCAGTCAGAGCGAAGGGCGCAAGCGAAGAGCGTTGTTTTTTTTGTTTACGGGCGTACGGGCGGGGTAGAGCGTACGGGTAGCGTTTTTTTTTTTTTTTGGCACATTTGAGAGCGTATTCATTTATTTCACGTTGGCAAACTATGTTGCCGCTATGTTGCCGTTAAACTATGTTTTCAAACTAATTAAAACTAATTTGCGATTCTTTCGCTTTCCTGCGCATTTGTGCACGCTATGGCGATTTCTTTACCAAACTCCGCTAGCCGTTAGCTTTGGACCAAACCATTTCATGTAAATAGAGGGGGAGGATTGTCACCGTACTCGCAAGCCGTTAGCTTTGGACCAAACCATTGCATGTAAATAGAGGGGGGGGGGGGATATACTTTTAGATATATATATAGTACGGGCATGCCCTAGTCTATCTATAATTCCAGTAATCTCTGTGTGTATGTTTGTATGTTTGTATGTTTGTCTGTGACCGCTGTTTCTCGACAACCACGGGTCCGATATACTTTAAACTTGCCAGGTATATTGCTGGGGACCCGAGGATGTGCCTTTTCAAGGTTTCATATTAATCGGACAAGTAGTTACCGAGCTATGTCCAAAAAACGATTCAACCAATCAGAGAGCAGCGAGTTATCACGTGTGCCGAACGTGGCGAACAGACTCTGCCTCGGACGGCACATTTGAGAGCGTATTCATTTATTTCACGTTGGCAAACTATGTTGCCGCTATGTTGGCGTTCAACTATGTTTTAAAACTAATTAAAACTAATTTGCGATTCTTTCGCTTTCCTGCGCGTTTGTGCACGCGATGGCGATTTCTTTACCAAACTCCGCAAGCCGTTCGCTTTGGACCAAACCATTTCATGTAAATAGAGGGGGGGGATTGTCACCGTACTCGCAAGCCGTTCGCTTTGGACCAAACCATTTCATGTAAATAGAGGGGGGGGGGATATAATTTTAGATATAGATATAGTACGGGCATGCCCTAGTCTATCTATAATGCCAGTAATCTCTGTGTGTATGTTTGTTTGTCTGTGACCGCTGTTTCTCGACAACCACGGGTCCGATATACTTTAAACTTGCCAGGTATATTGCTGGGGACCCGAGGATGTGCCTTTTCAAGGTTTCATATTAATCGGACAAGTAGTTACCGAGCTATGTCCAAAAAACGATTCAACCAATCAGAGAGCAGCGAGCTATCACGTGTGCCGAACGTGGCGAACAGACTCTGCCTCGGACGGCACATTTGAGAGCGTATTCATTTATTTCACGTTGGCAAACTATGTTGGCGTTAAACTATGTTTTAAAACTAATTAAAACTAATTTGCGATTCTTTCGCTTTCCTGCGCGTTTGTGCACGCTATGGCGATTTCTTTACCAAACTCCGCAAGCCGTTCGCTTTGGACCAAACCATTTCATGTAAATAGAGGGGGGGATTGTCACCGTACTCGCAAGCCGTTCGCTTTGGACCAAACCATTTCATGTAAATAGAGGGGGGGGGGGGGGGGATTGTCACCGTACTCGCAAGCCGTTCGCTTTGGACCAAACCATTTCATGTAAATAGAGGGGGGGGGATTGTCACCGTACTCGCAAGCCGTTCGCTTTGGCTTTGCGAATGGACCAAACCATTTCATGTAAATAGAGGGGGGGGGATATAATTTTAGATATATATATAGTACGGGCATGCCCTAGTATCGTTAATGCTAACATGTCCAGGAAGCTCAGTAAATGAAATGCTAAATAGCATGTATAGTAGTTAGTTTTGTCTTTATTAAGAGAGTCTATTTGGCTGTATCCAATCATTAACAAGTTTTTAATTCAATATCTACTGTATTAAAAAGGATATGAGGGTCTCGATGTGATAAGAAAATACTAGAATCGTCAGTAAACAATATAAATGACAAGATATTGGATGAATTTTGAAAGTCATTAATACACAAAATAAAAAGGGATGGGCCAAGAAGGGAGCCTTGGGGTACCCCACAGGTAACCGACTTCATGCTGGATTGTGTTTCCTTAACATAGTCGTGGCCAAAAATATTGGCACGCTTGCACTTTTTTTCACATAACTTACAATGTTCTCTAAAATAAGTTGAAATTGACAAAAGTATTTGGCCTCCACAATTCTTTATTTCACTGTTAATTTTACAGAACCTTTGTTTTTGATTCAGAACTTAATATATCCTTTTAAATCAGAAAATAAAAACAAATGGCATTGACAAAATTATTGACACCCTCGACTTAATATTTCGTAGCACAGCCTTTGGACAAAATAAATGCAGTCAAGCGCTTCCTATAGCCACCTCGCTACAGGTAGTTTGGCCCACTCTTCCTGTGCAAACTGCTCCAGATCTCCCAGATTTGAAGGGTGCCTTCTCCCAACTGCTGTTTTCAGATCTCCCCACAGGTGTTCAATGAGATTTAGATCTGGACTCATTGCTGGCCACTTCAGAACAATCCAGCGTTTTGTCTTGAACCATTCCTGGGTGCTTTTTGAAGTGTGTTTGGAGTCATTTTCCTGCTGCAAGACCCATGACCTTCGACGGATACCCAGCTTTCTGACACTGGGTTGAACATTGCGTTCCAAAATGCCTTGGTAATCTCCTGATTTCACGATGCCATGCACACATTCAAGGTACCCAGTGCCAGAGGCAGCACAGCAACCCAAAACATCACTGAACCTCCTCCATGTTTGACTTTAGGGAAGGTGTTCTTTTCTTTGAAGGCTTCATTTTGTTTTCTGTAAACATAGAGATTATGTGCTTTACCAAAAAGCTCTAATTTAGTCTCATCTGTCCACAGGACATTTTCCCAAAATGATTTTGGCCTGTTCAAGTGTGTTTTGTCAAACGCCAGTCATGCTTTCTCAGCAGTGGGGTCCTCCTGAATCTCCTACCATAGAACCCCCTTTCATTGAGTTGGCGACGGATAGTACGATTTGAAACTGTCGTACCTTGTGTCTGAAGGTCAGCTTGAATCTGTCTGGCAGTTGATTGAGGTGCTTTCTCCGCCATTCGAACAATCCTTCGCTGCACTCTTCGATCAAGTATTCTCTTACGGCCACATCCAGGGAGGTTGGCTACAGTGTCATGGGCCTTACACTTCCTCATAACATTGCGTGCGGTGGACACAGGAACATTAAGGTCTCTGGAGATGGACTTGTAGCCTTGGGATTGTCCATGCTTGGCTACAATCTGTGTCTGACCTCCTCAGACAATTCTCTGGTTTTCTTTCTTTTCTCCATGCTCATTGCGGTCCACACAGTGACACAAAACAGCAGAATGACTCCTTTTCTCTATTCAAACTGTTTGAATCAGTGATTTTTATATTGCAGGCATCTGCAACTCACCACAGGTGAGTTCAATTCCAGAGTAAAGGAGAATCACCTGCTTCAAATCAAATGATTTCTAACTTCTAAACGGTGCCAATAATATTCTCCGGGCTATTTTAGGATTTCTGTGTGGAATAAGTTAAGATTTAATATTTTTTTCAGCTTTTTTTGTCATGTTCCGCTGCAAACCAAAGAAATACAGATGTGGATACCAAAATATTTTTAATTTCAACAATTTTCTGGAAGAAATGGTACATTATTTGAAAAAAGTGCAAGGGTGCCAATATTTTTGGCCACGACTGTATCTACAAACTTTTATATCTTTGAGGTAATTCCTGAACCACTCTAAGGCATTTCTGCTGATACCATAGTGTGATAGTGTTTTCAAAAGAATGTCATGATTAACCATATCAAAGGCCTCAGTGAAGTCCAGGAAAATACCAACAGTGTACGATAAATTTTTTATAGCTCAGGCTACTTTATTAATAAATATCAGTGCAGCATGTGTTCTCGTGAGCCTGGTGTTGCCTGGTTTAGCCTGGTGTTGGCTTAGCGGTTAGGGTGCCGGCTTGGGATCCTAGGATCCTGGGTTCGAATCCCGGTCGATTGCTGAATTAACGCCAGGGGGGTTGACTCAGCCTGTCATCCTTCCGAGGTCGGCAAATTGAGTACCAGCTTGCTGGGATGAATGATCACGGTGTGTACCCCGGTGTAGAATAGGGACACCGTATCTCTGCGTATCGTAAGAGCGTGACCAAGGGTTGGCATCAGGAAGGGCATCCGGCCATAAAAACATTGCCTCAAACAGGGAACCATGATTGTCATGGGGCCCGCAAGGCTAACCCCCGCTCTAGCGGGGATAATGGCCTTAAAACGATCATTCATTCATATTCATTCATGTGTTCTCGTGAATCTCACGGAAACCAAATTCTCACGGAAATGATTTACAAAGAATGCCACATTTAGTTATGAATTATATGGTACAAGAGTGGACAATCTTTTCCAAGATTTTCAATAAGGAGTTTAATAAAGATATAGGCTGATAATTTCCTGTCTTTTTAATTGCCTTTTTAAAATATCAGTATAACTTTAGGAATTTTCATTTGGGTGGGGATCATGCCATTGACTGGAGATGTATTCATTATGAGTGTTAAGGTTGGAGCAATCTCCATCACAGCATTTTTCAAAAGGAGATTATTGATACGATCGTAACCAGCACCAGTCCTCATCCTAAGGTTATTTACAATATCGATTATTTATCTTTCCTGTATTGGAACAGAAATTATTAATTTACATTTGGAGCTTTCAAAAAGTAATGGAATTGCCTATCTATATCAGGAATATTTTGAGCGAGGTTTGGGCCAGTGTCCACAAGGTTTGTATTCAAATTTTCATCTCTTCAATGGTCTTGAATACAAATACCATTACTAGTTATTTCTGTAATAGAGCATATCTTTATTAGTCCCCTACCGGTGTACACCGGAGGGGACTATAGGTTTGCACGCCGTCCCTCCGTCTGTCCGCCAGTCCGTCTGTCAGTCCGTCACGCAAAGAACAGTTTTCCGGGCTTTTTTTCTAAACTCTTCATGCTAATGATTTCAAAATTGGTACATGGTTTCCTCATGATAGGTTACAGATCAAGTTCGAACTTCACGACGTTTCGATCATTTTTGACAAAGTTATGGCACTTTGAACTTTGGTAATTTCCCCAACAGTTTTCCGGACTATAATTTGGAGTGCGGTAAGTCAAAGCTGTTAATATTCCTTGTTTCAACTCCAATTTACATTCTTTTTCCCCTTTTAGTGAGAAGTAGGGGTCTGTGCAACCATTTATAAACTTTATTTTTGTGCAAATCGGATAATTTTTGGCCGAGTTACCTCAGACCGTGAGTTGGTAATTATATAATTTACACAGTTTTCTGGACGACAGACTGCCGGTAGGGGACATGTATTGCAGCGCAATACTCCAAATGCTTGTTTATTTAGTTTTGTTACCTAGCACATTACTTATTACCTTCCACATCCTTTTTATATCATTACTGTGAGCATTGAATCGCCGGCAATCGTTTTTTTTTTTTTTTTTCTTGCTTGTTGTAATAAACTTGTTTGTGTATTTTTATAAGTCTTGAATTTCTGTTCAGCAGATTCACTTGTCTTTGTTTTATAGTTGTAAAAAAGATTATTTTTCCAACTTATTGATCTCAGAAGAGATTTTATGACACAAGGTGTTTGGTGATTGCTGATTGCTGATTTGTCACTGCTTTGACCTGGATGTATTGCTGATTTCATTTGAGAATATTCCGCTGGATCTCTGTTCAACTTAAGTAGCCTTCGTTTTTGATGCATCTCATTTTTCCAGAAATAAAATAAAATAAATAAAAGTTCAAAAATAACAATGAAAAATATTATCCCAAAAAAATGAAAAACAAAGTGTCATTGAGGCCATTTAGGTTCCACTTAATCCCTGAATGTTTCCTTGTCCTAGGTCAAACGGTCCGGGAGGAGTTGGTGTGCAGACATGCATAGAAACAAACACTTTCTCCATTATAACGGGCGGTTTATACTGCCAAATCCCGCGAAAGGCAGAGCAACTGTATTTTTTCAACTCTATTTTTGCTCTTTTTAAGATTGTCATTCTGACATGCAGACTACAAAATTTCAGGATGTACAACAGTGTCACAGAAGTATCCATCTTTCTTATCATAGTTGGAGCTGGCAGTCAAGACCTTTATGGCATATTTTGACCCAACTCTCAAATTTGCCACACAGTACTGACCATGAGGAAACATTTGTGTTGGCAAGTAGATTCCCATTTTCTTGAGGTGATTTATTAGCAGTGACTCCAATGGACGGCCGAATGGGGAACTGTTTACGCTCTACAGTGAATGCACACAGTTTGTCACTGGGTACCATGTGAATTTGGGGAATGAAGTTTTTTTTTTTTCTCTGCATGAGGTCCAGCAGCAACAATGGGCTCAATAATACGGTTGCCCATTTCAACCACAATGTTGCGGGTTCCATTGCAATGGCCAGAACTGGCATCAAAGTTTCGAAGCAGCCTTATTCCAGAGCCTCCTTAAACATTTGGTACATGTGGGGGAAACCCTGATGGAGTTAGACGATTGATAAATCCAATTGGGTAATGCTGCTCATCGTCAACAGTATCGGAGCTCTTGTACACATGTTCCTGGCCCAGAAATTGCTCCATGATGAAATGTTTGTGGCATCTGCAGCATTATTTGTTGGGGCAACAATTGCCCTGTTTGAACGCCACTCTGGACCTTGGTATTTGGCATCCAGACCATCAAACACAAAGTTGCACAGACTTGCAAGGTTTGCATCTTCAAGACGCAACTCTTTTTGGAATGGCAATTTTGTACTGACCAAGTTTTGTTGCACTTGGAGCTGTGCCATAGGCAATTTATCGAAGGCACTTGTTGAAGTCTGCAGCATCTGAACCTTGGGCAATATTTGCAACTCGCATGTTCAATGTAAGCTGTAGTGGCTGTACGTGTTGCCACAGGTTTGATCTCTTCTGTCACTTCAATTATCTGAGCTCTCCCACCATGATGTCGCACTGGGAGTATCTGCTTCCAATCACCAGCTAGAAGCACAGTCAAGCCTCCAAATGGTTTATCATTCTGTCGTATGTCTTGCAGTGAACAGTTGACACACTCAAAGATATGGCAATGACCAAGAGGTGTGTATGTTTTATTGGCTTTCCTGTTTCATCCCTTCCTGTGAAGTTACAAATTGATTCTTCCTTGATGGCCAAAGGAATTTTAAATCGTGAGTGAAGAGTTCTTCCGTTGTCCAAAAGAGTTGCTGCTATACCTGACATTGCCGTAGCCAAAGCAATTTTCTTCTTTGATCGTATTTTGGCCCGAATCAAATTAATTGTGTATGTCTTACCAGTCCCTGCATTTTAAGACAAATAATTCTTATAATTCCTGCTCCATCAGTGACAGATGCAATGACTTTATCATGTATCTCTCTTTGCTCTGCATTTAGAGACCTTTAGTTCTGCTCGGATCATCAGTATTAAATTCAGTTTCTTCACGCAGAACCCTAGGAATTTAGGCTTGTGCCACAATGTCAGGATTAGGCAGTGGGAGTCCAAAGCGCTTGTGCAGGTCAAGGCCTTCTCGTTCAACCTGCTCCTGAAGGTGCAACAGTACTGTATGCTTGATAACAGCAGTCATTTCATGTACTCCTTGTTGAGACATCAGATCATGTGCAAAAGCTGGTCTCTACCTGTCCCAAAATGTGATGGTCAGAAGGTGTAAAGAAAATAATTGTACAGGTGTACAGAAAATAAGGATGGTTGCAAAAACATCTCATAGCTGTGGATGAAACTTCAGAATTGATGTCTCTTCCATTGCGTTGTCCTTTTCTGTGCCATCTTCTAAAAGGCCCAGCTTGGCACAGGCTGCTTGAAAGGATTCACATTCTTCTCCATCAATAATGTTTAGATTTTCAAATGAAGTGGCTCCTGACCTGCGGTGCAAGAGCATGTGAAGAAAGTATCATTCTGACCGGTGTCTGCTCAGAGATATTGTTGGGATTCTACCCAATGTGTCAGCGACAAACATTTGGTCATCGTTAAGAACACTTCTTTGCTGCCACATTTTGCTTTGTTGATTCCAAGTGTATTACTTTGGCAGATCTGGATATAGTATGTCTCTTGCATGAGGGTCTCGTTAATTAAGTTGAAAGTAATCTAAGTTTAGTAACTGGAGGTCCCTCATTCACATTTACAACTTCACCCTCTTCAAAGCTGATGATTGTTCATCTGGCAAATGGCAGTGTGACTTTTCAATTCTTTGCCAGAATAGAATCCACCTGAAGTATTCACCAGCAGAGATGCATCTTTCATTTATGAATGTATTGACCTCATCATGGACGGGCTGCTCATCCGATTGACCTTTCACTGTGAATACAATCCTATCCGAACCTTTCAGGATGTATTTGTAGAGGTATTTTACTGCCACCACAGTATACTACCTCACAGTTTTTGTGAGCTTCATAGCATGTGCTGAGTAGAGCATTATAAGAAACCACAAAAGAGTTGTCAACAGTCACTAATCTCCCTTGAACCTTAATCTGGAATGTTTTCCCTTCCATTTCTGGTGATCTTCTCCTGTATTCTGGAGAGGCGTACCTAAAGGGTTTTGGAAATTCTTTGGTGCAGTGCCTGTTGTCTCCATGACCAGCAATGCGGGGACTTTCCATGTTGCGCTTGCCATATGGTCCAAGTATCTCTGATGATGTAATGACTGTAGAGCTCCGGATGCTTGACTTGATCTGGTATCTCAGCACATACAATGTTGTCGATTTGTTCTGGCTGCTTGGCCTTAAATTCTTCATTTATGATCAAGAGTATGCGTGCATGTGTAAAAACACATTTTGGCCACTCAATGGTTGCTGAATAGGCCTTAACATTGCCCAAATAACTTTTCTTGATGAGATCATCGATCAGGGAGTCATACTTTATTTTGAAAATTCTGGCACACATGTTGGATGGTCTCTTGGCTGCTCTCCTGGATTAAGAGCCTCACGGATTTCTTTCCAGTTTGGATTTGTCGTTATTGTCAAGATGAAGTCGGACTTTCCGTGATGACGTACAACAGTCATTGAATTCTCAAATTGTTCATTATAGAGCCTGGGAGATCCATAAATGGTAGGTTGCAGAATGATGCTATTGGTTTAATCTCCAGCATCAATGGCATCAATCAGTCCCTGATACTTGTCTGATCTGATTGTTTTTTTGATTGTGCTGAACCCACTCCATTCTACTACCTTTGATTTTGGTCAAAGAAGCCACAGCAAAATGTTGCATAATCGGCAACTCCTCATTATGATGTTGAAGTCATCCTTCCTGACTTGCAAGCGGTGGCTGTAAAAGTCTGTTGCACCAAGAGTGTTTCCATTCGATTTCTTGATTCCAAATTGCCAGCCATCATCACCATAAGGGAAAAGCAAAACGGAGAAAAAAAGGATCGTTCGAATGCTGAATCGCGTCGATACGCTAGAAGCCGCCATCTCTACAGTGGACAATAACATCCAAGTTTTTCTTGTCTGAACCTGGGATAATCGCAGCGATTTCTGATGCTTGGGGAGGTTGTATCATGTATCATCGACAGTGTTAATTGCTTGGTTTCCTGCTCCTCTCAGCACACTGTACTAACCCTAACCACGCCAGAGATTTCCCATAAAAAGGAAGTCTGGGCTCCGCCTACAGAACCGCTACAAAAACAGAATCTTCAAGACATTGAGAATGATAGGATTATATATACTAGGACGTGCCCGTACGTGGGTGCCCGTTCCTTGCCAAAAAAAAAAAAAAAAAAAAATTACGCAGACACACACAGAGATTACTGGAATTATAGATAGATATAAAATAACCACCTTTAGAGGCCATTTTTCCCCGCGAAGCGGGGGTTGGCCTTTTTCGGGGACCGTGGTTGTTGTTGTTTTCGGTCCCCTTTTTGAAGCAATGTTTTACGGCCGGATGCCCTTCCTGACGCCAACCCTTTTTGCCGC
This sequence comes from Myxine glutinosa, assembly GCF_964187855.1. Lineage (NCBI taxonomy): Eukaryota > Metazoa > Chordata > Myxini > Myxiniformes > Myxinidae > Myxine > Myxine glutinosa. The sequence continues at coordinate 61,222,479 of NC_136265.1, forward strand.
CTTTAACGACAAACAGGGAATTACCAGTGAACTGGTACTCAATTAGCCGACCTCGGAAGGATGACAGGCTGAGTCAACCCCCCTGGCATTAATTCAGCGATCGACCGGGATTTGAACCCAGGATCCTAGGATCCTAAGCCGGCACCCTAGCCGCTAGCCCAACACCAGGGCTTGAGAATGTGTGAGAATGATAGGATTATCGAGGATTAAAGGGTTACCGGATGATCAGAGAGGTGGGTGATTAGAGAGAGCCTGGTAGAGATTCAGATCCTTGAGAGGTGATTCTTGGAGGAGGTGACCTTGATGCATGAGGAGAGACGGGACGGAGTCAAGGAAAGAGAAACCAAGCTGTGGGACGAGGCTGGCAGAGCAGAACGCTGGGCGAGCGATCAATCCCGTCACCATGCAGGGTGTGTTGCGGAAACCAGGCCGATTACCACCTCCGTAATTAACCCTCAGTATCCAAAGCCAATTATCACCAAGCAACCAAAGTAATTTCTTCCCTCTACCCCTCCCCCAAATGACTGGGAACCGGGGCCTCGTCAACTCTCGTTCAGTGAGGCAAGAGGTTACAAACAGCCTCAAACTTTATTTTTTATTTCTTCAACTACCTTTCCATGGATGTTTCTGCTGGGCCCTTGTACTGTTTGTTAGATAAGTACTTTATTAAGCTAGACAGGTCGGGACAAGCTCTGCTCTGTCTCTATGCTTTGTACATATATTTTATCCCTTGTGTGTTCTTAACCCATTGCATGCTCATTATTTGCTGGCTGTACAGTGTATGCTCATCCATTGATTACTTGAAAATTGCATGCTTATTTGATTACTGTACAGTGTATGCTCATTATTTGATTGCTGTACAGTGCATGCTCATTATTTGATTGCTGTACAGTGTATGCTCATTATTCGATTGCTTATTGATTACATATATGATCCCCCTGAATCCCCTCCCCAACCCCACATTCCTGAATTGTTCTTATCTGTTTGTGATGTCTATTCCATCATTGGTCCAGTAGATCCCGTACTGGTGTGGCTGGGACATTCTACCCCAACTAATTGGCTCTAATCCAAGTCCGGTGCACACTAGCAATTCCGCTCGGCTTCTTCTGACGAAGATAGGATCAGTATGCAAAACCTGTTTGGAAAGCCAATCACCCCAGGTAAACGGTAATTAGACGGAGGACCCTGGGGGGATTTGGTTTACTAATTGACGTTCGTGGTTGCCTCACCCGCCCGGGACACGGAGCTATCTGTGCCCGGTGGCCTTTGCCCCGGTAGGTTCAGGAGGAATCGAGGCAACCCCCCCTCGGAGTGGACCCAAAACCAGGAGCCATAACAATATGAACAGGCACCTTAGCTGATGAGAATCTCGCCTCCCAGTCTCGGTCTATTTTTCCAGGACCTTGTGGGATGGGAGGGATCTACTGCTGGTACGAGATGCAGTGAGCAGTTTGATGGGATGCCGGGGTCTCGACGGTGAAAACCGGTTCAGCCCTGCAGCGGCCTGTATGTCTGGGGTCTCCTGCCTATGGAGTGCTGCCACCTGTATAGGCACAGGCAATGCATGCAGATGTGTTAAAAGGTCTAAAATGTGTTTTAAGGGTCAAGGGCTGTAAGCAGTCTGACTGGTCTGGAGAGTCTAAAGAGGTTACAGGGACTAAAGGTCTAATTTTTACTTTGATGCCACATTATTTTTTTTTAAACCATTTGTTAAGATGCAAACAGTTTTTGGAATTTGTATGGCTGGACATATACATACATTGTACACTCAAACATACATTCGTTTGCTCCATCAGTGGTGTCGAGAGCCAGCAACAACCTCGCAGACTACCCCTGCCCCTCCCCCACCAATTGTCTCTTTTTTGCAACTTTTTAAAATACCCTTCTTTAATGAAGATCCAAATTAGAACAGCAATAAGCTCAAAAAGCAAAATCACAGCAGCAACCTTTTTAGCTCACTGTACAAGTGTTGAAGAGTAAATAAATAAAGTATTAATAAATGTTTTACACAAGTTGAAGTTTCTGTCTGTCCACGCATTTGGTGCTGTTTTTTTTTTTTTTTTTCATTTTGTTTTTGGCCGCTTTCGGTGTTGCTTTTGCTTTTCTAGCCTGGATTTGAATCTTGGCTCAGCCTGTCATTTTACAGATTGGGCGATTCATTGATTTGTGGAAGTTAAACACGCCATCCCATCACCGACATTAGTTGGTGGACGTTAAAGATCCCACAGTGTCCTTCGCGATGAGTCTGCAAGCCATTTGCAGACAGACTGAACAAATTACAAATTCCTACCCTAACCAGCATGGGGCATTGCATCAGTGCCAGTCATGCTCAATATAATAATGATGCAACCAAACAGCCTTGTGTTGCATTCGAAAGAAGATATACCATTATCATGATTATACATCACATTGTCACCCTGGGTTCACCGAATAAGCTTTGAACACTTTTGATTGTTTTGCCTGCGGAGAAAAACAGTTGCTGGTATTCACGGGGCCTCCACGCTATAGGCGTTTCCTCTCGCAACCGCATTCCTGTAACTAGTCTCCGAGATGATTGAAAAACAAAATCCGGTCGTCTGGCATCAGACAGCCACGGCCAAGCTACAAGGGCAATATTTATAGTTACCCTGCACGTGCGAAGTGAAAAACGGGGTTAAGTGATCGGGTGCGTGCGCATTTTGAAAATTCATTTTTCTTGCCAACCCTTCGTCCGATTGACAATTTTCACCATAGTATGCGTCGACTCACGTTGAATGTTTTTAGTGATGCTTATGATGTCAAAGGTCACGTGGTGCGACATAATTTGACATTGTGAACTATGGTCATTATGACATCATAATTTAACAAAAACAACACTTAAAACGTCTTTCTGACGATTTTATCTTGAACTACTCGACCAGGAACCATAGAGTCTCATATAAAGACGTTTTGTGTTGTCATGGTACAGAAGTGTTCTCTCCACGTCTGGGAGATCGGCGGTAAGAACCCCGACCAAGTCATACCAAAGACTTAAAGACTTTGGCAGGCCTAATGGCGTCCTCCTGCGTCGAAGTTCTTTGTAAGGGACCTCTCATGACGGTTTTTCTCAATCACTTGAGCACATTTCCTGAAACAATGAAAATATTCTACATTGCCAAAACAGTTAACACAAGAATCGAAACAGTCTTGTGGTTTTTGCAAAACTTCAACAATCCTTCTAAAAATGCAATAATGCTGACCTCTGCAAACCTGGATCTCTGCAGATCTCTTTCATCTCTGCAGATCTGGATAAAATCACAAACTGGTCAAACAAGTGGAGCATGTCATTCAATCCTGAAAAATCTCATACTCTTACTATGTCTCCGAAAAGACCGACTGGGCAACCCTCCCATATACTTTCTCAACAATCCTCTCCAAGATGTTCTGTCACTCAAGCTTTTGGGTCTCACTATCTGCCATGATCTTTCTTGGGAAAACCACATTTCCAAGCTGGCCTTCAAAGCCAGTCGCCGACTGGGCATCCTCCGTCGTGCGAAGTCCTTCCTTGACACACCTGAGCTCCTCACCACATACAAGGCTTTCATCCGCAGCTCAATGGAATACTGCTCTCCCCTCTGGGCTGGTGCTCCTGCCTCACACCTAGCTCGTCTTCACGCTGTTGAAACCAAAGCGTTCAGAATCATTGGAATCTCCCGCGATGAAGCTAACTCCAAGGGCCTTTCACTCACTCACCGCAGGCAGGTTGGTGGTCTTTCCGTCTTCTACCGACTCCTCTCTGGCCTTGCCCCCCCCAGCTCTCTCTGGCTCTGTCCCCCAAATATTCCTACAGGTCGCACAAGATCTGCCTGCAACCCTCTTATGGTTAAACTGCCAAAATCAAGACTTCCTTCTCACCTTCACTCCTTCATTCCTCTTTTCTCCTGCCTCTGGAACAAACTCCCTCACTCTCTTCAATCCCACTCCACCCTCCAGGTCTTTAAAACAGCTGTTCACCACCATCTCTTATCTTCCCCCATCCAAAACCTTGATCTTTTCTACTCCTGTTAATCCACCTCTTTCAAATTCCGATTTCTTTCCTGAAATCCCCTGTCGTGTCCATCTTCTTTTTCCCGTGTATCCCGCCCCAGCCCTCTCCACGGATTTCCCTATGTCCCTGTTCTTTACTGTTCCTGTGCTTCCATCTCCCCCTCTTGTCACCTGGCCCCTTTATTATATGTGTTAGCTCTTCCACGAGCCTCGACTGAGTATATATAAATAAATAAATAAATAATCTCCCTTACGTGAGCACATACGTGGAGACAAACGATCAGGTGTGACTGTGAGCCTTGCTCGAAGAACAAATGTGAATATTTCCGCAGATGGAGTGCAGAATGGCGAATTATAAATACATGACGTCAGAACGCACGGTGACACGTCAGAACGCACGGTAATCAAACGTTACGTGATGCAAATTACGATAACACCCGATTTATGTTGGTGGTGTTACCTCTAAATAGATGAACCAAAGGACCAGGACATCGTAACAATTACTCCAAGCGAGCGAAGCATTCACCAAGAGTTCAAGCACCTGAAGGCCACACTTCCGTCCCATCTTCGCGCCCAAAAAGCAACCACCGCAAGTCACTCCAAGAAGATCCGAGAATTCAATTAACTAACTAACTAACTATTGTACTTACATTACTAAACGTTTTAACGGGCCCCATATTGGGTTAAACCATCTGTGCTGTGTGACGAATCGGTTGGTCCTGATATAACTGTGGCGGAGGATGATGCAGTGAGTGGCGTTGAGTGAATTTTTCAACAGCGCATAATAAAGGTGTGTTTCCCATTCACGCTGTTCATCTTTTAAGAGAATTTTAAATATGTATTTCCCAATCGGCCCTTTGCCAGATTTTGTCGGAGGTTGTGACCACAGTGCGGCCATTCTTGTTTTGATGAAGGATTCCGGCTGGACAAGTCGACTCGCCATTTTGCCTTTTGGCCCATCAGTCATCGCGAATCTGTTGAAATGTTGGGTCAGGGAAGAACTCAGGAAATGCCGTTTCAGACGATCAACTTTTCAAAATTTCAGGGTGCAGGACCCCCAGACCCCCATTCGGCTCGTCTTTAAGAACGAAAAAATTTTCACCACATTTCGTACCAATTGTAGAGATCACGTGATTGATGTGGAGAATCTGCCGCCTTGAAATCGTGACTAAGATTGTTTGGAGAAGGTAAGCATCACGTGGTTCGCTTTTACCAGAATATCTCACCATTCATACTCGTGTACCATAGTGTAACATTCCACCACAGTCTACACGACAATAAGGTAGGACTGTACTTTACTACAGCTGCACACTACCTTACAGTACCGTATTTTACTACAACTACACTGTACCTTACAGTACCGTATTTTACTACAACTACACTGTACCTTACACTTACAGTACCGGTACCGTATTTTACGACAGCCACACTGTACCTTACAGTACTGTATTTTACTACAACTACCGTACACTGTACCTTACAGTACCGTATTTTACTACAACTACACTGTACCTTACAGTACTGTATTTTACTAGAACTACACTGTACCTTACAGTACCGTATTTTACTACAACTACACTACCTTACAATACTGTATTTTACTACAACTACACTACCTTACAGTACTGTATTTTACTACAACTACACTGTACCTTACAGTATTGTATTTTACTACAACTATACTGTACCTTACAGTACTGTATTTTACTACAACTACACTACCTTACAGTACTGTATTTTACTATAACTACACTGTGCCTTACAGTACTGTATTTTACTACACCTACACTGTACCTTACAGTACCGTATTTTACTACAACTACACTGTACCTTACAGTGCCATATCTTACAACAACTACACTGTACCTTACAGTACTGTATTTTACTACAACCACACTGTACCTTACAGTACAGTACTTTACTGCAGCTACACTACCTTAATGAACTGTTACAGTAGCATACCTTACTAAAGCTACACTTTACCTTACATAACCTTACTTTACTACTGTTACACTCTATTTTGCAGTACCGTACTTTACTACAGCTACACTCCACCTTACAGTATCGTACTTTACTACATTATATACCTTACAGTACTGTACTTTACCTCCTTCTACCTTACAGTCCCCTCCAGTGCGCCATGAACCGAGATCTCTCCGGTGAAGATCACAGATCGAACCTCCCGGGATCCACGAGCGGTTCCGATGGAGGAAACTCGGTCGTTCCGGGAGATTCTCCCTCAGATCGCGGGTCCAGGGTCGGTCCACCCGAGGATGAGGACCAGGGAACCGGTACGTGTCGTTCTCTCCGCACCTTGTTCTTCCCCGTTACTGCGCTGGGTCTGTGCTGGTTCGTGGAACTCATTTACATGGGTAATCTCACGATGGCCTGAGTTGGGGAAACTGAGGTAAAACTAAAACGTAAAAGTGCACAGAGATTACCATGTAATACCGAGGGTAAAGCATACAAAGATTAGCCTACCATGTAATATCGAGGGTAAAGCGTACAAAGATTACTCTACCATGTAATACCGAAGGTAAAGCGTACAGAGATCAGCCTACCATGTAATACCGAGGGTAAAGTGTACAGAGATTAGCCTACCATGTAATACCGAAGGTAAAGCGTACAGAGATCAGCCTACCATGTAATACCGAGGGTAAAGCGTACCAAGACTAGCCTACCATGTAATACCGAGGGTAAAGTGTACAGAGATTAGCCTTCCATGTAATACCAAGGGTAAAGCGTACAAAGATTAGCCGACCATGTAATACTGAAGGTAAAGCGTGCAGAGATTAGCGCACCATGTAATACCGAGGGTAAAGTGTACAAAGATTAGCCTACCATGTAATACCGAAGGTAAAGCGTACAAAGATTAGCCTACCATGTAAGACCGAGGGTAAACCGTACAAAGATTAGCCTACCATGTAATACCGAGGGTAAAGCGTACAGAGATCAGCCTACCATGTAATACCGAGGTTAAAGCGTACAGAGATCAGCCTCCCATGTAATACCGAGGGTAAAGCGTACCAAGACTAGCCTACCATGTAATACCGTGGGTAAAGTGTACAGAGATTAGCCTTCCATGTAATACCGAGGGTAAACCGTACAGAGATTAGCCTACCATGTAATACCGAGGGTAAAGCGTACAAAGATTAGCCTACCATGTAATACCGAAGATAAAGCATGCAGAGATTAGCCTACCATGTAATACCGAGGGTAAAGCGTGCAGAGATTAGCCGACCATGTAATACCGAGGGTAAAGCGTGCAAAGATTAGCTTACCATGTAATACCAAGGGTAAAGTGTACAAAGATTAGCCTACCATGTAATACCGAGGGTAAAGCGTACAGAGTTCAGCCGACCATGTAATACCGAGGGTAAAGCGTACAAAGATTAGCCTACCATGTAATACCGAAGATAAAGCATGCAGAGATTAGCCTACCATGTAATACCGAGGGTAAAGCGTGCAGAGATTAGCCGACCATGTAATACCGAGGGTAAAGCGTGCAAAGATTAGCTTACCATGTAATACCAAGGGTAAAGTGTACAAAGATTAGCCTACCATGTAATACCGAGGGTAAAGCGTGCAGAGATTAGCCGACCATGTAATACCGAGGGTAAAGCGTACAGAGTTTAGCCGACCATGTAATACCGAGGGTAAAGCGTGCAAAGATTAGCTTACCATGTAATACCAAGGGTAAAGTGTACAAAGATTAGCCTACCATGTAATACCGAGGGTAAAGCGTACAGAGTTCAGCCGACCATGTAATACCGAGGGTAAAGCGTACAAAGATTAGCCTACCATGTAATACCGAGGGTAAAGCGTGCAGAGATTAGCCTACCATGTAATACCGAGGGTAAAGCGTGCAGAGATTAGCCGACCATGTAATACCGAGGGTAAAGCGTGCAAAGATTAGCTTACCATGTAATACCAAGGGTAAAGTGTACAAAGATTAGCCTACCATGTAATACCGAGGGTAAAGCGTACAGAGTTCAGCCGACCATGTAATACCGAGGGTAAAGCGTACAGAGTTTAGCCTACCATGTAATACCGAAGGTAAAGCATGCAAAGATTAGCCTACCATGTAATACCAAGGGTAAAGCGTACAAAGATTAGCCTACCATGTAATACCGAGGGTAAAGCGTACAGAGATTAGCCTACCATGTAATACCGAGAGTAAAGCGTACAGAGATTAGCCTACCATGTAATACCGAGGGTAAAGTGTGTGTGTGTGTGTGTGTGTGTGTGTGTGTGTGTGTGTGTGTGTGTGTGTGTGTGTGTGTGTGTGTGTGTGTGTGTGTGTGTGTGTGTGTGTGTGTGTGTGTGTGTGTGCGTGCGTGTCTGTCTCAATCCATGGGAGATGTAGCACACAGCTGTCGAGTCTGCGTTCGCTTTCGCGATCCAACTATACACTGTCTGATTGGTGCTTTGCAACGAGGGTGTTGCATAGACCCTCGGATGGACATTAAGATGGAGGTCCCATCGTTGGGCTTTATTTGTTTAGTTGGTGCCTTTCTTGAAGAGTTTGCAGAAAAAGAAGATAAAACTTGGGGACAAAACGAGAGTATTGAAGGCGACCGTAGAGGAGATAAGCATGGCATACAAATATATATTGTTACGTTTGTGGGGGTTAGGTAATGAAATGCCTCAGTCCAGGTAGAATTGTATAGATTAGTGTGCCCTGAATGTCACGAAGAAGAAGAACCTTCATGTAACTAAGTGGGGAATCCGTTAGGCCGCATCCGGGGGGGAGCGGGGAATGGGGGGGAGGGCAGGTAGGAGAGGAAGGGGGTTCATCACCTTTTCATTGAATAAATGCTGGTGAATGTGGCGTTCATCATGTTCTTGAGTTAAGTGTGACGCCGATCAAGAAGAAGAAGAAGCCATACTACCAACTTCGTACACTTCCGGAATTGTTTGATTTATTTGTGTTCAAATGTCTGGTGATTGTTTTGTATTTATTTATGCGAATGTGTACTTGTGTATAAGTATCATTAATTTAAAAAGGCTTCGGCACTATCAAGCCATTTTTTTTTTAATTTATTTAAATAAACTCCAAAAAAACGATCTTTTTTTTTTCATATATATATATTCTTTTGGCCTAAAACACTCCCAGGCACTCACTGATGAACCTCTGAAAGTGTGACGAAGATCTGTTCAGCCATTTCTGAGAGAAATGGCAACACACAGACAGACAGCATCTCTCTTATATAGTAGAATATATATATATATATATAAAACATAATAATAACAATATAACATCATGCTTACCTGTTCTGCCAACATGAGTCCATGTTGTTAATGTATTGTTACGGATCTCGGGGGTCGGCGCTCCCCTTATCAAGGGGAGATTAATCCCCTTGTCCTTTAAGCTGGCCGTCCCGAGTCCTGGGAAGCTATAACGTCCTTCCCGGCGCGGCGTTAGGTAGGGTTTGCTAGGCCTATGGGTTCGCTGCTACCTAAATACTAACGCCCACCGGAAACGAGGGAATAACTCCTGCTCGAACCACGGATATGATGGATAATGCCGAGCGGTTAGCAATCCGCGTCCGCGGCCTGAGCCATAAACCAAGAGAATAAACCCGATTCTAGCGGTTCCGAAATCGTGCCACAGGTACTCAATGGAAGAAAAGACGGATGCGATCGGAGTAGGGAAAAACCAAGAAAGAACAAGGTGAATTTATTTACAAGCCAAAAAGAAGAGGAAAGGAAAGAAATGTACAAGAAGAAGAAGGAGAAGCAGGACACAGGGCAGTCTTAACTACGCAGTCTTAACTTACGACCTCAGACAAACATACGCACTCACACGGGGATTGTAGCTGGTAGGGCGGAAGGTCCAGGTAGATGGTCCAGTGATGAGGTCCGGCTCCAGGTGTCTCCGGTCCAGCGGGCGAAAACCCGGCAAGCAGCTTCGCGCGTATCGTGGAACGCGACCGGACCTTACGTATAGCGATGTTTACCGTGACGTCACGTACCCGATCACGTGACCGCGCTCTTTGTTTTGGTTGGCAAAACACCAACCATGCTGGCCGTCTCTAAGTGGTACGCACGCACGTACGTATGTCCACACACGCACGTACGTACGTCCACACACGCACGTACGTCCACACACGCACGTACGTACGTCCACGCACATACGTACGTCCACGCACATACGTACGTCCACGCACGCACGTACGTACGTCCACACACACACAAGTACGTACGTCCACACACACACACACACACACACACACACACACACACACACACACACACACACACACACACACACACACACACACACACACACAAGTATGTACGTCCACACACACACACACACACACACACACACAAGTACGTACGTCCACACACATACGTACGTACAAACACGTACACACACCTTCCAGTTCATTTTCCAGACTAACATCCCATTTCAAAAACATTTAAATCGCCACAGCATACGCATCGTCGAGCAGCCGCCACGGTCTGCGCCTCGTACTGGACTCGGAGCACATTCCTTGGGCAGTCTTTTCTAGTCGACGCTGAAGCTTCAAGGCCTATCCCACTGGGACCGGGAACGTGAACGGCGTCGACAGCTGTAAAGCCTCCACAAGCCGTGTAGGCAGCCGCACACAAAGCCGTGACGCGCAGGCTCACTCGTGTCTGTGGGGCTTAATTACGAAATGCTACGTCAGCTGCGAACCCGCGTCCCCAAACCGGAGGCGCCATTGCTCGGTCGTGAGGGACTGTCGTATCGTTGAGACGCAACTATCCCAAAATGGGATTGTTGAGACGCTGTGATGGTATGACTTTGCCTTTGATAAAGCAGAATGGTACATCATTCCCGATCGCATGATACCACAGTGGCTTCACATGACCACTTAAAAAAAAAATTGTATGCCTCTAGTGACCTGAATGCCTTCAGTGACTCCCTTGTGTAGATACCCGGTGTGTCGATAAAGTACGTGTGCACGTCGCCGTCGTTCAAATCTGGCCAGCAAGATGGATTGTTTTGCCTTCCTTTCAATGCAAATGGTTCCAGAAGAATATCCTCACCATTCCTATAACTCAACTTCGATTTGTACCGAGATTTTGCAACAGTGTCAAGACTATTAAAATACTCCGAAACGATCACGTGTGTCGAGCGACGCCATTGTGCAAAACGAAAACACTGCGCTTTTGCCAACCAGGCTGCTGCGCATGCGCGGATATGGTGGGTTTGTTTATAAACAGTGAACATCGCTATAGCGGGGGGCTGGGATGCTCAGTACGTAATAAATGAATGGCTCTGCCAAACGCACCCTCCCCAAGGTTCTCTTATAACGCCTTTGCAAACGAGCGCCGCCGTATATCTTCTCTCGCCAGTAGACGTCTCCGCGCAGTCCCTTGAAACAAGCGCGCCTCCCGATCAATAAGTTCATAAAGCGCCTTTCCCAACGAGTCCTTTCAAAGAAGTCCGTTTGTCAGCGTGCGCAGTCCTCAAGTCCTCCCAAGTCTGTGAAAGGGCTTTGCGCTCGCGCTTTTATATCGCGCTTCAAGATCACTCCGCGCTCCTCCGAAACCACGCCCGCCACCGAGCTCACCTCAGCCCTGGTTGGTTGGTGGGGGCTTACCAGCCACGCCCTGATGGTGAGTTGACGTGGCCACACCTTGTTCCTGGCGTTCCGCCCCCTTCTTCCTCGAGCCGACCGCATGGTCAATGGCGGCGCCTGAGCGAACGCTAACCAAGGCGAATAACAGAATTGGGAGAGAGAGGTTGGCAAAATGGACGAAAGGGCCTACTCCTTATTTGATTGATGCAACGCAGATTCAACTATTGCAAACACAGCCTTATCTAAAACACATAATAATGAAATAACTGAGTTCTATGGTGGCCTACGTGTTGCTTGTGGACTAACTAGGGGTGCAACCTTTAACTTTTACTGTCATATTTACAAGAGTTATTATTTACAAAAGTGTGGGTTCTAAAACCGCAACAGTATTATAGGCCGACATTTGCCCATGCAATGTGATAGCCATTCTTCACCAAAGCAGCCACATCATGGATCCAGCAAGAGATCAACTGATTGTAGGTCATCCAAACTTTTCCTTACCTTCACCGCTTCCAGGGTGTAAAACTTTTAGTGAACATAAGATTATTTGCTCTGTCTAGATAGAAAATGGTTGAGAAGGTCGGCTCACTTCCAGATCTTGCTGTATTCGTTAATTCAATTCATCACAGACTGGTCAAACAAGTGGAGCATGTCTTTCAATCCTGAAAAATTTCACACTCTTACTATGTCTCTCCGAAATGACCGACTGGAAAACCCTCCCATCGATTTTCTCAACAATCCTCTCCAAGAAGTTCTGTCACTCAAGCTTTTGGGTCTCACTATCTGCCATAATCCTTTCTGGGAAAACCAAACTTCCAAGCTGGCCTCCAAAGCTAGTCGCCGACTGGGCATCCTCCGTCATGCGAAGTCCTTCCTTGGCACACCTGAGCTCCTCACCACATACAAGGCTTTCATCCACAGCTCAATGCAATACTGTTCACCCCTCTGGGCCGGTGCTCCTGCCTCACACCTAGCTCGGCTTCATGCTGTTGAAACCAAAGCTTTCAGAATCATTGGAATCTCCTGCGATGAAGCTGATTCTGAGGGCCTTTCTCTCTCTCACCACAGGCAGGTTGGTGGTCTTTCTGTCTTCTACCGACTCCTCTCCGGCCGAGCTCCCCCAGCTCTCTCTGTGCTATGTCCCACAAATACTCCTACAGGTCGCACACGATCTGCCAGCAACCCTCTTCTGCTGAAACTACCAAAATCAAGACTCTCTGCTCACCTTCACTCTTTCATTCCTCTTTTCTCCCGCCTCTGGAACAAACTCCCTCACTCTCTTCAATCCCACTTCTCCCTCCAGGTCTTTAAAACAGCAGCTGTTCACCGCCATCTCTTATCTTCCCCCATCCAAAACCTTGATTTTTTTTATACCCCCGTTAATTTACCCCAGATCCACTTTTTGAAATACCGACTTCTTTCCTTGAAGTCCTAGCAGTGTCCATGTATTTTATACCTCTCCCAACCCCCCCCCCTTTCCCTGCCCCCTTCCCCTTTCCTACCCCCCCAAGCCCCTCCCTCCCTCCCCACAGATCTTCCGATGTCCCTGTTCTCTACTGTTGTACTTGTGTGCTTCCCTCTCTCCCCATAGTCTCCTGCTCCCTTTATTATATGTTTTATGTGTCCATTTGTTTTTTTGTGATTAATGTTAGCTCTTATAAGAGCCTCGATCTTGTATACAAAAAAAAAAAAGAAGTCTTCTGAATCAGTAATACCATTGTTTAGTTTTCATGAGATTTTTTTTGTTTCAGGTTTTATTGTGAAAGTGAAGGTGAAGTCTGAGTTCGGAGATCCAGTGAAGATAGAAAATTTTCAAAGTGACTTGTATCAGAGTTCCCAGGGTGCTTTGAGCAATGAGTTTGTGAAGCAGGAACCTTGTGATTCTCCTCCCATGGAGATAAAGAATGCTCTTCAGCTACTAGAAAGTAAGCAAGGCTGCGCACAGAACACACAACACAGCTCCACTTGCTTTTTTGCTCACCTGGAGCGTAGATCCGAGGAGCTTATGCGATGGCGTGTCGTCCGTCCGTCTTTTCCGAAGCCGCTCATGGGATTGTGACCAAACTTGGCACAAAATATATTTGGTATGTTGCAACATAAGTTTGTTCACAACATTAAAAAAAAATCGGCATCTAAGGGGTCTACCAGAGGTCGAAGTGGATCCAGGTTTGACTCCCCCAAAATAGCAATTTGCTTTTTCCTCTGAAACTACACACAATTCCGATGAAACTTCACCACAACCTTCACCACCCATGATGTACCAAAGTTTGTTCGCGGCATTACAAAATTGGGCCCTAAGGGGGTCTTTTGGGGGGGGGGGTAGCTACCCCCCCCCCCCCCCCAAAATAGGTATTTGCTTTCTTCTCAGAAACTACACACGCAATTCCGATGAAACCTGACCATGACTTTCAACACCCATGATGCATCAACGGTTGTTCATGGCATTAAAAAATCATGGTTGAAGGGGATGTGTTGGGGAGGGGGGGGGGGTTGGGAGGGGGGGAGTTGACCCCCTAAAATATGTATTTGCTCTCTTCTCTGAAACTACAAACAAAAGTTTGATGAAACTTGATCACAGCTTTCATCACCTGTAATGTGCCAATGTTTGTTGAAGACATTCGAAAAATCGGGGTCTAAAGAGGCATATGGAGGTGGGGGAGGGGGGGGGGGGGTTTGCCTGCAAAATAGGTATTTTTTTGTTTGCTTGTTTAAAGTCTTATGATTACATTAGTATGATTCGACATGCTGCCCTGTCTTCTAGCAACCACTGAAATTGGTTTAAAATACCGTGATACTGTTTAAATACCTTTAGTCAGTGTTGTATACTGCGTTATTCTATCAGGTGAGCGCCCAGTACCTATTTTTACCCTGCGCTCGCGAGAAGCAGGGTTAGGCATTTGGGTGCGTACGTGTCTGCATTTAAAAAATTCATTTTCTCGGCAACCGTTGGTCCGATTGACACAATTTTACCATCGGAGCGCCTCCACCTGCAGAATTTTTTTATTCATAATTATGACGTCATAGGTCACGTGGTATGGGTGCCATCTTGGAAAAAACGTTCCACCTCTATCTCTCCCAAACCGCTCAATGGAAAAAGTTGAAACGAGGCTCATCGTGAAGTACTCCCCATGGGGAATAAGATATATTAATGATGATGTCATCGGTGCCTTCATTATGACGTTGAAGGAGCTGGGGCTCCCACGTCGATCGGAAGAATGGACGCGACAAAAAGCTGGAATTCATCCGAGTTGCTTTAATCAAACCAAACACTCAGGCACTCTGAAAAGCCCGTTTATCGGGCAGCAATATATATACATATTATCCCGGAGCGTTTGCCCAGGAAAGGCGAGAGGGGGCGTGGCCCAGCGTCCTGGCTGCGGCCTGGCAAGTTGAGGGCGAGCCTGCCGGGCGTCCTGGGCGAGCCCGGCATGGTGATCGCTCCGCGTCCTTGATAGGTGCAAGGCGATTGTGAAAACCCAGCGGTAGCCGCTACACACGTCCCCCCAGAATCGACTTGCACCGGCAGGGTCAATTTGAGGGGGGTCCTGATGACCCGGCCGAAGCGACCCCTGGCGGGTCGTGGGAGGGGGTCCGGTGTGGTGGTGGGCGGTCGAGTGGGGGGCACCGTGGACGGGGGGCGGCCTCGCCGCGGCGGAAGGGCCACCCGTGGTGGGTGGTCGACGTCCACGTGCGCCGGCTTGAGGCGGTCCACCGCAATCCGGTCCGACCTGCCGCCGATGTCGATGACGAACGACTTGTCGTCCCGTCGCAGCACCCGGAAGGGCCCGTCGTACGGCGGCCGGAGTGGCCCCCGATGTGCGTCGTGACGCACAAAAACATACTCCGCTGTGCGAAGTGCTGGGGGGGCGTAGGACTGGGGGTCACCGTGGTGGGATGTTGGCACGGGGGCAAACCGTCGGGCGGCCTCCTGGAGGTCCGAGCGCTGGTGAGCTGCGGACCAGGGACTGGTAGCGTCGGGCACGAATTCGCCCGGGACGCGTAGCGCCTGGCCATAGACAAGCTCGGCGGTGGATGCCTGGAGGTACTCCTTGGGGGCCGTGCGGAGGCCCAAAAGGACCCACGGCAGCCGGTCGGCCCAACCACCGTCTTGAAGGCCGGCCATGAGCGCGGCCTTCATGGAGCGGTGGAATCGCTCGCACAACCCGTTTGCTTGGGGGTGGTAGGCCGTAGTACGGTGGAGCTTGACCCCCAGGTTGCGGGCGACCGCGCCCCACAGCTCGGAGGTGAACTGTAGTCCGCGGTCTGACGAGATGTCCGCCGGTGCGCCGAAGCGGGCGACCCAGGTGGCGATGAAAGCCTGCGCCACGTCGGCGGTGGTGGTGGAGACGAGGGGAACGGCCTCCGGCCACCTGGTGGTCCTGTCCACCATGGTGAGCAGGTGTGTGAACCCCCGTGACGGGGGGAGGGGGCCCACCAGATCCACGTTGACGTGGTCGAAACGTCGTTCGGGCACGGTGAAAGGTGCCAGCGGGGCCTGGGTGTGTCGGTGGACCTTGGCCCGTTGGCAGGCCGTGCAGGTGCTGGTCCAATCGCGGACGTCCCGACGAAGGCCGTGCCAGACGAATCGCGCCGACACCAGCTTCTGGGAAGCTTTCCGGCCCGGGTGGGAAAGGCCGTGGAGGGAGGCGAAGATGCGGCGTTGCCAGGTGACGGGCACGATGGGGTGAGGCTGGCCTTGGGAGACGTCGCAGAGCAGGACAGTGTCCGCGAAGGGGATGTCGGCCAGGCGGAGGCCCGTGTCCGCCGCCCGGAGGGCTTGCACCGTGGTGTCGGTGGTTTGGTCCTCCGCCATAAGCGCAAAGTCCACGCCCAGGTGGACCGCGTTCGCGCTGGCCCGGGAAACACAGTCGGCCACGGCGTTGTTTTTGCCGGCGACGTGCCGGATGTCCGTGGTAAACTCCGACACGGCGGAGAGGTGGCGCTGTTGGCGGGCCGACCACGGCTCCGTGACCTTGGCCATGGCGTAAACCAACGGCTTGTGGTCGACGAACGCCGTGAAAGGTCGGCCCTCCAGGAGGTGGCGGAAATGGCGGACGGTCAGGTGTAGACCGAGGAGCTCCCGGTCAAACGTGCTGTATTTGAGCTCGTTCGGCCGGAGCTGCCGGCTGAAAAAAGCGAGTGGCTGCCAAACCCCGTTCACCCATTGCTCATGTACGGCGCCCACCGCGTAGTCGGAGGCATCCGTGGTGAGGGCGATGGGAGCGTTGAGCACCGGGTGAGCGAGCAGTGTTGCGTCGGCGAGGGCCCGCTTTGAGCTTTGGAAGGCCGCATCCATTGCTGCGGACCAGGCGATGTCGTGCTTGGCCGGCTTGCCCCGAGGGCTTCGTAGAGGGGCCGCATGAGTTGAGCAGCGCGGGGCACGAAGCGGTGATAAAAATTCACCATTCCCAGGAATTCCTGCAGGGCCTTTATGGTGCGGGGACGCGGGAACGTGGTGATGGCCTCGACCTTGGTTGGCAGCGGCACGGCCCCGTTCTTGGTGATGTGGTGGCCCAAAAAATCAACGGCCGTCGTGCCGAAGTGGCATTTGGCCGGGTTGACGATGAGGCCGTGCTCGCTGAGGCGCCCGAACAGTGTTCGGAGGTGGAGGAGGTGCTCAGCCCGGGACGTGCTGGCGACGAGGATGTCGTCCAGGTAAACGAAAAGGAACGGCAGGTCACGCAGCACGCCGTCCATCAAGCGCTGGAACGCCTGAGCCGCGTTCTTGAGACCAAACGGCATCCGCAAGAATTCGAATTAGCCGAACGGCGTGATGACTGCCGTTTTAGGGACGTCGGCCGCCCTGACAGGTACCTGGTGATATCCCCGTATGAGATCAATTTTCGAAAAAATGACCCGTCCCGCCAGATGGGCGGAGAAGTCTTGGATATGCGGGATCGGGTACCTGTCGGGGGTGGTAGCGTCATTGAGATGGCGGTAGTCGCCACACGGGCGCCATCCACCCCCCGGCTTTGGCACGATGTGCAGTGGCGAGGCCCACGCGCTATCGGAGCGCCGCACGATGCCGAGGTGCTCCAACGTGTCGAATTCGGCCTTCGCCACGGCGAGCTTGGCTGGGTCGAGGCGACGGGCCCTGGCGGTAGACCGGCGGGGCCGTGGTTGGTATGTGGTGCACGATGCCGAGGTGCTCCAACGCGTCGAATTCGGCCTTCGCCACGGCGAGCTTGGCTGGGTCGAGGCGACGGGCCCTGGCGGTAGACCGGCGGGGCCGTGGTTGGTATGTGGTGCTCGATCCCATGCCGTACTGCGACGGCCGAAAACGTCGGCCGCGTGAGGGCCGGGAACTCCGTGAGCAGGCGAGCAAACTTGTTCGCCGCCGGGACGGCGCATGCCAGCTCGGTCGGCGCGGAGCTGCTCAATGTGCATACCAGGGAGCTGAAGGTTTCGGCGTTGATTAAATGACGCCGTTGGACGTCCACCAGCAGTCCGTGTGCGCAGAGGAAGTCAGCGCCTAGCAGAGCCATGGGCACGTTTGCGGTTACAAACGTCCAAGCAAAGCGTTGGCCGCCGAAGCAGAGGGTGACGTTGCGCGGGCCGAAGGTGCGGATGGTCGATCCGTTGGCCGCAACCAAGGAGGGGCCGCAAACCGCGGATTGCCTGTCCTGGTCAGAGGCGGGTATGACGCTCAGTTGGGCGCCGGTGTCGCACAGGAAGCGCCGTCCGGACGCTTTATCCGTGATGAACAGTAAGTTGCCCGTGTGGCCGGCGCTCATGGCTGGTAATGAACGCCGGCCCGGCCGTTTCCCGGCCTGCCGAAGGTGCACGGGGGTCGGCATGTCCGGGCCTTCTGTCCGGACCTGGCATGATAGTAACACCACGCTTGGTCAGGTGGAGGCCCCGGTCGTCGTGCTGGAGGTGGTCGGCTCGGTGTAGCGGGCGCCAATTGCGTCGGCAGTTCGGTCGTCGACCGTGCCGGGTGCTCGGGCGCCATGGGTGTTGCATCGGACGGCGGTGGGTCCCATGTCGCCGCTGCGATGCGCTGTCCTGCGGCAGAGATCTTGTCGGCTTCTCTGGCAAGGGCCCGGGGATCTGTGATCGTCGTGCTTGCCAGGGCGAGGCGTACCGGGTTAGGCAGCTGACGGAGGAACAGCTCCCGGAACAGGAATGCCGGAGAGTGCTCGCCGAGCAGTGAAAGCATGTAGTCCATTCGCTCGGAAGGGCGCGTGTCGCCGAGCTCGGGCAGGTCGAGCAGGCGCCGTGCACGTTCCGCCGATGGGAGGGCGAAAGCGTCGAGGAGAAGCTTCTTAATCGCGCCGTATTTGTCAGCGGCTGGCGGGCTCTCGAGGAGGCTCAGGGCGCAGGCCGCGGTGGCCGAACCGAGCGCTGCTACCACATGGTGGAAGCGGGTGTCGTCGGCCGTGATGCCTCGCAGGGCGAACAGGGAATCCGCCTGTGCGAACCAAACCGCCGCGTGAGCCTCCCAGAAGGTAGGCAGTTTAAGGGCGACTGCCGTGTCCATGTCGGTAGGTCACCAATGAAGGAGCTGGGGCTCCCACGTCGATCGGAAGAATGGACGCGACAAAAAGCTGGAATGCATCCGAGTTGCTTTAATCAAACCAAACACTCAGGCACTCTGAAAAGCCCGTTTATCGGGCAGCAATATATATACATATTATCCCGGAGCGTTTGCCCAGGAAAGGCGAGAGGGGGCGTGGCCCTGCGGCCTGGCAAGTTGAGGGCGAGCCTGCCCGGGCGTCCCGACCGAGGCCTGGCAAGTTGAGCGCGGGCCTGCCCGGGCGTCCTGGACGAGCCCGGCATGGTGATCGCTCCGCGTCCTTGATAGGTGCAAGGCGATTGTGAAAACCCAGCGGTAGCCGCTACAACGTCATAATTTGACAAGTACAACGCTTGATCTGATCAGTATGAAAAAAAAATCCTCTGTAACTGTTAGTACGATGGACATGAAATTTTCAGAATATGAGCGGCTCCTGTGGATTTTTTAATGATAATTATGATGTCATAGGTCACGTGGTACAGGCGCCAACTTTGAAAAACTTCGCACCTCTATATCTGAAACCACTCAATGGAAAAAAATTGAGACCTGGCTCATTGTCAACTCCTCCCCATGGGGAATAAGATATGTTAATGATGATATCGGTGCCTTTGTTATGACATCATAATTCGACAAGTACAGCACTTATCCAGTCATTATGATTTTTTTTTTTCGCAGCAACTGTTGGTCTGATGGACACGAAATTTTCACCATCGGAGCGCCTCCTCCTGTGGAATATTTTAATGATAATCATGACGTCATAGGTCATCTGGTGCAGGCACCATCTTGGAAAAACCGCAAAACGTTGCACCTCTATATCTCCAAAACCGCTCTGTGGAAAAAATTGAAACGTGGCTCATTGTAAAGAACTCCATATGGGGAGTAGGTGTTTACGATGACGTCATTGGTGCCTTAATTATGACGTGATAATTCGACAGTGACAATGCTTGGTCTGATCAGTTTGAAATTTATTGAGCGTGATCTGTGCAACAATTATGTAAGAGAATATAAATTTATGATGTCATCACTCACGTGGTCTGGCAGCCATATTGGATCAAAGTTTTTTTTTTTTAACGTTCAAAAACAGAAGAGTTGGCTTGCACCAAGTTGACTGCGCAGGGTAAGTATTCTATGAATACCATCTAGTTTGTGTTTGTTTTTCTCGCCTTTCCTGGGATGACATGAGATCACATTGTTTGCAGGACTGGTTCAATCAGTGAAGATCGAAAATTTTCAAAGTAACTTTTTTCAGAAGTCTCAGAATGCTTTGAGCAATGAGTGTGTGAAGCAGACACCCCACGATTCTCCTCCAAAGGAGGTGAACAATGCTCCTCAGCTGCTTGAAGGTAAACAGAGCCACACACAGAACACACAGCACTGCTGTTCTTGCTTTGTTTGCTTTATGATGAAATGCTTAAATTCCACATCACACTGTCATCAATTATTAAAAGTTCATTATCAGTTAAGTCCAAATTTGAAGAGTTAAAGTTCTGGTATCATTACATTGAAATATGAAGGTAAGTTCAGGTTATTACATAATTGTGGCTACCCATCAAAAGTCATTTGCATCCCATTCAAGAACCTTTGCCAAACAAAGCCTGCTGCTCGAGTGCAATTTTTAAATGCATTTTTGCGGAAATGACTGTGGATTGCAAGTCATCATGTTTTTCGTGAAGTCAATAATTGAGGGATCCAGTGCACATGTTTAGATTAATTCCACGGTAGATTTGTCTTTTTTGTGGTGCCTGCCCATGGACATTAAGGTCTGTGCCTCTCCCCACAAAGGTGAGAGAGTGTTTCGTTGGTTGTTATCTCCATATGCGGGTTTCAGAAGGTGAAACAGCCCTCTCAGGTCTCAAAGTATCCACATCTATTTTGATAAGGGATCACGATTCAGGAACTAAGCTGTGAAGTTTTCTTGTTCTCAAAATTTTGTTTCGAGGACTCTTTTCAAGATCATCGCCGAGCCCAGGACAGCTTCTAACTGCAATTTGTTTGTAGTAATATTCCCAGAGATGGTTTTTAAGATCTCCACAATGTTCTTCTTTATCATTCCCATTGCTCTATCACTGGTACAATTTCAGATCTCAACAGCTTCCAAGATCTTTTCATTTCATTTTTGAGATCTCGATATTTGGTCATTTTCTTGATTTCTGTGTTTCAGTCAAAATTGCTGGGTACTGAAACCTCATTTTTTTGTGCCTAAGTACTATATCTGGTTGCAATGCTCTTTTTTCTATGTTCACGCTTGAGGGGATCATAAGGTCGCACGTGAGCGTCACTTCCTGGTTTTCAATTATCGTTTGAATAATGTTTCCATGAGTTTTCTAGGACTGGGATATTGAGACTTTTGCCGAAGTGCCAGTGGATTAATCTGCAGACATTGTTGTACCTTTGTGTGTACAGCTGTTCTGACATGAGTTTTTTCATCCTGAGAGAAGGTGAGGGTGCTTTCATTTTCTATGTTGCAGAGCCTACACTTGTCCAATTGACTCAGTACTACCATCTCCTTAAAGCCATTGGTATAGTGAGTTTCCTTGGTCTTGGGCATTTATTATGATTCGTTTTCTATCCCATTTAAGCTGACCTATTCTTGGCCATTCCCATGAGTCTTCTTTGTCTATGCCCAATCTGTCCAACTCTATTTTATATCTTCCTGCTCTTTTGTCTTTCTCCCAGTTGTTGGTGTGTATACCTGTTGATATTTCGTTTTATATTTTTATTTTGTCTTTTTTTGCAATTGTTGGGGCTGTATTTGTTGCTGTTTCGGTTTCATGTGTGACATCTTCTATTTGCACCTGTTTTTGGAATTTTTTGCTCGGTGGTTTTGCTATATTTGCTATACCTTCTCTGGCTTGTTATCTTTGTGTTTGCATACAAATTAGATTCGTTAGTCTGTTGCATTTTTCACATATTCAGCCAATCCTGCTGTTCTCACTCTGTGCATTTTTTTTTTTTAAGCTCAATCAGGCTGCTATGTCCTTCTAGTCTTGGCAGGTACATTCTTGGGATGCATTGACTTTTGTTCAATATAATTTGTAGATATGAGGAGTTTTCTTGTTTTGATATCTAGTTGATTGATTTCCACTTGTGGCCAGTTGACTGCACCGCAGCAGTATTGGAACACTGGTATTGTTAGTTGGTTAATGGCTTTGATTTTGTCCCTTGGAGAAAGGTATGTTATCAGGATCAGCCTCTCTCTCCATAGGTATTATTTGGCAATTGTTTGGCGCATTTGTTTTTGTCCGTTATTACAGCATAGCCCGTAGGGCAATGCCATTTGGGACAGCATTTGACTGTCCGTCCGATGTATGTATGTATGTATGTATGACTTGTATGTATGTATACAAGTTTTGTATGTATGTCCCTTCTGCTGGTATTTTTCAGGTTTATGCCCTTTAAAATTCGTTTTCTCTGCAACAGTTGGTTTGATTGACACTAAATTTTCCCCATAGGAGTGCCTCCTCCTGTAGAATGTTTTTTTAATGATAATGAGGATGTCATAGGTCACATGGTACAGGTGCCATCTTGGAAAAACCCGAAAAACTTTGCACCTCTATATCTCCGAAACCTTTCCATGGAAAAAATCGAAACATGGCTCATTGTAAACTACTCCCGTGGAGAATAACATATGTTGTCATAGGTGTCTTCATTATGACATCATAAATCGACAAGTAGAACGCTTGATCCTATCAGTATGAAATTTCTTGAGCGTGATCTAGGGATAAATTGGTCGAGAAAAAGAAATTGATGACGTCATCGGCCACGTGGTTCGGCAGCCACATTTTTATGGCGTAGCCCGTAGGGCAATGCCATCTGGGACAGCATTTGTCTGTTTGTCCGGTGTAATGTATGTTGCTCACAAACGTCCACTAAACAGAGCTGAGGAGATCTGTTCACGTGATAGGGGGGACAGCAGATCCTCCACTCAGCAGATCCAAGCCCGGCTACGCCGTTGTTAGACTATCTAGTAGGAGACCAGCCTGTAGGTCCCGTGACCAAATTCTGGGAACAAAGGTTTGAAAGTGTTTTTGTGTTCCCTGATGAATACCGAACAATTTTGACTTGGGCTGCCCCCTTGAAAATGTCAGGCATTTCCGGGAAGGGTCAACAAAGGTCAAACAGGGGTCAAAATTCAAATATATTCCAATCGTGTCGATATGCATATCAAATTACTCGTCTAGTCATGAGGATTCCAAAAATGTATAGTTTGTTATACCTCCGACCTTAAATGAGGGCGCTATGGTCAAAAACGTCGAAAGGTCAACGCACTTTTGACTGGCGGTCAAATTCACCAACACAGTTAACATTGTCCGATTCTAATGATTTTAGTGTCTAATAATATGTTTTCTGACATGGCAAATTCAAATAAGCAACTTTTAAAAGTAACGGTGGTTGCCATAACCTTGAAATTTCAAAATGGCTGGCAAAAGGGCTACTGAAAGACTTGAATCAGGATCCTTGGCCAACAATAACACAGTTATTTCTAAACACATTGTCCAATGATGCTTATCTTGCTTTATTGCCCAGTTCATCATCCTACTCAGTGTCATATCCATCAGAATCAGAGTCAGAATCACTGTTACAATCACTAGTATCTGAATCTGTGTCAGAGTCTACAGTGCGGTTTGTTCTGGCATCACGTAGACGTTGAGGTAGTGCCGGCTGTGAATACCGTATTGGCAAACATTTGCCCTCTCTCAAGCTCCAACCATGCTGAAGGGGAGATGATGGAGCATCTGGATTCATAAAGTTTAACATGATGAATGCCTGATAGTTGGCCCGTGTTACCTTCAAATTATGTGAATCTGTATCAGGAGGAATCCTGAGAGTCGATTTCCTCTTCATCCCCTCCCACTTTTTGGCCCGAGCTTCTGCGAGTGTCTTGCTTGATTTATCCTTGTATATGTATTTGATGGTATACTGCTCTAGCTGTTTAAGAGTTTGTGATGTCACTGGGAGACATTTCCCAAGCCCTCTAAGTAGCTCTCGTGCCTCTTCTGACTTCATTGTGCTGTCAAAGACTGATGGTTTTCCACGGCCATAGAAACTGGAAATAGCATCTGCACCAGTGTGGATGTGAAATGGGATAATGATATCACTAATATCCTTATCAAGGAGTGTTGCGCAATCAATTATGCTTTTCTTCCTTTTCAGTCCTAGCATACCTTCAATTTGATGTGCCACATACGATACTAAAACCAACACATCTGTGTCTTCTGCATCAATGACAACGGCATCTTTTACTCCCGACTTTCTTAGTTGGGAATATATGTACAACAGAATGGTGTCTGCTTCCATATGCTGACATGTCAACTCAACTATCTCCTCATCAGTGGACAAATCACTACAGCGTTCCCTCACAGAGTAAATAAATCTGGTATCTGGATGTTGGAGTAACAGGGTTTTGAACTCAGTCTTCAGAAATTGCTGCAGACAAATTTTGTTTCCTGGGTTCTTGAACATGTTGTTGAAGTGCCTAGGGGATGGCAGTTCATCATTTCTCTTGATGAAAATATTCCTGGTCCCACCAACAAAAGGCAATTCACCTGTTCGCCTTTCATGTTCACTATCTTTGATGCTGTGTTGTAGATCATATGGGTCATTTACAAATATTATCTGGGAAGCCGTAGGATGGCGTTGGACAACAAGGTTAAACATTTTAGCAGCATAATCGCCCCATGTATAAGCACTTTCGTCTTGCTTCTCTCTATCCTCAGCAGACGGGGTTGATAGCCTCCAAATGAACCCCATATCTACTAGTGCAATGTATCTATCCCGGAACTCCAGTTCAATAAAGTTGAACTTTTGTGCCAGTTTACATTTTTGCCCTTTGCGCATTGTTCCATTTACATTGAAGATGGGGAGACACTCTTCTGTCACGCGGTATTCCATGACTTTAGATAGCACTAGACCATCATCTAACTCTTGTGCCAAAGTGATGATCTCGGCCATGGCTTTGTTTTCCATAGCATCTGTTTTTGTGACCTTCTGTTTTGATGCGTCTTTGATAACTGGTGGTTTGCTGAAGCTGTGTCTGCTGTTTCTGTGTATGGTTGCATCAAACTGTTTATCACCAGAGAACCTGCGCTCTTTGAAGAATGATTGCACTAGAGTCTCCCCATCCTCATGTGCTGAGTCAAAGTCTTTGACAAGTGCATCTGATGCGACCATTCCTGACTGGAGCGACCTCAAGATAGGCTGTGTAAGGTCGAATGGGTCACAATCAAATTCCGTGATGCAATTGTCTAGATCTTGTACACCGCGCTCATCCAGCAACAACCTCGTTGTGGAGTTCTCTCTGTGACCTTCAGATGATTTGGTGAGGTTTGCCAATGCATGTAGTGAACTTCTAACTCTATTCACAGAGTTGACGGTTCTTGTGTGAGTCAACAACATCTTTTCATTTTTTAAGATGTGCTTCCAACCTGCTTTCATCTTCGACCCTTTATTCATGGTCATTTCTATCCAGAGATCCAGGGGTAAGCACGAGTATGGTTTCCCGGTCATTGATTGCGCGAATAGGCCATCTCGCATGTACCTCTCTTTTTCTTCGGGGAGACTGCTAATCTCAAGCCAGAATTCTACAAGCCATCTGCTGTATTTATCATTGTCGTATATCCGCATCATCATTCGGAGGGATGCTTTGAATGAATCCCAATCCTGTGTCCTCAGGGCGTATATGTTCATGATCAGTATTTCAACCATTTCCATAAAGCTCAACCAGAACCTTGCCATAGGGCTGTCTGATTTCCCAACACTCTCAAATGCTCTTTCTACAAAGGACTTGAACTCTGCATCCATCAGGAAATCATCTGCGATGGCCTGTAATTGTTCTTTTGAGCTATTGGGTGGACTTCAGGAGAAATGTTGCTTTTATCTTCATTGCATTGTTCATTACACAAAATACATAGTCCAGATATTTCCTTTCGTTTTCTTTTTCTGTTTGGTTGAGGCTTCAGTACTGGTGTTGACTTTGGTGCTGACATTGTTCCCAGAAGATCTAAAATATAAAAATACAGAGCAGATGTTAGTCTTGATCCTATGGGGATCCTAATCATATTTACTTTACATCAATACACAGAAGAAATGTTTGTAAAAATTACTAGTATGTGGACGTCATGAAACAGAACAAATGACTACCAGATATTCACAGCCCATCATCATCATTTACCTATACACTTTATATGGTACACAATATTATATCGAACATGTGCTCTAAAGAAAAATGATACACATAATTAAAAATCATTATTTTGTTTTAAAAATGGAGTGTTTCAATTGTTCGTGACGTTTCGGTGACAAACATTTAATAATTTCTTATCCATGGGTTTGGGAAAAAAATTGTTGTTTTTGGCTAATTTATGTTAACCTTTTAGCAGCCATTTTGAAATTTCAAGGTTATGGCAACCACCTTTACTTTTAAAAGTTGCTTATTTGAATTTGCCATGTCAGAAAACATATTATTAGAGACTAAAATCATTAGAATCGGACAATGTTAACTGTGTTGGTGAATTTGACCGCCAGTCAAAAGTGCGTTGACCTTTCGACGTTTCTGACCATAGCGCCCTCATTTAAGGTCGGAGGTATAACAAACTATACATTTTTGGAATCCTCATGACTAGACGAGTAATTTGATATGCATATCGACACGATTGGAATATATTTGAATTTTGACCCCTGTTTGACCTTTGTTGACCCTTCCCGGAAATGCCTGACATTTTCAAGGGGGCAGCCCAAGTCAAAATTGTTCAGTATTCATCAGGGAACACAAAAACACTTTCAAACCTTTGTTCCCAGAATTTGGTCACGGGACCTACAGGCTGGTCTCCTACTAATCGGTCTTGTTTCTTGTACCACAACAACTCGTGAACCACTGAAGGCATTTGAACCATACTGTGGACTATAATTAAAAGATGAACCAATTAGACTTTGGTTTAAAAAGGTCAAAGATCTTTGGTCATGTGCCCTTTTATTTAAGTCCTTGTTACTGCAATAACATGTGAACCACTGAAGAAATTTTAACCAAACTTGGTAAAAGTGTAGATTCTAATAAAGAGAAACCGATGACATTGTAGGTTCACAAGGTCAAATGTCATGTGCCCTTTGAAGATCATTTTTCACACCATAACTCAAATTAGAAGTATCTCATGTTGTCTCAAAAATACTTGTTTCTTTCCTCTCACGGTGTCTTCTCATGTTGCCTTTAATTGAGATGACAGCTCACATGGGCGGAGGAACATAGATCGACACATTAGTGTCTAATTCTATTTTTTATGCCTTCACTGACAAAATCGCCGGAGGAATTGTGTTTTGGGATTGTCCTTCCGTCCGTGATAGGATCCGGATCCAGCTAGTAGAATTTAACTTGAGAACAACGGAAGGGATTTAAATCAAACATAGTTCAAGTATGGACTATGAGGTAAAGATGAACTGAATAGATTTTGTGGTCAAGAGGTCAAACATAAAGACGTTCAGAGTCTGTTACCATGATAACTTCAGAACGGCTGAAGGCAACTAAGTTAAACTTGCTATAAGTATGTATAATGATCTAAATATGAACACATTGGATTATGGGGCCAAGAGGTAAAAAGCCAGAGGTCCCATTAGGTAAAAATTCTGTTACCGCATGAACGTGTGAGCCAGTGATGGGATTTTGACCAAACTTGGTATAAGTATACATTATGATGCAAAGACGAACTGATTAGATTTCGAGGTTAAAGGTCATGTCAGGTAAAAATGTGATGCTGGAGAACAGCTGAAGAGATTTAAATCAAACTTGGCACAAGTATCTTACTATAATTCACCAAATGTCTGTCCGTCTGTCTGTTCCCAGGTACCGCAAAAACGGCTGAACCAACCGCAACGAAATTTTGGGTGGGTAGTCCTGGGACCCCCTGGAGTAAAATAGGCTGTATAGTTTTTCCAATTTCAGCTTTGGTCTCCAGCATTTTCAGGCTTGGACTCCCGCCTAACGTTTTTGTCCCGGGTACCGCAAAAACGGCTGCACCGATCGCAACGATACACCTCCATGCCCGTGGGATTCCCACGGGTGACCCCACTAGTTATCATAATGTAATAATGTGGGCGGAGGCATATCCGTCGACATTGCAACGTCGAGTGCCGTTCTGGTTCTAGTTTGCTATGCTTTAGATGGAAGAGTCATTCCAGTCTTTCTCGTTCTCCCTCATTCCTTTCTAAGCCCTTTACTCATGTGACATCTGACATCTGATTGCTTCTGTAGTTTCAAATAGTCCAGGCTGCAGGTTTTTCGTCCCTCGTCATGTGGTAGAACGTGCACCTCTCTGGTACACATTGGTCCTTTTGCAAATGATGCCCAAGTCGAATCTTTCATGTCAACCAATGAAAGCACACAGATTGAACAACCAAATTAGTTTTTGGGAAGGTTTTAATTTCTGTCTTTCATGAAATGCTTCATACATAGTAGCTTCTGCCTTGTGAGAGATGAGGACAGACACAAGGTTAATTTCAGATCAAAAGTACATTATGCTTTTTGTTGCATGTTTCACAGCAATAGTGATGATAATTTTCTGAATTGTGTTTGCAGAGAAACAATTGAAAATGGTTTCTTCTTCCAAGTCAAGTTCCCAGTCGTTTGACACAGCAGTTTCTTTCAATCAGATCATGACACGGGCTTCTTGGCAGGAAGTCGATAAAAATAGCCGTGGTCTGACCAAGAAGAACAATTGTATTGCAACATTCAAGAAAATCGAAAGGAACGAGAAGCCGTTCAAATGTTCTCTTTGTAAAAAAATGCTTGGCTCATTAAAATCTTTGAAAAGGTGTCACTCATTACACAAACGTGAGATGCCATTCAAGTGTGCCGTGTGTAGCAAGACATTTTATTGGAAATCATCTTTGAAATATCATCAGGTAACACACACAGGAGAGAAGCCTTATAAATGTCCTCTGTGCAGCAAGGATTTTGCTTCTTCATCATCTTTACAAGGACATCAAAAGTTACACACAGGAGAGAAACCATATAAATGTCCCGTGTGCAGCAAGGGATTTGCTTTTGCTTCACGTTTGAGAACACATCTTGGTGGGAACAGAAGCATTAGCCAAAGGGGGAAGCACTAGTTTAGAAAGGGGGGACAGCATTAGTCTTCAAGGAGGGGATGAGATTCGTATTTGTTTATAAAGAAGAGTTTGCTAACAAAACAGATGGTATGACATCGGTACCACTACAGGAAAGATCACAACTATTGAATTGAAAAACAAACGGAGAACTAGAACAGCACTCGGTATAAAGCAAACCTCCGCCTGGTTGGCCATATCACTCAATGGTGAAGAATCACTTTTAAAACTCTACTAGCTGGACCCAGATCTTCACCAAAATTGAATCGATTCTTCCTCGTCACACACACAACCTGTCCAACAAGTTTCGTCCAAATCTATCCATAATTTTTTGAGATATCCCGCTATGTATAGTTTTTGGCCCAATATCTCCCAATGGTGAAGAATCACTTAATAAATTAAATAATTCTCATATCCGAATTCATATTCAGATCTTCACCAAAATCGAATTGAATCGTCCTTGTCGGACACCCAACCGGTCCACCAAGTTTCGTCCAAATCCATCCACAACTTTCTGAGATATTTTGTTCACAAACGGACGGACAGACAGACAGGGGTGAAAACATAACCTCCATCCACCTTTGGTGGTGGAGGTAAAAATACAAGTGAAAAGAACAAACGTAGCACTCACAAAAATGATACCAAAATCATACCCCTTGAATGAAATCAACACTGTGTTTGTCAATATTGTGTGTTTTACAATCATCACCGATCGTTCAAGAAAAAGTAACAGGCAAAACAACATCGCAAGAAACGTAGAACCCAAACACCACCATGGAAACAGAATCAGAGAGAGAAACTGAGAAAGGAAATGGGACAAATACAGCAACCATGATTGGAAACCAAAGGCAAAGCTAAAGAGAAGAATCCAAAAAATGAAAACAAATATGCAATCCAAGACAGAGACCGAGCATTAATGGGTGCTGAACGCAAACTCGAAATACAAATGATGGCAATGGAGGTAAAATAAACTATGACAAAGTCAACAACGGGAGAAAACAAAACCAGATGTTTGAAAATAACCCGTGAATATTCTACTGAGAATTAAGGAAAAGGAAGCAGAATGTGTCAATTTTTGCTGAAAAAGATGAACTAGAAAAGTCATGGAAAGGAATTTACGAAGTCCGAAAAGAACATGACATGGAGCAAATGGATCCGAAACTCGCAAAAATGCCAAACTTCAAAAGCCCTGCCCTGGATGGAATTCCAAACTTCTGGCCAAAGGAAGCAGAATGTGTCAATTTTTGCTGAAAAAGATGAACTAGAAAAGTTATGGAAAGGAATTTACGAAGTCCGAAAAGAACATGACATGGAGCAAATGGATCCGAAACTCGCAAAAATGCCAAACTTCAAAAGCCCTGCCCTGGATGGAATTCCAAACTTCTGGCCAAAGAAACTAGATGCCCTCCCAAATTACTACAATTAAACATTCCACAAACTTATCCAAGGCGAAAAAGTTATGGATGAAAAGGTAAAAAGTGGCTCATCGTCGGTGACACCTTCATTCCAAAATCTAAAGAAATCCAACTGCCTCACAAATATAGGCCAACTAGACAAACAAATATGGGGTAGGGAGGCAGAGGTTGATTGAAGGGGTAGGGAGGCAGGGTTGATGGATGGGATAGGGAGGGGTAGCCATCACAAATCCACACGCTTCCCACCTAAAGCAAAGCTGAAAGATGACAAAAGGTTCCATCAGGAATGACCCAATTATCAAATTTTGAGTTTAAAAAAAATCGGAACTGTTTGACCCCTGTGATCCTAAGTCCCCACTGCCTCGGTCATGAACCGGGGGAAAATAACAAAGATATTTTGTATTTTTGTGTGCCCCACCCTTGCCCCTTCCTGATGTTGATTGCCTGTACAAAGTTGAATAAAAATGTACCTATAATTGCATTTTTTGGTTTTTGACCTTTCACCCCACCACAGAACCCTCGTGGGCATGGCAAAAAATGATACTCCTCTCTTTCTCTCTCTCTGTCTGTCTCTCTGTCTCTGTCTGTCTGTCTGTCTGTCTGGCTCTCTCTCTCTCTCTCTCTCTCTCTCTCTCTCTCTCTCTCTCTCTCTCTCTCTCTCTCTCTCTCTCTCTCTCTCTCTCTCTCTCTCTCTGTCTCTGTCTCTCTCTCTCTCACCCTCTCACTCTCTCTCTTACCCTCTCTCTCTCTGTCTGTCTGTCTCTCTCTCTGTGTCTGTCTCTCTCTCTCTCTCTCTCTCTCTCTCTCTCTCTCTCTCTCTCTCTCTCTCTGTCTCTCTCTCTCTCCTCATTGCCATGTGGTAATCATAACTACCAAGTTTTGTGAATTTAGGAGGAGATGGCATGATGGACAGAGAGGCAGGAGCCGATTACAATAAAATCTGCCCCTTGTTTTTCTTTTTAAATTGTGGGGATAATAACACGTCCATCAACAACTTAAATTTTAATAGGAATCATCACAATTGATTTACCACCACCCGATGCAAAAAAGAAGTCTAGAGGCAGAACAGAAACGGTGCAAAATAAAATGTGACTGAACAAGAGACCACCAAGTACTGAACAAGGCCATACTTGAAAACTGCATTCTGCGAAACACCGGATTGTCCACATGCTGGATAGACTTCAAATTACAGCTTTTGATGGTGTCCCACATTCATGGATGATTAAATACATGCAAGTGCGCAAGATGAACCCCCAAATAATCAAATTGATTGAGAAGCCAATGGAGCTCTGGAATACCACCGATATGATAGGATTCGGAAGGAAATCTGATCAAAATACCAGTGGTGAAGATGCAATGTTGGATCCTGGTTTGTCTGGCTATGAGCCCATTGAGCAAACTCATTAACGAACAAGGACACGGATGCACCCAAACGTCCAACAGAATAACGGTCCAAAGGACAAGGAAAGGTGACAAATATACTATATATGGATAAATTAAAGCTCTTCAAACCGAATTGGAAGAGCAACTCAAACTCTTAAAACGCTGCACAGGGGATATTCAAATGGAGTTAAATGTGCCAATTCACAAATCGGAGTGCGAGAAGGTCACCAAATATGTCATAAGACAATACCAAAGGAAGAAAAATCGCCGCACCAATGTCATAAGACAATACCAAAGGAAGAAAAATCGCCGCACCAATGTCGTAAGACAATACCAAAGGAAGAAAAATCGCCGCACCATCCACAAAATGTTCTCCAATAACCCGTGCATCTTGAGAAGATGTTCCTGCCGAGAGGAGGAGGAGGAGGCGGCATGATGGAGCTCAACTCAGAGTACAGAACGATGACTGCAGGTTTGGGTATCTAGCGAGGGCAATTTCTTTCTGATCGGACAAACCTTTGTCGAATTTTGGTGAAGAATGTTTAAAATGTCTATAATTGGGTCATGACCTTAATAATTAGGTCAAGGTCAACAAAAATTGTCAACTTGGCATACGTTCTATTCACAAAAATTTGATGTAAAATTTCATTCCGAAAGTAGCTGCTAGCTCCGAGATACCGCTCGGAAATTGAGGCAGTTTGGAAATTTGGATGGTTTAGTACTCCCAGTGGGCCATTTTGGGGGTTAGGCCAATTTTGAAATGTGGTTTGCCCAAGAAAGGTCATGGCTGATAGACCCAGGAGTTTGAATGACTGAACTTCCTCAAGAGGATTGTTAAGAAAGTAGATAGGAGGGTTCGCCAGACTGTCCTTTCGGAGAGAAATGGCGAGAGTGTGAGATTTGTCAGGATTGAAAGACGCATTCCAAGTTTTTTTCTGTATCCCAAGTCGAGGCTCGTGTAAGAGCTAACACATAGAACATATAATAAAGGGAGCGGGAGAGAGAGGGAAGCACAACAATGAACAGGGACATCGGAAGATCTGTGGGAGGGAGAGGGCTGGGGCCAGGTACACGGGATAAACAAGATGGACACTACAGGGAATTTCAGGAAAAAAAACGGAATTTGAAGGAGGTAGATTTGGGGTGGATTAACGGGAGTAGAAAAAAAACAAAGTTTTGGATGGGGGGAAATATGAGATGGTGGTGAACAGCTGTTTTAAAGACTTGGAGGGACGAGTGAGGAGTGGGATTGAAGAGAGTGAGGGAGCTTGTTCCAGAGGTGGGAGAAAAGAGGAATGAAAGAGTGAAGGTGAGCAGAGAGTCTTGATTTTGGTAGTTTCACCAAAGAGGGTTGCTGGCAGATCTTGTGCGTCCTGCAGAAATGTTTGGGGGACAGAGTGATGGGGGTGGGTGATGGATGTGGTGGGGAGGGAGGGGTGATGGATGTGGTGGGGAGGGAAGGGTGATGGATGTGGTGGGGTGGGAGGGGTGATGGATGGGGTAGGGAGGGGTGATGGATGTGGTGGGGAGGGAGGGGTGATGGATGGGGTAGGGGTGGTGGGTGATGGATGTGGTGGGGAGGGAGGGGTGATGGATGTGGTGGGGTGGGAGGGGTGATGGATGGGGTAGGGAGGGATGATGGATGGGGTAGGGGTAGTGGGCAATGGATGGGGTAGGGGTGGTGGGCAATGGATGGGGTAGGGAGGGAGGGGTGATGGATGGGGTAGGGAGGGAGGGGTGATTGATGGGGTAGGGAGGGAGGGGTGATTGATGGGGTAGGGAGGGTGGATTGATTGGAGGGGTGGATGAATGGGGTAGGGAGGGTGGATTGATTGGAGGGGTGGATGGATGGGGTAGGGAGGGGTGGATGGATGGGGTAGGGAGGGTGGATTGATTGGAGGGGTGGATGGATGGGGTAGGGAGGGGTGGATGGATGGGGTAGGGAGGGGTGGATGGATGGGGTAGGGAGGGGTGGATGGATGGGGTAGGGAGGGAGGGGTGGATGGATGGGGTAGAGAGGGGTGGATGGATGGGGTAGGGAGGGGTGGATGGATGGGGTAGGGAAGGGTGGATGGATGGGGTAGGGAAGGGTGGATGGATGGGGTAGGGAAGGGTGGATGGATGGGGTAGGGAGGAGTGGATGGATGGGGTAGGGAGGAGTGGATGGATGGGGTAGGGAGGGGTGGATGGATGGGGTAGGGAGGAGTGGATGGATGGGGTAGGGAGGGGTGGATGGATGGGGTAGGGAAGGGTGGATGGATGGGGTAGGGAAGGGTGGATGGATGGGGTAGGGAGGAGTGGATGGATGGGGTAGGGAAGGGTGGGTGGATGGATGGGGTAGGGAGGGGTGGATGGATGGGGTAGGGAAGGGTGGATGGTATGGGGTAGGGAGGGGTGGATGGATGGGGTCAGGCGAAGGGAGGAGTTCCCTCTGTAGTGCCGAGGGGAGAGGATGCGGTGAAGCTGTGAAGAGGGTTCCCGCCACGAACCGTATAAGGACCAATTAATGAACGTACATTTTTACCGCATTTCGTGACAATTATAGAGATCACGTGACTAACGTAGCGAATCTGCAGTCTTCAAATCGTGACTCGTCGGTTAGAGAAGGTACAAGTCACGTGATTAATTTTTGGCGGTATACTTCGTATACGGGAACACGGTGTAACATCCGACATTACCTCACAGTATCGTTCTTTATTCACTGCACTCTATCTTACAGTACAGTACCATTCCACACCCTCTACCTTACAGACTCCTCCGGTGCGCCATGAACCGAGATATCTCCGGTGAAGATCACATATCGAACCCCCCGGGATCCACGAGCGGCTCCGATGGTGGAAACTCGGTCGTTCAGGGAGATTCTCCCTCAGATCGCGGGTCCAGGTTCGGTCCACCTGAGGATGAGGACCCGGGACCCGGTACGTGTCGTTCTCTCCGCACCTTGCTATTCCTGTTTCCGTGCTGGTTCATGTTGTGCACTATGGAGCAATATTCCTGTGACGTCATCGCCGCCATGTTGGATCACTACCAAAAAGCACGGAGGTATATAATATGGAGAGCCAATTGGCCACCTCGCAGCATTAGCCGCCGTGAAGCCACCGGAAATAGTCTGGCGGCCATATTGGGAAGCCGATCGTAAGCCTGTCAAAGCAAAGGCGTGGCGCACTGATGATGCAGCTGGAGCGAATTTTAGGACCGCCGACTATTTAATTAATATAGAATACTAATATTTGAACTGATATTCGGGCTCAGAATCCCGTTCTTTAAGGAAATGGTGTTCATTAAGTTTGAAGTTGGTACTAGACGCATTTTTCCTGGGGAATCCAATGGTTTAGAGCTTGTTTGAAAAAAAAGTGCCCAAAATTACCGCTCGGTGTTCTTTATCGTTCTTCTCATGACCCAATCATCCACTAGTAGGAATAAGAATCCTGACATGTTAAACCCCTGTTTAACTCCTGTCTTCACCTTGAACCATTCTGTTGTTTCACCTTGGTCGACGACCGCACATTGAAAGTCTTGGTAAAGGGCTTTTACAAGGTTCACTAATTTTCCAGGTATGCTGTATTTCTTCATTATGACCCAGACTTTCTCTGGGCAAGGAGTCGAAAGCTTTCTAGAAATCTATAAAATTGAGGTACATCGTCGTTTGCCATTCTTTGGCTTGTTCTATAATATTCCTCAATATAAAGATCTGATTTGTTGTCATGTTATATGATGTTACTTAATTCAGTCATTATATTGTAACTAAGATGTGTATGTTTCTATTACCGAGATGTTAGAAACCACGCAGATATAATGATAACCAGAGTTTATTCTACACTGACATGGGTCAGCAACACATCAACAGTGAGTCAGTCACATAAATGACATGAAACGCTGTCATGTAGTTAACCCACACAATTCACAGTTAACCCACAAAACACACCCACACCATGTAGAGATGAGGTCGCTCTTATATTTCAGCTTGCTCTGGTGTTGCCTCACTGGTGAGCAAACAGGACCAGTTTGCAATATTTTTTCCTGATGCGCTCTTCCTTCATGTCATCATCGAGTGTTCTCACAACATGATGGAAACGTATCTTGCTGTATGATTGTGATACAGAATGTATTAAAGCAAACACATGGTTGCTGTCTGCCTCACAGTCAAACATGTGCCGATCCAAGGAAGCAAATGTAGACGGACCGACCTCAGAAAGGACAGAAGTGGAAATTGCCGCTCTTATCCCACTTTCACGAGGCATTTTGCCATTGCTTACAGCCAGGAGCCTCTTGACACAGCGTTCAGTCGCCTCACAGACACGAACAACACTGTGCGAGGGAACTATGAGGCCACCCCTGTTCTTGGTAACAATCAGGCTGTACATTGGTGTGGTTTGCCATTCTTCGTTGTTACTGGTCAATGCAGAAAGACATTGGCTACACTTCAGAGTCTTCCTCACCATCCTCACCACATAGCCGGCAATATAGCCAACACATGACTCTGTAAAGATGGAAAGTTGCTCAAAATTTGGAATATCCGCATAGTCGTGGTCCTCTTTTGCCGGCGATCTCAACTCCAGGTCGTATCGTCTGGCCACCAACATGTCGTGACTCTCGTCAGGCACAGCCTGCTTTGCAACGCACTTGAAGGAAGCCGCATTCAGGATTCTGGTTGAGTCCTGTGCAGAACAGTTCCCACTTGCAGACTTGATGTCATATCGCATCAAGAGGCGCTTATATGCGGCAACAAACTGCCGGGCCGTTGGGTTATTCCCACTTCCACATGCAATGCGGACCGCTCCAAAGAAAAGTTCAATGTGGTCTTGGCTCATTTTGTACGTGAGCAGGTATCGCAGGGGAGATGAGGCAGGTTTGACATATGTGAAATACAAAATTTTGACGCTCTCTATGCAGATCATGAAACCAATGAAGGGGGTTTTCAAACGCGTATTGGTCATAACTTGACCATTCATGTTTTTGATGTTGGACAAGTAACTGTAGGCAGTATCCAGGAATGGCAGGAAAAGTCCTTCTCGTGATGTCATGAGTGGTGCCTTGTAGTTTCGTGCCAATGGATTGCGAGAATTTAGAATGTCAAACAGTTTGTCCAATGTTTCAATGTATTGGCAGGTAGCCTCACTGCCCTGAAATTCTGATAGTTGCAAAGTGTCCCTGCAAAACCGAATTGCATCTGCCACACTAGTGCTCAATGTCTGAGCAGCTGTGTCCACCTTCATGACATTGCTCTTCCACTCGATGTGTTTCCGGGAGAGCTTATTTCCCAGACGCAAGCCTTCCCTCTTCTGCAGATCAAAGAGTGCCTGGATGTATTTCCACGCGATGACTTTTTTGTTGCCATCCTCCATCATTTTCATGGATCCAAGACAGTTTCTTGCAAGTTTAAGCATGTGACATGCATCGAGTGCAACACAAATTTTCTTTTCGGGATTTGCTGGGTGGGGAAATGTTGGTTTCACATTCTGCGGCGTGATGTCGGCACCTAGCTCACGTAACATTGTCAAATGAGCGGACGGTCCATCGCAAGTTAAGGAAACCACCTCTGCACCGATATCATGCAATTTTAGTAGACATTGTGTCACCAAATTCGCCTGTTCCTTCCCCGACAATCCATTTATCATAAAGTATGCTACAGGCACTTTCCAACTGTCATTCAGCTTCCATTCCCCGATTCCGATTCCCCGATCGACGTGGGAGCCCCAGCTCCTTCACTAGCAGACAAGACAGCCGGCTTAACGTTCGCCAGGATGATCAGTCGCCCTGCCCGTGAAATACCAGGATCGGGATTCGTACCAGGACCCTGAACAACTTCCTGCCCTACCTACTGCTACTGCGAAGTGGGAAGGCAATGGCAAACCACCTAGTGCTGTAATTTATACAACCCTCATTTGCAGTTATTGGCATCAGATAGCTAAGGAAAAATAACAACTATTGAACAATAAACTTCCAATTTAGTTGCATGTTCGAGTCCGGTGTATTGTATTACTTGCCCTGATGGATGTGGACGAATGTCACAATCGGCTTCCCAATATGGCCGCCAAGCAACTTCCGCTAGCTTCAGCCGACAGCCGTCATTGGCTCTCCAGTTTATTATATACCTCCGTGCCAAAAAGCAAAACAGTACAAAATACACCGATACACGCGCATCACCATCATTGTTTTACATTTGTTTAATGTTTTCGCTGTCTGTTGTGGGAATGTGGGAATTGTACTGATATGAAAATGTTGAAAATGTTGTGATTTGAAAATATTGAAAATGTTGTGGGAATTGTACTGATAGGAATGATTGGTTGTTCTGTTATAGACTACGTTCAATTCGACTGACGTGAGGGAAACAAGTGTGTGTAACGTTCCCAATCAGCTTGTAGTTGTAGTTAGTTGTAGAGCGCTCGCCAAGTGGCTTAAGCAATCCATGGGAACGGTTGATAAGGAAGCAAAGTGATTGAGAATGTTACACACTCCACCTCACATGTACACACCACTCCACAAGTAGAAAATTATAAAATATACCAATTGTGAGTGAAAACAAGACAAAGAGCTTGAGAAGATTGATTGGTTGATAGGTACCTACGTCACCAAATGTGGGTGGAGCTTATGTTTTAATCCCTGTCTGTCTGTGTGTGAACAGGACATCTCAAAAAGTTGTGGACGGAGTCGGACAAAATTTGCTGGATGAATTGGGTGTGTAACAAGGACGAATTGATTCAACTTTGGTGGAAATCTGGATCCAAAATTTTTAAAGTGATTCTTCACCTTTTTTTTTTTGGTACACAAGATCGAAGCTTGTGAAAGAGCTCACATTAATCACACAAAAAAATCAAACAGGCACATAAAACATATAATAAGGTGAGCGGTAGACATGATGGGGAGAGAAGGGGAAGCACACAAACACAACATTTGAGAGCAGGGACATTGGGAGATCTGTGGGAGGGAGAGGGCTTGGGGGGAGGAGGTGTGGGAAGGGGGGGGGGGGGTAGGGGGTGGGAGAAGTATAAAACACATGGACACTGCAAGGACTTGCAGGAAAGGAGTTGGTATTTCAAAAAAGTGGATCTGGGGTGAATTAGTGGGGGTAGAAAAGATCAAGGTTTTGGATGGGGGAAGATCGGAGATGGTGGTGCAGAAACCATGAGAGATCTAGCCATAATTAATACAGTGTATAGCGTATTTCAAAATGTTGTGGACGGATTCGGACAAAACTTGGTGGATAGGTTGGTTGTGTGACAAAGATTAACTGATTAGATTTTGGCATCAAGAGGTCAACGGTCAGATGTTATGTTACGTAAAAATGTGAGACGAGAACAGCTGAAGGGATTTAAAACAAACTTGGTACAACTACGTATAATGATGTAATAATATGGGCGGAGGCATATTGGGCGACGTCGAAGAGTGCCGTTCCAGCTTGCTATAACTTTCAGGTCCCAATATCTCAGGAAATAATGTGCATCGAAGCCTGAAATACTGAAGATTGATATTTTGCTCTATACGAGGTCACTATTTCCTTGTTAGCTGCCAGAAAAAAAATCAAGCTTTTATACACGTTATTTCCTTGGACATTGGGACCCGAAAATATTGCAAAAAATGACAGCCGCAATTTTCGAGCTAAATTTGACCCCTATGAAGCACAGCAAAATTGCCATAATATGGTATTAATATGATTTTGTCTCAAAAGCTACTGGGAATACAAAGCCTAAACTTCAGATTTGTTCATATGAATGATTGACTAACATTTGCGAACAATTTTAAGTGAATCTTGAGACTAAAGTGTGGAATGCATTGGTTGATGTGAGTTGAACTGACCCACATGGATATTCTGTTCTGCCTCAAGGCCTCCTCCTTGTTCTGTGACGATTCCCATTCAGAAGTTTGTATGTTATTGGTCTATATTTGTGAGGTGGTTGGATTTCCTAAGATTTTAGTATGAGGGAGGTATTACCCTCCGAGTCATTCATCCATTACTTCCTTCCCTTGGATAAGTCCACTGAAATCTTGAGCGTAGTGATTGCGGACGGTATCTAGTTGCTTCAGCTAAAAGTTTGGAATTCCATCCGATCCTGAGTTTTTAAAGTTTGAGATTTAAATATGACCTTACAGATCCCTGCCGGATAATCATCTTACCAAGTCGAGAACATATCCTGGTGAAATTAACATGACTTCTGGAGAGTTTGGGTTTTCTTCTTTGACAAACATCTTCTATTCCCAAATTTACCAGTTTTGTATATACTAGGGCATGCCCGTACTATATCTATATCTAAAATTATATCCCCCCCCTCTATTTACATGAAATGGTTTGGTCCAAAGCGAACGGCTTGCGAGTGGTGACAATCCCCCCCCTCTATTTACATGAAATGGTTCGGTCCAAAGCGAACGGCTTCCGGAGTTTGGTAAAGAAATCGCCATCGCGTACACAAACGCGCAGGAAAGCGAATGAATCGCAAATTCGTTTTTATTAGTTTTAAAACATCGTTTAACGCCAACATAGCGCCAACATAGTTTGCAAACGTGAAATAAATGAATACGCTCTCAAATGTGCCATCCGAGGCAGAGTGTGTCCGCCACGTTCGGCACACGCGATCGTTCGCTGCTCTCTGATTGGTTGAATCGTTTTTTGGACATAGCTCGGTAAGTAATTGTCCGATTAATATGAAACCTTGAAAAGGCACATCCTCGGGTCCCCAGCAATATACCTGGCAAGTTAAAAGTATATCGGACCCGTGGTTGTCGAGAAACAGCGGTCACAGACAAACGTACAGACGTACAGACAGACAGACAGAGATTACTGGAATTATAGATAGATATCCTCTTCAGAATCTTGCATACAGCTCCTGCTGAAACAGGAAGTTTGTCTGCAATCTGTCGCAATGAGTCACCTTCGCCGGCAAAGACTTTGATTTTTATCCACTCGTCATGTGATATTTCCTTTCCAGGAGCCTTGGTATTCACCACATTACAATGATATCGCCACCGATACTTTTATTGCCAATCTGCAGGTGTGGCACTTCCTGATTGCTTGCAGGACAACCCATCACAATGTCAACACATGACCACTTTTATATTTCATTTAATTTAAACACACGAGATGCGATTATATCACGTGTTATTTACATTTTGTATCCGGTGTTTACTCTGTTTTGACAAATATTTCATGTGGCTGGGTTACCTGGTTTCTATCTACATGGAAGTCATGATCATGTCATCAGGCTCACACCTGTGTGTCTCGGCTTTTTACCATTCGGCAATTCTTAGGTAGATAAGCCTGACATATACGTGTTCCGCAAAGACTCTCAAATGTTACAAAACATATTAAGATTGTAAAGTGAGTATTTGTTGATGACATGTGATACGGGCTTTGATGAAACTTTTTATTTAAACTTTTATATTTTGGTTTTAATGGATTGTTTTTGTTTCAGATTTTATTGTGAAGGTGAACGTGAAGTCCGAGTTTGTCGATGATTCGTTCCCTCAAGATGAAGGTTTGAACCACAAACACATTGTTGATGTTGTAGTTTTATTGTTTACTAGCAGGGACTGCCCGAGGGGGTGGGGAGGGCAGGAGTGGGGGGCAAGAGTGGGGTACCCGGCAGGGTGAGTTTTTCTTGACTGTGGTTTCAAAGTGTGTTTGACATTGAAAACCGATGGAGTTAATGGCTTTGTGGGGTTATCTTTTGTCTGCAGGCCGGCGGCAGCACTGCCTGACCCCACATCCCAGTATACACTTTAGAACGGCCTGTTGTTGTTGTTGCTCAAAATCTTGCCCAGATTCTTCTGTCCACCAAGTTTCGTCCGAATATGTCTGCAACTTTTTGGGATATCATGCTTTATATTATTTATAGTCCTATCTCTCAATGGTGCATAATCGCATTTAAAATTCCAGCATCCGGATCCAGGTCTTCACCAAAATCGAGTAATTTCATCCTCGTTACACACCCAACCTGTCCGCTAAGTTTCATCCGAATCCGTTCATAACTTTTTGCAATATCATGATCACAGACAGACAGACAGACAGGGGTGAAAACTTAAACTCCGCCCACCTTTGGTGGTGGAAATAATTAGATGGTTTTACCTGACCTTCAAAATTGATATATGACAGCGCCACAACATAATGATGGGCTCAGTGGAGATGTTGTGGAAGTGTTCAGTATGTCTGTCCAGCTGTTCAATTCTGTTTATCTGTTTTAACAAAATCCCAACAATGAAACTTTATAGTCACATTGAGTACTACAGGACGTGGGTTTGTGCTCCAATGAACACCTCTCGAGTTTTATATAATTTCTTATTTATTTTTAACCTTTTTCTTGAGATAAACGAACTCTTTTTGATTCGGTTATACCATTATTTCGTTTTAATGAGCCCTTTTTGTTTCAGGTTTTATTTTTGAAGTGAAGGTGAAGTCTGAGTTTGGAGATGAATCATCTTGTCAAGACAAAGGTCTGAACCACAACAACATTCTGCTTGTCCCATTGATAGAAATTGATGAGTGTACATTGTACTGGAGCTTGTTCTCTCTCTTTCTCTCTCCCTCCCTCTCTTTATTGTTTGACTTGCCTTAAGACATTTATAAAGAGAATTTATGCGCCCCCAGTTCCCCACATCTCCGCGTGAGGCCGCAGCCACATAGTCTATGTTACCCCCTCCTCCCCCCACACACACAAAGTTGTATTTGTACCCCAAGTTTGGGGTTTGTAAAATAAAAGATGTGGCCGTGCATAAGGAACAAAGGCAGACAGACACAGAGAGACAATGGCATATATATATATATATTGTTGTGGATATGAGAATGTTTTTTTTGTTGTTGTTGTTGTAGTGTAAATTGTTGTAAAATATCGCCCTCCTTACTCCAGTGTTGTTTTAAGGTCAAAGGGCGTTCCCGTAGTTAGTTCCATAAAGCATACATGAAGGACACCATAATATCCCTCTTCAGTAGTTTATTTCCTTATTATGTGTATTAGGGTAAGGCCTTGTCTTCCATTAAGATGACACTCCATTGCACCAGGTGAAATAAGAGTAGATTCCATTCACATTCCATTATAGTCAATTGCCAACTACATCCCCTCCAAGCCTCAATTGCCAACTGCACTGGGCAGTTTGTCAGGTTTGCTACAGCTGTGGGTTGTTGATTTCACCCCAAGACTCCATTAGCCACGAGGTGATCTCGGAGCCAAAGGTGGGAGGAGTCGGCCCAGCGCCGGGAACAAGGCGTGGCCTTGCCAACGCCTCCTCTAAGGGCGGGATCGGGAGGTCGCGCGACCAACCAGGGCCGAGGTGAGCTCACCGATGGGCGTGTCCTGGACACCAGCGGCTTGATCGCCTGAGGCGCTATAAAGAGCGCGCGCGGAAGCCTTTGAAGGGAGACGTGCAGAGAGACGTGCAAAGAGAGGTGCGTCAGAGAGTTGGCAGTACACAAGCAGCGCAGAGCAGAGAGGAGGGAGAAGGAGTTCTGAGAGCAAGCATAGGGAGAAGGAGTTCTGAGAGCAAGCATTGAGAGAAGGAGTTCTGAGAGCAAGCATTGAGAGAGAGTCCTGAGAGCAAGCAAAAGGAGTACCACGAGCAGTACCAGCAGCTTTAAACTCCACCAAGCAGCGTTGGCTCCACCAGGCAGCTTTAACTCGACCGGCGGAGCTTGTCCCATGGCAGCTCGCACGACCGCAGCTTGGGCGTTGATGGCGGTGCCGACCGTGGCCGCGGAGGAACGGAGCTGCCGCTCCCGGCCCGACCGTGACCCAGTTCCGGTGGACCTTCCTCTCCCTCCAGCCATCCACCTCCTGCCATTCCTATCATCATTCCCCGCGTGAGTCTGTCTTTGTTTGTTCTGTCCCTGGGTATTAATTAAGCCTGTATAGTAAAGCTTTCGCTGTGTCGCCTTGCCTCTTCTGTAAATTATTTTATTATCCTTCCTTCTCCTTGGTTATTTTGGTCTTGTAAATAGTAAATAAATTATATTTGTATTCCTTACCCGTTGTCTTTCTTCTTCTTCACATCCTTCGCTTTAGTCTTTTCCCCATTGAATATCTGTGGCGCGATTCGGCCAACGTTCAGGAATCGGGTTAGTCAGGGTAACTGTTAGGGCCGCGGTGCCATCCGCTCGGCAAACCAACATCTTATCCGCGGTCCGTAACAATTGGTGTCGGGAGCGGGATTGGACCCGAAGCGCGCTTAACGCGCTCAAAATTACAAGCTGCTGAAATTTGTTTTAAAAAAAAAAAAAAAACGAACTTTGAAGTCGTGCCATGGATAGTCAAGGCGACGGGATGCCGGTGGGAGAAATAGATGGGGTAGAATCGACCCAGGACCTCGGGGAAATGTATGTGGAGGAAAGGGAGGAGGAGAAAAATGGCAATGTGGTAGAGGAGGTTTCAGGCGCGCAAAATGGCGCTCTCGCGCACGTGGTTACGGCGGCGCCAAATGTCGCCGCGACCGTAGCAGCGCCGCCGATGGACTGGGGCCTATTCATGCTGCAAATGCGGGCCCTCATGGAAGAGAACAGGGGGCTGGGAGACCAAATTGGGGCAATGAGGGTCGAAGCAAGGGCTGATAGTGAGTGATTGAGGGACGAAGCGAGGGCT
The DNA here is from genome assembly GCF_964187855.1 of Myxine glutinosa. NCBI lineage: Eukaryota > Metazoa > Chordata > Myxini > Myxiniformes > Myxinidae > Myxine > Myxine glutinosa. The sequence goes on from NC_136265.1 coordinate 61,267,027, forward strand.
GATAGTGAAAAAATGGAAAACAGAATGATGGGGGCAATGAGGGACGAAGCAAGGGGTACCAGTGAACGTTTAGACAATAAATTTGAGGGGTTAGACAACGGGATAAAAGAGGTGAAAAATGGGTTAACGGGGCTAGAAGATAGGATGGAAGGCAAATTGCGGGAGATAGGGGAGCAATCCGCCCGGGAAATCAAACGGATGGGGAACCAGATAGAGGAGGTGAAAATCGGGTTAGAAGGTAAATTGGATGCTCAGAGGGATGAATTGGGACAGATGAGGGTGGCATCTACAAAAAAGATGGAGGAGATGAAGGAGGAGATACGACGAGGTGTAAGCGAGGAGGTCTCGGGGGTACGCGAGGAGGTAAAGCGAGGTGAGAAGCGTATGGAGAAAGAGGTGAGAAATGGGACGGCAAGGTTACAGGGGGGCATAGAGGACCTGACGCAGGAGGTGGAACAGCTGACGGTGGGACAGACGGAGTTAGTGGAGCAGGTACAAAAGAACACAGCGGTACTAGGAGGGTTAAAAGCGACACAAAGAGACATCAAGGACGACTTGATAGCGACGAAGAGGCAATGTCAGATGGTACGTGAGAGACTGACAACGAGGTTGGACGAGGTGACAGAAGTAATGGAGATGAAGGACCGGGAGGTGAGGACGCACATAGAAACGGTCAAGGTAGCCTTAGAGGACGAAATTGAGGAGACGCACCGGGAAATAAAAGAGGTGAAGCAAAAATTAGAGAAGGTGGAAGAGGGGGTGAGTGAAATTAAGAAGAGACGGACGGAAACTAAGAAAGAAATACAGGAGGAGGTGATGGAATATGTGCAAGGTCGGTGCTCAAATCATGATGATGTGCTCGCTAACCAAATAAAGAGTTTGCAGGTCGCGAAGGAGGTGCGGAGACGAGGTGCCAAGGTGAGTGGCGATATACATGGAAATGTATATGATGTGAGGGGAGCTTCAGTCGGCTTGGGGGTTGATTTGGATCCGGGTGTTCGTGAGAGGCCGGTGGTGAAGTGTGCGACAGGTACGGAGTGCGAAGGAGGAGGTGTGCGAGAATGTCCGACTCTGGGGTGTGTGAGGAAAAAGTGCGCGCCAAGGAGTGAGTGTGCTGTCGAGAGTGAGTTGGTCGTAGCGCGTGTGCGACGGAGCACATGGAACCGCGTAGTGGGGAGTGTTACGGAGGATGTATCGGGAGAGTGTGCGCAAGAGGATGCGCGAGAAGGGTGTGTAACGGACGGGTGCATGAGTACAGAGTACGCTGTCGAGAGTAAGGGTGAGTGCGCGACCGAGTGTGGAGGTGAGAGTAGTAAGAGTGACACGGAGCGTGAGTTGGTTGTGGCAGGTGAGAGAGGATGTGCACCTGGAATGGAAGGATGCACACCTGGAATGGTAGAGCGTGTGTGGGAATGCACACTGGAATTGGTAGTGAGGCACGTGGTTGGGTGTGCAAGTGAGAGCACACCTGTGGTTGTCACAGAGGAGGTGACCGAGGAGGGGGCGTGAAGAGGTGTGTTGGTGAGGTGTGCGAACGACGAGTGTGTGCAAAGGTGTGCGGTGGTCAGGTGTGTGACCAAGTCTGTGAGCGAAAGAACGAGTGCAATAACGAAGTACGCGGGGTGTACGGGCGGCGTTGGAGCACCGAGCTCGGTGAGGGTGAAAGGGGTCGCGTATGCGTGTGAGCATGCAGGTGAAGCATCGACGGTAACCGGGTTAGCGGTTAGAACGACGTTTAGCCGAATCGGGCCCTCGGTGCGTGCCGGGCTTCGCGTGCCGCGAGGACCAGCAGGGATCCGAACCACGGCGGTTTCAAAAGAACCGCCGTACGCGATCCACGCTGGGCCTCGCTCGGAACGGTCGCGTCCGAGCTCCGCCAAGCGGAGCGGGCAGCCCGATAGGAAGGGTCGTCATGGTGACCCCTTTTGGTTGAGGCGTTCCGGCAGGTCGAGATTGGGGCATCGGACGGTCCCGTGCCCCGATGGTGCGTGGAATCTCGGGCCGAGTAGACCGCCTTCTCTGCACCGAATGCCGGACGCATCCAGCCGCCGGCACCAAGCAACCCGCATTCATTGCTCGGCTTTACGAAGCCGGGCTTTGGAGATGAATTGGCGCACCGAGAGGCACGAGTGAGTAGACTGTGATGATGAGGATAGTGTTTTGGCCCCGAAATTATAAAAAAACAAAATTTGATGATTGGCAAAGGATTGGCAGAGTGATGATTGGCAGATGATTGGTGATGATTGGCAAATTTTTGATTGGCTGAAATTTGGTGAGCAAAATTGATAGTAGAAGATACCCGATGTGGTGGGATGGCAACTCTGCCATCTCTCGCAGCGGGGGCAAAGGAGCACTAGTTTTATGGGGTTTATGGCAGTGAAAACTAGCCCGGGAGGGTTAGGATATAATGATAGGGATCTAGAGAAGATGACCTTAGGTAACGTTAAGGTTAGGTAGTGACAATGATACCTGTAGTGGGGACGCAGGTAGATTAGAGTGCATGATAATGACGTGGTATGTGCTTAGTTTAAAGGGAAGACGGGGAGCACTAAGTTAGCGGGGCAACAGGTAGTTCAGATGATGCTGTGTGTGAGGAACAGGTGTGATTGCACAGGTGTGCAACTGAACAGGTGGGTGGAGCAGTGTTTGAGTGAGTGAGAGTGATGTGAGTTGTGCTGACCAAATGGTCCAGGAAGGAAGGAGGGTGCAGGTGGCACCAGGTGTGATTGCACAGGTGTGCAAAAACAGGTGTATGGAAAAACAGGTGTATGGAATAAATGGTATGGAGTATTGGAATGGATGGTCGTGGAGTGAGTATGATGGAAACTGTGGAGTGGAGTGGATGGTGCGGAGGTGTAGATGGGGGAAAGGAGGATGGACCCCATCACGAATACCCAGGGAGGGTAGTGTAAGTGTTAGGTAGAGGGTACAGGTAAATTGTGGTTGGATATTGGCATCTGTGGTGCGTGGTGGAAGAATGGTATTTGGATGGGTGCATTAGTGTTGTGGAAATGGCTGGGCGTGTAGCCTGTTAGTGTGTGTAGTTGGTTGAGCACTCCACCACTGTGAGGATGTCGGCCAGGTGAGGCCGCTGGTGGGCTCTGGGAGCCGGTAGAGTTGTTGTGGATGGGGCCCGAGGATCCGGAGGACGGACCCGGGTAGCCCAGTGCCAGAGGGCACCAAGGGGTGACAGAGCCAGGAGGGGCCTTCCCCAATTAGATAGGTTAGGGTGAGGAGCTAGGTAAGCTCGGGTGGCAACTACAGTGGTGGAGGTGTGCAGGTGGGTAGACCTGCTGGGAGAGCTGCACGACCCAGCCTGGAAATTGTGCAAGGGCACCGGGAGATGAATCGGGGGAGTGAGACCCCAAATTGATGAAGCACCACAGTTTGGTCAATGGGAATTTGGTTTTTAAAACCACATAGAGTAAGATTGCCAATGGTTTGGCAGGGAAAGACCCCGGGTAGTGTAAAGTGTGTTAAAGTCATTTAGAGGATAGTTAGGATTAAGAATCTCCTCGCACCATCTACATCCACTCACCTGAGGTGACGTAACTCCACACCATGCCATGTTTTATTATTTTTATTGTGCAGATGTTTGGAATGTGAGACGCATCATGACGTGGGTGTGACATTGTGCTTTGTTGTTCCATCTCTCCCTCCTTATGAGGATTGATGATGAATTGGGTGATGGCAAATTTTGGTTAGAGGGATTGTGGAGACGAATTTGGTGTCGGGGAAATAAGGGGAAGATGTGACGGTAGCGACGGATTTGTAAATGTGTAGATTTTGTAAAAAGTGGGGTAAGGGCAAGGGTAGAGTAGGTGACAGGGGGGGTGACGTACGGTAGGGACGAGCTTTCTCACTTCGCTCTCCGTACGCACTTCGCCTTGCATTGCCTTATTGATGTGTACCCTTGTGACCTTACCCCTCGCTCATCTGTCTTTTCCCCCTTTTGTCTCCCACATGAGGACCTGTGCGCCACTGGGCGCCGAGGGGAGCGTGCGTGAGTCGGCCATTGTGCGCCCGAACCTCTCGCAACCACAGCTGTCTGCATCGATGCACCACATTATGGACCGCAATTTTTGTGGCCGCCCACAATGGACCGCAGTTCTTTTGCGGTCAAGCATCACCCGTGGATGGACCTCTGGGTCAACGTGGCACCTATGCCATACAGGTGAACCACTTTTAGTTGGCCCCCCTGACGGCCACAATTCAGAAATGGACGCGGTTGGCGCCTTTCTTTATTTCTAAAGAAGCCAGAAGGCCAAGTGCACTCCATGAAGGCAAGACCAGCGGCAGAACATCGGCCGGCTGCGACACCACCGGTGACCATGGACACTTAATTGTGCATTTTTATGAACATTTTATTGGTGCACCGGATGGTGCTGACTGTGCGTATGGGGTGGTGCTTTTGGTGCTTGGACGGGGTGCTCTGCACATTATTAAAGGCCGTAGGGCCACAGGGCACTCGTGGGTTGGTGTATCGATGCTGGCATGCGTGCTCTCCCTATGCATAACATCTGCATGTGTTCCTCAAAGAACAGGTCCTGGATCGTAGTGTAAATATCAGTGTTGTATAAACTAGGGCATTGCCCATACGTGGGTGCCCGTTCCTTGCCAAAAAAAAAAAAAAACGCTACCCGTACGCTCTACCCCGCCCGTACGCCTGTAAACAAAAAAAACAACGCTCTTCGCTTCCGCCCTTCGCTCTGACTGAATTGGGAGAAATAATGCGCATAAGAAATCGAATTACGTACCGTAATGGCGGTCAGCTCGTAACGCGCTCAGCTCCGCTCGTCTCACATCGGCCACGCCTACGCAACAAAGCGTTCTGTGATTGGCTGCCGGAAGTGAAGTCTTCACTGTCCGGAAGTTCGCAAATCGCAGTTACGATGAATCGTTTTAATTTAATCGCAGTTTGAATTCGTTTTAAAACATAGTTTAACGGCAACATAGTTTTCCAACGTGAAATAAATGAATACGCTGTCAAATGTGCCGTCCGAGGCAGAGTCTGATCGCCACGTTCGGCACACGTGATAGCTCGCTGCTCTCTGATTGGTTGAAGCGTTTTTTGGACATAGCTCGGTAAGTACTTCTCCGATTAATTTAAAACCTTGAAAAGGCACATCCTCGGGTCCCCAGCAATATACCTGGCAAGTTTCAAGTATATCGGACCCGTGGTTGTCGAGAAACAGCGGTCACAGACAAACACACAGACACACAGACACACAGACACACAGACACACAGACACACAGAGATTACTGGAATTATAGATAGATAATGCTCCCTACCGGCTGTATGTTTAGTTTGAGGATGCTTTCCGCGATTCGGTTATCCTGTGGGTGTGTTTCTGTTAGGAGAAGGGTGCAACGTCGCAGGGGGACATATTTACTCATTTGTGAACATCTGTAAAACTGTCGCACTCAGGGTTGAGTTAATAGTAGAGGGAACTACATCTGAGTGCCACACTAAAGTAGGTAAAAATTTATCGGGTCGGGACGCCCCGAGGTAGAGAAGGGTGCAGTGTTGCGGATATGGGATTTGCATCCATCCATATCCGCTTGTAAATATTCCCCTATTTCCTCAATACTTCCCAACTATCCCCAATCCCCCATTCCCTAGTCCCATTTTCTGTAAACAACACTCTGTAGACCCGACCTCCCCCTATTTCCCCCATTAAATGTCGTGCCCAGGTTCACCGCATCTCATGTAAGACAACTATAGGACATCTTGCTTGTTATTCTTAGTCTGTGTCAGTTAAGGACTCGTTTCCATTAATTCTGACCCTTCGTTGCACCAGAATGTGATTGTATGGCACCGTTAGGAAGTTTAGGACCTCCCAATACCTCCCCGCAGCTCTTCCTCACAGTTCAACAACAACAACAACAACAACAACAACAACGAGCGCAGGAAGTGTGCGTCCTCACTCCGGCTTGGTTGGTAGGGGGTGTTGGGAGGGCACCAGGCCTCCCCAACGAGCCGCCATCGAACATGTGCTCGACGGGGTTACCAAATAGGGGCTCCCTGTCAGCTCCTCGTCAAGGGCGGAGCCCGGTAACCCCCGCACCCAATGGAAGCGGCGGACCGGCCCCAGTGGGGCAGAACCAACCAGCCGAGGGCGTGTCACTCCCCGCTGAGCATGCGCTGTGAGAGGGGGGTGACGTCAGATGCGCGCTGAGCTTGAAGCAAGAAAGACGTCCCCTCCGAGCGCTGTGAGACCTCCCCGCATCTTCTGGACCGTGCTTTATCCTGTCCCCGAGCCAAGGTGCACCTTGTGCTATCGACCTACCTGTCCCTTCCTGCCATCAATCCCTGTGTAAGTCTGCCTTGTTCCGTTTGTCTGTGGTCTGTCTGGGATAAGATAAGACGGTAATTAAGTGCCCATCTCTTCTGTGTCTTTACCTCACTCTGCCTTGTAATCTACCCCCTTTTCTCCACCACTGTAATTATACCCTCCTCCGGAGGTCTTGAGAACTGTACCCCTTGCGTCGTTTCATCTATCCCAGTTGTCGTGTCCTTTCCATCATTGATTTAGCATAGCGCGATTTGGCCAACGTCTGGGTGAATCGGGTGTTAGTCGGGGAATAACTGTTCGGTCGCGGAACCTCCGCTCGGCAAATATAACATCTAAACCGCGTCAGTAACAATATATATATATATATATATATATATATATATATATATATATATATATATATATATGTATACATACACACACACAGTCACGTGAAAAAGTAAGTACACCCCATGTAAAGTTTTGACTTTTTCAACATGCAGCTATTTGATCTTCGTTTCAACAATATTGATAGATAAAGGTGATATAATATAACAAATATCATGAAACATTTACATTTTGTAGTCCATTGTATAATTTAAATAAACATAAATGCAAATTTCGCATGTGGAAAAAGTAAGTACACCCTTGGCTCTAATAGGTGGTATTGCCCCCTTTGGCAGAAACAACCTCAAGTAGGCGTTTCTTATAACTGTCTACCAGTCTCTGACATCGACTGGGAGAAATTTTTGCCCACTCCATGCAGAATTATTTCAGCTGTGCGATGTTTGAGGGGTTTCTTGCATGCACAGCTCGTTTCAAATCCCCCCACAACATCTCGATGGGATTTAGATCCGGGCTTTGACTTGGCCATTCCAGAACCCTCCATTTCTTTCTTTTCAGCCATTCCTTGGTGGATTTACTGGTATGTTTAGGGTCATTGTCATGTTGCAAGGTCCACCTTCGGTTGAGCCTCAACTTTCCGACAGATTGCCTCACATTATCCTTAAGCACCCTCTGGTACAATGAAGAATTCATTGTGGATTTTATGATGGTGAGCTGCCCAGGCCCTGATGCAGCAAAGCTGCCCCAAACCATAATATTTCCACCACCATGCTTTACAATTGGTATCAGGTTCTTGTGGTCAAATGCTGTCTTTGGTTTTTGCCAAACATGTCTTCTGGTACTGTGGCCAAATAGCTCTACCTTTGACTCATCAGTCCAGAGCACATTGTTCCAGAAGTGCTGGTCTTTGCCTCGGTGTTCATTGGCAAACTTTAGTCTTGCCCTGATGTTCTTTCTGGACAGCAAAGGTTTCCTCCTGGCACACCTCCCATGTAGATCAAATTTGTGCAGCCTCTTTCTAATAGTAGACTCGTGTACTTTGACATCAACAGTGGCAAGAGATACCTGTAGGTCCCGTGATGACATTCTGGGGTTCTTGGAGACTTCTTTCAGCATCTTGCGGTCTGCTCTCGGGCTGAACTTGCTGGGGCGGCCTGGCCTGAACAAGTTGGCAGTTGTTTGGAATCTTCTCCACTTGTAGATGATCTTCCGTACAGTCGAAAGATTGATTTCAAATTGTTTGGAGATCTTTTTAAATCCCTTCCCAGACTCGGAGGCATCCATAACCTTATTTCTGAAGGCCTCAGAGAGCTCTTTTTATCTAGGCATGGTGACACCGCACACTTCAACAACAAAGAGCAAACCAAACTAAATGTCTGAGGTTTAAATAAGACAGGTTCCTCCAAGATCCTCTCTAACGATGTTCTAATCATTTGCACTTGAGCTGGTGCACCTTATTCTAATTTTAGGTATTTGAAGTAGTGATAAATGTTGGGGTGTACTTACTTTTTCCACATGCGAAATTTGCATTTATGTTTATTTAAATTATACAATGGACTACAAAATGTAAATGTTTCATGATATTTGTTATATTGTATCACCTTTATCTATCAATATTGTTGAAATGAAGATCAAATAGCTGTATGTTGAAATATGTTGAAAAAGTCAAAACTTTACATGGGGTGTACTTACTTTTTCACATGACTGTATATACATATATATTGTTGCGGTTTTGAGAACCCACACTTGCTTGTAAATATGACATCATTGAAGGTTAACGGTAGCACCCCATAGATAAGCCACAAGCAACACGTAGGTCACCATAGGACATCAGTTATTCCTTAGTATGTGTTAGATGAGGCCATTTTCCAATAGTTGAATCTGCGTGTGTCAATCAAATAAGAGTAGGTCCCCTCGTCCATTTTGCAGCCTCCCTCCAAGCGACGCCATTAGGCGCGCTCCAGTCTGTGCCCCATGGCCCTTCCCAATTTGTTACGTGCCTTTGTTAGCAGCGTTCGCTGCCCTTGAGCGTGAGCTTGCTAAACGCCGCCATAAGCCACGAGGTGAAGCCCGGAAAAAGGGGGCAGAGCACCAAGGAGGAGGTGTGGCCATGTCACCCAGCCGTCACGGCGGGGCCGGTAAGCGATAACCAGCCAACCAGGGCTGGAGTGACATCGCCTGACAGGACGTGGTTGGGGCTCGCGGAGCGTTCGCTGGCTTCACTTATAAAAGCCAGCGCACAAAGCCCTTTTACAGGACTGTAAGGAAGCGCGCTTGGATAAAGGACTTATGCAGCGGCGCTCGTTAAACAGGACTTACTCGCTGGCGCTGATTACCAGAGGACTGTCCAGGACTGATGCGATTTGGTGGACTGTGCAGAGGTCGACCTTAGGACCGTGCAGAGAGGACAGGACTTGCACAATTGGTGCTTGCGTACAGGACATTGGGGAGGCGGGGTTTGGGGTGAGTTGTGCGCAAAGTACGTACGCAATATACCAGCCTTCCCCCTTGATATAATTGTCCATTCGCGTTGCGTTACGCTATACGAAGTGCTGCCTGCCGGGTTTTCCATCGCCTGGACCGGAGCCGGACTGGAGCCTGGACGCGCTGGTGACCATCAACCTACCATCTGCAATCCCCGTGTGAGTGTTTGTGTCGGTTTGTTGACTTAGGACTCGAGACTGAGAGAAGGAACAACTGATATATTTATTGGATTCGTCAAACACAGGCTGTGGAAAACAGAATGTCGTATAAGAAGCTCACAAATGACCAACTCTACAACAAAATGCTCTAAAATAGTTTGATCAAGCTTTACTATATATAGGGAATATAGGGGTGTGGCTTAGCCTACAAGACAAAGACAAAGGGTGGACTCATCGGCCCCCACCATTAGTCCCATTCTGTTTTTCAGTTAGTTTTAAGGAAGTTCATCCAAGGCCGGTCATGGGTTATGCCTTGATAAGCCTATGGTCAGCAGTATGTGGTAAACATTTTGACAACTTTGCCAAAGAGGCTTGAAGGTCAGGGGAAGTACAAGAAGATAAGGGGAGGACCAACTATAAATGTGTCAAAGAGCAGGATATTGGCAAACTGTAGGAGTACCAGCTTGCATAGCAGCTTTACAACAAAGACCACAGAAAAGGGAAACAGCTGGATTTCTCACAGAGGAAGAGATCATGCCTTGTGAGGCATAAGCTTTACAAAGTAACATAACTCCTTTTAAGGATATAAAGGTTTTCAGAAGATAATGAAAGAATATAAAAGTGTATAGCAAAACAAAACATATAATTGGTTATACTTGTTAATTGGTCAAACATCAATCAGCATAAAGGGGGAGGGGGATCTCAAGTCCCCACATACCGCCCTTTTGCTGTCCATGAGGCCTTGAATGTGCTGTTGTGACATCGCCATCAGTCAGCATAAAGTCAGCTAATCGAAGTCCATGTCCATGAGGCCTTGAATGTGCTGTTGTGACATCGCCATCAGTCAGCATAAAGGGGGAGGGGGGGGGGGGATCATGAGGCCTTGAATGTGCTGTTGTTCTGCTGGGGAATACATAACAACATCAGTATCTGGTGGCATCGACCTTCGGCCTGGACGGCCAGCAGTCAAAGCCTTACACTTCAACAGAAAGAGGGAGATTTCCTTTCGGTAGTCGTTTACGGCTGCGTGCGTCAGGCGTCTCCTGACAAGCGGGCCCGGTTCTTTTGGGTCCGGAGTTGTGTCGAAATCCAGAGTTGGGTCAGTAATGGTGGAACTGCTGTGGGCTCGTGAGACATAAGTAACATAAGAATTACTAGACGGCGTCCGCGAGGACCAAATCAAATCCACATCCACATCCAAATCCAATTTTACAGTATGGTCAAAATCATTATCTGTATATTCGATATTGGCAGTAAAATCTTTATCAGGCAAATCAACCACGGAAGAACAATCTTCGGAAGCGGAGATCTCATCATCACTGCCCAGTGACTCGTTCGGGTCGTCGTTCCAGGATCCGCAGTCCGCAGCCACGTCGACAGCCGGAGGTTCATTTGGATCCATGGTCAGCTTGACGGTCACCACCATGGCTTTTTCCGGTGTCGTCTTCAGTGTCCATCCTGTAAACCACTTTCTCACACACACAAGGACTAAAGCCTTGATTAATACGAGCCTCGATTACACGAGCCTCGATCTTGTATACAAAAAAAAATTAAAAAAATACTCCACAAATCACAATTCCAAGGATTATTGCCAAGGCGGTCAATATCCACTTTACTATCATGCCTGTCCATCCCTTAAACCAGTCAGTGAGCCACTGGTGGGAGGCTTCTCGATCCATTCGATCCTCTGTCAATCTATGTGCACTTTCTCTTAACCTTATAATAGCAGCACTGACCCCCTTCAATGGGTCAGGAATGTACGTGCAACATTTACCTTTAATTATTCCACATACCCCTCCTCGTTCTGCCAGTAACATATCTAAAGCAACCCTGTTTTGCATAACCATTGTACGCAGGTGGACAACCGTGTCCAACATTTCGTCATGTGCCGTAGCGGTGTCATTGGCCACCCTTTCTAAGATTAGCGCAATTTTGTCAATGCGGTAACTGTTCATGACCGTTCCTGCCCATGGAAAGAAGAAGCTAACGCCTTTCTCCCAATCGGCGCCGTGTAAGGTGGTAGTGTCGTCATCATTCCAATAGGTACTCCTTTGTGTCCTTATGGGTGCCGTGGTACCATGCAAGTTTTGTCGCAGTTCCATCCCTGGGAAAACCGATCCTAAATAGCAAGTTCCTCCCCAATGATCGGGCAAATACGGGTAAGCTTTGTTTCCGCATATGAACATGGTCCCATGCGGTGCCACTAAATGAGTGGACATACAGGTGCGAAGATTTTGAGTGTGGAGGTCCCCTTCCCATGCCAACTGGAGGTGTGTGATGTTGTGTAATGGCGAGCTTGGCATGGTGACATTCACAAGCAACCCTTGTTTCCCTTCCCCAGGGTCCGCAGGGAGGGTATTCTTACACACGGACCTGCCCATTTGTATGTGGCCCTTTCCTTCAAGACAGAGGGCCCCCTGTGCCGGTGTGACCCAGACCGGCGCAGGACGTTCCTTAAAGTGCTGGGGCTGGATCGGGGGGTGGTACTGAAAGACTCGTTTGCACGCTGTCCCACCAGAGCGGCCTCGGCTTGTCAGGGTTGTACTGATGCATTTGGTGTCTAATGGCTGCGAGCACAAATCATTGAGTGACAAAGGTAAAACTACCATTGGTATTCCGGTAGTGCTGGTGCGAGGAAAATGCATGCACATCCAACATTCTGTCCTATTTTGTGTTATGGCCATGTGTCGTGCTACCTTCCAGTATGTGTTTTCCTCTAGCTCCTTCCTTACTTCCTCGGCAGGTGGGGTTTCATGTAGGTTGCGGCGCAAGGGGGCCGGGTTTTCCTGTTTCCCCTCATTGCGACTTTCGAACGGGGGGGGCCACACTTCACATTCAAACACCACTGTTGATTTTCGGTCAACGAGGGCGTATGTCAGTAGGGTAGTATTCTCAAGGCCCGTGCCCCATTGGAACCCTGCGGTGGCATAACCTTGCATGGCCCCAATATATTTCCCATTCTCCGCTTGCCTGCTTTTAGTTAGGACTGTGCGTTGTTTTATTGTGTCATTTACCATTATTATTTCTATCCATCTTACATATAACCACTTGAAGTTCGTCTCCAGTTTACAGCAATTTACCGATATATTTTGTCCCCGGAGAGCCGTTATGTATTTTGGTCGTGGTACTTCAGGAAGTGGGGGGAACGTTGGTCCGTTTTCGTCTGCTGGTATTGTGGGGAAGTTCCTTTCCTGTGGGTTAAAATTCCAAAGCCTACCTCCTTGAGCAAGGCTCGGGATCCCCGTTATCATAACTATCGTTAGCCTAAGGAAACTGTAGTACCCCAAAAGGTGCATTGTCTTCGGCAGTGTGGGGTGTGGTGTCTGGTGTAGCCTGTGGTGCGGGAATGGACAACTTACAATGGGTGGCGTGAATCCACGAAGGCTTACCCTCGCAGAAGACTGCCGTTGGTGTAGTCAGTAGCACTTGAAATGGTCCCTTCCACCTTGGCTCCAGAGCGGCCTTGCGGGTGAAGTGCTTTACAAGCACCCAATCGCCGGCGTGGAAGTCGTGGATGGCGTGGCCTATTGGTTCGGGCAGCGCCACTCGTACTCGAGCATGGATGCTGCGCGCCACGTTGGACAAGTCTATGCAAATCTTAAAAGCATGTCATCCATCACAGGCAAATCAAAGTTGGACATATCCATCGGAGCTGAGACGGGCAAACTCATAGGTCGTCCCATCAATATTTCGTGGGGGGGAAGACCCGTAGTGCGACCAGGGGTGGAACGGATGCTCATCAACGCAAGCGGGAGAGCTTCCGGCCACTTCAAACCTGTATCTGCGCAGAGTTTTGCTAGTTTGTGTTTTAGGGTCTTGTTTGTTCATTCCACAAGTCCCGCCGACTGTGGGTGGTAAACGCAATGGAAGGATTGTTTCACGCCCAGCGCCTTTAGGATGCCCGTGGCCACCTTCCCCGTGAAGTGGCCTCTTTGGTCTGAAGAAATTATCTGAGGAATGCCAAATCTGCACATGAAATCCCGCACGAGGTGCTTCACTACTGTCGGGGCATCGGACTTGACACATGGGTAGGCCTCAACCCATTTGGTGAACATATCTACGATCACCAACACGTAGCGGAATGACATGCTCGGTTCCATTTCCATGAAATCGAACTCGATATTAGCGAACGGCCCGATCGGCGGGGGACGGCCCCCGTTGTGTGAGTGCCTTGGCGGTGCCCCTCTATTGTGTTGTTGGCAGACCACACACGATCGGCACACTTCGGATACAATCCGTGATAATCCCGGTGCCGACTAAGTATATCTTATTGAAATCGAACTCGATATTAGCGAACGGCCCGATCGGCGGGGGACGGCCCCCGTTGTGTGAGTGCCTTGGCGGTGCCCCTCTATTGTGTTGTTGGCAGACCACACACGATCGGCACACTTCGGATACAATCCGTGATAATCCCGGTGCCGACTAAGTATATCTTATCTTAAGAACGGCCCGATCGGCGGGGGACGGCCCCCGTTGTGTGAGTGCCTTGGCGGTGCCCCTCTATTGTGTTGTTGGCAGACCACACACGATCGGCACACTTCGGATACAATCCGTGATAATCCCGGTGCCGACTAAGTATATCCCATCACCCCCCTCTGGCACACATGACCATTTTGATGTGCCATGCGTGCCAGCCAAGGCAGTAAGTCCTGGGGTGCTATAGGTTTGCCGTCAAGGGTCCACATCTCCCCAGGCCCGGGGCGTATCGCCCCTCGTTTTATGCAGTCCTCGTGTTCGGCCGTTGTCGCGGCGTTTTGCAAATTTAGGATGTCGTCCTTAGTTGGTGTGGCAGTTGGCCCTGAAGTCGGTATATCGACGATCTGTGCGAGTGCCCCCTTTGCTCGTGTCACCATCGGCATGTTGCGTCCTATCTTTTGGTTGGCGGCCTTTCCTGCCGCCTCATCCACCCTTGCGTTGCCCTGAGCAACGTCAGTGTCCGCCCTTTGGTGGCCGCGACATTTAATCACCGCAATAGCGCGGGGAAGCAAAATGCTTTGGAGTAGCCCTTCCACCAATGTGCCGTTCTTTATCACCGAACCTGCAGATGTGAGGAAACCCCGCATCTTCCAAATTGCTCCTTTGTCGTGGACTACCCCGTGTGCGTAGGCCGAATCTGTATAAATGTTGACGGCAAGGCCTTCCGCCAAGCTGCATGCTCTGGTTAAGGCGCACAGCTCCGCCTGCTGTGCGGAAAATGTAGGTGGAAGACGCCCGCTTTCTACCGTATCGTTATCTGTGCACACAGCGTACCCGGATAACAGAAAGCCGTCCCATGCACGCCTAGCTGATCCATCAACATAATATATACAATCGGGGTTGTCCAGGGGAACGTCCTTCAAATCTGGTCGCACCGTGGAGACTAGCTGCACGACATCGGCGCACACATGGGGTTCACCCTCCTCTGGGGTGGGCATCAGTGAGGCTGGGTTGAGTGTCGTGCATCGTTCAATCGTGACGTTGGCCGCGGTGATCAGTGCGGATTTGTATTGCATTAATCTGGTGTTAGACAAATGCTGTGTGTTTCGCTGTAACAACAGTGAAGTGACGCAATGCGGCACCCGTAACGTTACCGCGTGGCCCATTACAATGTCCGCTGTTCTTTCTACTGCGTACCTGGCCGCTGCCACGGCTTGCAGTCACACCGGAAATCCTTGTTCGACCGGGTCTAACTTTTTACTGAAGTAGGCCACCGGTCACTCCTTTTCCCCATGAGTCTGTGTCAATACGGACTGGGCAAAACCCCCCACTGCGTGAGTGTAAAGGGTAAATGGTTTCGCGTAATCTGGGAGTCTTAATGACGGTGCCGTGACCAATGCCTTTTTCAGACCCTCGAAACAACGCATCAAATCGTCCGTCCATTCCAATTGTCGCGGGGCGCTTGATTTAGTAGCCTCGTACAGTGGTTTAGCCAGCAGCGCAAAATCAATTATCCAAGTGCGGCAGTATCCCGTCATACCTAGGAAGCGCAGCATTTGCCGTTGCGTGCACGGACGCGGTATCTCCATGATAGCGGTTACTCGTCCGGCATCCAATTCCCGTTTCCCATGCGAAATGGCGTGACCCAAGTAAGTTACAACCTTCCGCACGAATTGGAGCTTAGGCCTTCCTACTTTGTGACCCTTGGCCGCCAAGGCCTTTAACAGGGCCATAGAGTCCTTTTCGCAGGCTTCCTTAGAAGGGGAACAAATCAACAAATCGTCAATGTATTGCAACAACACTGACCCTCCCTCTAGTTCCACATCCGCCAGGTCGCGGTGCAGCGCCCGGGAAAACAGAGTGGGGCTGTCTGAAAACCCCTGGGGTAACACTGTCAAAGTATACTGGTGCCCTCTATGGGTGAAAGCGAACAAGTATTGTGACTTGAGCGCAATGGGCACAGAGAAAAATGCAGAACAAAGGTCAATAACCGTGAAGTGTGTTGCGTCCGGTGGAATTGACATCATGAGGGCCTCCACATTTGGTACTACTGGGTGTATGCCCTGTATTACCTTGTTCACTTCCCTTAGGTCCTGTACAAATCTCCATTTATTTTTCGTTAGCTTCTTTACTGGCAAAATTGGTGTGTTGCATGGGCTGTTGGTTTCCACGATTATTTTCTGCTTCACCAGGGACTGGATCACTGGCGCTATGCCCACATCGGCCTCGGGCCGTAGCTTATACTGTTTCACGTTTGGCAAGTGCATCCCCGGTTGCACTGATATTACCAGAGGTTCGGCGGCTCGTATCCGCCCGACCTCGTCGTCCCATCGAGACCACAATTCGTCCGGCACCTCCGCCAGGAGGTCGTCAGACTCACCCGGGCTCGTAAGTACCGCTCGCATGACATAGTTGCCCTCAGGGGGCAGGTTTGCCTCTTCGAACACTCCGTCCCTCTGTTGTGTCTTAATTTCAATCAAGTACCCTTCGCTGTTCTCGAGCTGTCTCACAGTCCAGTGGCCCTCCTTATACCAATAACCATGAAACGGAGTTTCCTGTAACCGCCCTACCATCCAGCCTATACTTTCCGACGGCCACCCGTTTTTTTTTTTTTTGGATACAGAGTCGAGGCTTGTGAAAGAGCTAACATTTATCAAACAAACAAATCAAACAAACAAGCAAACAAAGTATATAAAAAGGGGAGCGGTCGACAAGATGGGGAGAGAAGGGGAGGCAGCACACAAACACAACATTTGATGGCAGTAGTGAGGGTAATGTGGGCGGCCACTCCTGAGGGGTATTGGGTCAATGCACGCTGATCCCGGATAGGGCTACCTTAATACCTATCCCTTCTCGGGCGATCCATATTCGTGACAGGTGTAGGTGCGTGCGTTTGCCCAGCGCGTCTTTAACCTTTTCTCGGTAGTCTTCGTCCTCACCCTGTACGTCATAGTAAGCCGTGCAGTGGGGTGGATCGTCCTTTAGGTGCTCTATTGAAATTTGGTGCAGTTGTAGCCAATTTTGCACGTCTGGGTTCTCTATGCACACGGTGTCTATGACATGTGTCCAAGTAGCCAGAGCTCCTTCGTCCAAGCGCCACCAATACGCGGTGGGGCCTGGGCGAGACAATGCCATCATTAAAGTGTCATGTTTGGATTCCGCGACGTCTACAAAGACTCCCTGCTCTGTGCATGAAATTTGACAGCCCAAACGGCAAAGTAAATCCCGTCCCAACAAATTCGTCGGGGCGGTAGTAGTCATTAAGAAAGCATGTTTGGCCTCTAGCGGGCCGCATACTACTCGCACCTCCTCTGAAATGGGAAGCGCTTGGGGTAAACCTGAAACGCCCATTATTTGAACGTTTTTTCTTGTGGGGCGCAAGGATGGCAATTGCCCTTCATTAATTGTACTGCGGGTCGCTCCTGTGTCGACAAGAAAATCTAATTGTTGTCCGTCCACGTCCAGAGTCAGGGTCGGTTCCTCTGTCGGCGTCATAGTCAAGAGGGGACACTCCTTTGGCGGCCCGCTGGCCTCCCGTCAATAGGCCGCTCGATTGCCCTGAGGCGGGAACCCCTTACGAACATTTTGGCAGTCGCGTTTCCAATGTCCCATTTGTCCGCAAAGGAAGCACGACCCTTGCAGAAACGGCGGAGCGGAGGGCACAGGTCGCCCATCTGCACCACGCCGTCCACCCTGCCGTCAGTTTTGCGGCCCCCACTGTGACTGGTTTACTTGTTGCCATTGTAGCTGGCCCTGAGGTGGGGGCCAGGTCCCCTTGGTTCCATTCTGTGTCCAATGATTTGGGGGAGGCCCATAGTTTTGGGAAGGGGGTTCTTGTGGGTGCCAGGTCTGGGGAGGGGGCCCTTGCACGGTCCAAATTTGAGGGTTTTGAGGAGGAGGAGGGGGAGGAGGGGGTAGTGACCATTGTCGTCTTATCTCGTCCATGTCGACTCGTCCATGGTCCAGGTCGGTACATGCGTCACAGTCGTTGCCTTCACGGTGAACCCACTCTGTTGGGGGGTTGGCCCTGATAGATAGGCCAATCTCTCCAGGGGTCCGCCTCGGGTTTCTGGTACTGAGCGCGTATGTGGCTCTGGCTCCGACTTCCCTTCTTAAATTGATTAATTTGAGCCCGTTTTTCCTGGACTAGCATTTGCAGTATGTCCTCTTTTACATCGGCCTTTTTATCGTCGCAGTCACTACATTGTTCGGCTGCTTCGACTAATTGGTCGGTCGGGGTATTCCTCCATCAAAGCCGTTTGGATATGCCTCTTTATTGCGGGTCTCAGTCCTTCTACCAGAAAGTTATTCACTACTGCGCGGGGGAGATCTCGCGCATGTACATGGCCCAACCCTCCCCACTTTAACAATGTCTTTTCTACCCGTTCTCTCCAGTCCGTCGCTGCTTCGCCGGGTTTCTGTTTTAAGGCATATATTTTGGCCCAATCTGGCCCTCTAGTTGGCACTAGAGCGGTAGCAGCCCCTGCCAACAATCGCTCGACGAGGTCTCTCCAGGCCTCTAAGGCTAGGGGCGGGTCTGGTTCCTGATTCGGCCATATTACCTGTCGTTTCGCATGCGCCCATACCCGCTCGGGTAATATAGCCTTTCCCAGGTGACAGATGTCCCGCCAATCCGCGGTTGCATCAGTGATCCACATTCCCATAAATTCGGCCACTTGCCCCGGTTTGTCAATTATCAAACCCTTTATCCGCTCTTGCATAGAGACCAAATCCGTTTCCCTCCATGGTACCCTGACCAGAACGGGTCGTGGTTCGCCCCCCGCTTCCGCTGGTGGATCATAACCTATATGTTTCATAGGATACATTCCGGTGATAGTCTGAAGGGTCTCATTCTCACTAATAGCCCACCAATGAGGGTATGTATAGCCCTCCCGGTGCTATCCGTGGCGGGAACCCTGCGATGTCGGTCCCGTTATCCGTCCTGCTGGCCCCTTGTTGTGTAAACGGATTGCTCGGACTCAGATGGTTCTGAGGGGTAAGAAATTTGGTGCCGTGGGGTTTCGGCCCCTGGGGTAGCTGGGGTGTGAAGGTGGCGGGGTTGCAGGAAGGGGGTGGTGGGGGCGTGGAAAGGGAAGGTGATGCCTGGAACCCCGGGACAGGGCTCAGGTCTGGGGAGGGTAGGTTGGTAGCTACCTCCCCTACCGCGGGGCCTGGATTTTCAACGAGCGGCATCAGTCGCTCGTTGGCCTGCCTATCTATTTCCTTAATCGCTTTATCCTGCATTTTGTTTGCCTGCTTCCTCAGGCCTTTGAGCTTTGATACTTCACCTGCCTGGCTAGCCTGTCTCGACCTTGCCTGTCGCTTCAGCGCTTCCTCCTTCCACCAACCGAAGACCTTCCAATAGTCAGGCGGAAAGTGTTTCTTTTCCTGTTCTAACTTATCTAATGCCTCGTACAGCGCTTCCAATTTCTCCAGCGCGAAAGACCCTTCTTCGGGCCACGGTTCACCTAGACCCTTGGTTAGTGCGGCCCATCCCTTTCCTGGTCTTACAGCGGAATACTGATGCCTTTTAAACATAAAATGTGCTGGGGTATTTCTGAGAGGCTCGGTGCCTTCGCAGGTTTATTACCCATCCTTTGGCCGTTCAGAGAGTTCCTGGTTTACCGGCGTTGCCTTATTCCCGAGAGGTTCGTCCGCCTACACGGGTTACGGCCGCCTAGTCTCACTCTTCCCTTTGTGTGCTGACCGTACCTTACTTTCCAGGCATCCAATGCTCTTATAACGCTTCTAACCTTACTTACGATTCCAATCTATTCCCTATCCTCGTGCGCCCTCTTGGGGAATTTTACTCCCGTCCTGTAACGTTACCCTGACGAGTCCATAAACAGTCAGTTGCTCCAGGACCCAAGCGGTCCGTACTTAAATTTAGGTTCGTGGATCAGGCTCAAGCAGGGAACGGAACAAACGGCACCCGAGCAAGAGAGTGGGTTACAATTTGGACTGACCCCCAGTCTATAAAGGAAAAAACAAAAGAAAACCAAAGCTCACCTGACCCGGACCAATTGCCAGCTGGCCTCTCCACTCACTTGCCTGGGACCGCGTCCCGGACTGCCGGACTGATCCCACCGCTGCCACCAGTTGTCGGTTTGTTGACTTAGGACTCGAGACTGAGAGAAGGAACAACTGATATATTTATTGGATTCGTCAAACACAGGCTGTGGAAAACAGAATGTCGTATAAGAAGCTCACAAATGACCAACTCTACAACAAAATGCTCTAAAATAGTTCGATCAAGCTTTACTATATATAGGGAATATAGGGGTGTGGCTTAGCCTACAAGACAAAGACAAAGGGTGGACTCATCGGCCCCCACCATTAGTCCCATCCTGTTATTCAGTTCGTTTTAAGGAAATTCATCCAAGGCCGGTCATGGGTTATGCCTTGATAAGCCTATGGTCAGCAGTATGTGGTAAACATGTTGACAACTTTGCCAGAGAGGCTTGAAGGTCAGGGGAAGTACAAAAAGATAAGGGGAGGACCAACTATAAATGTGTCAAAGAGCAGGATATTGGCAAACTGTAGGAGTACCAGCTTGCATAGCAGCTTTACAACAAAGACCACAGAAAAGGGAAACAGCTGGATTTCTCACAGAGGAAGAGATCATGCCTTGTGAGGCGTAAGCTTTACAAAGTAACATAACTCCTTATAAGGATATAAAGGTTTTCAGAAGATAATGAAAGAATATAAAAGTGTATAGCAAAACAAAACATATTGTTGTGGATTTGAGAATTGTTGTGGTTTTTTTTTATTGTTGTAGTGTAATGAGAATTGTTGTAAATATCACCCTCCGTGTGTAAAGGTCAAAGGTCGTCCTCCTAGTTACTCCATATACATACACGCAGGCCACCATATACCCTTTTAAATAGTTATTTCTTTATTCTATGTGAGTTTAAGGCTCTGTTGCCCATTAGTTGACACTCCATTGCACCGAATTCAAATAAGGTAGAATCCCCTGAAATATCCCCATGGCCTCCGTAACCTGCCAGCAAAGCGGCGTTCGCCGCTGCTGCTTTGGGGTTGTGTTCTTCGCCGCAAGACTCCATTAGCCATGAGGTAATCTCGGAGAAAAGGGGGGAGGAGCCACCTTACGGGCGTAGCCCGCACCTCGTCATCAAGGGTGGAGCCCCGAACGACCAACCACAGGCTCGGTGGGTATGGCTTGGGAAGGCGTGGCATAAAACCCGCGGCGGACGCCCCGACGAGAGATGCGGGAGATGCGTGGACCAAGGAGAAGCGTGAAAGAGCACAGGAGTGGGAGAGAACACGAACCAAGCGTTCCCTGGTGAGGTGCGACCGAAAACACTGCTTCCACCGAGTCACTACCGCACGGAGCCCTGACGCGCTGCTGTGAACCAACCTGCCGGTGCGCGGTGTACAGCCAAATACTTGGAGCTGCCGGCTCCTCGCTTCCCGCCCGGAGTGGACCTGCTTGCTGTGCCCTGTGATTCCACCTGCTCATCCCTCCAGCCGTTCCTGCCTTCATGCCCCGTGTAAGTCTGATTGTTTGTCCATCTTCTGTGTTGTCCTGGGGTTTAAGTAAGTCTGTATAAGCTAGTGTTGCACTGTCTTCTGGTTCTTCCTCCTTCTGGCAATTATTTCATTATCCTTCCTTCTCCTTGGTTTCTTTGATTGTGTACATATTAGGAATAAATTATATTCGTATTTCCTACCTTTGTTCTTCTTCTTCATGCTCGTCCGGTTGCTTTAGTGATTTCCCTCATTGAATACCTGTGGCACGATTTGGCCAACGTTAAGGATCGGGTCAGTTCTTGTTAATAGTTCATGCCGCGGTTGCTAAACCGCTCGGCAATTAACATCTGTCCGCGGTCGCGAACGGGGTTGCGCTCCTGCCTCTCCGGAGGGAGCTGTGCAGCGTCATTACTCACGTCGGTCAGTCACGAACAAGGGGACTAATCCCCCCTTCTTAAGGGGAAGAAGGCCGACGTGGAGATCCGCAACAATATAATTGGTTATACTTGTTAATTGGTCAAACATCAGTCAGCATAAAGGGGGAGGGGGATCTCAAGTCCACACATTTGTATGTGAGACGGGCCCGTTTGTCCAGGAAATAAGATAAGACTGTAATTAAGACTGCCCTGTGTGCTTTTCCTTCCTCTTTCTTTCATGTACATTCCTTTCGTTTCCTCTTCTTCTTGTACATTTGTTGATAAACCCATCTGTTCTTCCTATTTTCCTGGTTTCCTCTTATCCGATCGCATCAGTCTTTTCTCTAATTGGGTAAGCGTGGCACGATTCGGAACCGCTACAATCTGGTTTAGTCACATTGTTAACAGCTCGGATCGCGGATTGCTATCCGCTCGGCATATCCCATCAATATCCGTGGTTCGAGCGGGAGTTATTCCCTCGTTCCCGGTCGGCGTTAGTACTTAGGTAGTAGCGAATCCCTAGGCCTAACAAACCCTACCTAACGCCACGCCGGGAAGGACGTTATAACTTCCAGGACTCGCGTCGGCCAGATAAAAAGACAAGGGGGTTAATACCCCCGTGATAAGGGGAGAGCCGACGTCGGAGATCCGCAACAATATATTTGTTACGGGTGACGGGAATCGAACCAGGGTCCCAAACGTCACTCCTGACTTAGTGTTACAGGGTGAACCAGCAACGGCAGCAACTCTAGGTCCTATTCCCAGCCTGCTGGCCCGAGGCCTGCAACCTGGCTGAATGGTTTTTGGAAGCTTAAACTTATGGTTGAGTGCAAGGAGTAGAGGCTCTAGACTGCCACAATTGCAACTCAGGGGGCTTGCGACTCGATTCAAAATAGTCGCTGTCAAACAAAATGACATATGATCAATTTACTTACATCAAGAGACAGGGTACACAGAAGGCAAAACGATACAACAAACAACAACATGCATTCTAAGGCCATTTTCCCTGCTAGAGCGGGGGTTAGCCTTGCGGTCCCCATGACAATCTTATCCATTTTGCCCTATTTTCTGCATCTCCTCTTGCTAACCCCCTTGCCCACATTTCTTCTTCCACCATCTTTAGCCAAGTTTTTCTCAGTCTTCCCCATCCTCTACTTCCTTCTACATTCATTTCCATCACTCTTCTCAACCAGTCACTTTCATCCTTCCTCAACTCATGACCAAACCATCTCAACCTGTTTCTCTTCACAGCATCAATCACAGGCTCTATTCCCATCATCTTTCGCAATTCATCATTTGTCTTCCTCTCTCTCAACCATGCTCCACACATCCACCGACCCATTCGCATTTCCACCCTTTCCAGCCTTCGTTGCTGCTCTACGTTCATTACCCATGTCTCGCTCCCATAAATCATAACACTTCTCACACATGCAGCATACACCTTTCCCTTCAGCTTCAACGACACTCCCCTCCTCATCAGCACGCCACTCAGTTCCCGAAACTTCTTCCATGCACATCTCACTCAAGCAACCGTTGCCGAGTCTGATCCACCTTTTCCATTCAGCACGTCTCCGAGGTATCAAAATGTTTTCACACCTTCCAGCTTCACGCCGTCTCCAAGATCCAACTCAACATTTCGTCCATCTGCAGCTCCCTCTGTGCACAACTTACATTTGAATGTAGCTGCCACACTGGTTAATGACCCTCTCAGACCATTACATTTTTGATGAACCCACTCAGCGCACATTGTACATTGAAGGGAGTTCACTCCGACACCCTTCCTGCACACAGCACATGGCCACTTCCCAGTTCTTTCCACCTCACCACATGCTTTACCACTTGCCATTACCTTCGTCTTTACGATATTCACCTTCAGACCTTTTGTCTCCATACATTCCTTCCACTTGTTCATATTTTCCTTCAGTCCATCCATACTTTCCGCAATCAACACCAGATCATCTGCATACAACAACTCCCACGGTAAACCCTCCTTTATCACAGCTACAAATAGTAGTGGACTTAGTACCGACCCCTGATGCACTCCCACCTTCACCTCAAACTCACCACTGTTCCCGTCCTTCGTCCTTACAGCTGTGCGCGCTCTTTTGTACATTGCCATCACTACTCTGATCAACTATTCCTCCACTCCTAACTTCCTCAATGCCCATGTCACTACTTCACGTGGAACCCTATCGAATGCTTTCTCCAGATCAACAAACCCAAGAAACGAAGAAACGACGATCAACAAACCCTCTTCTCCATGTACTTCTCCTGCAACTGCCTCACAATTAAAAAGCGCGTCTGTCGTTCCTCTTCCTGGGATAAATCCAAACTGCATTTCGTCAATCTTCACTTTCTTCCTCATCCTCCTCTCCAACACCCTTTCCAATACCTTCATTCCATGCTCCAATAACTTTATCGCTCGATACGAGCCACAGTCCAGAGGGTCACCTTTCCCCTTGTATAGAGGGACGAGGGTACTCAGTTCCCAATCCACTGGAATGCGGCCTTCTTTCACCACCAGATTACAGATCTCTGTCATTCTCTTCACACCCCAACTTCCTGCTGCCTTTAACATGTCTCCCACAACTCCCGTCGGCCCTCCCGCTTTTCTACTCTTCATTGCTTTTATCGCTTCCTCAACTTCCTTCTCAGTTATCTTCTCTGCCGGTCCTAAAACTGGGTTACTCTCTATGTTGCCATCCCATTCATTCTTTCATGTGCATTCAACAGCATTTCCATATATCTCTTCCATCTTCCTTTAATTCCATCTGGGTCCACAACGATTTGTCCCACTTCATCCTTCAAGCAACTCACCCCCATCACATCACACCTCCTTTTCGCTATCTGCTTTGCAATCCTGAATACCGCTGTCTGACCCTCTTCCGAATCCAAGCGTTCTCCGAACATTTTCCTACATGCCTCCTGCGCCTTTGCTACCTCTTTCTTTGCAGCCTTCTTG
The DNA here is from genome assembly GCF_964187855.1 of Myxine glutinosa. Classification (NCBI taxonomy): domain Eukaryota; kingdom Metazoa; phylum Chordata; class Myxini; order Myxiniformes; family Myxinidae; genus Myxine; species Myxine glutinosa. The sequence continues at coordinate 61,291,574 of NC_136265.1, forward strand.
GCTGCCTTATAACTTTCATGCTCTGCTTTTTCTGCCACCACACCCTTCGCCTCTGCCACTCCTTGAACTTCTTCCTCTTCTCGTCAATCATCTTTCCAACTTCATCATCCCACCACCATGTTTTCGAGTGCCTCGGTGGTCCTTTTGTCCATCCACATACCTCACCAACGGCTCCCAACAGAGTATCCTTCATTGATATCCAACCACTTTCAAGCTCAACCACATCATCCTCGACCCTACTCAGCCTCTCTTTTAATGTCTCCCTTGCTGTCACTTCTTTTAACCTCCACACCTTCATTCTCGGTTTGTACTTCACCCGCCGAGCTCTCCTCGCACCTTTCACCCTTATGTCGCAGACAACCAAGTGGTGCTGTGAAACAGCCTCCTCCCTCGGGATCACCTTTGTGTCCCGGAGGTGCCCCCTATCTTGCCTACGCACCATCAGGTAGTCAACGGTTGTCGTCGACCCACCTGACGTGTATGTAACAAGCTTATTATCCTCTTTCTGGAACTGAGTATTACAAATCAACAAATCAGCTCCATCAGCAAACTCCAAAATCCTTTCACCTTCTCCATTTCTCACACCATATCCGTAACCCCCATGAACTCCCTCAAAACCATCCATACTCCTTCCCACATGTCCATTTAGGTCTCCTCCTACCACAACAACTTCCTCATCTTTCACATTTTCCATCAGCTTCTCTATTGCACACCAGAACTTGTCCTTCTCTTCATCGCTCAGACCAACCGGCGGAGCATATCCCGAGATGATGTTCACCAAGAGCTTTCCAATCATCATTTTCACCATCATCAACCTATCACTCACTCTAGTCACACTCACCACACTGTCTACAAACTCCTCACAAAACAGGACACCAACAACGTTCACGCCCTCCGGGCACCCTTGCCACACAAACTTTTATTTCTGTCCCTGCCTGCCCTTCACCATTCTCACACCACTTCCTTTCCATCTCGTCTCCTGCACACAACATATGTCCACTCTTCTTCTGACCAATACTTCTGCCACTTCTCCTGATCTCCCTGTCATTGTCCCTACATTCCATGTCCCAAACCTCAGAAACCAATCTCCACTTCAGGCATCAGACGTTTCGTCATCATAAATGGAATGATTTCCATCCTTTCTTCGATCGGGTTCCCCACCCTGAGTTTTGACGAGAGAGAGTGGGGTCCCCCACGGGGTACTTCGGGCTGTACCCTGCCCATATGTAGTTGTAATTGTCATGGTTCTCTTTTTGAGGCAATGTTTTTCTGGCCGGATGCCCTTCCTGATGCCAACCCTTTTAGTCGCCTCTTACGACACGCAGGGATACGGTGTACCTATTCTAAACCGGGGCACACACCGGGAGAAGGCAAAATGATACAAGATACAAATCATATCGGTACTGTAACAATGGACTTCATAAATAACGACATACTTAATTAATTAAATTAAACTTAATTAAAGTACAACACAGGCCACACAACCGATATGAAAGGCCGACACAACTTCACACACACGGACTCTCTATCCAACTCAGGGTAAGGAAAGGGAAACAAAGGTAAAAAAAAAAACATTTGTAGGGAATTCGGGAGATAAGGTCGGTCGGGAGTGGCGTTCAGGCCTGTTTGCAGGGTGTTATCATCGATGCTGGCAATTACATTCACACTTGTCGGAGCGGAACTTGGTGGGAACGAGCACGAACGTTCCAGTCATCATGCTCTGCAATTCGTTTCTCAATCGATCCTTTTCCTTTACTTCCTTCATGCAACACAGCAAATCCTTCATGAATAGTTCACACAGGTGGAATCCGTCGCACCACCGAGGCCGCTTATGCCACAAAGCACGGATCGTTTCCAGATACCCAAACAATCGCATTCACAGAGGTCGAATCCCTCAAACAACAGCACACTGAGGCTGTTCACCCCATGGAGCAAGGATCGTTTTCCACAGCGAAGAAGATGCCCCTCTTCTTCTTCCACTTTTTCCTTTCTTCTTCAGCTGGAAAGAAAAAAGGGTTGAAGCCATTCCACAGCTGGCGTTGTGCACCACCATCATCAGTCACTTTGTAAACTACTGACGCCTCCCACACTCCCACAACTGTAACACTATGTATATGTATGTATATATAATCTGTCTGATTAATCCCGCCAGGGACAAGATATCTGGAAAAGTTCTGAACGGATTTGGATGAAAATTGGTGGGATGATTGCCCTTGGGATAAGGAAGAATTGATTAGTTTTTGGTGAAGCTCAGGATATTGTTCCGGATCCAGGAAGTTTTTGAAGGATTTTTTACCATTGGAAGATAGGGCTCAGCAGCGGCCACCCACGGCGGGAGTATGTGCTCTACTGAGTGGCGTTCGTTTTTTTTGTTTTTTTTGGAAAACCTGCTTTACCATCCTACCTATAACTCTACCCTTGGCAGAAAGATGCACCAGACTTCGGAAAAACTGGCCGCTGCTGAATCCTTCATCAAACCTGCACAATATAATCAATTACTTGCAACATTCACAAATCACGTGCTCTCATTGTCTTTCCACAAGGATCAGCAAGATGTCTATCCAATGCACGTATATAAACAGCCACGGGAAGATGTGCTGTGTTTGGAACTCCTTGGCTTCACGATCTGCCACAACATTTAATGGGATCATATTACCAAGCTCGTGTCAAACACCAATCGCTATCTGGATATTCTCCGTCAAGCCACCCCGATCATATTACGGTATTCAAGGCTTTCATACTGTGCTCTATGGAGTATGGCTTTCCACTCTTGCCGGTGCTCATGCTTCCCTCTTTGCGCCTCTTGAGGCGATCAAAAATACCTTATGCACCTTTGGTATTTTGAGGCAGGAGGCGAATTTCCAAAGACTCTCTCTTCCCACTTGATAGTCTCTATTTTATACAAGCTTGCATCTGGCCTTGCTCCTCTGGCCCGCTCCTACCTCTGCCATCACCTTCACCTGTTCACATTCCCAATGATTAGACAGGTTGTCCACCTGCTTTTCTTTGCGTCCTTGTTCTCCCTATTGTGAAATCATCTCCCTGTGTCAGTTGTTCTGTCGTCCTCATTTCCCTCACCAATGCGCATCCACGATCTCTTCGACACACACTCATTCTTTCCCAATCCGTTCGCCTCCCGTCATTGTTCATCATGCAGGTGTTCCTCTTCATTTCCTCCTTGTCCCACAAACCCTTTGGCAGTTTGTGAACCTGTTGTCCGTATTTATTTTGCTCTCCCATGAACTCCTTGATTCAAAATCCAATCTCACCCCTCCCCTCCAAATCCTCCCCATCACCCATCCCTTTCAAATCTCCCCCCTTGCCCCTTCCCTCCCCTCCCTCCTAAACTCCCCCCACACCCCTCCCCTCCGAGACTCTCCCTCGCTCCTCCCCTCCTAGACTCCCCTCTCACCCCTCCTCCTCAAAGCATCCTCCCTGCTTCTTCCTCCTTCCAACTTTCACCTTCATCTCCCCAAACCTTCTGCCTTGCTCTTCCCCCTCCTCAAATAACACCTCACTGTGCCTCACCCAATCTCCATCAAACCTTTTGTCCGCCCCATTCTTCCCTTTCTCCAAGCTATTCTGAAATCTCTGACACACCTTCAACAGCTCTCCCTACCTCTTCCTCCTCTTCCACATCTTACCCTACCCCTCCCCCCCCCCCCTGTTCTGGACACGATGCTCCCCCTTCCTCTTCATTAACGGTATGGACCTCAAACATCCGGGGCCTTCGCTCAAACTTGACTGACCTCTCCATACAGGTTGCTTCTGACAAACCAGATGTGATCTGCTTAACAGAAACTTTCCTCCTTCATGATGTCTCTGATGCCTTGGTATCTCTCCCAGGTTACTCCCTCCTCCGGTATGATAGACCTGAGCCTCGTCCTGGAGGTGGGGTTGCTATCTTTATAAAAAACTCTCTTCCTCACTCGCCCTCCACTGCCCTCTCTCCACCTCACCCCCAGGAATACCTTTGGCTACGGCTTCCCCTTCGCTCCCACCTTTTGTTCATATGTGTGTTGTACCGTCCACCAATCAGCGATGACTCCATCTACATCTCACTGTCTGATAATATGGACCAACTTCTATCTACCCATCCCAACTCTCTCTTCCTCATATGTGGTGATTTCAATTGTCACCATGCCAGTTGGCTGGGTGTGGGTACCTCTCTCACCAGCCATGGCTCTTCAGCAAAGGACTTCTGCGACTCACTGGGACTGACACAATCTGTCAATTTCCCGACCCGGATCTCAGTCAACGGAGCATCTTCTCTTCTGGATTTGGTTATGACAAACTTCCCTGAAAATGTCTGCTGCTCTTCTTCTGCTCCAATCGGCTCATCTGATCATGTGCTTGTCAAAGTGGACATCTCTCTGACCATTCTCAGAGAGCCTCCTCAGCGTCGACGAGTCTGGCATTTCACTCAGGCCAACTGGCACGGTCTTCAAGCAGCCATCAATCATCTGGACTGGTCTCCCATCTCTACCGCCTCTGACATCAACTCATCCTGGGAATTCTTTCAAAGTAAATTGCTCTCTCTCATGCACAGATTTATACCATCTCGTCTTCAGTTGTCATACCCTTCCTCCCGTCCATGGTACACGGAATCTTGTGGTGAGGCTGTTGCCCTGAAACAACTTGCTTTCGTCTCCTGGAAAGCAAATCCAACGGAAGGAAATCTCATTTCCTTTCACAAAGCCCGAAACAAGTGTGTGTCCACCCTCAGGAGAGCCAGGAAACAATATCTCACCATTCTCAAGACCGATCTCTCTTATCTGTCTCCCTCTTCCAAATCCTGGTGGCGTCTGGTCAAATCTGTTTCTGGTGTTTGTTCCCCCTCCATCCCCTCCCTCACCTCAAACGGCTTAACGGCTGACTCCGCACGTGAAAAAGCTGAATGCCTCAACTCTGTGTTTGCCTCTAAATCTTGTGTCCCAAACCCATCCCTCTCTGTACCCACCGTACCCAGTCGTACCCAGCTGCTCCTGGACTCTGTGTCCTTTCCTCCTGACAAGGTGGAAAAGTTTCTGTCAACCCTCGACTCTGATTCTGCAACTGGTCCTGACGGCATCAGCCCACGGGTCCTAAAATCATGTTCTTCTGCTCTTTCACTCCCTCTTTCTGTTCTCTTCACCCTCTCTTTTGCTCAAGGTCATCTGCCATCTGCTTGGAAATCAGCCAACATCACCGCTTTGCACAAAAAAGGTGCAAAAACAGATCCCAGCAACTACAGACCAATCAGCCTTCTCCCAATTATCAGCAAAGTCATGGAATCCATCATTGCTTCAGATATTAAATCTTTCCTCTTCTCCAATGGCTTGATCTCTGATCATCAATTTGGTTTCAGACCTGGTCACTCTACTCTGGACATGCTGCTTCTGCTTTCTCAACAATGGATGGAGGTCCTCAACGCCAAACAGGAAATTAGAGCTGTCTCCCTTGACATTTCACGTGCCTTCGATACGGTCTGGCACCCTGCTCTGCTCTCCAAACTCTCCTCCTTTGGTATCCATGGAAATCTCCACGCATGGCTGGCGGACTTCCTCTCTGGTCGTAGTCAACGTGTGGCCCTGAATGGGTTTCTCTCATCTCCTCTTCCTGTTCAGGCTGGAGTTCCCCAAGGTAGTGTTCTGGGCCCTGTGCTTTTTCTGGTCTTCATCAATGATCTCTCTGACTCTCTTGAAAATCCTCTCTATCTCTTTGCTGACGACTCTACTCTCTGTCGCTCCATTCCTCATCCCTCAGATCGGCAGTCTGCAGCCTCCTCACTCTCTGCAGACCTGGACAAAATCACAGACTGGTCAAACAAGTGGAACATGTCTTTCAATCCTGACAAATCTCACACTCTTACAATGTCTCTCCGAAAGGACCGACTGGACAACCCTCCCATCTACTTTCTCAACAATCCTCTCCAAGAAGTTCTGTCGCTCAAGCTTTTGGGTCTCACTATCTGCCATGATCTTTCTTGGGAAAACCACATTTCCAAGCTGGCCTCCAAAGCCAGTCGCCGACTGGGCATCCTCCGTCGTGCGAAGTCCTTCCTTGGCACACCTGAGCTCCTCACCACATACAAGGCTTTCATCCGCAGCTCAATGGAATACTGTTCCCCCCTCTGGGCTGGTGCTCCTGCCTCACACCTTGCTCGGCTTCACGCTGTTGAGGCCAAAGCTTTCAGAATCATTGGAATCTCCTGCGATGTAGTCAACGCCGAGGGCCTTTCACTCACTCACCGCAGGCAGGTTGGTGGTCTTTCTGTCTTCTACCGACTCCTCTCCGGCCTTGCTCCCCCAGCTCTCTCTGTGCTCTGTCCCCCAAATATTCCTTCAGGTCGCACAAGATCTGCCTGCAACCCTCTTCTGGTTAAACTGCCAAAGTCTAGGCTCTCTGCTCACCTTCACTCTTTCATTCCCCTTTTCTCCTGCCTCTGGAACAAACTCCCCCACTCCCTTCAATCCCACTCCTCCCTCCAGGTCTTTAAAACAGCTGTTCACCACCATCTCTTATCTTCCCCCATCGAAAACCTTGATCTTTTCTACCCCCGGTAATTCACCCCAGAGTCCTTGCAGTGTTCATATGTTTTAATCCTCTCCCACCTCCCCCGAAGTCCTCCCGATGTCCCTGCTCTCAAATGTTGTGTTTGTGTCCTTCCCCCTCTTCCCCCTCTCTTTTGTGTCCTTCCCCCTCTCTCCCCATCTTGTCTACCGCTCCCCTTGTTTTTTGTGTTTTGTGTGTCGGTTTGTCTTTTTGTGTGATTAATGTTAGCTCTTTCACGAGCCTCGATCTTGTATACAAAAAAAAAAAACAAAAAAAAAAAACCGCGACCCTTTTCTTTTTTTTAATGCAAGTTGTATTTTGTGCTGGGATCTTGGAAAAGGTCTTGTAAAAATGCTTTTCTTGTTTGAATTTAATTTATTTTATGATTATCAATTTATTTTCTTGTTATTGGTTTTCTTTTGATTATTTAATTGTATTTACTTTTTCTTTCTTTATTTATATTTACTTTTTTTTATTGTTCATTGCTCGTCAAAATAAAGTACATTTTGTAGTCGAAGTAGAATATCATTTTAATTGCCGAACTTCTTGATTATTTTCGTGTTTGTTAACGAGCCGGGTGTTGGCTTAACATTTAAGGTGGCTGACTTAAGATCTTCGGGTCCTGAGTTTGAGCCCCTGCCATGCCGTTAAATAACACGGGGTAGGTTGACTCAGCCCGTCATCCCACCGATGTCAGCAAAATTAGTATGTATATGCTTACTGGTAATCCGCATCAGCGGCACAGCCGCACTACCAACAGTTGTTTATTTAGTTGGAGGTTTCATCATTCCTTTTCAGTTTTGCATTCATTTCAACTCTTTCCTGAGATGGACATGAGATCACATTGTTTGCAGGTTCCCAGGATGCTTTGAGCAATGAGTGTGTGAAGCAGGAACCTTGTGATTCTCCTCGTATGGAGACAAAGAATGGTCCTCAGCTACCTGAAGGTAAGATCACATCGCACAGCTCCACTTGTTTTGTTTGATTAACGATGAAATGCTTAAATTCCGCATCATACTGAAGGATGGATCCGGTCATACAGGGTGCACCCACTCAAGCTTGCTTATGTAACGAGGGCATCTGTTGCATTTAAAGTACCAAGCATTTTTGATGTACCTTGTTTTTATGGTTGTTCCTCAGAATTGAGCAGGAACCTAAAGCTAAAGTTTTGAGATTGTTTCACACTGTCATAAATTATTAAAATTTCAATATCGATTAAGTTTTACAGTGCCTACAGAAAGTCTATGCCCCTTACAAATTTTTCACCTTTTGTTTCCTTATAGCCTGGAATTAAATGGCATTAAATCAGACTTTTCCCACCTTTATTTACACATCGTAACCTGCAAATTCTTCAAATTTCAGAAAATTAATTAAAAATACAGAACTAGAATATGTTGGTTGGATAAGTGTCCACCCTCCTGAGTTAATACTTGGTGGAAGCACCGTTGAGAGCAATTACAGCTGTGAGTCTGTTGGGATAGGTCTCTACCACCTTTGCACACCTTGATGGGATAATATTTGCTCATTCTTCTGTACAAAACTGTTCAAGTCACGTTGTGTGGGGAGCATTGACATTGATTGATGGACAGCAATCTTCAAGTCATGCCACAGATTTTCGATTGTATTTAGGTCGGGCCTCTGACTCGGCCACTCAAGGCCATTTATCTTTTTGTTCATTAGTCACTCCAGTGTAGCTTTGGCTGTGTGCTTCGGGTCGTTATCATTCTGAAAGGTGAACTTCCGTCCCAATTTCAGCTTTCTTGCAGAGGGCAGCAGGTTTTCCTCTTGGGTTTTCTGTATTTTGCTCCATCCATTTTCCCTTCTATCCTGACAAGTGTCCCTGCTGATGAGATACATCCCCATACCATGATGCTGCCACCACCATGCTTCACAGTAGGGAAGGTGTTCTTTGGGTGATGTGCTGTGTTGGGTTTGCACCAAATGTTACATTTTGCATTTAGGCCAAAAAGTTCCATCTTTGTTTCGTCAGATCACAAAACTTTTTGCCATAGCTTCAGAATCTCCAGAGTGGATTTTTGCATACCTCAAACGGGACTCAAGGTGGGCTTTTTTGAGTAATGGCTTCCTTCTTGCCACCCTACCATATAGGTCAAACTTGTTGAGTGCTTGGGATATTGTTGTCACATGCACACAGTGACCAGTCTTTGCCATAAAGGCCTGTAGCTCTTTCAAAGTTGCCATTGGCCTCTTGGTGGCCTCTCCGATCAGTCTCCTCATTGCTTCGTCATCCAGTTTGGTGGGATGGCCTGATCTAGGCAGGGCCTTAGTGGTACCATACGCCTTCCACCTCCACTTCTTAATGATTGTTTTGACTGTACTCCAAGGGATATTCAAGGCCTTTGAAATATTTTTATACCCATCCCCTCATCTTTGTCGAGGCCGATCTTCACAAGGCCCATGACACCTTTCGGCCGAAAATCCTTTTAACTGTCGCTTTGGTAGTTTTACAATGAAGGGATTACGTATAGGAGTGCATAGTGATTGTGAATATAACAGCTCCGAGCCGTCTTTGCCTTCGCATAGCAGTGAGTACCAACATGGTGGCCGTAAGAATGGAATCTGCCTTCAAACTCCCTCACCACCCAAAGTCCTCAACCAGACAGAACACTCTCCTCCACATTTATTCCCATTTTCCAAAGCAAAAGACGAAATTGTCACATCGTCATTACATATTTAGTCTTTACCCCATTTAAATAGGGGAATATTTAACTCTTTTTATGCCATTAACTTTCTTTGTGTAAAGTGCAATTGAAGGAACAGGAAGTGGATGTCTGACAGGTCATGGTTTATTACGTTCGGTCGTTTGTCTATCCGTGTATTTTTTTTATTGAGCAATTTATTTATTGATTAAAATAGACTAGTGATTATGATAGCCTAATTGTGTTAATGAATGATCGGAAATTAATTATATTCTTCGTGAAGCATCTTAAATGCGAATGAAAGTGAAAATTGTGGGTGGAGTCAGGGCAGCTGTCCAAACAATCGGTAGGAAGGTGGGAAGGATTGTGGCGTGAAGGATTTGGAAGGATTGTGTTCGGATAGTTAAGGATGAGGATTGTTGCACACACACACACACACACACACACACACACACACACACACACACACACACACACAAACAAGCGTATTATTATATCGATAGATAATGGGCTTATGGATGTACAGGCTAATTTAAGATCAAAATGGAGTACGTTATGCTTCTTTTCTTTTTTTTTAGCTTTCCTGGAACCGAGTTCCGGAGAGCTTATGCGATGGCGCATTGTCAGTCCATAAACACTTGCAACTTCTTCTCCAAAACTGCTGATGGGATTGTGAGCAAACTTTGCACAAATTATATTTGGTATGTTGCAACTCAAGTTTGTTCACGGCATTAAAAAAAACATCGGCGTTTAACGGGGGCCAAATTGGATCCAGGTTTGATCCCCCACTTCTAAAATAGGTTTTTGCTCTCCTTTCCGAAACTACATACACAATGTCAATGAAACTTGACCACAGCCCTTCATCACCCGAGATCTACCAAAGTTTATTCACCGTATTAAATATAAATCGGTGTTTAAGGGGTGTGTGTGTTTGACCCCCTAAAATTGATTGTTACTCTCTTCTCCAAAACTACACACATAATTTTGATGAAACTTGTCCACAACCTTCATCACCCGAGATTCACCAAATTTTGTTCATGGCATTGGAAGAATCGTGGTTTTAGGGGATATACGCTGGGGAGGGGATGGGGGGAAGGTGGGAGGGGGGAGCTGCCCCATAAAATATTTTTTTGTTTTTTGGTTTTGTTTCAAGTCTTATTATTACGTTAGTATGATTATACATGCTACCCTGTCTTCTCGCAACTATTGAAATAGGTTTGAAATACCGTGATACTGTTTAAAATACCTTTATTCGGTGTAGTATACTGCTTTATTCTGCCAGGTGAGTGCCGAGGGTTATTGCACCTATTATTTTTGTTGATTCATGTCTCACAGCAATAGTGATTTATTGATGGTTTTCTGAATTGTCTTTGCAGAGAATAAATTGAAAATGGTTTCTTATTCCAAGTCAAGTTCCCAGTTGTTTGGCAGTGAAGTTTCTTTCAATCAGAACATGACGCAGACTTGTCAGGAAGTCAACAAATATGGGCGTCTTCTGACCAATAATAAAAATTGTATGAGGACATTCAAGAAAACTGAAACGAACGAGAAGCCGCACAAGTGTTCTGTTTGCAAGAAAACGTTTAGCTCGATAAAATCTTTAAAGAGATGTCAAGCAATCCACCAACGTGAGATGCCACACAAGTGCACTCTGTGCAGCAAGAAATTTTATTGGTTATCATCTTTGAAATATCATCAAGTAAAACACACGGGGGAGAAGTCTTATAAATGTCCTGTGTGCAGCAAGAATTTTGCCTCTTCATCAAGTTTACAAACACATCAAAAAATGCACACAGGACAGAAGCCTTATAAATGTGCTTTGTGCAGCAAGGATTTTGCTTTTGCTTCACATTTGATAAGACATCAAATAATACACATGACAGAAAAACCTTATAAATGTCCTGTGTGCAGCAAGCATTTTGCTCGTTCATCGTCTTTGCAAACGCATCAAAAGATGCACACAACAGAGAAGCCGTACCAGTGCTCTGAATGCATGAAGACATTTTCTCTTTTCTCCAACTTCAAGCAGCATCAAATGATACACACTGGAGAAAAGCCCTACACATGTACTGAGTGCAGCATGGTTTTTTCTTCTTCTTCCAATTTATCTCGCCATAAAAAGAAACATACAGGAGAGACACCCTTCCAGTGTTCTGTATGTAACAAGGAGTTCGCTCGAGCTTCACACTTGAAAAGACATCAAACAATACACACGGGCGAGAAGCGTTTCAAGTGTGCAGTGTGCCACAAGGCGTTTCCTCGTTCAGAAAGTTTATATACGCATCAAAAAATCCACCTTCCGAAACCCACAAATGGAGATAACAACCAACGAGAGAAGGCCTTCAAATGTTCTGTATGCACTAAGGCATTTGTTCATCGGTCAAAGTTGAAGCAGCATGAAGGAATCCACACGCGAGAGAAGCCTTACAAGTGTTCTGTATGTAAAAAGGCCTTCGCTGTTCTCTTAAATTTGAAGATTCATCAAAGGATACACACGGGAGAGAAACCATACAAGTGTTCTCTTTGCAGCAAGGAATTTACTCATTCAGGAAGTTTGTATACACACCAAAAATTACACACCGCTGAAAATCCCTACAAGTGTTCAGCTTGCAATTTGGATTTTACCCATTTATCACGATTGAAAATGCATGAAAGGATACACACAGGAGAGAAACCTCACACATGTCCTGTGTGCCACAAGGCATTTGCGTCTTCTTCATCCCTATATGTACATGAACGGATACATGCAGGAGAGAAGCCATTCAGGTGCTCTGTGTGTAGCAAGGCGTTTAAGTATGCTTCGTCTCTACGTGGACATAAAATAATACACACGGGAGACAAGCCTTTCGAGTGTTCTGGGTGCGGCAAAGTTTTTGCACACTCTTCATATTTATATGTCCATAAAAAAATACACACGGGGGAGGAGCTCTCATGTTCCGTTTGCAATAAGGAGTTTACCAATATCACATCATTGAAAATACATCAAAGAATACACACAGGAGAGAAACCTTACAAGTGTTCGCATTGCGGGAAGGCATTTAATCAGGTGGGACATTTACGTCAACATCACAGAATCCACACGGGAGAGAAACCTTACAAGTGTTCCGTGTGCTGTAAGGCATTTGCTTCTTCATCATATTTATGTGTACATAAAAAAATACACACAGGAGAGAGACCATACAAGTGTTCACTTTGTGGGAAGGCGTTTAATCAGTTGTCAACTTTACGTCAACATCACAGAATCCACACGGGAGAGAAACCCTTCAAGTGTTCCGTGTGCAACAAGGCGTTTGCTCATTCGTCAACTTTACATGACCACCAGAGAACTCACTCGTGAAAGAATCCATGCAAGTGTTCTGTCTGCAACAAAAACTTCACTGCTGTATAATCTTTATACATCAAAGAATTGTGGATACTTCCCCTGTCATTGTGGATACTGTAATATACTGAACAAACGTCTACACGTCTATTTCAGTAAAGGAGCGGGCTGAGAGAGAAACACAGACACTGCAGTACGACGCCATTACAGGACTGTTGTATTCCGCGCATGCGCAGCCTTAACGCTACGTGATTGCATCATTCACCACAATACTGCATTCCTCCCTCCTATATATGCAATTACAATTCTGATATAGCATTTGCATTACACCAAGAAACACAACCTTTGAATAAAATATCGAATTCGTTCCTCTTTTCAGTTGTTGTCTTCACAACAGTTGTTACAATTTGCGTATCAAAGGAACATCTCCTTATGCAACTTCCGTTCATTTACAAGCAATCAGCTGAAGATTAACCTCGATGAATGTTTAATAACTTTGAAACTGCAACAAACACAAAACTTACTTAAACCATCAGAATTTTTTTCAATCCAAAAAATATCCATACCCCAACTGTTGTGCAATTTGAGTTGAAGACCAACAGATCTAACCTGACAGGTGTTGGCGTCATGGTTACACCCTTACTGCCTATCAGTGAGGGTGAAACGACTGGTTTCTCCTTTACAACAGTTTTGTCCTCTCCTGGTTCTGGAATTAGATTTACCAGCTTCTCTGGAGGTTTTAAACCAACAGGAAGACTAATCGGTGGCATGTCTAGTCTGGGTTCTACTTGAGGCAAGTAATCTCTCTCTAACAGATTTGGTGTGTGTTCTCTGCGAGAATCGTCTGCGTGTACCAATCTGCGGTTATTTCCCGGTATCCTGACTTGATACGTATTCAGACCCTTAATTGACACAATTGTACCAGGTATCCACTTCTCTTTTCTTCCCCTTAAATGTCTAATACGTACTGGCTGATACATGTCACACTGAGGAATGCTTAGGTATAATCCGCCATGTTGAAATTTTGAAGCTATCTGCTTCTTTTCGACTTTTTGCTGTCGGCACGGTTGGACTAACGACAGTCGAGTTCTTGGAGTGCGTTTTAGGAACAGTTCTGTGGGTGTTAGCCCGGTTGTAGTGCGTGACGTGTTCCTATAATTCAGGAGTACTTTTGCTACCCTGTGTTGTAATGACGATGAATTATCTGATTTCTTGAACATTCTCTTGAACGTCTGTACGTTCTTTTCGGCCAATCCATTTGAAGATGGGTGGTATGGAGGACATAAGGTATGTTCAGTACCATTGGATTTCAAAAATGTGACATTCGTCCGCAATAAATTGTGGTCCATTACCTGAGACTAACTGTGTAACCGACCCGTATCTTGCAAATAAGGATTGTCGGACCGTGATCAAAGCAAAAGCAGTTGTGCTTGACATAGGGAGGACTTATAGCCATTTAGATTAGCTATTGTAGAAGTCCTTTTTATGGACTTCTTTATGATTGAAATCATTAACAATGTCTTTGTGAGTGAGTTTCATTCGCAGCTAAAATTGTAATTGGAAGCCTTTTTAATGCAGAGTACTAACAGAGACATGGGTGCTGTAATTTTAAGAATGATAAATTAAGCTACATTGGAACATGTTAAGAAATGTTAAAAGCGAGAAAGAGTTTATAATGAATGATAAAGGAAGATGCAGCTCACTCTGGAGCAAGAGCACTTTGGGAGAAGAATGGAAATGCTGGAATTGCGGGAATCAACAGGAACCTGTCTACAGAGATAAGTTCCATGCCCCCACTTCTTCTCCTCCTTCAGACTCGCACATTCTTTAAGCTACAAACTGTGAAATGTCTGGATGGCAGCGTCTACTTGTCTGGGATACAATGACCTATGATGACCTTAAAATACCCATCTGCTTCTCTTCACTATCTTCAAAGAACCCACACAACTATATCGTCGACAGAACTCTCGGAGTGAAAAGAGAACCTGTGTGGACGTCCACAGTGTATTGTTGTTAATGAAGTGTATGTGACTGTAATCTGTTTCAGCAAGCATTAAATAAATTGCCCTCAAGAACGTGGTATTCTCTGTCTCAGTCATCTTATTGAGAAGAGAAAATAGCTACAACACTATCTACAACCACGAGAAAGTTTTGACCTTTGACCTCCGCATAGTCAACGTGAATTCTCTGCCACGCTTCCGTAGCCCAAGGCCATAACAAAAGAGGAACACTTTCATTTGCGCGTCCTTTCATTTGTTACATGATCTGACCCTTTCTTTTATGTCCCCATCTACTCTTGGGTGACTTTCGTGAAGTTCACCGAGCATACGCATTTGTAACGGTGTAGGAACTACGACCCGTTGTCCCCACAACAAACATCCGTCATCGACTGACAGCTCGTCTAGACGCATGAAGTACGACTGTAACATTTTATCCGTACAATAACTCGGCCATCCCGATAAAGTGTACACTTTGGCAAGTACTGGATCTTTCGCCGTACACTCTGCAATTTGTTTTGCATTCATGGGTAACGAATCTACCATTGTTTTGAAAGCAACATTTTCCTCCGGATCTGCCGTACTTAGTTTGGAGATTTCTGACACTAAGAAAATATTTTCCCAATCTGGTTTGATTTTACTCAACCAATCTCTTCCAAATATACATGAACGTGTCCCCATTACCACTACTAGTTCTAACAACACCTCTGGGTTACCCTGGTATTTGACTGGTACCTTTACACAACCCAATATAGGAACAAATTCCCCTGTATAACTACGAAGAGTTAGGTTTGTATCAACCAGATGATACTTAGGTTCTTCCTATAAATATAAACAGTCTCTGAGATTGTTGAGCATGACAACCCAATATCCAGATCCATGGTGATATCACAATGTCTTACAGCCACCTTTACATTGATAGGTTTTACCTTATTGTGAGAGTTGTTGTGGAAATAAATTAATTGCGTACGTAATTTGTGTAAGTTAAGTGGATTTCCTTGAGCCTCCACCTGATGTGGCAAGCACTTAACTTTTAATTGCTTACGTAAGCGTCATAAATACTGTTACAGTCGCGAGACGACCGGGCCGGGAGCGTTCCAAATTCAAGGTGCCGAGCAAACGTCACCGAAGACGGCGATTGAACCCTCACTTTCCCACACCTTATGGAATGCCGTGGTTTTGCACACGGTGTGGAAAGCGGCCTTACCCCCACGAGATTTATGGACCTGAGTCTAGCCAAATTCGGTCTCGGATGATGCTAGGCCAATTGGTGAAAGGACGTACCGAACAGGTTGGAAGTAAAAACAAAATGTACAGCCTTTTATTCAGAAGGCACAGAGAAAGAGACGAAGATTTACCTTAACAAATATTACCTAATAATAACCCCGACTTGGCACCTTCACACTCTGACACACACACACACTCACAGGGACAAAGGACACTGGTTAAGGGCGTACCGATGTACATGCTGGGATTCCTCGCTGGTGCCCACGGGGTCTGGTGTGCGTGGCTCGTAGTTCGATCGTGAGACGTGCAGCCTGGATGAGGTAAATTCAGCGCAGGTGGGACGAGCTGCCACGCAGGCAGACAACTTCAGCTCAGGTGAGTCGTGTCGAAAGGCCAACGCTTGCAGGTCAGCCAGATGGCGCAAAAGATCGGCGCAGACGCGATGGGTGTCGGCCGTCGAACACAAAGGCCAAACACGTGTCGTGGAAGAAACGAAAAAGACAGGCGAGGTCTCGTCGTGGGCGTGGCGAAAAGGGGCAAGAGCTCAGGTGTGTCCTCGGTCAAGTCCAAAACGCAAGAGAGTCCAGGTGTGTCCTCCGTGATGTCCCATAACGTAAGAGAGTCCAGAGCAAGAGGTCGTGGTGTAGCGAAGTCTTAGGCTAAAGAGAGTGAAATTGCGATCCGCGTGGGCTTTTACCAGATCCGCCCACTCCCCTCAAAATGTTCCACAGCCTCCCATTGGCTGAGGTTTGCCGCATCATGGCGACGGGTTCCCGGCTCGCCATTGGTCACGTGGGCCATGCTTTTGGTCACACCTTCCTGCACATCAAAAGTGGCTTCTCCCAGCCACACAAGGGTTTGACAACCTGCCTAACTCAATGCATATTTGGTCTTTTTTTACTACACAATGGGAAGGGCTAATCTTTACATTCAATCAGACATAACTGACTAATACAGGCTACATGTTGTCATGCAATTGACTATAGGGAGTTTGCCTTTATGGCACAACCGCAACAATACATATATTAATCAGTGTTAACTGTATTCTATGAAATCTAACAATTCTAAACTCCTTTACCAAGGAAAACTCCAGGGCAGGTCGTAAATCCCTGCCTGCAGCTTTTACAACCCAAGCCAGGCTAACTGCCAGCCCAAACTGTGAGATTTTATGTTTCAGAGCCTTGCAGTCAAATCGGCAAGTTTGGAGAATAAAAGAGAAAGTCTCTTTTATTAAATATTGTATACACAAAGAATTAAGTTAAGCACCCCTACACAACGAATTAAGGTAAGCACCCCCTAATATATATTCTTTGTGTATATGTATACATTGGCATATATTCTAAGGTATGTGAGATCAAATAATGATTGGTATGACATTAGCAATTATCCATTGATGAAATGCAGATGAGTGCACTCGTAGGGTTGAGTTGGGTTGAGTAGTGATCCGATCACGTGGGTCCTACACACGTTATTGACGCAAAGATCGCTAGAGGTCTTCTCAGAACAATGACTGTACGTTAGAAAACATATACGTCATCCACACTGTCCGTGATGGACCTATAGCTCCATACTTAAATTGAGGTGAAAATATGCCTAAAATTCCCAAAAAATTTCACCTTAAATTATTCAGAATAAAATAATGAAAACGGCATGATTGTTATGTTTTTATGTGACCATAATATCACTTCTCCAGAAAATATAGCAATATCATGGGTATATTACACTGTTTTGACGACAACAAACTTGTAATGTGCGAGGTTGTAAAAAAACGGGGGGGGTGCTTAACTTAATTCTTTGTGTATATAACAACTAAATGCACTCTTTATATAACATATATTGTTGCGGAAACGGAGTACGGCGCTCCCCCTTAGCGGGGGGGGGGGGGTTAATCCCCCTTCTACTTGCACTGGCCGTCTCCGCTCCTGAAGCTGCCCAGCTCCCTTCACGAGGCAGGTGAGCAACTTCGCTCGAGACCGCGGACAAGATGTTATTTGCCGAGCGGATTAGCAGCCCGCGGCTCGAGCCATGAACAAAACTGAACCCGATTCTTATGCATTGGCCAAATCATGCCACAGGTATTCAATGGGGAAATCACAAAGACAAACGGATGTGAAGAAAGGAAAGCAAAGGTAGGAAGAACAGGGATTTATTATTAATTACTATTGTACAAAACCAAAAAAACCAAGGAGGAGGAAAGAAAACGAAAGTACGTTACAGAAGAGGAAGACAGTGCAATTCTACTTATCTATACAGTCTTACTTAAACCCCAGGGACAACACAGACAAACAGACGACATTCAGACTTACACGAATGGGAATGAATGGCTGGACGGAGAGGAAGGTTCAGCGGGATGCTGGCTGGAGCTTGATCCCGCACGGAACGTCGGGCTGGAAACGACGGCCACCGATGCCACCGCAATCTGGTTCACACAGCAAGGCTGCTCGAAAAACAGCACGTCAGGGCTTCACGCTGCTGGGCCGCTGAAACAGCATCTCTCCCAGCAGAACCGCAAGCTCACCTCCCCACAGAATCTCTCCACTTCCAAGCACCTCCAGCACGTATATCTTTTTGTGCGTCCTCCCTTGCTCATCTCTCTCTTACGCCTCTCATCTCCTCCTCAACTGGACTCAGGTGGGGGCTCCGCGTGACGGGTTATATAACCACGCCCTAGAATCTTCTTGAACCTCCCCGTTTCTTTCCTCCGCCCTCTCAGGCGAAACCCCTCATGCTTGGTTGGTTGATCGGGGGCTGGCTCACTCCTCCTTCTCATGACGAGGTGGAGACACGCCTTTCTTCTCCGAGCTGACCGCGTGCGTAATGGAGGACGAATGCAGTTGGTAATGCGGTTGGCAATACAATCGGCAATGGAGGGTTTGGGCAATTGAAAGGGGATCTATCTTATTTCATCTGGTGCAATGCAGTGTCAATTAATGGGAAACAGAGCCTTAAACTAACATAGAATAAGAAATAACTATAGAGAGGTTCTATGGTGGCCTACGTGCTTGTATATGGACAAGCTACGGTGCGCTCATTTCAATTAACAGCCAATTAAAAGGGGAAATGTACACAGGAAATTTAATACTAAATTTACAAAGTGAAGATTCTAAAAACCGTAACACAGCACCCTCATTCCTCACGGCACGTCTCGGGCCGATAAAACTTTAACTTAGTGTGGCACGTAGGTGTAGTTCCCTCTACAATTAACCTGACCCTGAGTGTGACAGTTTAAAAACACAAATAAGTATGTCCCTCTGCTGCATTGCACCCTGCCTAACAGATTCACGCCCACAGGATAACCGAATTGCGGAATTGTTCTCAAACTACACATGAACGGTGGGGAGCATTATTTACAAGTGACGTTGCTTTGATTATTTACAAAACTAACCCAGGACCCGTGATTTTCCTTTTGGGGGGGGGGAGACAGCATGCACTGCATCGACGCACCAGCACCAATTATCATCAAAGCACCATAAAGCACCAAAACGCACCGGAGTGCACAGTCACCATAGCTCCATAAAACAAACACACTGTTGGTGGTCTTGCTCTTCGGCTCCCTCTGTTGGCCGATGTTCTTCCAGATGTCATTCTTCGTGTTGTTCTTTGCTTGCGGCCTATTTGGTGGAAATAAAAATGCACAAACGTGTCCGTTTTTATTTTATTTATGGCCCACAGGGGCCGACTATGGGTGGTTCACCTGTGGGCTTGGTGCCACCTCACCGGGTCCGCAAGCAAGATCTTGGGCCTTCGTGGCTGGTCCCAGCAGAGGGGCCATGCCCCAACCCGTGGGGTCCATGAGTGGTGCTCAGCCACAGACATGTGGTCCATAAGTGGTGCGTGGATGCAGGCAGCTGGTTGCGAGGAGTCGGGCACACCTACGCGGCCCCTCGCACGCTCCCCTCAGTGCCCAGAGAGCACGATCCATGGGTCGGGAAAGGAAGACAGGTGAGCGAGGGGTAAGGTCACAAGGGTACACATCAATGAAGGCAATGCAGAGTGAGGTGCGTCTGGAGACTGAGCGGAGAAAAGCTCGTCCCTACCATACGTCACCCCCCCTGTGACCTACTCTACCCTTGCCCTTACCCCATATGTACACAAAAAAAATCTACACCCTTACCAATTCGTCGCTACCGTCACGTCTTCCCCATATCTCCCCTATACCAAATTCGTCACAATCCCATTGTCTAAATTTGCCATCACCAATTCATCATCAATCCTCATAAGGAGGGAGAGATGGAACATCAGCACAATGTCACACCCACGTCATGATGCGTCTCACATTCCAAACATTTGCACAAAAATAATAATAAAAACATGGCATGGTGTGGAGTTTTGTCACCCCAGGTGAGTGGATGTAGATGGTGCGAGGAGATTCTTAATCCTAACTACTTCCTAAATGACATTAACACACTTTACACTACCCGGGGTCTTTCCCTGCCAATCCATTGGCCATCTTACTCTATGCGGTTTTAAGAACCAAATTCCCATTGACCAAGCTGTGGTGCTTCATCAATTTGGGCTCTCACTCCCCCGATTGAACTCCCTGTGCTTTTGCACAATTTCAGGACTGGGTCGTGTGGCTCTCCCAGCAGGTCTACCCACCTGCACACCTCCACCACTACAGTTGCCTCCGAGCTTACCTGCTCCTTACCTAACCTATCTAACTGGGGAAGGCCCTCTCTGACACTTACCCCCTCGGTGCCCTCTCTGGCACTGGGCTACCCGGGTCCGTCCTTTGGATCCTCGGGCCCCATCCACAACTCTACCGGCTCCCAGAGCCCACCTGCGGCCTCACCTGGCCGACATCCTAACAGTGGCGGAGTGCCCATTTAACTACACACACTAACAGGCCACACGCCCAGCCATTTCCACGACACTAATGCACCCATCCAAACACCATTCTTCCACACGCACCACAGATGCCAATATCCAACCACAATTTACCTACTCCCACTACCTAACTCTTAAACTACCCTCCCCGGGTATTCGTGATAGGGGTCCACTTTTCCCCCATTCACACCTTCGCACCATCCACTCCACTCCACAGTTTCCACCATACTCACTCCACACCATCCATTCCATACTCCATGTATTCCAGACCATACATTTCATTCAACCATGCTCACCTGTATTGGCACACCTGTGCAATCACCCCTACACCTGGTGCTTCCTGCACCCTCCTTCCTCCAGGACCATTTGCTCAACACAACACTCAATCACCATTACTCACTCATACACTGCTCCATACACTTCCGATTCTCAAACACACGGCATCATCTGGTCTACCTGGTTTCCTTCTAAGTTGGTGCTCCCCATCTTCCCTTTAAACTAAGCACATCCCACATCGTTATCATCCATTCTAACCTCTCTATGTCCCCGACTACCTGTCCAATGTCCCTACTTACCTCTACAGTTACCTATGGTCATCTCTAGGTCCCTATACATTATCCTAACCCTCCCGGGCTAGTTTTCACTGCCATAAACCCCATAAAACTATAGCTCATGTGCCCCGTTGTGAGGGATGGCAGAGTTGCCATCCCACCACATCGGGCATGTCCCACTATTAATTTTGCCCTTCCAATTTTCTGCAAATCAAAATTTGCCAATCTCTGCCAATCAGTTTACCAATCATTTGCCAATCATCAAATTTTGCCAATCACTTCTGCCAATCCTATTCACTATTCTCAATTTTGGATCCAAAACACTATCATCATCACAGTCCGCTATATCTGAGCCTCGGTGCGTCGTTACCTCATTAAAACTCGGCTTCGCAAAGCCGAGCAATGAATTTGGGTGGTTTGGTCGCCTGCAGGTTGAGTCCGTCTGGCATTCGGTGCAGGGAAGGAGGCTTACTTGGGCCGAGATTCCACGCACCATCTCAGCACGGAACCGTCCGATGCCACAATCTCGGCCGGCCGGAGCGCCGCAACCACAAGGGGTCGCCGTGCCGACCCTTCCTACCTGTCCTCGAACCGGCCCGCCCGCGCCGCTTAGCGGAGCACGGACGCGACCTTTCAGAGCAAGGCCCGGCATGGATCGCGCACGGCGGTTCTTTCGAAACCGCCGTGGTCACGATCCCTGCTGGTTCCCGCTGCACCCAAAGCCCAGCACGAACCGAGGACTCGCTTCGGCTAAAAATCGATCTAACCGCTGCTCCGTTTAACGTCGATGCTTCACTTGCATGCTCACACCACACGTTCCGTTCCTTTTTCACACATCCCGGTGTCTCCATACACTCCGTCATTGCACCTTCTCTTACACACCCCCCAGGTACACTCATTACGCTCACAGACTTCGTCACACACCTGACCACCGCACACCTTGGCACACACTCGTCGTTCGCACACCTCATCAACACACCTCTTCGCGCCCACTCCTCGGTCACATCTTCTGTGACAACCACGGGTGTGCACCCATCTGCACACCCAATCACGTGCTTCACTACCAACTCAAGTGTGCATTCCCACACGCGCTCGACCATTCCAGGTGTGCATCCTTTCATTCCAGGTGTACATTCTCTCTCACCTGCCACAACCAACTCGTGCTCCGTGTCACTCTCACTACTCTCACCACCACACTCGGTCGCGCATTCACCCTTACTCTCGACAGCGCACTCTGTAATCATGCAGTCCTCTGTTACAAACCTTTCTCGCGCATCCTCTTGCGCACACTCTCCCATTACGCCCTCCGTAACACTCCCCACAGGTGTGCACTCTTCCGTTACATCCCCTGTAATACTCCCCATCACGCGCTTCAATGTGCCCTCCCGCACCCGCGCCACGACCAACTCACTCTCGACAGCACACTCACTCCTCGGCGTGCACTTTTTCCTTACACCCTCCCCCCCCCCCCCCCCCCCCCGTTCCACACCTTTCTCGTGCACCTGTCACACTCTCTCCCGGTACATACTCCATACCACTCATGGGGGTGCATTCTTGCACACACCCGATCACCGCCGCACACGCTGGCTCACAAATACCTTCCGCATTCCCCATAGTCGGACATCCTGGCACACCTCCTCTTCCCACACACTCTGTACCTGTCGAACACCTTACCAGCGGCCTCTCACGAACGCCCGGGTCCAGACCAACACCCAAGCTGACTGAATCTCCCTTCGCACCATATACATTCCCGAGTATATCGCCACTCACCTTGGCACCTCGTCTTCGCTCCTCCTCCGCCACCTGCAAACTCTTTATTTGGTCAGTAAGCACCTCATCATGATTTGAGCACAGACCTTGCACCAATTCCATCACCTCCTCCTTTATCTCTCTCTTAGTTTCCCTCCGTCTCTTCTTAATTTCACTCACCCCCTCTTCCACTTCCTCTCATTTTTGTTTCACCTCTTTTATTTCCCGGTGCGCCCCCTCAATTTCTTCCTCTAATGCCACCTTGGTCGTTTCTATGTGCGTCCTTACTTCCCGTTCTTTTGTCTCCATTGCCTCTGTCACCTCGTCCAACCTCTTTGTCAACCCCTCGTGTACCATCTGACATTCCCTCTTCGTCACTATAAGTTCTTTTTTTTATCTCTTTCTGTGTCGCCTTCAACCCCCCGATTACCGCAGTGTTCTTCTCCACTTGCTCCCCTAACTTATTTTGTCCCACTGTCAGCTGCTCTACTCCCCGCGCCAGGTCTTCTATACCCCCCTGTAACCTAGCCGTACTATTTCTCACCTCTTTCTCCATACGCTCCTCACCCCGCTTTACCTCCTCGCGTACCCCCGCGACCTCTTCGCCCACACCTCGTCTGATCTCCTCCCCCATTTCTCCCATCTCGTTGGTAGATGCTGCCCTCATCTGTTCCAAATCATTCCTCTGGGCATCCAATTTCGTTTCCAACCCGATTTTCACCTCCTCTATCTGATCTCCCATCTGTTTAATTTCCCGGGGGGATTGCTCCCCTATTTCCCTCAATTTGCCTTCCATAGTGTTTTCTAACCCCCCTAACCCATTCTTCACCCCTTCCATCTGGTTCTCCTGGGCAGCCATTCTATTTTCCAACCCTGTTAACCCCTCCTTCATTTCCCCCATTTGATTACCCATGTCCTCCAGTTGTCCCCCTAATTTACCTTCTAGCCCTTCCAACCTGTTGTCTAACCCCTCAAATGTATTGTCTAACCCCTCAAATTTGGCTTCTAGCACCCCGATTTGGCTTCCCATATCATTCCTCAATTCCCCAATTTGATTTTCCATATTACTTAACCCGTCTCTCAATTCCCCGATTTGATTCCAACTGTTCACTGGTACCCCTCGCTTCGTTCCTCATTCTGCTTTCCATCCCTACAATTTGGTTTCCCAACCCCCTGTTCTCTTCCATGAAGGCCTGCATTTGCAGCATGAATAGGCCCCAGTCCATCGGCGGCGCTGCTACGGTTACGGGCGCGGCGACATTTGGTGCCGCTGCAACCTCGTGCGCGAGGGCGCCATCTTGTACGCCTGAAACCTCTGCAACCACATCCTCATTGCTCTCCTCCTCCCTCTCCCCCATATACATTTCCCTGGGGTCCTGGGTTGACTCTACCCCCCCTTCTAACTCACCCACCGGCATCCGGTCGCCTTGATCATCCATGGCACGATTTAAAATTTAGAATGTTAAATAAAATTTCGACCACTCGTAATTTTGAGTGCGCTAAGCGCACTTCAGGTCCGAATCTCGCTCCCGACACCAATTATTGCAGAAACGGAGTACGGCGCTCCCCCTTAGTGGGGGGGGGGGTTAATCCCCCTTCTATTTGCACTGGCCGTCTCCGCTCCTGAAGCTGCCCAGCTCCCTCCACGAGGCAGGTGAGCAACTTCGCTCGAGACCGCGGACAAGATGTTATTTGCCGAGCGGATTAGCAGCCCGCGGCTCGAGCCATGAACAAAACTGAACCCGATTCTTATGCGTTGGCCAAATGGTGCCACAGGTATTCAATGGGGAAATCACAAAGACGAACGGATGTGAAGAAAGGAAAGCAAAGGTAGGAAGAACAGGGATTTATTATTAATTACTATTGTACAAAACCAAAAAAACCAAGGAGGAGGAAAGAAAATGAAAGTAAGTTACAGAAGAGGAAGACACAGTGCAATTCTACTTATCTATACAGTCTTACTTAAACCCCAGGGACAACACAGACAAACAGACGACATTCAGACTTACACGAATGGGAATGAATGGCTGGACGGGGAGGAAGGTTCAGCGGGATGCTGGCTGGAGCTTGATCCCGCACGGGACGTCGGGCTGGAAACGACGGCCAACGATGCCACCGCAATCTGGTTCACACAGCAAGGCTGCTTGAAAAACAGCATGTCAGGGCTTCACGCTGCTGTGCCGCTGAAACAGCGTCTCTCCCAGCAGAACCGCAAGCTCCACCTCCCCACAGAATCTCTCCACTTCCAAGCACCTCCAGCACGTATATCTTTTTGTGCATCCTCCCTTGCTCATCTCTCTCTTACGCCTCTCAGCTCCTCCTCAACTGGACTCAGGTGGGGGCTCCGCGTGACGGGTTATATAACCACGCCCTAGAATCTTCTTCAACCTCCCCGAAGTTTCTTTCCTCCGTCCTCTCAGGCCAAACCCCTCATGCTTGGTTGGTCGATCGGGGGCTGGCTCACTCCTCCTTCTCATGACGAGGTGGAGACATGCCTTTCTTCTCCGAGCTGACCGCGTGCGTAATGGTGGACGAATGCAGTTGGTAATGCGGTTGGCAATACAATCGGCAATGGAGGTTTTGGGCAATTGAAAGGGGATCTATCTTATTTCATCTGGTGCAATGCAGTGTCAATTAATGGGAAACAGAGCCTTAAACTAACATAGAATAAGAAATAACTATAGAGAGGTTCTATGGTGGCCTACGTGCCTGTACATGGACTAGCTACGGCGCACTCATTTCAATTAACAGCCAATTAAAAGGGGAAATGTACACAGGAAATTTAATACTAAATTTACAAAGTGAAGGTTCTAAAAACCGTAACAATATGATCATGATATTCTGCAAACAGTTATGTATTTAGACTCCAATGTAATACAAGTTTTAAGGAAAGTTTTGGAAGTTGGAAAAGAAAATAACTTCTCAAACTTGTTACCACTGAACACTGCTCAAGGCCAAATCCGTGCACCATGACGTATCCACACCTGCTGCGAAATAATTAGCCTCACAAGAGCATACTTTGTAATTTTCCAAAGTGCTGTCTATGAGTTCGTAAAACTAACTGTATACTCAAATGGTTTGGACTAGCAACAGTACCCGCCCTATGGGTGGGGCTTCAATTGGGAGGCCCAAATGAAAAGGCAAAATATCAGAAATTGAAGGCTTTTTAAAAATTTTAAACGATTCATATAAACATCCGTTGAATCATATCACACGCAAATCATCAAAACCTAAACAGTACATGGCGCCCATTTTGAAAAAAGATTGGCTTCTGCAAAACGGAAGCGGCCGCTACACGTCTTTCTCAGTCGCACGTTTATGTGTGAAGAGTGCGCGCCGAATCTGTAACACGGAAGCGGCCGCTACACCTGTTTCTCAGTCGCTTTGCACACGCTGCCATGTTACTTCGGAGCCGCATGTTTATATATGAAGAGTTCGTCAGGAGTCGATCTACTCTCTCCTGGTACGTAGAATAAACAGTATTTGTAGAATTTCAACAAAAGCCACATCACTGTTCATATCGGTAAATATTATTTCATCGTGTTTGGAAAAACTGAAAATTGGAAAAACAATATAGCCTATTTTACTCCCAGGGGTCCCAAGAATACCCACCCAAAATATCGTTGCGATCGGTTGAGCCGTTTTTGCGGTACCTTCGAATGGACGGACGGACATGTGGTGAATTATAGTAAGATTATCGAACAAACATTTTATTATTAGTAGTATTTTGTATAAGCCCAGAGAAACTTTCTAAAACTATCTTTTAATAATTAGTGTTTAGCTCCCTGCTAAGTTACACCGGCACATCCCACTAAAAAAAGATTATATTGTGACTGAGCAACGACATTGAAAGAGTGCCGTTCTTTAGGGAATCGATGGATTGCACACTTTCTTTCAAGTCTTCACAACTGTGGGTTATGAGAATGTTTTATGACATAACTTCTGTTCTCCACAATTATTGAAAATTGTACTCTCTGTGATCCAACTCCCCTCCCCAAGCTGTGGAGATTGGAGCCACCATGTGTTCTTCTTAAAAGTCATATAACTTGTTAGTTTTGAAGTGTAAAACATGCTAGATGCTTTGTAACAACATGTAACTCAAGAATTTAGACACTCCGAGCTTTGTTTAAAGAAAAAGGGTTAAAATGATGTACTATCCCCTCGACCATCGATCACGAAGGAACTTGCAGTACCATGGATGGATCCAACAGATGGCGGTGAGAGACCACGAATCATTGTTACTTGCATACTCTCTTCTCTTGTCTATCTCCTTTGTCTTCCCCCCCAGATCTAGTCTCCTCCCCTCCGAGCCATCTAGTCTCTGCCCTGACCCTCTCCTGTACTTTCTTTGATCTGCCTACTATATAATAACCATGGGGAACAAGTTAGAGGATCTTTTCTTTCTTTCTTTTTACTTTGTCTGTTCATTGGATGTTGTGTTGAGATTTTGTATCAAGATTGTGGTGTGCTTTAACCTGGAAGTGAGGTCGATACGTTTTATTAAAAATCATCCAATTATCTTAAACAGTTTGTGGACATTAATTATGTCCACAAACGTCTCTTGTCCTCCTGGACTCGGTTTGCCTCTGCTGCACCATCTCTGTTGGCTTCCGATAACGTCTGACCCATGTGCTCTTGGTTCGCTTTGCTGGCTAACTCATTCCCCAAACATTTCACCCTGGCCTCCTCAAACGACAAATCCGCCTTGGACAATAAATTCGTCTGAGTCCGAGACATTTTAGGATGGAGTCTCCGATAGCAGCTTGTCCTGCAGGGCTTCATTCAGAAAGGCCCCAAATGAGCACATAGACGCGAGCTTCTTCATCGTCTTCATGTCTTGAATATGCCTTTACACTTCCGATCGCCTTAGAAACTCCATCACCAATTTATAATATACTGAACAAACGCCATCACGTCGATATTTCATTAAAGGAGCGGGCCGAGAGGTATGACGCCATTACAGGACTCTTTTATTCTGCGCATGCGCAGCCTCAACAATGCACAATTGCGTCATTCAACACAATGACAATGCTCTGCAGATACCTCCCCTGTCCCCTGTGAGTAATCCCGAGCGACAGAAAGCTATTAAGCAAACCAAGGAGGAGAAAGCAAGCAGGCAGTCACACAACCCTGGTGTATACCCTCTTGGCACGATCATCGGTGACCCGTGTCAAGCAGCCGAGGCCCTACTGCATCTTGGAGAAAGCAAAATGCCTGGCTGTAACAAAAATATGCCAAACAATGACAATCAGTCACAGAAAATAACTAAAGGGACACTGACCCCTTGACCCTCGTAGGCTGAGGACCTAATAGATTGACAGCCCAGGCCATGAAACTCCAATGAACTGGTGATGTTGAGTCTCCTCGGGCAATGACGGCATTGCCTTTCTATGGCTGGTACACACGGGTGCGTGTGTGGTATACACAGGGGGGGGGGGGGCGAGTGCGAGGGGGGGGGGGGGGAGTCGCCACTACTCCGTCTCTCTGCTGGCCGTTGGGGAATACACCCTCTTCCGCCCGTGCTGTCGAAGTCAACTGGACTCTCATCTACCAGATGTGCAGGGAGCGATCTGCCATTTAAACCGCATGGCTGTGGACCGTTACCCTGGTAAGAGGGGCTAACAGATAGTACACCTTGCCCACAGGTGACCTGGGGTTATGCAAGGCAGGCAGGGGCATCCTTCTCCCTGAGGTATCAGAAGACACCTGCATACCCATGAACTACGTCCCATGGATGCAATCCATAGGATTTTATAAACCTCTCTCAGCTTCGGAATTGGATGTCTGTCAGGATATAGCAGGTGGGTGTAGCCTCCAGGTCATCAAAAGGCACTAGATCCAATGTAGGAGGTTGCAAATGAAACCGACCTAGAATGAAGCATCGGGGCACCCTGAATGTGGTATGGCCATTAACAGACATTTTGAGTGGTGGCAACACCCCACCAGACGCCCAAAAGTGGCACCCAAAACGGCTCTAGATCCAACATAGGAGGTCATGAATGAACCTGGCTCAGAATGAAGCAATGAGGTCCTCTGAATGTGATATGGCCATTAACAAACATTTTGGATGATGGCAACACCCCAACCAGACGCCCAAAAATGGCACCCAAAACGGCTCTAGATCCAACATAGGAGGTCACGAATGAAACTGGCTCAGAATGAAGCAATGAGGTCCTCTGAATGTGGTATGGCCATTAACAAACATTTAGGGTGGTGGCATGACCTTGGCAGACGCCCCTGATTGTAATATCAATTGTAATACACAACTGATGAATTGTTGTCTAATAACAATGGAGTTTAGTTCATGGATGTTCTCTTCATTGACACCTGCCATGCCAGTCATGTGCGTCTGACATATCTGCCACGTGCTTCTGACCATACATGATGTACATGAAGGCGAAATTGAGAATTGACAGTTTTATGCATCCTTCACCTTTGGCCTCTAGATCTAAAAAAAACAATTGGGTTCTTGCTTTTGATTTGTGAACCAATTCTGTGACCTAATATGCAAATTCTTAAAATTTCAGGAGGTCAGTTGGATGAAAATTGACGATCTTATGTGATGTCGACCTTTAACCTTCTGCCCAAATTATTAATTTGTCTTCTCCATATGTTATTATAATAGAGCAAACGTATATTATGCAGTTTCATCAGTACAACTTGCTTTGATCATCATCAGACAACTCATCATTCCAGATTGACAAATTTGCTGAAGGATTGATTACCTTGCTCTCTTGTTTGGAGGAAAACTTTAGTCCCATTAACCTTCTAGCTGTGAGATGCTGTTTTTCACAAAGATCATAGGCGATTTCAGCCAACCTGTGGACCTTGTGGACCTTGTGGTCACACCACCTTGTGGTCAGTTCTTGCCATCCTCCTCTAGGTGATGTATACGGCACTCTTGCACATTATCTGCAGTCTAGGGAAGGCCACACTTATATTCCCTTTTTCCCTTTTTTTTAAGGCCATTTTCCCTGCTAGAGAAGGGGTTAGCCTTGCGGGCCCCATGACGATCATCATGGTTCCCTTTTTCAGGAAATGTTTTTATGGCCGGATGCCCTTCCTGCAGCCAACCCTTTGGTCGCCTCTTACGACACGCAGAGATACAGTGTACCTATTCTAAACCGGGGCACACACAGGCGGGGAGGCCACACTTGCAGTCGGATTGATCAGCAAGATTCCAGGAGAACATGTTGTGATTAAATCTTCCAACACCTGTTCGGAGCAGGTTAAGGTGACACCATTCCTTCCTAGACAGGTCGCAACCAGGGGGCTTGGTGGACCAGGGAAGTTGGTGTAGATGGCTGTTGGGTTGGTGGGTCCCTTTGAGACCCCCCAAGACCCTTTGAGATGCTTTATAACCATAACAATCTTTAAGACCCTTTAGAACCCTAAACGACGCCTAAGAACCTTGAGACTCCTTAGACACTTGAGACTTATATGACCCTTGAGACCCCTAAGCCCCTTGAGAACCCTAAGACCCTTGAGACTTTTGAGACCTCTTTAAGACCCTATGTAACCCAAAAGGACTCCTAAGACCCTTTCGAACACGATCAGCCTTTAAGAGATCAAAGATCCTTTAGAGCCCTATGACCATTTAGAACCCTTTAAGACCCTCTAGAACCCGAAGACCCTGAAGACCAGTGGCTCTTAACCTAAGACACCGTGACACCATCTAGAACCTTTTAGATGCTTGGACCCTTGGACTCCTTTCTACCCTTTAGACATCACACCTTTTAGACCTTTTATTACCCTTTGACCTTTTGATCGGTTTCATACGGTTTAGGACCCTCAAGGCCTCTTCAGACAATTCCGACTCTTTAGACCTTAAATTACACCCTTTAGACCCCTTCAACCTTTTAAGACCCTTTTGACACTTCAAACCCTTTCGACCTATTTTGACCTTTTCAGACCTTTCCACCATTGGCGGAGTTTTAGGGGGGGGGGGGGGGACAATGCCCCCGCCGTAATTTTTTCAGTAGTTTACAACTAAGATAAAAACATCCTGTATTTAAACGTGAGTAACAATAATGAACGTAAACTGTATTTGTGATTTCATGTGCACTGACAAACGGTAATTTTGGAAGTCAGACCGAGCTACCCATTTATTAATATTAACCCCTTGCCCCCCCCCCCCCCCAAAGAGAGAAGTCAAACTACGCCCATGCGTTCCACCTTTAGAACTTCAGACCTTAGACCATTTAACCTTGACAACTTTTCAGACCTTTGACCTTTACACATTTACCACGAGACCATTTCGACCTTTCATTTGCAATCAACGACCTTTCATTTATTAAGTACATCCTTGCATTTATTTGCCACACAAAACAAGTCCTGACGAGGGTCTGCAATCTCTGATTGTTCTTTCTTGTTACTCTCACCGGTATTGCAATTGGGTCCATTTGTTTGTTTATTTGTCCACACAAAACGTGAGTATGTGTATTAATTGCATTTGACCCTTTATGACCCTAAAGACCTCTCTGAACCTTTACAACAATGAGACTCATTAAAGACCACGAAGATCCACAAAGACCCTAAGACACCACTTTAGAGCCATTAGAACTGTAAGACCCAATAGACCCTTTATAACCTGAATACCCTTTCAGAACCCTAAGACCCTTTCAAACCCAAACACACTTTAGACACCAAAGTCCAAGAGGACCCCAAAAGACCCAGAGGACCCCCAAAAGACCTAGACGACCCCAAAAGACCCAGAGGACCCCAAAAGATCCGGAGGACCCCAAAAGATCCGGAGGACCCCAAAAGATCTGGAGGACCTCAAAAGATCTGGAGGACCCCAAAAGACCCAGAGGACCCCAAAATATCCGGAGGACCCCAAAAGATCTGGAGGACCCCAAAATATCTGGAGGACCCCAAAAGATCCGGAGGACCCAAAATACCCAGAGGACAAAACTACACACGTCCTGGTGAGGGTCTGCCATCTCTGATTGCTCTTTCTTAATTGTTCTCGTTGTGAGAGGCTTTTTTTTGCAGCAACAGGTTTTGCTTCTGCAGGTGGACTTCTTGTTGCTGAAGCCTGTCTTTGAGATCTGCTCTGAGAACTTAAAATCTCTTTTAATTTTTGGCATTTTGCTTTCTCAACAATTGTGAGACTGCTGACGTTAAATTGGCGTCCCGTCTCGCTACCATTGTTGAGGGACCTCAAAGATCCCACGGCGCCCTTCGCGGAGAGTAGGCGAGTTATCGCTGGCATCATGGACATGTTACAAATTCCCGCTCTGATTTCCTGAGGCAGAGAAGCGACTAATTATGGAGATCACGTGATGAACGTGGAGAATCTGCTGCCTTGAAATCGTGAATAACATCGTTTGGAGAATATACGCGGCACGTGGGTCATTTTTACCAGTATACATGCCTTGTACTCGTGTATCATAAGTGTACCGTACGACTACACTCCACCTTACCTTACTGTACTTTACGACCCTCTACCTGACAGACCCCTCCGGTGCGCCATGAACCGAGATCTCTCAGGTGAAGATCACAGATCGAACCCCTCGGGATCCACGAGCGGCTCCGATGGCGGAAACTCGGTCGTTCCGGGAGATTCTCCCTCAGATCGTCGGTCCAGGGTTGATCCACCCGAGGATGAGGGTGAGGACCCGGGATCCGGTACGTGCCGTTCTATCCGTCGTGGGCCTGTGCTGGTTCGTGCTGTGCACTATTTCAGAAACTCATTATAATCTCACGATGTTCTGAATTGGGGAAGTGAGATAAAAGCCAAAGGATACAAAGATTACCGTGTAATACTGAGGTAAAAGTGTCCAGAGGTTACCGTGTAATACTGAGGTAAAAGGCTACAGGAATTACCGTGTAATCCGGAGGGCAAAGAGTACACGGATTACTGTGTAATACTGCGGTTAAAGCGCACAGAGATTACCGTGCAATACAGAGGGTAAAGGCTAAATAAATTACCATGCAATACTGAGGGTAAAGAGTGCACAGATTACTGTGTAATACTGAGGCAAAAGGGTACAGAGATTACTGTGCAAGGGTACAGCGAAAAGGATTACTGCGAAAGGGTACAGAGTACTGTGTAATACTGCGGTTAAAGGGTACTGAGATCACCGTGTAATTCTGAGGTAAAAGGGTATGGAGCTTACCGTGTAATACTGAGGTAACAGGGTACAGAGATTACTGTGTAATACCGAGGTAAAAGGGTACAGAAATTACTGTGTAATACTGAGGTAAAAGGGTACAGAGATATTAGTGTACTAATATGGTAAAATGGCACAGAGATTACCGTATAATATCGAGGTAACAGGGTGCAGAGATTACTGTGCAATATGGAGGTAAAAGGGTACAGAAATTACTGTGTAATACTGAGGTAAAAGGGTACAGAGATTACAGTGTACTAATACAGTAAAATGGTGCAGAGATTACCGTGTAATGTCGAAGTTAAGGGGTACAGAACTTAACTCATATAACGGAGGTTAAAGCGACATAGCTTATCATGTAATTGAGGGTACTAGGGCATGCCCGTACTATATATATATCTAAAAGTATATCCCCCCCCCACCCTCTATTTACATGCAATGGTTTGGTCCAAAGCTAACGGCTTGCGAGTACGGTGACAATCCCCCCCCTCTATTTACATGAAATGGTTTGGTCCAAAGCTAACGGCTAGCGGAGTTTGGTAAAGAAATCGCCATAGCGTGCACAAATGCGCAGGAAAGCGAAAGAATCGCAAATTAGTTTTAATCAGTTTTAAAACATAGTTTAACGCCAACATAGCGGCAACATAGTTTGCCAACGTGAAATAAATGAATACGCTCTCAAATGTGCCCAAAAAAAAAAAAACGCTACCCGTACGCTCTACCCCGCCCGTACGCCCGTAAACAAAAAAAACAACGCTCTTCGCTTCCGCCCTTCGCTCTGACTGAATTGGGAGAAATAATGCGCATAAGAAATCGAGAAATTATTATTTTCTCCGGAAGAAATCGAATTACGTACCGTAATGGCGCACGCGCTGGGCTCAGCATCAGCTCGCTCTCACATCGGCCACGCCTACGCAATAACGCGTTCTGTGATTGGATGCCGGAAGTGCAGTCCTCACTGTCCGGAAGGTCGTATATCGCAGTTACGATGAATCGCAAATTAGTTTTTATTAGTTATAAAACATAGTTTAACGGCAACATAGTTTGCAAACGTGAAATAAATGAATACGCTCTCAAATGTGCCATCCGAGGCAGAGTGTGTCCGCCACGTTCGGCACACGCGATAGCTCGCTGCTCTCTGATTGGTTGAATCGTTTTTTGGACATAGCTCGGTAAGTAATTGTCCGATTAATATGAAACCTTGAAAAGGCACATCCTCGGGTCCCCAGCAATATACCTGGCAAGTTTCAAGTATATCGGACCGGTAGTTGTCGAGAAACAGCGGTCACAGACATACAAACAAACAAACAAACGTACAAACAAACATACACACAGAGATTAGTGGAATTATAGATAGATGTGTATTAGCTCACCATATTTGCATTCTGCCATCTTGAAGTACAAGCAAAGAAAGCAATACGACATGTACATTGTTATTGTCTTCAACACTTTACATTTTTATTATTACTACAAAATATTATTACTATATTATATAATAATTATATTACTACAAAATTTTTGTTTTAATATATATACAGACTGGCATTTAATATGGAATTTTTTTTTTTTTCTTGACGGGTTTACTTTCTTAACTCAGTATATCAATCTGGTGAGTTTCTTTTACACTTTGGTGATTTATTTGTTAAAAGAACCATGTCACTGATTGTCTGTCGCAGCAAGAAGTCAACAACAGGATTATATCATAGGTGGCATGGCAAAATGTATGAACAGGTGCATTTGATGATTGGCTTCACAGTCGGGTATACAAGGGTTGTTGCGTTCTGTATTAGTGGAAAACAACTGCTGCACGTCTCCAAAAATTATTGCCGCTTCCTCTGGAGATGGTCCGTCAACTCGACAATGCTGTTTGTCATGGAGTGGTGGCTTTACGAAATTAGGGCATGAAACAGCATGCTATTGCTCGGCAGTATGGCATCACTCAAGGTCAGGTGGCAAAGATCCTGAAACGAAATGCTCAGAGGGGTGTCCCTACTCCAATACCGAGGCCAGGACGTAACCGCAGAACCACAAGGAGGGATGATCGCCAGCTGCACTGGTTAGTCCGCAATGGCTGTACCAAGTCAGCTAATCGGCTTAGGGCTGAGTGGCAGCAACTGACAAATGTGCCTGTATCCAGAAGGCTAGTCAACCAACGACTGGTTCAAGCAGGCTATCGTGCCAGGCGTCCCCTGAGAAAGCCACGCCTGACCAGACAACACCGCCAGCGCCGATTGCAGTGGGCCAGAGAGCACCGTCAATGGCAGCCAGGACACTGGAATCACGTGATCTTCAGTGACGAGTCTAGATTTCTGGTCTTTCGTCAAGATGGTCGCGTCCGAGTGTGCAGACAAGTGCATGAAGCCTACAACAAAGATTGTATAGTGCCAAGAGTCCATGCTGGAGGTGGTGGGGTGACCGTTTGGGTTGCTTTTCATCCAGGGGGCAAAACTGACCTGGTTGTTCTGAATGGAAACCTGAACCAGTTCAAGCACAGGGCCATTCTGGAAGAAACATTGCTTCCATTTGCTCGTGCAGCCTTTCGAGGAAACTTTGTCTTCCAAGATGACAATGCACGGCCTCATCGTGCTCGCATGATCCAACACTTTCTTGCTGACCATGGTGTAGAGCATATGGAGTGGCCTGCCATGTCCCCGGATATGAATCCGATAGAGAACTTGTGGGCAGAATTAACGCGTCAAATCGACCACTTGGACCAGCAGCCGACCTCTGTGCGTGAATTGCAGCAGGCTATTGTCACTGCATGGCAAGCGATTCCTGTCCAAACCTTGACAAATCTCGTAAACAGCATGCCTCAACGTGTACGTGCTCTCCTGAATGCTCGTGGGGGTTACAGGAAGTACTGAACTGTAATTTTACTGTCCGTAATCCCAGTCGTAATTTAACTTTTGTTTTTGCTAAAAAAAAATTTGGCTAATGTGCAAAATAAAGAGATACTTCTGGAAAACGTACAGAAGTTTAACACAGTACTGTCCATGAATTGAGTTCGATATCAGTTTACATCACTTTCAAGGATCAATTTATTTGTTTCGAAATGTCAAATGTGGTTTTTGTTTCTTTTAAAGGTCACATTAACAAAATCTAGAATAATTTCAACATAATTCCAATGAACTTTTGGTTCTAAGACATCTTGAAAAGTAAGTTCACCCCCACATAAAAACATTCCATATAAAATGCCAAGTCTGTATATATATATAATTATATAATTATATAATGAAATATTATTACTGCAAAATTTACAATATTGTGTATGACATTGTGTCTACATTTGTTAAAACTAGGGCATGCCCGTACTATATATATGCCCGTACTATATATCTATCTAGAATTATATCCCCCCCCTCTATTTACATGAAATGGTTTGGTCCATTCGCAACGCCAAAGCGAACGGCGAACGGCTTGCGAGTACAGTGACAATCCCCCCCCTCTATTTACATGAATGGTTTGGTCCATTCGCAACGACCACAGAACCCCCCCCTCTATTTACATGCAATGGTTTGGTCCAAAGCGAACGGCTTCCGGAGTTTGGTAAAGAAATCGCCATCGCGTGCACAAACGCGCAGGAAAGCGAATGAATCGCAAATTCGTTTTTATTAGTTTTAAAACGTAGTTTAACGCCAACATAGTTTGCAAACGTGAAATAAATGAATACGCTCTCAAATGTGCCATCCGAGGCAGAGTGTGTCCTCCACGTTCGGCACACGCGATCGTTCGCTGCTCTCTGATTGGTTGAATCGTTTTTTGGACATAGCTCGGTAAGTAATTGTCCGATTAATATGAAACCTTGAAAAGGCACATCCTCGGGTCCCCAGCAATATACCTGGCAAGTTAAAAGTATATCGGACCCGTGGTTGTCGAGAAACAGCGGTCACAGACAAACGTACAGACAGAGATTACTGGAATTATAGATAGATGATGAATTTTTATTCTGTAGTATGTTGTTGCGGCAATCATACGGATAGGGAGGATTGGTTGTCGTATCGTACACAGACTGTATACAAGCAATAAAAGGAATATTTCGATATGGAGGCTTGGATTTCAAGTTATGAGCGCATTCAAGAGGGAATCTGAAAGGTTCTCACCATCCCCCAATAAACAGCAAATTTGTCTCGTTCCTCGATATTGTTGCGGATATGGGATTTGGCCTCCATATCCGCTTGTAAATATTCCCCTATTTCCCCAATACTCCCCAACTATCCCCAATCCCCCATTCCCTAGTCCCATTGTCTGTAAACAACACTCTGTAGAACCGACCTTCCCCTTCTTCCCCCATTAAATGTCGTGCCCAGGTCCACCGCATCTCACGTAGACAACTTTCGGACATCTTGCTAGTTATTCTTAGTCTATGTCAGTTAAGGACTCGTTTCCATTAATTCTGACTCTTCGTTGCACCAGAATGTGATTGTATGGCACCAGTAGTGAGTTTAGGACCTCCCCATACCTCCTCCCATCTTCCCCATGAAACAACAACAACAACAACAACTACCACAACAGCGCGCGGGGAGTGTGCGTCCTCACTCCGGCTCGGTTAGCCGCCATTACCCATGTGCGCCGACGGGGTTACCACGAAGGGGCTGACTGTCGGCCCCTCGTCAAGGGCGGAGCCCGGTAACCCCCGCACCCAATAAGAAGCAACGGGCCGATTCCATCTGGGGCGGAGCTAACGAGCCGAGGGCGTGTCACTCCCCGCCGGATATACGCAGCGACTTACCGGACGTGACGTCAGATGCGCCCCCAGCTTGGAGAAAGAACGTCACCTTCTAGCGCTGAGAGAGACCTCCCGCATCTCTGGACCGGACCGGGTCGATTCTGCCCCTGAGCCAAGAGTGCACCTTGAGCCTCGACTACCTGCCCTTCCTTGCCATCAATCCCCGTGTGAGTCAGTTTTGTCCTGTTTATCTGTCGTCTGTCGGGGCTACTATAAGACCGTAATTAAGTGCCTACCTTCCTATGCTGTCTCTCTCGTCCTTGTAATCTAACGTTCCGAAATATTATAACCTCCTCCGGAGGTCTTGAGAACTGTACCCCTGGTGTCGTGTCATTTTAACCCAGCCGTTGTGTCCTTTCCTCAATTGATTTAGCGTAGCGCGACTCGGCCAACGTTCGAGTATAATCGGGTAAACTGTGCAGACGCGGTCATACCAAACCGCTCGGTAAACCAACATCCACAACCGCGTCTGTAACATTTGGTGTCGAGGAGTTGGATTCGGACCTGGGACTAAATTTGTTAGGCCCAAATTTTGGAACACCAATTGTACCGTTAGGGTAACATTTGGTGTCGGGAAGTGGGATTCGATCCGGAGCGCGTTTCACGCGCTCGAAATTATAACGGCGAAATTTGATTTTGTTTTACGAAAATAAAAACCCGAATTTTGAAAGTCGCGCTATGGCAGACCAAGACGGCTGGGTTCCGGTAGAGAGTGAGGCAGGGTCGATCCAGGACCAAATTGAGGGACAAGAGGAGAGCGAAGCAGTGAGGGTAGCAGATTCGCAAAATAGCGCCGTCACGCACGAGGTAGCGGGCGCGCAAAATGGCGCCTCGCAGATGGCCACGGCGACCACGCCCGCGACCGTGGTAGCGCCGCAGGTGGATTTGAACCTTTTTTTAATACAAATAAAGGCCCTTATGGCCCAGAATAGCGAGCAAATGAGGGCTAATAGTGAGCGATTTGGTGAGCGATTGGAGGGCCAAATGGGGGTAATGAGGGACGAAGCGAGGGCTCAGAGTGAGCAATTGGGGGTAATGGGAAGCCAAATGGGGGTAATGGGGAACCGGATGGAGGCTCAGAGTGAGCAAATGGGGGTAATGAGGGACGAAGCGAGGGGTACCGGTGAGGGGTTAGACAATAATTTTAAGGGATTAGACAAGAAATTTGGGAAATTAGACAATAGATTAGGGGAAATACAGGAGGGGTTAGAGGGGTTAGAAAACAGTATGGAAGGCAAATTGAGGGACATGAGGGACCAAGCGGAAAGGGAAGTTAAACAAATGGAGCAGCGATTAGAGGGGGTCAGAATGGGGGTAGAAACCAAACTGGATGCTCACAGGGAGGAAATGGAGCAGATGAGGGTGGCATCTGGGCAGGAGATGCAAGTGATGGGAGAGGAGATCAGAAGAGGTGTGAGTGAGGAGGTCGGAGGAGTGCGCGAGGAGGTGAGGCACTGTAAGGAGCGCATGGAGAAGGAGGTGAGAAAGGGGACTGTAAAATTGCAAGGGGGTATAGAGGAGTTGACGCTGGGAGTAGAACAACTGACAGTGGGACAAAAGGAGTTGGGGGACCAGGTAAAGAAGAACACAGCAGTAATAGAGGGTTTAAAATCGACACAGAAGGAGATGAAAAAGGACGTAGGGGTAATTAAAAAAGAGTGTCAGACGGTACACGAGGACCTGACGAGGAAAATGAACAAGGTGGTAGAGGTGATGGAGGTTAAAGAGCGGGAGGTGCGGGAGCACATAGAAAAAAATAAAGTGGAGTTAGAGGAAGAACTTAAAGGGGCGCACGAGGAGATGAAGGAGGTGAAGCAGAAATTAGAAGAAGTGGAAGAAGGGGTGAGCGAAATTAAAAAGCGACGGAGAGAGGATAAGAAAGAGATAAAAGAGGAGGTAAAATAATTGGTCCAAAGTCTGTGTTTGGATCGTGATGATGTGCTCATTAACCGGATGAGGGATTCGCAGGTGATGGAGGAGAAGCGAAGAGGAAGCGGACCCGGTGTAAGTGGTGACCAATATGGTCGTGCGTATGATGCGCCAGGTGATTTAATGAGTTTGGGGGTCGAGATGGACCCGGGTGTTCGTGAGAGGCCGTTGGTGAAGTGTGCGACAGGTCTGGTGTGCGAAAAAGGAGGTGTGCGAGAAAGTCCGACTCTGGGGTGTGTGAGGAAAAAGTGTGTGCCAAGGAGTGAGGGGGCTGGCGAGAGTGAGTCGGTCGTAGCGTGTGTGCGAGGGAGCACATGGAAGCGCGGTGTGGTAAGTGTTACAGAGGGTGTGACGGGAGAGTGTGCGCGAGAAAGGTGTGTGACGGACAGGTGCATGGGGAAAGAGTGCGCTGTCAAGAGTAAGGGTGAGTGCGTTGTCAAGAGTGGTGGTGAGAGTAGTGAGAGTGACAAGGAGCGTGAGTTGGTTGTGACAGGTGAGCGAGGATGTACACCTGGAATGGAAGGATGCACACCTGGAATGGTAGAGCGTGAGTGGGAATGCACGCTGGAATTGGTAGTGAGGCACGTGGTTGGGTGTGCGAATGAGAGCACACCTGTGATTGTCACAGAGGAGGTGACGGAGGAGGGGGCACGAAGAGGTGTGTTGGTGAGGTGTGCGAGCAACGAATGTGTGCCAAAGTGTTCGGTGGTCAGGTGTGTGACCAAGGCTGTGAGTGGAATGAGGGTACCTGGGTGTGTAAGGAAAGGTACGAGGAGCATGGGCACGGCTGGATGTGTGAGCAAGGAACGGGCTGCGGGGTGTAAGCATCCAGGTGAAGCATCGACGGTAACCAGGTTAGAGGTTAGGTCGACTTTTAGCCGAATCGGGCCCTCGGTGTGTGCTGGGCCTCGCTTTGAACGGCCGCGTCCGTGCTCCACTAGGCGGAGCGGGCGGCTGGATAGGAAGGGTCGTCATGGCGACCACTTTTTGTTGAGGCATTCCGGCAGGTCGAGATCGAGCCATGGGATGGCTCCGTGCCGAGATGGTGCGTGGGATCTCGGCCCGGGTAAACCTCCTGCCCTGCACCGAATGCGGGACGTGTCCAGCCGCTGGCACCAAACAACCCGCATTCATGGCTTGGCTGTACGAAGCCGGGCTTTGGACAGGAATTGGCGCACCGAGAGGCATTAGTAAGTAGACTGTAATGACGAGGATAGTGTTTTGGCCCCAAAATTAGAGAAAAACAAAATTTGATGATTGGCAAAGGATTGGCAGTAATGATTGGCAGATGATGAGTAGTGATTGGCAAATTTTTGATTTGTTGAAATTGAATGGGCAAAATTGGTAGTGGGAGATGCCCGATGTGGTGGGATGGCAAATCCCTGCCACCCTTCCCATAGTGGGGCAAATGCGCAATAGCTTATGGGGTTGATGGCAGTGAAAACTAGCCCGGGTGGGTTAGGATATTGTTAGGGATCTAGCGAAGATGACATTAGGTAACGTTAAGTTTAGTTAGTGACTGATACCTGTAGTGGGGACGCAGGTAGATAAGAGTGGATGATAATGACGAGGGAGCGCAATAGTTTAAAGGGACGACTGGGAAGCGCAAGTTTCAGAAGGGAGTAGTTAGCTGAGATGATGCCGTGTGTGTGAGAATTGAACAGGTGTGATTGCACAGGTGTGCAACTGGACAGGTGTGTGGAGTAGTGTATGAGTAGTGAGTGTGTGGATCAGCGCGAATGCGCTTGGGGAGAGAAGGGTGCAGGTGGCACCAGGTGTGAGAGCACAGGTGTGCAAGTACAGGTGTGTGGAGAGAGTTGGAGTAAGTGGTACGGAGTGGTGTGCATGGTGCGAAGGTGTGGATGGGGGAAGAGTGGACCCCTTTCACGAGTACCCGGGGCGGGTAGTGTAAGTGTTAGGTAGAGGGTATAGGTAAATTGTGGTTGGATATTGGCATTTGTGGTGCGGTTGCAGAATGGTATTGTGGATGGGTGCATTAGTATTGTGGAAATGGCTGGGCGTGTAGCCTGTTAGTGTGTGTAGTTGGTTGGGCACTCCACCACTGTGAGGATGTCGGCCAGGTGAGGCCGCAGGTGGGCTCTGGGAGCCGTTAGTTGTGGATGGGGCCCGAGGATCCGGAGGACGGACCCGGGTAGCCCAGTGCCAGAGAGGGCACCGAGTGGGGAGAGCGCCAGAGGGCCTTCCCCAGGTAGTTAGGTTAGGGTAAGGAGCAGGTAAGCTCGGAGGCAACTGCAGTGGTGGAGGTGTGCAGGTGGGTAGACCCGCTGGGAGAGGTACACGCCACAGCCCAGAAATTGTGCGAGGGCACCGGGAGATGAATCGGGGGAGTGAGACCCCAAATTGGAAAGCACCACAGTTTGGTCAATGGGAATTGGTTTTTAGAACCCATAGTGTAAGAGGGCCAATGGTTTGGCAGGAGAAAGACCCCGGGTAATGTAAAGTTGTTAAAGTCATTTAGGAAATAGTTAGGATTGATGAACCTGTCGCACCATACGCAGCCACTTACCTGAGGTGATGATGATGACTCCACACCTGTGTTTTCTTTCTTCTGTTGCAGGAAATGAGAATTACTGTGGATTGGTGAGACGCATCACGACGTGGATGAGACATTGGGGTGATTCCATCTCTCCCTCCTTAGGAGGGACTGATGATGAATTGGTAATGGCAAATTTTGATGTTCAGTTGGAGATGGCAAATTTTGATGAGAGTTGAAAATGGCAAATTTGATTGGTTAGGAGGGAGATAAGACGAATTTGGTTTATGGGAGGAACGGGGAAGACAGTAGGAACGTTTGTTGATTTGTAAAATAGATGTTTATGGGTAGTGTTGTGTTTTGTGGATACAGTAAGGGGTAAGGGAGGGGCCATGTAGGTTACCTGGTGGGGGGGGGGGGGCGTACGGTAGGAACGTACCTGTCTCACCTGGTTCCCATGTGCCCCCAGTGTGCATTACCTTACATTGCGTGCACTTTTGCGCCCTTACCACCTTACTCACTTGTCTGCTTCTTTTGTCTCCCACCTCCGAGGATCTGGCTTTGGGGCAGAGAGAGAGGAGAGAGGTGCTGGCTCCGCAGTTGTGGGCCTGCACTTTCGCTGCTTGCTGCCTGGATCGATACACCATATGGACCGCAATTTTGGTGGCCACCCACAATGGACCGCAGTTCTTTTGCGGCCAAGCACCACCCGTGGATGGACCTATGGGTCAACGTGGCACCTTTGCCATACAGGTGAACCACTTTTAGTTGGCCCCCTGACGGCCACAATACAGAAATGGACGCGGTTGGCGCCTTTCTTTATTTTTAAAGAAGCCAGAAGGCCAAGTGCACCACATGAAGGCAAGACCAGCGGCAGAACATCGGCCGGCTGCGACACCACACCATGATTATTAAACATTTTATTGGTGCACCGGATGGTGACTGCACCGATTGGTGCTTGGGGTGGTGCTTTTGGTGCTTGGAAGGGGTGCTCTGCACATTATTAAAGGCCGTAAGGCCACAGAGCACTCGTGGGTTGGTGTATCGATGCTGGCATGCGTGCTCTCTCTCTATGCATAACATCTGCATGTGTTCCTCCAAAAACAGGTCCTGGATCGTAGTGTAAATATCAGCGTAGTCTTGTGTAAATAATGCTCCCTACCGGCTGTATGTTTAGTTTGCGAATTCTTTCCGCGATTCGGTTATCCTGTGGGTGTGTTTCTGTGAGGAGAAGGGTGCAACGTCGCAGGGGGACATATTTACTCATTTGTGAATATCTGTAAAACTGTCGCACTCAGGGTAGAGTTAATAGTAGAGGGAACTACATCTGAGTGCCACACTAAAATAGGTAAAAATTTATCGGGTCGGGACGCCCCGAGGGTAGAGAAGGGTGCAATGTTGCGGATATGGGATTTGGCCTCCATATCCGATTGTAAATATTCCCCTATTTCCCCAATACTCCCCAACTATCCCCAATCCCCCATTCCCTAGTCCCATTGTCTGTAAACAACACTCTGTAGAACCGACCTTCCCCTTCTTCCCCCATTAAATGTCGTGCCCAGGTCCACCGCATCTCACGTAGACAACTTTCGGACAT
The DNA here is from genome assembly GCF_964187855.1 of Myxine glutinosa. Taxonomy (NCBI): domain Eukaryota; kingdom Metazoa; phylum Chordata; class Myxini; order Myxiniformes; family Myxinidae; genus Myxine; species Myxine glutinosa. Next base: position 61,335,299 of record NC_136265.1, read on the forward strand.
CTTGCTAGTTATTCTTAGTCTATGTCAGTTAAGGACTCGTTTCCATTAATTCTGACTCTTCGTTGCACCAGAATGTGATTGTATGGCACCAGTAGTGAGTTTAGGACCTCCCCATACCTCCTCCCATCTTCCCCATGAAACAACAACAACAACAACAACAACTACCACAACAGCGCGCGGGGAGTGTGCGTCCTCACTCCGGCTCGGTTAGCCGCCATTACCCATGTGCGCCGACGGGGTTACCACGAAGGGGCTGACTGTCGGCCCCTCGTCAAGGGCGGAGCCCGGTAACCCCCACACCCAATAAGAAGCAACGGGCCGATTCCATCTGGGGCGGAGCTAACGAGCCGAGGGCGTGTCACTCCCCGCCGGATATACGCAGCGACTTACCGGACGTGACGTCAGATGCGCCCCCAGCTTGGAGAAAGAACGTCACCTTCTAGCGCTGAGAGAGACCTCCCGCATCTCTGGACCGGACCGGGTCGATTCTGCCCCTGAGCCAAGAGTGCACCTTGAGCCTCGACTACCTGCCCTTCCTTGCCATCAATCCCCGTGTGAGTCAGTTTTGTCCTGTTTATCTGTCGTCTGTCGGGGCTACTATAAGACCGTAATTAAGTGCCTACCTTCCTATGCTGTCTCTCTCGTCCTTGTAATCTAACGTTCCGAAATATTATAACCTCCTCCGGAGGTCTTGAGAACTGTACCCCTGGTGTCGTGTCATTTTAACCCAGCCGTTGTGTCCTTTCCTCAATTGATTTAGCGTAGCGCGACTCGGCCAACGTTCGAGTATAATCGGGTAAACTGTGCAGACGCGGTCATACCAAACCGCTCGGTAAACCAACATCCACAACCGCGTCTGTAACAATATCTCATTATGTACAGGAAGGTCGTTAGTTATCTCAATACGCGGCTTTCAGAAGGTGGAAAGGAGTCATCCCATGGTTTGAAGTATCCACCTCCGTTTTGGTAATGGATCACGATTCATGGATCAAGCTGTGACGTTTTCCGCAACCTCCGTCTCGTCTCGACAGCTACATTCTCGGGATGCATTGGTTTTTTTTTGTAACATTTTGAGGATGGTGAGTTTCCTTGTTTCGATATCTAGCTTGTTGATGTCCGCTTGTGGCCAGTTTATTATTCTGCAACTGCACTGGAACACTGAGACTACAAGTTGGTTTATGGCTTTGATTTTGTTATTTGGGGGTAGGTATGTTTTCTAGATCAGGCCCATTCTATCTCTATTTTTTTGCGCATTTGTTTGTGACTTATTTGGTGGCCCTCTTCTAACCCGAGTATTCCAGAGCTCCATTGCTTTCTCAATCGGTTTGATTATTTGGGTGTTGATCTTGTATATTTGGATGCATTTTATCATCCATGAATGTGGGACACTATCAAAAGCTTTTTTCATAGTTTATCCAGCCTGTGGACAGTTTGGTTCTTCTTCTTTTACAATTTTTGAGTGTGGCCTTGTTTAGTAATAAGTGCTCTATTGTTCCATAAGCATCATCTCTTGCATCCCTTCCATTCTGGGTCTCGGCCTCCTTGTTTTGGTATGTGGTCGTACATTAGTTATGTGACGATTCCCGTTAAAAGTTTGTGTTTTGTTGGTAGGAATTTTAATGGTTGGATTTCTTCAGATTGTGGAATGAGGAAGGTTTTAACTTTTGTGAGCCACTCATGTATTACCATTTCCTCTTTGATGATTTTGTTGAATGCTTGAGAGTTGTGATTGTGCAGAGCACGTCGTTGAAATATTTAATAATTGGTCAAAATATGAAAGGGCAAAGTCAGCCTGGTGTTGGCTTAGCGGTTAGGCTGCCGGCTTGGGATCCTTGGATCCTGGGTTCGAATCCAGGTCGATCGCTAAATTACCACCAGGGGGGTTGACTCGGCCTGTCATCCTTCCGAGGTCGGCAAATGAGTAACAGCTTGCTGGGATGAATGATCCCGGTGTGTACCCTGGGTTTAGAATAAGTACACCGTATCCCTGCGCATCGAAGAGGCGACTAAGGGTTGGCGTCAGGAAGGGCATCCGGCCATAAAAACATTGCCTCAAACAGAGAACCATGATTGTCATGGGGCCCGCAAGGCTAACCCTGCTCTGGCGGAGAAAAATGGCCTTAAAACGATCATTCATTCATTCATTCATTCAAAGTCATTGTAGCTATAAATAGCACTTGTTTGTGGAGCTGCAGTGCATTAAGCATGAGACCTTGTCTTTTTTTTTCGCCTTAGAGACGAGTTCTCGGGATTTGGTTGCTAGGGGGGAAACCGAACACATGGAAGCCCCCTTCCCTGTAAACTGTTTATTTCTCGGCAAGGAAAACAATCGAAAGTGTTCAGAGCTTCTTCGGTAACCTCTTTTTTTGAGAACCTTAAAGTTTGAATAAGAACATTGTTTCCAAATACTTCAGAGTCCTTCACCTACACATGACTGAATACCTTCTCCTCCCCTCCGCTCCACCCCTCCACCCTCCACCCTCCACTCTACTCTCCCTTCCCTCCACTCTACTCTCACTCCTCTTCACTCTCCCCTCACTGGCCCTCCATTCTCACCTTCCCTCCACTTTGAAATAGAGATGGATAATTTTGATTTGTATCAAATTGAGCTCATCCATAATGTTTACCTTTTAGGATTAGATTGCAGAGTGACCCTAATAATGGTAATGGTACATAAAATAATAGTGTAATAGTAAATAACGATAATGATAACGGGTAAATAAGAATAATGGTGCATAATGATAACGTGTCAAGTACGAGACATCGCTTCCATGTTTGTTTACCACTAGCAGGGGTACCTGACATTGCTCAGGGGGGGGGAAAAAAATTGAGAAAAGACATCGAAAAGGAAATGAGGACAAAAACAAGCACATTTATTTCAAAACCTTTCCTCAAAACATAGCACAACACACACGTACCACAAACATAGCAAACATGAAATGACTACATCAAAAAGCCTCTTTATAAACGATGATCCTTGTCTGCCTTCTGGTTCAAAGTATGTTTTTTTTCATTTTACAAAGTAAATGCCAAGTACAAAGTAAGTGTTTTTCGTTGCCTATACGAGAGCATCCAACACAAAGCTGTCCATAAGAATAACGAGGAGTTGTCAATTTAGTACAACCACCTGTAAAGATTGTCCTTGAGCCTTGTTAATGGACATCGCAATACTGAGTTGGAGCAGGAATTGAAGTCTTGAATTCAAAGGTTGTGTCAGTTGGGATGATTGGTATCTGAAGCAGAAAGACATCTTCATTTCTGAAAGACATCTTTCTTTTCATGCTCCGATTTGTGTTCAAAATATAACATTCAATTTAAATAAGCCAGCTGTTCCTCGATCATTAACTGATCAGACAGACAGACAAACATTAAACAATTGCTTAACACTGTTTTTTACTTCGCGTCCGTGGGTAAAAGTCTGGCGTGTGAAGGCGGATGTATGTTCTTGTATATACACTATGCAGTCAAACCTATTTTAATGGTCACCTTGACAGAACGGCCATCTACGTATCTATAGTGGGCACAAAAAATTGTCCCGCACGTAAAATCAACGTAAAGTAACCTTTACACAACTGTCATCTGTCTAACACGACCAGCGGCCTGCACAACAGTCATTGTTATGTTTGAGCTTTGAGACACCCTTGAGATTGCAGTCCCTTCAGTACTTCAACAGACTTTGCCTTGACCCTTCTCTCTTGGACCGTTGCTGGCTGGCTGCTCGCTCGCTTGCTGACTGACCTGATGTTCCCGCGTCACCTCGCTGGGACTTGACAATCCATGCTAGAGGAGAGTGGTGAACAGGCTGTCCCTTCGTGAGCCATGGGCTTTGCCAATAACCGGAAGGTTGCGCCAGCTTCTGGGAGCTGCCGTGAGGTTCGAAGGGATCCAAATCATACTCCCAAACTCTTTCTTTGCCTCTCTCTTCTCTCTCTCTTCTCTCTCTCTTCTCTCTCTCTCTCTCTCTCTCTCTCTCTGTTCTTTGATGGATGCATATGGGCCCAAGCGTAAAGTGCTAAGTTGACTGTGATTATCCGACATCTGTAGGGTGGGAGTGCACCCGTAGGGATAACGGGAATGCGGTATGCACTGCACTTGACCTTATGTACGTTCCCTAACCTCATTACATGTACAAAGTGCAACTTATCTCCTGACTCATCCTGCTTATCGTGACTGTGGTATATGGCAGCTGAGTGATCCATTGATCTAGAGATTGGGCTATAGATGTCATGGTCACGTGACTTGGTTGGGCTAGACCAATTGATACCATCTGCCATGCGACTGTCGGCACGCTACTCGTTCGTACAGGACACTTCATCTGTTACGGTACCACTGCTCTGGATGAGTGAGTTGGCAAGAAGTTAACGGGACGAAGAGCTATCGTGTTAGCTTCACAATTCACCGAATCCATCTGGAGTTGTCCGGTCGGTATGGGATCGTCACAATACATTTCACCTTTTGATTTTTTTGTACCATACTTTTCACACAAGTTGTGCTGCCGAAGCAGTTTCTTGGGAATTGCTGGTTCTGGTTGATATGCTCCCAACATTACCAGTATTGTGTATATCCTCCTCAGAGTCTTGCATGCAGCTCCTGCTGAAACAAGAAGTTTGGCTGCAATCTGCCACATTTAGTCACCTTTACCAGCGAAGACTGATTTTTATGCACTTGTCATGTGATATTTCCTTCCCATGAGCCATGGCATGCATAACACAAAAACGACGGCAACACCTATGCTTTAGTAGCCATTCTGCAGGTGTAGTACTTCCTGATTGCTTGCCTGACATCCATTCAAAGACTAATATATGAATACATGGCCGCAGAGCATTTCACTTGCGCACGAGATGCAATTATATCACGTGTCATTTACATTTTATATCTGGTGTTTACTCTGTTTTGATAAATATTTAATGTGGCTGCGTGACCAGGTTTCTATCCAAAGTCATGATCATGTGATCCGGCACGCTTCTGCGGTTCAAAATCAGATTTTTACAATTTGGCAATTCTTGGGCAGATAACCCGGGCACGTATATGCTGCATCAAGACTCTCACTTGTTACAGACTATATCATTGAGATTGTAAAGTGAGTATTTGTTGATAGTATTATTGCGGTTTTGAGAGTGTACATATAACATCATTAAAGGTTAAAGGTTTGCCCCCTAGTTAGTCCACAAGCAACACGTAGGCCCATTTAGGATATTAGTTATGTCATAGTTTGTGTGAGTATAAGGCCATTTCCACTAGTGATACCTGCGTTGTGTAAATAAATAATAAGCTTAGGTCCTTTCATTTTGCAGCCGCCCTTCAATTCCACCAATGCTATCTATGGGCAAACTCGATCCCGCGCCCCATTCGGATAATCCACCTCGTTTGTTACGCTTTGGCCGCCAGCAGCGTTAGCTGCCTTTTGCTCGCTCCAACTAGTCGGGTGGCCACGAGGTAGGCCTGAGACAGGGAGGAGCGCGGGGTCGGGGTGTAGCGGCGTCGAGGATGGAGCGGCGGAGACAGCAACGGTGAGAGCCATAACCAATCAGGGCTCTAAGGGCATGGCGTGAGGGCCGTGGTAAGGGCGCGGCTGGCAAGTTACAGAGGGTTCGCTGGGCGGCGCTATATAAGCGCACACACAAAGCCCTTGAACAGGACTGTCCAGGACTGGAGGACTGAAGCGAAGGACTGCCCTTATCAGGACTTCTGCGGGAGAGGCGCTTTGTAAAAGGATTCGCTGGGGAAGGCTGGCTTTGTGAAGAGGACTTGAGGAGGACTTCGGCGGCAGAGCAGTGTGTAAAGGTCTGGAAGGAATTGCGCCTTGCTAGTGAACTTGTATTGGGAGCGCATATAGCGCCTGTTCATCTATTACGTACGTAGCCACGCCAGCGTAACCGCCAAGCCCAGCTTACCGTTCGCCCCGTAATTGCCCGATCTGCGCCAACGACCCGCGGGGAGCTTCTGCCGCCCTGACCATCTTCTTTGCGGTGCGAGTCGGGGACCGGAGCGAACTGCCTGGACGCCATCCCTCGACCATCGCCCCGTTCGTCTACAACCCCGTGTGAGTGTGTCTGAGTGTGAAACGGGCCCGTTGTCCTGGGATAAGTATAAGACTGTATAAGGCTGCACTGTGTGTTCTTCTTCTTGGTACTGTACATAGTGTAATAAACCAACTGTTATTCCTTGTCTTTCCTGATTCGACCGTATCAGTGATTTCCCCCATTGGGTAAGCGTGGCACGATTAGGAACCGCTCGGATCAGGATCTAGTCCTTGATAACAGCTCGGGTCACGGTTCGCTATCGCTCGGCGTTTCCACCTATAACCGTGATTCGGGCGGGGCTTATTTCCTTGCTTCCTGGGTGGCGTTGGTACTTAGGTAATAGGAATTCGGCCTACAACCCTATTTAATGCCGTCCGGAAGGAACGTCATAGCCCCGGATCCCGTCGGCTAGTAAAAGACAAGGGGACTAACCCCCCCTTGGTAAGGGGAAAAGGCCGACGAGGAGATCCGCAACAGTATATTGTGATAAAGGGGTTTTGATGGAACTTTTAATTTAAATATTAAGATCTGGTTTAAATGGATTGTTTTTTGTTTCAGATTTTATGCTGAAACCGAATGTGAAGTCCGAGTTTGTCGATGATTCGTTCCCTCAAGATGAAGGTTTGAAACACAAACACATTTTTGATGTTGTAGTTTTATTGTGTATGATAATAAAGAGTAAACCTTTCCACAGTTTATCCGGTACTTGTCATTTCTCCCAAGGTATAAATGTCCATCAAGTTTGGTATTAAATTGTGAATGAAAACCCCACCATGTTATTCGTTCTTCCATTCCTGTTTACTTGAGTTTATACAAATCGGGAATAGCAATGACATTCCAAACAGAGGCCTGTTGTTGGCTTAGTGGTTAGGGTGCCAGCTTGGGACCCTAGGATCCTGGGTTTGAATCCCGGTCGATCGCTGAATTAACGCCTGGGAGGTTGACTCAGCCTGTCATCCTTCCGAGGTCGGCAGTGGTCTGCCATCTGAGCTATCTGGGTGTCCCTGACTGGGCATGGAATTTTCCCACACATATGATTGCCACTCTCTTTCCGTCAATGCTTCTGGAGCACTCGCTCATTATTCTTGTCGATTAGCTATGGTGTTTCAGGTATCAGCCACAAGGGTACTGAGTTTATTTATTATTTTGATTTAGTACAATAAGCTCAGTTGTTATTAGAGGGTTTTACCATACCTTCAAAATTGATATATAACAGCGTCATGACATAACGATCGGCTCTGTGGAGATGCAGTGAAAGCCTTTTGTGTGTAGGCCCGTCTGTTTAATTCTGTCTTTCCATTTTAACAAAATCCCATAACTTTATTTTTAATGTATTTCTTGAGATAAATAAAAGTGTTTTGATTCAGTCATGCCGTTATTTCGTTTTAATGAGATTTTTTTTCTTTCAGGTTTCATTGTGAAAGTGAAGGTGAAGTCTGAGTTTGGAGATGAATCATCCTGTCAAGACAAAGGTCTGAACCACAACAACATTCTGCTTCTCCCATTGGCAGACATTGACGGGTGCACATTGTACTGGAACTTGTTTTCTCTCTCTCTCTCTCTCTGTGTCTCTCTCACTGTCTGTCTCTCTCACTGTCTGTCTCTCTCTCACTGTCTGTCTCTCTCTCACTGTCTGTCTCTCTCTCACTGTCACTGTCTCTCTCTCACTGTCACTGTCTCTCTCTCACTGTCACTGTCTCTCTCGCACTGTCACTGTCTCTCTCTCTCTGTCACTGTCTCTCTCTCACTGTCACTGTCTCTCTCTCACTGTCACTGTCTCTCTCTCACTGTCACTGTCTCTCTGTCACTCACTGTCTCTCTGTCACTCTCTCTCTCTTTCTCTCTCTCTCTGTCTGTCTGTCTGTCTCTCTCACTGTCTGTCTCTCTCTCACTGTCTCTCCCTCTCTCTGTCTCTCTCCCTCTCTCTGTCTCTTGTGGGAAATGTTCACGCATCGACGGTTATGATCGAATTAGTCTGTTACCAACTTGCAAGCCCATTCTTGGAGGTAACATCAATATACAATGAAATGACTTTGTTATTACAGATGTCAATGGGAAGCTGATGGTTAATCCTGAACTCTTGCATTGTCCCCTGAGAGGTAAGTGTTCCTACTTTGAATCTTCGAGTAATTGGGTCATTTGGGTGCATAGGCGTAGTGATGGGGCAGGGGTGGACGGGGCGACCGCCCCGAGTAGGAAGTAGATGGGGCGCCAAATGACACCCCAAGCTAGATTGCTTCTCAGCTATCTAGCCTGGGTTCGAATCCAGACCCAGCTATAAACTGTCATCCTGGTGTTTCACAGGCAGGGTGATTCATTAATGTGTGTGCCATCTCTCGGATGGACATTAAAAATCTGCCTGCATTATTTGGTGGACGTTAAAGATCCCACGGTGTTCTTCGGAAAGAGTAGGGGCACTTAGCTCTGCTGCTGAGCCTGAGCCCACTGGGCAACCTTGGAGCTCCTTCATATGACCCTCTCTCCTCGCCCCCCCCCAATATAAATTCCTCACTATGCCAGTGCCTGTAGGGTGCTGGTATTGACCTTTGACCCCGGGGGCCACAAACCCTAACTACGCCACTGATTGGGTGTGCTGTTCAAGCGCTTCAGGTGAGATGTGCTGTTTTTACTCTCTCTCTCGAAATGGCTGGACTTACTATTTCTTTAAAGCCAGAAACTTGTTGTTCAGGACACAAGTTCAGTAGCGCCTTTGTCCAAAATCAACTAACCTGGTAACGTGCAAACACACCCTTTCATCATATGGACGAAATCACGGTTATCACAGGGTCCGTTATACGAATGATTATCGCATTCCTACCTGCTTTGAGGTACCAGCCCCGTGTTATGGTTGCTGTGACAACATCTGATACGAATTGTTTCTTCTTCCTTTACCTCCTCTATCACAAGCACATCTTTAATGAACAGAACAAACAAAATTAAATAATAAAATGCAATCTAAATTTCAATTACAATGAAATTATTGATTAAGAATTGATCCTTCAAAATTCATGTTCTTCTAAACACCCATCACATCAATATACAACACAACAACAACAACAACAGGCATTTTAAGGCCATTTTCCCTGCTAGAGCGGGGGTTAGCCTCATCACATCAATATATACTATCAAAGCTACCTGGCATTGCCGGGGAAAGTAGCGTCGCTTCGTGACGAGAATATTAACAGAGATAAATATAAGATATCGTCTGAATCCGTTCACAACTTTTTGAGATATCCTGTTCACAAACAGACATGGGTGAAAGCATAACCTCCATCCACCGCCGGTGGCACAGGTAATGATGAAATTATGACAAATGGGAATAAAGTTGAACTTGAAGCATTTTGCAACTTTAAAAAAACACCCTATCCTATAGAGATGTGAATTAAGATGACTGTGCAGAAGGAGGGATGGCAGCCTTGCTTTCATAAGCACACTTAGTTACAAGAATCGCTAATGTCTTAAATTTATCACATTTCACTCCAGATTTCATGTATAAGATCCAATCCTGAAATCTAAATCCACATTTCGAATATATGCTTCAATTAGTTTGTGAGAGTATATTGTGTTTCCAAGGCAAGGGACATTTGAATAGGCTGAAACAAAATGGGGATGTAAGAAACCAGCGATTTGACAGAGTGCTGACCAAGATGGTGCTCCACATCTTTGGACGCTACGTCAATCTTCATCCCTTCTTTTTCACTATTCATCACACAAATCCATACATTGCAAATGGATGTCCCAGATAATTCCCCAGCCTCCTCTTGGTTGTTTTTTTTCACATCTTTGTCTTTCCAGATCCTTGCAAATCCTGGCATTGCTGTTCTCCCCAATAACAACTGTGGATGAATTTCTCTTCCACAATGTCCACTCACTTTAATCTTCTAATTCCTAAAGATGAACCTTTCCACTATTTCCATGTGATGGGCTCCCAATCTGAACACATCGATCTTCTCAGTTTTCTCTCAAATTTACACACTTGTAAATCTCAGTTCACTAGATCCTAATGTACTCATCTTCCCATCCCTCTCGTGTTAATAATTCCATTCCTTATTCCCAGTATCTGAGGCTCTGTCACATCTGCAATGATGATTTGGACTTTGCATCCAAAGCTCGTGAAAGGTGTCAGTTATTCACAGATCGTGCCTATCCCAGCTCACTTGTGGAAAATGCCCTCAACTGTGTCTGACCAATCAACAGACAATATTTTTCTTCCAAAAACAAAACCTGATGACTATGAACGAATTCCTGTTATTTTGGTGTATCATTCCAATCGTCTTGCAGTCAAACTAATTATCTAGAGAAACCTTTAAAATCCTACAGGACGACACAGAAACTACTTCCATCTCCTCTCAGCCACCTCTGTTTTCATTCAAACGAGACAAAGCTTTGTGAAATGTTTTGTTTGAAGGCACACTACCTTCTAATCTACCACCTGGAACATTCAAATGCCTGCGCAGTCGTTGCGATACCTGCAACTTAATGAACCCCATGATATCAAAATCAGACCCAAAGCACAACATCACGATTGAGGGTAATCTTACCTGCACCACACACTCGTAAATGATTTTCTATCTCAGGTCGACATGAGTGTTCTCATCATCCTACACCAATAAAGCGAGACCTGAAAATAAGCCGTTCCCATCATCAAATAAATCTTGACAAAAAACTCCGATTGTTTGGAGCAGTAAATATCGCCGTTTTATAACAAATGGAACATCCGAACAATATATTACAACAACAACAACAACAACAACACCTCCTCCAATAACACGATCACTCAGGGCATTGTGTAGCAACCCCCTCCATCACAGCACGGTTGTGAAAGAATATAACTCGCAAACTTGTGGATTTACTTTTGTTTCATAAAGGAAAGGATGATTATTACTTCCGCCACCAAAGGTGGATGGAGATTATGTTTTCACCCCTGTCTGTTTGTTTGTTTGTCTGTTTGTGAACAAAATATTTCAAAACGTTGTGGACTGATTCAGACGAAATTTGGCAGAGGTATAGCATATGTCACACGAACGAAATGATTAGATTTTGGTGAAGAATCGGATTCGGATCCAGCTACTAGAATTTTTAAAGTGATTCCTCACCATTGGGAGATAGGGCCAAAAACTATACATTGCGGAATATCTCAAAAAGTTATGCATGGATTTGGACGAAACGTGATGGACAGGTTGTGTGTGTGACAAGGAAGAATCGATTTGATTTTGGTGAAGATCTGAATATGGATTCGGATATGAGAATTGTTTTTTTTCAGTGATTCATCACGATTGAGTGATATTATGGCCAACCAGGAGGAGGTATGCTCTCTACTGAGTGCCGTTCTAGTTTTATAAATGTATTTATTTTCAGTGATAGCAGAACTTCAAATGGAAAATAAACCATTTCTATATTCGCAAGCCATGCTTTATCGAATTTGATCAGTTCCATATATGATGTTGACACCATAGCAAAATTGGTGTCAGGAGTAATGGGATAAAAATCCCAGCTCGACATATAGTGTGCACGAGGGCTTTGTAAATTATAGTTAAATTGGAAATTAAATGCAAAACAGCGCGTTGGAAATTGAAAAGGAATTTTTTAAAGACATTAAGCACGTGCGGGAAGGCTGCAAGCGCACATGGTGGACGTGCAAGATCTCGAAGCCCAGGAAAGCAGTGATATTGTTGAAGTTGGCGATATTGCTAGAATGTATAGATGGAAATCGCATTTTGCTAAAGGTTATACATGAACATTTGAAAGATTAGTGAGCTTTGTAATGGAGTGGTGAGCTTTGTAACATTATTGATATTTTAGACAGTTTTTTTTTGGAGGGGGTCGGGGGGTTCTTCTCCTTGGATACCAAGTCAAGGCTCGTATAAGAGCTAACACATGGAACATATTGTTACGTGTGTGTGGGTAGATGATTAATATCATCGGAAAGTTGTGTAGGCTTTGGTATGGATCGTGTGACGCGAAGAAGAATCCCACCTCGATGTAACTCAGTTGGGAATCTGTATAGAATAAGATCGTATATGTGTCTCCATACGAGGGGTGGAGCTATGCTAATTAGGTAGGGCTTAAGGATAAACCCCAGTGTGTAATTGCCCTGTGATTTTTCCCTTTGTTGTTATTGCATCAAAAAGGGCCGCCATTACAACAAGCCTAATCGCTGACAGTATGACCGGATATGCCGAGCGGCAAAGGAACCCCGCCCAGCCAAACAGTCCCGAAGGACAACTAGACTCCACCACCCGACAACTTGTAAGGAAAAGGCCATGCCCCGATCTTCGTGATTGGTGGAGGTGCGATGGGATGATTGAGTAGAGCTCGGTGATTGGACAGTGTGATGTCATCGTGGAACATTTGAGAGCTGAAGGAAAAAGAGAAGCTGTCAAGCCATCTTGCTCTTCTGGTCCTGGCTTTGATAGTGGATTTCCTCCTTGTTCTGGCTTGGTCACGGGCGTGTGGTCTTTGGTTTGTGTGCGCTCTTGGGAAAGGGCTGGTGAGAAACCGGTTCAAAACAGTCGGAACTACAAGGCACAGGATCGACATCGGCAGTGGACTGGGTCTACGTCGTGTTTCCTCTGGACATCGAAGAGTGCGACTCCGCGCCATTTTGTGCGTTTCTCGCGCGGTGGTTTGGAGGCGACGTGCGACCGGCAAGCCTTACCAGCCATTTGGGGATGCAAAGCTGAGTGCCGGCCGATTACCAAAGCATTATTTATTTTCTTGTACTTTTGTTTTCCCCTTGTTTTTATACGAGTCTGAGTGGAGACGTCTCAATTTAGGGAATTTTTTTTTTTTTACCTCATGTACAATTTATTGTCTTTGCATTTATTTTCATTAAATCATTATTTGTCGAATCTTACTTTTCTTGTATTGTGGATTTTGCTGTCCCGTCTTCGTGTTTGTGGGTTCTGATTAACCCCTGCGTGTGTTACCGGTCAGGTAAGACTTCGAACCTTCCCGCGCGTGTCACTACAGCTAAGTTGGGTATACGCCTCGGAGTTTAAGCTCGTTTTGGCCATTCGTCCTCTTGGAGTCTTGACTATATCGTAAAGGGAGCGGGTGTCAAGCGGGGGTGAGAGAGGGAAGCACAACAACAGTGGAGAACAGGGACATCAGGAGATCTATGTAAGAGAGGGCTGGGGCAGGTAGTCAAGAGTCAAAGACCACCAACCTGCCTGTGGTGAGAGAGTGAAAGACCCTCAGAATCAGCTTCCTCAGAAACAATCAGATACCAATGATCCTAAAAGCCTTGGTTTCTTCTTGGACCTGTAAATCATACGATTTAAAAGAAGAGATTTTAGGGAGAATTTTATTCACAGGAATTACAAAAGACAAATTTCATATAAGAAGGAAATAAGAAATACAAAACATTACAATGTTACAAGAATACTCTTAACCCTTTGAGTACGGGATTTTTTTTTGGATGAAATACCCCCGGTATGGGATTCATTTGGCATTTTGGTACGGGAATGCAACCACGTACTGACGATCTATTTATAGGTACAGTCGATGACGTGTATTAATGTCATCCGTACACAAAACTTTTTCGTGGGTTGCGGCACTGGACGTCATCCGTACTCAAAGGGTTAAGAGACTTGGTCAAACAATCATAACTTAATTTAACATTGAAATCAATGGGGAAATTTGAAAAATGTTTCCGCTTTTGAGAAATCAATGGGGAAATTTGAAAAATGTTTCCGCTTTTGAGAAATCAATGGGGAAATGGGATAGTTTTGTTTCACTCTTTTCATGTCATCTCATCTCGAAACTCCAAGAGATGAACTTATAAAATGGGTCGTGGTGTCCTTCCGTCCATTCGGCCGTTAACTTTTTGCTACTCCTCCCTTGTCACCTGGCTGATTGGTCTGAAACTTGACACATGGATACAAGACAGTAGTCCGCACAATCGCTCGGGCTTCGATTTTTCGATTTCTTATCATGGAGGCTCTCAGGGGCAGAGGTCTAAGCAGCAGAGGTCTAACCTTCAAACTCAAGAGTTCACCGTCAGCCTACCAGGGGCTGTTTTTTATTTTGTCATATTGCATAAAAGTATACTGTATTATGTTATTGAGAAATCAATGGGGAGCAGAACGAGATATATATATATATATATATATATATATATATATATATATATATATATATATATATATATATATATATATATATATATATATATATATACATACATACATACATACATACATGCATTCGTATATACACACACACACACACACACATACACATATACACAATCCCCCCCCCCCCCCCAAAGTTAATTTAATTATTTAATTCCCCACTTATTTATTTATTTTCATGTATTTAGTTTTATTTTATTATCTGTTTAATTATAGAATTTTTTTACTTTTCAATTATTAATGTTTCTTAGTTCTCAATTACATTACTTAAATTTCAATTGTTTTTCAATTTATTGAATTATTTAATTTGTTATTCTTTCGATTGTTTAAAATATATATGTTTGATTTATGTATTCAATTTTTCCCATTTGCACCAGAACTCTCATTCACACTACTTTAGCTCATTGGCAGAGTAGCCCGATTGGGGGGCGGGGGAAGGACGGTACATACCCCTCTCCCTCTCCCCGACCTACCCTGCTTCATGCCAATTCCTGGGGGAGGAGGGGCTCTTTGCCCTCCCCCACTAGTTTCGTACCCCACCTCCCCCACTGCATTCCGTACTTGCACCCCCCCTTCCCTCAACTCTCTGGTCCGTTCGGGGCCTGGTGCTCACCCAGCGCATGCACTTCCTTCAAAACCTACTCCCCATGAGCCACGCTCCCAGCCTGCTAATGACCTCTGCACCTTTTAAATGAACTATACGGTACTTCTACCAGCACCAACACTGATTATAGGATCAATTTTTGATCAACATAATACATTATGTTTTTGAGTGCAATATTTTGTAATGTTGCATGATTCACAGCAACAGTGATTCATTGATGCTGTTTTGAATTGTCTTTGCAGAGAATAAAATGAAAATGGTTTCTTCCTCCAAGTCAAGTTCCCAATTCTTTGACGCAGAAGTTTCTTTCAATCAGAACATGAACCAGAGTTCGTGTCAGGAAGTCAACGAACATAGCCGTGTGCAGACCAAGAGCAACAATTGTATTACGACATTTAAGAAAGTTGAAAGGAATGAGAAGCCATACAAGTGTACTGTTTGCAACAAAACGTATATGTCATTGAGATCTTTAAAGAGATGTCAAGCATTACACATCGGTGAGATGCCATACAAGTGTACTATGTGCAGCAAGGAATTTTCTTGGTTATCATCTTTGAATGATCATCTCGTACAACACACAGGAGAGAAGCCTTATAAATGTGCTGTGTGCAGCAAGGATTTTGCTTCTTCATCATCTTTACAAACACATGAAAGAATACACACATGTGAGAAGCCCTATAAATGTGCTGTGTGCAGCAAGGATTTTGCTTCTTCATCATCTTTACAAACACATGAAAGAATACACACAGGAGAGAAAGCTTTCAAGTGTTCTCTTTGTAGCAAGGCATATGGTTCATCATCCTCTTTATGTCGGCATAAGAAAATACACACAGGAGAGAAGCCCTACAAGTGTCCTGTATGCACGAAGGCATTTGTGAATCAGTCCAAGTTGAAGCGGCATGAAGGAATGCACACACAAGAGAAGCCTTACAAGTGTTCTGTATGTAAAAAGGCCTTCGCTGACCTCTCAAATTTGAAGGTCCATCAACGCCTACACACAGGAGAGAAACCATTTCATTGTTCTCTTTGCAGCAAGGCGTTTACTTCTTCATTGTATTTATATCAACATAAAAGAAGACACACACGAGAGAAGCCATTCAAGTGTTCCGTTTGCGATAAGGATTTTACCAATATCACGCCACTGAAGATACATCAAAGAATACACACAGGAGAGAAACCTTACCATTGTTCACAATGTGGGAAGGCATTTAATCAGTCGTCAACTTTACATCAACATCACAGAATCCACACGGGAGAGAAACCTTACAATTGCCCTGTGTGCAATAAGGCGTTTGCGTATTCTTCATCTCTATACGTTCATAAAAGAGTACACACAGGAGAGAAGTTCACGTGTCCTGTTTGCAATAAGGGATTTAGCCACATCGCCCCATTGAAAATACACCAAAGAATACACACAGGAGAGAAACCCTACAAGTGTTCGCAATGTGGGAAGGCGTTTAATCAGTCGGCAACTTTACGTCAACATCACAGAATCCACACGGGAGAGAAACCCTTCAAGTGTTCCACATGCAACAAGAACTTTACTTCTTCATCATATTTATACGTACATAAAAAGATACACACAGGAGAGAAACCCTACAAGTGTTCACTTTGTAGCAAATCGTTCACTCAGTCAGCAACTTTACGTCAACATCACCGAATCCACACCGGAGAGAAACCTTTTCAGTGTACTGTGTGCAAGAAGAACTTTACTTTTTCATCATATTTATATATACATAAAAATATACACACAGGAGAGAGGCCTTACAAGTGCTCTGAATGCCTCAAGGCTTTTATCGATCTCTCCAAGTTGAAGCGGCATCAAAGAATACACACCGGAGAGAAGCCCTATACATGTCCTCACTGTGACAAGGCGTTTACTTGTTCATCAAATTTATCTCGCCACCAAAAAGTACACAGAGGAGGGAACTTTACATCAAAATCAGCTTTACATCGATATATCGAGGAGAAACGCTACAAGTGTTCTGTGTGCTCCAAGGCATTTAAATCCTCGTCACATTTAACCGAGCATAAAAGGATACATACGGGGGAGAAGCCCTACAAGTGTACTGTTTGCACCAAGGCATTTACTTGTTCATCAACTTTACGTCGACATTATAAAATACATACGGGGGAGAAGCCCTACAAGTGTTCCGTGTGCTTCAAGACCTTTACTCGTTCATCGTCGTTATTTAAACATCATAAAAGAACATGCCGGAACAGCTGTACGTACAAAGGCAGAACAAAATAATCCACTGGCACGTCTGCAAAAACCTCAGTATCCCAGTCTTGGAAAACTTATGGAAGCATTAACCAAAAGCCACCGTGGAAAACGAGGACAAAGTGCTCACGTGTCATCTGACACACCATCAAGCAGAAATATTAAATAAAACAAAGCATTACGACAGAGTCCTCGTATACAAAAAGGAAAAGACGGCATTGCTCATTGAAGTGCTGGTGACTTTGGTCTAAATAACGTGGAAATTTGGAAAATGACCCAGGATCCCAGGATCTGAAAAGTTATGTTAAGAGAAGCCGAAAAGTGCTGCCGACAAAACGAAGTACAATTGGAGGATGTCCGGGGATCTGCGAAGATCATGAAAATAATCGTCGGAACAACAATATACGAGAGCAAAACTTCAAAACGTGGTCCATGAAGCGTGATCCTTTACTGCAATGGAGGTGAACTCTCTGAATTATACGAGGACTCCTTTTCACCTTCAGAAACTTGCAAATTGAGAGTGCAACCAACGTGAGAAGACTTCAATTGTTCCGTGTGCAGAAATGCGTTTTCTTATTCAACACATTTATATAGACAAAAAAAAATACAGGTCCTTTTAAAAGACCTCACCTGGTTCACCCCATTGTGTGTGTGAATGCATGACTGTGTGCTCATGGCGATTTAGATTTTATTTCCTTGTATCAAGTGCTTTCCAAAGTGATAATAAATGTTGAAGATGGTGGACACAACTGCTCAAGGAAAATGGCAAGATTGTGTAAATTGGACAAGTGTAGGTTCTGCAAGGTAGAAACAGGTTCCAGTAACCTTTTGAGATGTTAAAAAAAAAAACTTGTCAGGACACTTGTACACACAAAGGCACAACAATGATTGCAGAGTAATTCATTGGCACATCTCCAAATAGTATTCATTCAAAAACAGAAGATAGCTACTTTGGGATTTGTGAGGTCTCTATTTCACATTCTGAAACAGCCAAGTGAGGATAATAACGAAGTCGAGAAGTGTCGTTTGATTCTACTCAGTCATCAAAGTTCCAGGTAAATAGAATCGGTCCAGAACGCATTGATGTGAGCAAATTATCAGAACGTGGTCCTCAATGTGATTGCAAATGAAGGTGGAGACTTTGTATCCTGAAAGGAGTCTGTCCCACCTCCTGACACCACCGATGCAAGTCCTATTTATCTGAAAAAAGCTCTTTAGAAAGATGGTTCATCGATTAATCAAGGGCCGAATATATATTCTGATTTCACATTCTGAACTTTTCACAATGAAACACTGAAATGCAAATTAAGTCACACTGAAATACAGAACACTGAAAGTGTCCCGTCTGCCAGTATGTGTTGGTGGATGTTAAAGATCCCATGGTGTCCTTCGCAAAGAGTCGGCGAGTATCGCCAGCACCATGGCCAAATTTCAAATTCCTGCCCTAACTAGGCGAATGGCAGGCCAAGAAAGACTTGGGCCAAGGTTTCCCTGGCTGACCTCTCAAGGTGGGATAATAGTAGCCGTTAAAGAGCAACAACAACAAAAAAAACAGTCTGTCTGTTGCCTAAGCCTTACAAACAAAGTGACCAAGATGGTAATAGCTCGGCCAGGTGGGCAGCGGTTCAGAAGCGAGGTCAGGCTAGGTAGTTTGAATATCGGATCAATTGGGGGGGGGGGGGGGGAGAGGAGTTGAGGTGGAGCAGATGATGCAGAGAAGGAGGTTGGAAGTGTGTGTGCAAGAGACCAAATGGAAAGGAGACAGGGCGAGGAGGTTGGTAGGAGCATACAAGCTGTTGCATGCAGGTGGGGATGGAAGGAGTGGTGGTGGTGGTTCTTGTGCAGCCACACGGCTGCTGGTTGCATCATTTTCAGTGGGCGTGTCTGCCGCTGATGCAATGCCTCTCTATAACCAGTTATCTGGTACTCATTTTGCCCACCACGGAAGGATAAAAGGCTGAGTCAACCTCACCTGGCGTTAATTTAGCGGGATTCCAACTCAGGACCTTAGAATCCCAAGCCGCCGCCCTAAACATTAGGCCAACACCAGGTGATGAACAAGCAGGTGGTCAGAGTGGAAAGATTGGAGGGACTGATAGTTATGGCATGGTTGGTGTGATACAGAATGGTTTGTTATGTCCGTTTATAGACTACAAACGGAAAGGACTGGGTGGTGAAGAAGGAATTCAGGGACACACTGGAGAGGATGACGGGAATGGTTGAGGCGGAGGTGAAGCCATGCATGACAGTTTAGCGGAGCCAGGTGAATAGGAATGTGTTGTTGTTGTTGTATAGCCTCGGACAGTTCTCTCGAACAAGTCTGCGGCACTGAGACAGCCGATCGATCTCGCAAGAGCAACCCAGAGATCCCCCACATCCAGGATGGTGTACATCTGCCTTTACACAGTCAGGGCCATGACAGAGTTAGAGAGAGAAGAGACAAAAGGGAAAGGGCTGGTCCATTGGCACTCTGACCGTGACCGCACTGCCCTGACGAATCCGGGCAGCAGGGAAGAATGCAGAAGATTTGGCCCCCGACTTACATTGGCGGGGGGGGGGGGGGGGGGTACAACCACCGCGAAGAGGCGTTCCCGATAGTTGTTGAGGAATGTGTTGGTAAATTCGGTCGGGGAATGAGGAAGATAAGGTCAAGAGCTGGTGGCAAGGAATGGAATGGCCATAGCTGGTTCATTCTTTCAAAAGCAGAAAAGCCACAAGATTAAATATAGGAGTGGACAGAACAGAAATGGATTTGGTGTTGGTAAGGAAGCGACAGTTGTGGAGGGAGAGCATGTTACCACCCAGCACAAGCCTGTGGTGTTTGGGATGAGTATGATGAAAAGGAGGGAGCTTAAGAGCAGGTTAAGGGAAGGTTCTGATATCGTGTGTAACGCTGGCCTACCTTTACGGTCTGGTGACGGTGGCACTGACAGAAAGATAACAACAGAGGCTGCAGGTTTGCGAGAACTGGGTCAGGAGGATCGCGGGAGTGAAGAGGGTGGATAGAAGGAGAATGAATGAACTGGGTCAGGAAGATCGCGGGAGTGAAGAGGGTGGATAGAAGGAGAATGGATGAACTGGGACAGGAGGATCGCGGGAGTGAAGAGGGTGGATAGAAGGAGAATGAATGAACTGGGTCAGGAGGATCGCGGGAGTGAAGAGGGTGCATAGAAGGAGAATGGATGAACTGGGTCAGGAGGATCGCGGGAGTGAAGAGGGTGGATCGAAGGAGAATGGATGAACTGGGTCAGGAGGATCGCAGGAGTGAAGAGGGTGGATAGAAAGAGAATGAATGAACTGGGTCAGGAGGATCACGGGAGTGAAGAGGGTGGATAGAAGGAGAATGGATGAACTGGGTCAGGAGGATCGCGGGAGTGAAGAGAGTGGATAGAAAGAGAATGAATGAACTGGGCCAGGAGGATCACGGGAGTGAAGAGGGTGGATAGAAGGAGAATGGATGAACTGGGTCAGGAGGATCGCGGGAGTGAAGAGGGTGGATGGAAGGAGAATGGATGAACTGGGTCAGGAGCATCGTGGGAGTGAAGAGAGTGGATAAAAGGAGAATGGATGAACTGGGGGCGGAGATTGGTGAAATGCCGGCTGAGATGACCTGGACAATTGGTGCGGATGGGGGAAGAGAGAATGGCAAAGGGAGCGGATAGGTTGAGGGAACAAGGTGTGAGGAAAAGAGGTAGACACGGTTGAAGAAGGATTTCAATAAGATGGGTCGTTGGCGGAGGACAGGGGGAGTGGAAGAGTATCGTGGTCAAGGCAGGGCCAAAGCAGGAGCTTGGGACCATTGGACCTTACCTCTTATAAAGGGAAGAGGAGGAGAACAACGAACTGTGCACTCAATTAAACTGTCCTTGTGATGTATGCGAGTCTGGTGAGCGCATGCGCGACACACGGGACCAGGCACGTGGAGCTGAGTGCAATGCCAATAAACCGGATATAAAGTCGAGTGCCTTCATTGGTCTGATTGTTTGTGCTTCCAGACATCACAGTCCTCTATTCTCGAGGTCCCTCAATGGCCACGCTACTGTAGTTGCCGGAAAGAGTGTACAAGAGTGTAGTGGTGTACTTTATTTTGTTACATCACTCCAAGACAAAAATGTCAAACGTATCGACATATCATTCCAACCTTCAGAACAACCTTTGACCCCGATTGAAAATTTTGTCCATGAAATTTTTTTGGGGAAAATTTTGAAAAATTTCTTTAAAAAAAAAAAATTAATGAAAAAAATTGGAATAATTTGAAAAAAAAAATTTTTTTTGAAAAAAGAAAATTTTGTACATGAAAAAACGAGACCGATGGTGACGTTCCATTCTTTTCTTTATTGTACTCAATTATGGCGGCGCACAAAAATGGATGACGTCACCAAACAACCTCCACTTTAGAGCTCACGTGATTAACGTGGAGAATCTGCCGTCTTGAAATCGCGAATAACATAGTTTCGCGAAGGTAAGCGGCACGTGTTATAGTTTTACCGTAATATCTTAGTCTGTATCCGTCACCACAAAGGCACGGGCTTGTTTGAACTGAGGATAATGTCCTGGCTGAATTTGAGTTTCTGTGTTGTCATGATTTACACCAATCATAATACAAACATTTCTTTTGTACAAATTTATTTTGTACTTTTGTACAAATCAAAGCTCCCTCCAGACCCCCCGCTGACGGGCACCCAATTTCCAGACACCACTGGCTGCCAGGGGAAAATTACCTCAGGGGAGGCCACAGTCACCGCTCCTCCAGAGCTTGATCCATACCTGCGGACACACACACACCTTCCCCACCCACAAAATCCACAACAACATTTCCTCCCCCACTGCTATTCAATTCTCAACACATTTCATTAAAGATACTGCCATGGCCTGTTTACATGTGAATTTCCCTTTCACATTCACTCTTCAACCACAACCCGATATCCATTCTCCCGACCACACAAAACCTCTACACATAAACAAACGCCACCCACAAGACACTTTGTGGCACACACACAATCACACTCCAATCCCCTCACCAACCATGCCATCACTATCACCCGCCCCCATTCCACATTACTCATGTCCCAATTTGTGAGAAAATACCGAAACCCTGGGACAGTAAACATCAAGGCCTCACCGTATGTGCAGGTTGTAGCAGGTTGGTTGGGTCCAAGAGTGCCATCCACCCTACGGAATTCCAAATTTCATGGGGCCAATCAATTTCCCCCAAATTTCCTTTGATTTGACTGTACTAGGAAGCATGTGGATCCGCCTCCTCCAGTGACCTTTACTACACTACTAACTTTGGCTACGACAGCTCCGCCCCTCGACCGTGCGAGGGCCATCGGGTAAGTTAAGCAGCCGAAATGCCAACATGGCCCATGAGTGTCCATATGGGTGCGACCCACCATCCATCCTTTGGCCCCCTGTGAGGAACGCGGCTCCACTAGCCCAAGCTGGCCAATGTGGTGAGCACCTGCTGCCAACTCCGTCATTCCCAAGGCCTCAAACCTGAGGGGCACAGTCGCAGTGCGTAGCATCTCCATCACGTTACCTGCGCCACCCGCATCCCCCAGTCCACACAACTGCAGCCCCCAGTGTCCACCCACACTTGACCACGCCTCTTCCCAAATTGAGAGTCCACAAATCACAACAGATCTTCCGTGGAAGATCATACTCACACCATCACGTTCCACAGATGCCCCAATGGTTGTCCGGTGGGCTATATCATACCTGTCCATGCGGTTCGACCTGCGTCCATAGAAAAGCACAGCATGGCAGGTCATCACATGCTGGCTGTCCCAGAGTCTCAGGGAGAGGCTGTCAGGCCGCATGCCCGGGCGGTCACCACATCAGGCCGTTGTTGGCCATCCATGGTGCCACCACCAAAACACGGCCCACAACACCTCTCCCTAGTGGTCCTCATGATGCACCACACCAGGTGCCTGTGAGAAACCACCTCGGACCTCCCAGAGGTCTCAACCCCCATCCAGGGTCTAGCAACCCTGTCGGCCCGAGACGCTCGGGTGGCGCCTCGATGGACAAGGGATGCCACGCTACACAGTGGGACCCGCGTCGTACCATGACACCCATGGTCGGACCCACGTCGTACCATGACACCCATGGTCGGACCCCACGTCCCAATCTCGCCAGCACAGCCCCTCAGCTGGCTGGC
This sequence comes from Myxine glutinosa, assembly GCF_964187855.1. NCBI lineage: Eukaryota > Metazoa > Chordata > Myxini > Myxiniformes > Myxinidae > Myxine > Myxine glutinosa. The sequence continues at coordinate 61,358,442 of NC_136265.1, forward strand.
ATAGCCCAATTTCGAAAGGGGGAAACTTTACACGAGGCCAACCCCAATGACCTCTCCTGGTCCAAATTCTGCAGCCCAGGGACCAATTCCCTCCAAGGCTGTGCCAAATTGAATTCCCATTTAAATTTCAATCTAAATGTCTTTTTTTTTATTTTTGCCCCACGTGCCCAACTGCAGCTGCAGGTAACAACCCCTTCCTCGGGTTCTTCTGCCCCTCCCTGCAGCTGTTCCAAATTTGCTATGGCAATCGCCTCTTCCGAGGCTCTATTTCCCGACTCCTCCATGCCCGAGTCCAGCTCGGGGCCAAAACACCCCCCCCCCCTCCCCCTGCTGGGTATCCAATTTCGGAGCCTCTGGTACCCAATTGTGGTTTGTGGTGAGGGTCCCCTTGGTCACTTTAATCTCATCCTTGGGATATTCGACGGACCCACTCACCTGGAATATTCGACGGATCTCCCAGACTCTGTTGGACCCGAGCAATCCCCTCCCCGATGGTACTGTCCAAGGCGCTCGGCCGCTCCTAAGTCACATCATTCACCTCATCATCAATAAATTGCGGCCCCAACAGGTCTTTATCAACAAACACCTGCTCCGGTTCCGTTACATGGGCCTCCAATGTTTTCTCCACCTGTTCCGCTGAACCAGTGCCCTGGTGCTGCACAATTTCCAATTCCTCCTCCTTCTGGTGCATTCTGGCATCCACACAAGTCCGACAACCTTCCAGGTCCTCATTTAACAAACATCCCCCCTCATTTACTCCCGAGCGTTCGCTCTCCTGTGCCCAAATTCGATCAATTTTGTTTTGCATTTCATTAATTTGTCCCTCAAATTCATTCTTTATTTCCTCCTTCATTTCATTCGTTTGTTCTCTTTGGGATTTCATCTTTTTCGTTCCGGCTTTCAATTCTTCACCACAGGCCTTCGATTCGGCCTTCAATTGTTCATGACAGGCATCCATTTGTTCACTCATTTCCTTCATATTATTTTTCAATCCTTCACTACAGGCCTCCTATTCAACATTTATTTGATCATTCATTTCTCTCAATGCCTTCATAACGATTTGAAACCCGACCTGGTCGGATATTGCACCTGTTCCCATATTCGATCGCTTAGGAATGGGGGAAGTTCCAATCCTATTCTCATCAAACTCTACCCCCGGCTCGCCTCCAAGCTCTTCGGGACCCTCCATCCGCTCGGCCATGGCGTTCACGTCAACCATTACGTGCTGACAAAGCGGTGTTCCCGCACGCGCTTAATTTTACCTCAGACAAAAAGAAAATGTAAATTTAGCAACACGCTGTCTTGCGCTCTTTCCGACACCAATAGACGAAACAAAAAATTTGACACCCCGGTACTACGAGTACCTCCCCCTCGACGAGAGAAAGACAATCGTTAAAAATTTTGATTCCGAAAGCTGAGCGCAATTTCGCCCTCAGCGGGTGTCGAACCCGCAACCCTCAAACACTGAGTGCCCGTCGGGTTTGAATCCCAAACTCCTGACACCAGTTGTCGTGTTCACCGGGGATTAACACCCCTGGTGACGGATGACCAATCAACTTTAATTCTGAGGCGTACCCAAACTATGTCGGTGTTATTTATACGTGTGAGGGTGCAGTGGAGGGCAGCGAGGCTTACCTGCATGGTCGGACGCGAAGCGGGTTTTCCGAACCACCAACAAATAAACGGGACAGGACAAGGAATTTAAATTCAACAATTAACGGGTTTAATGAAAGAAATGCCAGGGAACAAAGAAATGTACGGTAAACTAAAATTCCTAAATTGAGACGTCTCCACACGGACTCCTGAAACAGACACAGGGATAAATAAAATAACGAAAGTAAAATGTGTGTGTGGTGCATTTGCCTGCACTCCGCCTGGTGTCCATGACCGTCTGGGGTCGTCAAAGATCCCGCGTCCCTGTGTTTTTACAATCTAAAGATATGTTTGTAAGTGTTTTTACAATCTAAAGATATGTTTTGTAAGTGTTTTTACAATCTAAAGATATGTTTGTAAGTGTTTTTACAATCTAAAGATATGTTTTGTAAGTGTTTTTACAATCTAAAGATATTGCTGCGGTTTTGAGATTGTACATATGAGTATGACTTCAATAAATGCTAAAGGTTTGCCCCTCATAGTTAGTTCCACAAGCAACACGGAGGCCCACTTGTAGTATTAGTTATGTCATAGTATGTGTAAGTATAGGCCTTTTCCCCTATTAATATCTGCGTTGTGTAAAGACATGAGATTAGGTCCCGTTCATTTTGCGTTCACCCTCCAATTACACCTCGATGGGCGGAATCCATCCCGCGCCCCATTTGGCTGCCCGCTCAGTTTGTTAAGCATTGGCTGTCCACTAGTCGAGTAACACGAGGTAGGCCTGAGAAGGAGGAGCGCGGGGTCGGGGTGGGGGCGGCGTTGAGATCGGAGCGTCAGAGGCGATGACGGTAAGATCCACCAGCCAATCAGGGCTCTAGCGGCATGGCGTGAGAGGGCGTGGAGAGGCGCGTCTGGTGAGTTCGAGAAGGTTCCTATATAAGTGCTGTGCCGTGCCTATATAAGTCGCTGCACAAAGCCCTTGAACAGAACTTGGTCGGAAGGACTTGTTACAGAAGGGACTTACGTGAAGGATTTACAGCGAGCGCATCACTAGCGCAAGAGGACTTTGAGGGAGAAGGACTTGGGAGAACTTCGTTGCGATAGCGCTTTGAGGCTTCGAACTGTAACTCGCCCTATTACGTACGCACCAGAGGGGAAGAAGAAGAGGCGTTGGCTGTACGAGTACGCGGCCACAGCCAAACGGGCCGGTGACGAATAGCGAATATTCCAGCCATGCGAGTAAGCGCGGCTATAGCCGCAAGTGAATAACCGCCAGCCGCGTCGAAGTCCGCTCCCTACCAAATCGCCCCGTAATAACCCTGTGCATCCAAACGGCGCGCTACGAGCTCCTGCCTTCGCCTCCTTCCATCTGCATGGGATGAGCCGGACACCAGAGGGAGCTGCACGAGAGCCATCCCTGGATGCGCGAACCATCATCCTGCAGCTGCAAGCCCCGTGTGTGTGTGTGTGTGTGTGTGTGAGACGGGCCCGTTTGTCTTGGGTATTAAGTAAGACTGTGTAAGGATTGCTCTGTGTCCCCTTTTTCTGAATCATTGTGAATAGTGTAAATAAATATTGTTCTTCCTTTTTCCAATTCGATCGCCTTTGTGATTTCGCCATTGACTAAGCGTGGCACGAATAAGACCGCGAGAACCGGGTTCACCATCTAAACGGCACGGATCGCGTGTACGCACCGCTCGGCGTCTCAACACACGTGGTTCGTGTGAGGCTTATTTCCTCGTTTCAGGGCAGCGCGAGTAATTAGGTAATAGCGAATTTTAGTCCTAATACCCTATTTCGCGCTGTCTGGAAGGGACGTCATAGGCCTCGGGTCGTGCTGGTCAGTCAAAGACAAGGGGACTAATCCCCCCTTGGTAAGGGGAGAAGGCCGGCGACGGATCCGCAACATTTGGTGTCAGGAGTTTGGATTGGACCCGAAGTGCGCTTAACGCACTCAAAATTACGAGCGGCCGAAATTTAGTTTTTAAGACCCAAATTTAATTAGTGCCATGGCTAGCCAAGATGGTCGAATGCCGGTGGGGGTAAATGAGGAGGTAGAGGAGGTAGAATCAATAACCCAGGACCCCCGGGAAGAATTAGAAGAGATGGAGGAGGACATTGATGTGGGGCCGGCAGTAGGGGTAGAAAATGGCGGAGCCTCGCACGAGGCAACGGAAGCCGAGCCCGCGATGCCAGGGTACATGCAATTCTTCATGGCGAAATTCATGGCAGAAATGAAGGCTCAGAGTGAGCGATTGGAACACAAAATGGATACCCAGGGTGACAAATCCACCAAAGAAATAAAATAAATGAAGGGCGAAACCCGGGAAATGAAAGAAATGATGGGCACCCAACAGAATGAAATAAATAAAATAAATGGTAAGATGGACACCCACAGTGACAAATCTACCCGGGAAATAAAAGGGTTGGAAAACAAAATGCGTGGCCAATTGGAAGAAATGGGGGGGGGGGGGGGGGCAATTGAAGGAAATGGGGGACAAATCCACCCGGGACATAAAACAGTTGGGTGATCAATTGGAAGAGGTGAAAAACGGGCTGGAAAGCAAAATGGACGCCCAAAAGAACGAATTGGAAAAAATCTGCCGTCTGCTCCACGAAGCACCGAGGTGAGACAAGAGAAGGATGCATCTGCCAAGAGAGTGCACGAGCTCTGACTGCCCGCGATGCCAGCCACGAACCAAGAGAGTCAGAGTGCACGAGCTGTGACCGTCTGTTATGAAGTTCAGCGTGAAGAGAGAAGAGAGCACAATGCGTCCGTTTGTAATCAAAACCCAGCGCCAAGAGTGAGAAAATGTGACTGCTTGCATGAACACCAAGCACTGACAGCAGGACGTGCGACTGTATGCTATAAAATCCAGTCAAGAGAAAGAAAATTCCGGGACATGTCCTTTTTACTCCACAGTCTCGAACGTGCTCTGATGACGTCCGCGCGCGCTCCAATCAGAGTCCCACCGCATTGCTCCACGGCTACGACCAATCATCTCCTCTCGGGGAAGGGCCTCACTGTCCTTGTGATGACTCGGCTGGTGGCATCAGTGGTAGTGTTCGAATGTCTGAATCCGGTGTCTTTTATTAGGTTTATTTAATTTAGGTACGGAGTGCATGGCTGGTGTTGCATGTGTCATAAGGAACAAAGGGAAAACCACAGAGGCAATTTACATACAGGGAATTTACCCTTATACCCTACATAATTAGCATAGCTCCACCCCTCGCATGGAGACAAATATACAACATTACCGGAAATGTGGGCTGACTTAAGTACATGAGGGTGTCTACACAGCATACGGAGCACACTACCCTATACAATCCTACCTGGCTTAAGGTATTCCATTGCCTTCCCCCCATAAATGTAACAATACTTACAAAACATATCTTTAGATTGTAAACACACTTACAAAACATATCTTTAGATTGTAAAAACACTTACAAAACATATCTTTAGATTGTAAACACACTTACAAAACATTGCTTTAGACTGTAAACATACTTACAAAACATATCTTTAGATTGTAGACATACTTACAAAACATATCTTTAGATTGTAAACATACTGTCGCGCGAATCCCTCCGGTTAACACCAGGGACCGCAGAAGACCGAACGGATTTAACGGAGGCGACGACCAACTCGGATTCGGCTATATAACACGGGAAGAGGAAGGGAAGGGGAAGCTGCGGCAAAAGCGCTTACCTTCAGCGAACCGACGGCAGCTCCGATCCTGCAGGGAATTAATGAACTCACGAACGCCGGATCAGAATGTACAAAAAATAAAGATTTATTCACGGCACCCGATAACGAGGAACGCGACGGTAATCAAATAATGGGCCTAAATTGGGATCCCACACACCTCACTTCAGAAATGAGACACAGGAATGAATTAATAAATGAACACGTTCGTCATGGGATAGTGAATGTGGTGCGTCTTAACTGTCCGTCCAACGCAGCTCCAAACTCTAGCGCGGAGAAATCCTCCGTCCGCCTCACACGCTTTGCTTGGCCCAAGCCAACGCCCTCTCCGTTCGCACACGAGGTCCCGCCCGTTCACAACACCGAGCCCCGCTCCAAGCACCACGAGTGAACCGTCAGCCCGATGAAGAGAAGCACAAGGACCAACAGATGTCGTACAGCACCAATGGACCAGCGAAGAAGAACGGCAAAAAGAGGAGAGAGAGTCAAGGGAGAGCAATTGCGACTGCATGCTATGAAAACCCAAGAGAGCTCCTGCTCTGAGCCAAGCGCGCGAATGTTGTGCAGCGCCCCCTTTTATGGCCTGGCCTGTGACGTCGGTCTCGGCGCGCCCTCTGATTGGTCGAGCGCTTCCCGCACCGGTACTGCTCGACCCTCTCCCTGCCCAGCCAACCGTCCTCCTGCGCGTGGCCCCCGGCCTTGCCACAAGGCCGTTTCAGGCCAGCTTGAGGTGTAGCCGGCTGTGGCCCATGCGGCGGTGCCCCGAACTGGCCCCCTGCCCATTTTCTTCTGAAGTCCTTGTCAGGGAAGGGAATTGAATTACTGTGTGCGCTAAAGGGCCTATCTAAGTGTTTACAGGTGTGCGTTGCCATAAGGGACAATGGATAGATTACCAGGTGTGACACACAAGGGCTGTTATCTTTAATCCCTACAACTACCTAGCACACGAACATCCTGGTATGTTCACAGGTATACTCTTATCCCGACAAACCGGACTACATAGAGAACTTATTGCAGGGCAGATTCCTTATCGCGACAGACGAAGCATGTTACCTATTCAGATCTAGCTGACTCTAGATATTGCTCTACCCCACTGACATAACAATACTTACAAAACATATCTTTAGATTGTAAAAACACATCCACAACATATCTTTAGATTGTAAAAACACTTACAAAACATATCTTTCGATTGTAAGGTGACTATTTGTTGTTAAGTATTATTTTTCCTGGTGGAACTTAAAAAAAAATTATAAACTTTTAAAGTTTGGTGAAATGGATTGTTTTTGTTTCAGATTTTATTGTGAAGGTGAAGGTGAAGTCCGAGTTTGTCGATGATTCGTTCCCTGAAGATGAAGGTTTGAACCACAAACACGTTGTTGTTGTAGTTTTATAGTTTATGATAATAATGTTACAATGAAGATCAACTTTTCCACAATGTATCCAGTACTTGGTATTTCTCCCAAGGTACAAATACTCAGAGTTTGGTATTAAATTGTGAAGGAAAAACCCAGCCCTATCATCTTCTTACCTGTACATCTATCATAATTTTATTCTTCTTCTTTCTTCATTCATCTTTCCATTAGTTTTTAAAAATTGGGAATACCGACTACATTCGAAACAGTAATAATGTAATTGTGGTTCCTGAAGATTTTCCATGATATCCTGCATATTTAAACATTTATTACTTGCAAAATCGAAGATTTTTCATGATTGCGAAATCAAAGATTTTTTACGATTACAAAATCGAAGATTTTTCAAGTATATTGGTCGGTTGGCGTTGTTATTCTGTCTGTTTGTTACTCGCTTACAGGTCACAATTCTAAACCGATCGTCATGAAACCTCACCAAATCGTAGAGGTCATCACAATTGAGAAGACTATTGATTTTGAGGTCAAAAGTCATCTGGATGTCGAATTTCTAAAATTGCCATTTTTCATCCAATTTGACTTGGAAATTGAAGTTCATTTGTATATTGAGTCAATAAATTGGGAAAACAACTATTTTTGAGATCAAAAGGTCAAAGGTCAACCAAAGGTCAATCTTCCAAAATCATCAATTTTCATCTGAAAAACCATCAATTTTAATCCGATTGACTTGAAAATTGAACAGCATTTGCATATCGAGTCACTAAATAGGGAGGCAAACTATTTTTGAGATTAAAGGGTCAAAGGTCAACTCGAGGTCAAACTTACAAAATTAATTTTCATCTGAAAACCATCAATTTTCATGCAATTGACTTGAGAATAGAACAGCATTTGCATATCGAGTCACTAAAGATGGAAACCAACTTTTTGAGGTCAAAAGGTCAAAGGTCAACTCAAGGTCGAAATTCTAAATTTAATTTTCATCTGGAAAACCGTCAATTTTCATCCTTTTTCATCATCATTCATCATCATTTCATCCTTTTTCATGACGATTTTTCATCGTCATTTTTCAAATTTTCATTTTCATCCTTTTCATCCAATTTTCATCCGATTGAATTGAAAATTTAACAGCATTTGCATAGCGCCTCACTGAATTGGGAAACCAACTATTTGAGGTCAAAGGTCAACTCAAGCTGAAACTTATAAAATTATCAATTTTCATCTGAAAAATCATCACTTTTCATCCTATTAACCCGAGCTTTGATCGATCGTCAATTTGTAATCTTGATGAAATGGACAATTTGATGGATCAATGGCAACCTCTTTAGGGGAGGGGGGGGGGTGGGATGGGTCAGGGGGGGAGGTGGATTTTACAAGTATCGTGCTCTACATGATGTCTTGTTGTTTTGTGTTTTTGTTATGAGTATACTTCAATGTGATTTCTTTTCAATGATCATTGTGAGTATATACCATCATCTCCATCAACTCCTCTTTATCGTAGCCATCATCAACATTGCCATCACATTATTGGAACAAATCATCATTATTATTAAAGGTATATTTCATGATCTTAATAACTCAATAAAATATTATTTATTTTATGTCCTTAATAACTTCGATTCATGAAAATAGCACAAAAACAATGCATGGTCATTAAAAGTTTATAATTGAAAAAAGATGGACTTGCTAGTCGGTAAAGCCTACATTTCGGCGAGTATCCACTCGACTCGGTCATGGCAGATGTTGAAGTGAAGAAGAAGCTGTAGAAACATGTGTCCCCCGCCAGTGGAAGGGTGAGTTGGTCTGTAGACCAATCCGAGTATTGCATGACAGTTGCAGATGGCGTGGAAGAGATGTTATCGCCTGCTCCACGGAGGTGACATTAAATCACAAACCGCCCCTTTTGTTGATGGTGATTCATCTTTTTCTGAAATAGATTACCTCACACTTCCAGCAAACAACTATTTTTTTCTGTCTAAGATGTTACTTGACCGTTAACAAATCTGTGACCATGCTGGTTCAAGTGCGTATATACAGCAGAGTTCAAAGCCTCTTCATAAGCGAGACGACGATGTTGGCTCATATGGGCCTTAAGGACGAAATGTGTGACAAGGAAGAATTGTTTAGATTTTGGTGAAGGTCCGAATCCGGAACCGGATATGATCATGTTTTTATTATTCAAAGTGATTCTTCACCTTTGAGAGACTAGTACACCCGCAGACTCCGCGAGGGGCAGGAAGGGTTAATTCCTCTTTGGGGTATATAGATTACAGTCGATCTATGGTCTGGTCTCAAGAACATTGGGTGTGTGTTCATTTACCAAGTTTCTTGTGAAGAGATCGCCAAGTTTTTTAAGCATTTGAGCAAGCACTCCATTCAAAACCGCTAAGGAATGGCTGGCTTGGCAAGCGCTAGCTAGCTGCTTGGTAAAGGAGCACAACCCGAGCTTCTCCCTTTCAGTTTCGTATCAAACAGCAGGAGCGAGTTTCAAAAGTTCGTCACGAAAAATGCCACGGTAGCGGCAGAAAGGGCCATGTTATTAACCCAACATTTGTGGGTTATATAGAGTACAGTAGATCTTCGCTCAGTTCTGTAAGTAAACCTTACTTCATGGATGTCGGGATTCCTCCAAATTTCTTCATTTAGTGTTATAAAGAGCATTAGCGACTGTTTAAAAAGCTAAGCGTACATGTTTGTGGTTTATAATATTTTTACTTCCTGTAGAAGCCGTTGCTCCCATGGAAACGCAATTATAACTATAAGCTATTTATACACGTTATCACTGCAGGAAAAACGCCTTGGGGAGGTGGGACATTATTAGTATTAATATTGTTTTGGAATAACATAAATAATATGTGATTATGATTAATTTTGTTATGAAAAGCGTCTTTGCAAAAACGCCACGATAAATCTTCTTTGGAAATACACCACGATAAAGCTAATTTAACATTTATATGCACCTCAATGGGCAACCCCATTGACGGCAATGGCGGGCAAACTCGCTCGGGGGGAGAAAACCCCCTTGGGGTGGGCGGCAAATGAAAGCGCTACAACCTTCATTGTGTAACCCTTAGTCATCCTGTCAAGTTTGGTTGAGATTGGATAAGTAACGACAGAATGTATTGGCGTCAAGAATTCATCAGACAGACAGACAGAATTGGCGTATTTTAGTATGATGGGGGCCAAAAATGATACATAGTACAGTATTGTGGCGGACACGAAAGCCCACTGGCGTGGTGACATCATTCCGCGCACCAAGTGGGTGGCGGCCACGCCCGAGGGGTAGGCGTGGCCTCAGGATATACACTGGGCACGCAGCCCGGAGCGCGCCAGTGCTACAGTGACCTCTTGAGAATAAAGACTCTTTTGTTTAACCGCGTTGTCCGCTTCCTCCTTGGTAGCAAGTAAGCGCGCGTAGCACCACGCTTTAATTGGTGACCTCCGACGTTCTGGTCAGCCGTCGCTGACCACCCGACATGGCAACCAACGCGGTAGCAATGAAGCTCCCCGAGTTCTGGGAAGCTCAGGCGGAGATCTGGTTCCTGCAGGCCGAAGCCCAGTTCAGGCTTCGACGCATCACGGCGGACGAGACACGCTACTGCCACGTGGTCGCCTCCCTCGGGGCCGGCGCGGCCGCCCGCGTCGTGTCGGTCCTGAGGAACCCACCGGCCCACGACAGGTACGGGGCGATCAAGCGTCTCCTCCTCGCCACGTTCGGCCTCACCGTGTACGCACGGGCCAATCGCCTCTTGGACCTCCCCGAGCTCGGTGACACGCGACCGTCGGTCCAAATGGACCATATGCTGTCGCTCATGGGCGACGAAACCCCGAACGCTCTATTCCGGGCGTTATTTCGACGCCAGCTGCCAGCACGAGTCTGCCTCGCGTTGGCCGGTTCCGTGACAACGGAACCCCGTGCGTTCGCGGCCGAGGCCGACAAGTACTACGCGGCTTTGGACACGAGGGCGAGTTTCGGTGCGGCCGTAGCGGCTCCCGAGCCCGAACCTCCTGCAGGTGCCCACCCCTGCTCCGAGGGGCGCCTCGTGGCGGCCGCCACGCCCCGCCCACCACCACCGCGGAAACCGCGGCCTCCGGCTTCGCCGCAAACCTGGTGCCATTTCCACGCTAGGTTCGGCCACGAGGCTCGGCAATGTCGCCCGCCGTGCTCATTCGGCAGGTCGGGAAACGCCCGGGCCGGCCCTCGGTAGTGTCACTGAGCGCCGGCCGATTAAACAGCCTCCTATACATAACGGACACCTTATCCGGGCGCCGTTTCCTGTGCGACACGGGAGCGCAGGTGAGTGTCGTTCCCGCCGGTACGTCCGACAAGCAGTCCGCGGGCCGGCGCCCCGCGCTGCTTGCCGCCAACGGTACGCCCATTCGCACGTACGGAAAACGCTGCCTTTCTCTGCGGTTCGGAAGGCAGGTTTTCCGATGGTCGTTCGTCACTGCCGACGTGCCTATGGCACTGCTCGGCGCGGACTTCCTCTGTGCCAATGGCCTGTTGGTTGACGTCAAGCACAGAAGGCTTGTCCAGGCTGAGACGTTCAGCTCGCTCGCGTGTGTGTTGCCCGCCTTGTTGAGCAGCTCACTGAGCGGCTCGCCGAGCGGCTTGCTGAGCGGTTCCGTTCCGGCCAGGTTCATCTGCACGCTTCCGGCAGCGAACGAATTCACCCGCCTCCTCGCGGGTTTCCAGGCCCTCACGAGGCCCACCTTCTCGGCGGGGACCGTCAAGCACGGGGTGGAACATCACATCCCCACCGCCGGGCCACCGGTCTACGCCTGGGCAAGCCGCCTCGAGCCGACGAAGCTCGCCGTAGCTAAAGCGGAGTTTGCTATGCTGGAGCGGCTCGGCATTGTGCGGCGCTCCGAGAGCGCGTGGGCATCGCCGCTCCACATCGTGCCCAAGCCCGGCGGGGGATGGCGACCTTGCGGGGACTACCGCCGTCTCAACGACGCCACCACCCCCGACCGCTACCCCATCCCCCATATTCAGGACTTTTCCGCCCGCTTGGCGAATATGTCCTTCTTCTCGAAGGTGGACCTCATACGCGGTTACCACCAGGTAGCCGTCAGGCCGGAGGACATCCCGAAGACGGCTGTCATCACGCCGTTCGGTCTTTTCGAATTTCTTCGGATGCCCTTCAGTTTGAAGAATGCGGCTCAGGCGTTCCAGCGCCTCATGGACAGCATCTTGCGCGACTTGGAATTTGTGTACGTATACCTGGACGTCATCCTCGTCGCCAGCGTGTCCCGCGAAGAGCACCTCCACCATCTCCGCACGCTCTTCGAACGTCTGGGCCAGCACGGCCTGATCGTGAACCCCGCCAAGTGCCGGTTCGGTGTCGCCGAAATCGACTTTTTGGGGCACCGCGTCACCAGGCACGGGGCCGTCCCCCTACCGGCCAAGGTGGAGGCGGTGAAGGGGTTTCCGCACCCCCGCACAATCAGGGGGCTCCAGGAGTTCCTGGGCATGGTAAACTTTTACCACCGTTTCCTGCCCCGCATCACCCAGCTCCTGCGCCCCCTGCACGAGGCCCTCCGGGGGAAGCCGGGCAAAGGTGACGTTACCTGGACTGAGCAGATGGACGCGGCGTTCGCGGGCGCGAAGCTCGCCTTGGCTAACGCCACCATGCTCGCGCACCCGGCGCCCGATGCACCGATCGCCCTCACCACCGACGCCTCGGACTACGCGGTGGGCGCGGTGCACGAGCAATGGGTGCGTGGAGCTTTGCAACCGCTGGCGTTCTTCAGCCGGCAGCTTCGCCCGCCCGAACGCTGGTACAGTACCTTCGACTGTGAGTTGCTCGGGCTCCACCTGGCGGTCAGGCACTTCCGCCATCTGCTTGAGGGCCGTGCGTTCAGGGCCTTCGTCGACCACAAGCCACTGGTGTTCGCGATGGGCAAGGTCGCCGAGCCGTGGTCGGCCCGGCAGCAGCGTCACCTCTCGGCTGTGTCCGAATACACGACGGACATCCGGCATGTCGCGAGGAAGGACAACCCGGTGGCGGATTGCCTTTCCCGGTCCGTTGCCCACGCGGTCCACCTCGGCATCGACTATGCCTGGATGGCGGCGGACCAGGCCGCCGACCCCGACGTCCAGGCCTTGCGGACCGTCGTTACGGGCCTCTGCGTCACCGAGGTGCCGTTCAACGGCGCGGGCACGGCCCTCTGGTGCGACGTCTCCCTCGGGCGGCCTCGCCCCATCGTGCCCGCGGGCTGGCAGCGCTGGATTTTCGACTCCATCCACGGCCTGTCCCACCCGGGCACGAGGGCCTCCCAGAGGTTGATCGCCGACAAGTTTGTCTGGCATGGCCTCCGGAAGGCCGTCCGCGGCTGGGCCAGGACGTGCCTCGCGTGCCAGCGCGCGAAGGTGCACCGACACACCCAGGCCCCATTGGCCCCGTTTGCGGTGCCGGGACGTCGGTTTGACCACGTTCACGTGGACCTGGTGGGACCTCTGCCCCCCTCGCGGGGTTTCACCCACGTCCTGACCATGATGGACCGCACCACCCGGTGGCCGGAGGCCGTGCCTTTGGCGTCAACGACGGCGGCGGACGTCGCGCAGGCATTCATCGCCACCTGGGTCGCCCGGTTCGGCGCCCCCTCGGACATCTCATCCGGTCGCGGCCCCCAGTTCACCTCGGAGCTCTGGGGGGCGGTCGCGCGGGGGCTTGGGGTCCAGCTGCACCGCACCACGGCCTACCACCCCCAGGCTAACGGCCTGTGCGAGCGGTTCCACCGCTCATTGAAGGCTGCGCTCCGGGCCACCCTCCGCGACGGCGGCTGGGTCGACAGGCTCCCTGGTCCTGCTGGGCCTCCGGACGGCGCCCAAGGAGGACCTGCGCGCATCCGCGGCGGAGTTGGTCTTTGGACAACCGCTGCGGGTGCCGGGTGAGTTCCTCCCCGACCCCACGGCACCTTGGTCCGCAGCGCAGGAGCGCTCCGCGCTGCAGGAGACCGCCCGGAGGTTCGCCCCGGTGCCGACGGCGCACCACGCGCACCCACCCACGCACGTCGCCCCGGAGCTTCGCACCGCGGAGTATGTCTTCGTCCGGCACGACGCCCACCGGACACCACTGCGGCCCCCGTACGACGGGCCTTTCTGCGTGCTGGAGACCTGGGTGAAATTCTTCACCTTGGACATCGGCGGTACTCCCGACCTCGTCTCGGTGGATCGACTCAAGCCGGCCCACCTCGACGTGGACCACCCACCGCCGGTGGCTCGGCCCCCGCGTCGGGGCCGCCCCCTGGCGGGCGGACCCCCGGCACCGCCCAGCACCGCCGGCACACCGCCCCCCGGTCCGGCACCCATCCCGGGTACAGCCGGGGGCATCCCAGCTGGCATCCCTGCACCCCGGACGCCGCCGTTCGCCAGAGGGCGCTTCGGCCGGGTCATCCGTTTGCCCCGCAAACTGGCCCTCCAGGTGCGCGGGAATTCTGGGGGGCGCGTGTGGCGGACATGAAAGCCCACTGGCGTGGTGACATCATTCCGCGCACCAAGTGGGCGGCGGCCACGCCCGAGGGGTAGGCGTGGCCTCAGGATATACACTGGGCGCGCAGCCCGGAGCGTGCCAGTGCTACAGTGACCTCTTGAGAATAAAGACTCTTTTGTTTAACTGCGTTGTCCGCTTCCTCCTTGGTAGCAAGTAAGCGCGGGTAGCACCGCGCTTTAGTATGATATCTCAAAAAGTTGTGGACGAGTTTTGACAAAACTTGGTGGATGAGTTGCTTAGATGACAAGAACGAGCAGATTAGATTTTGATCCAGGTCCGAATACAAATCCGGCCTATCAGTAGGATACAAAATGTAAACTGATCAGCCTGGTGGAGGTATGCGCTCTACCGCATGCCTTTCTCGTATTTCTAATGCTGTACCACGTTAACAGCAGTAAACATCCGGAATTAAAATTTTTATATGACCTTTCCAATCTTAATTTTGCTTCAATTTGATATATACATATATACCGAACACTGTAAAACACAAATCGCCTTGCTACCGCTTCCAAGAACCTCCAGTTTTGCAGTGCTGTACTTGAACATGTTACATAGGGTGTGTATAATACTGCATCAATGGCACCAAACTTCTGGAATTTTTAAAATATGACCTTTAAAAGCATTATTTAACTTCATTTGAATTAGATACTTGAACAATGTGGTGTAAGGTGTTCTATGAACTCTCCAGTTAGTTTTGCGCTTCTTGCTTTTCTTGTGAAAACTGAAATCACAAAATATGGATTTTAAAAATATATTTTCTTTCCTTTTTTTTCTTTTATTTTTCAATGTCAGTTGAAGTAGTAAAGTGCATTTTGAGGTTGAAGTAGAATAACATTTTAATCCTTTATTATGTTTTATTTTGTTCTTTATTATGTTGGAGGTTTGACCATTTCATTTCAATTTATTTTTGTGTTTTATTTTATCTCTTTCCTGAGATGACATGAGATCACATTGTTTGCAGGTCTCGTTCATCTTCATCCAGTGAAGATGGAAAACTGTCAAAAAGACTTGCATCTGAATTCCCAGAATGCTTTGAGTAATGAGTGTGTGAAGCAGAAGAAACCTTGTAATTTTCCTCCCAAGGGGACAAAGAATGCTCCTCAACTGCGTGAAGGTAAGCGTGCAGTGTGCACCCACACAAGCTTATTTATGTTACAAGGACATCTGATGCATTTAAAGTACCTAACACGTTTAACGTACTGTCACGTTTATGAGGGGTAGGTGAAAGGATCCCATAGGAAAGGTAGCACTGTATAATTGCAGCATGGACCGTGGACGCGTAGGAGAAATCTCAATGTACAGTAAGTAGGGAAACTGTAACTTAAGGCTGTTTATGTGTACACCACACGGGAGGGGGGGAGGTGGTGTTGTGCTAATTATCGGAAGGGATTAAGAATAATTTTCCCCAGTGCATGCTTTCCCTCTGTAAGTTTCTCCTCACGTTTTTGCTGACAAGGCCGGTCATGCAAAGCCACCGTTAAATGACAACAACCACGCTGGCAAGAAGCCAGGAAGAGCCGATCGGACTAAGCCCCGCCTCTAAAGGACCTAATAGGCCGTGAGGCCATGCTCCGAGAGACACCAATGGCCTCTAGGACATGGGCAGGGTGAACTGAGCGGGAAGGATATGATTGGCCCTGAGGAGTGAAGAGGAAGAGTCTCTCGATCTTGCTTGGACAAGACGCTGGCCATTTTTTTTCTTGGTTGTATTGGTGTGATTTCTGTGAAAGCGTTAGGGGCTTTTTGCCTTTTGGAGTACATGGTGTCCTTCAAGTAGCAGCTACTTGTTTTTACGCATTTGTCGGTTTTGACTGCGTTACCACAACTGGAGAGGGATATCGTCTTTGGGACTTTCCTCCTGCCTGTGAAGCCGAAAGCGTGCGGCGCTTTCAGACCGTCGCCATTTTTGGAGCGCTTCCCGTGTGAGTGGCTACATGGAGCTTCAACAGCTGCCAAGCTCCTAAAAGGACCTATTGGGATCAGCTAAGTGCTGAAAGGGGATTTCTTTTTATTTTCATTAGCTTTTCCCTGTGTGCGTGTTTGAGACTGCGTGAAGATACCTCGGTTAGGTAATTAATTTACTTCAGCCTTTATTTCGATATCTTCATTCCTTCATTGAATTTACATTAAAATCACTGTTGTTGAATTTTCTTGGTCGTGTTTGCATGTTTTGTGGGTTCGGGAATAAACCCGTGTGTTTCGTCAGATAGAAGTCTTGCATCCTGTCCTTCCTGCGCGTGTAAAAAATAACTGCCATATATTCGGCTGCTCACCTCATGAGTAATAAAGCTGGTTCAGCTATTCATCCAAGGCTGATTTTAATCGCTACGGACAAGACATTACCTTGTTTTTGTGTTTGTTGCTTGGCATTGAGCAGGAATTTGAAGCTAAAGTTTTAAGATTGTTTCATCTGTCCACACTCATAAATGATTAAAACCTCAATATCAGTTGAATTTGAGGATAGGTCCTAGTTTTAAAAGTTAACGTTCTGATATCAAGCCATTGCAAACCGATGGTGTGTTCATGATTTTTTTTTTTTTAACCCACCGTTTAGAGGCCATTTTTCCCCGCAAAGCGGGGGTTGGCCTTTTTCGGGGACCGTGGTTGTTGTTGTTTTTTGGTCCCCTTTTTGAAGCAATGTTTTACGGCTGGATGCTCTTCCTGACACCAACCCTTTTTGTCGCCTTTTTACAACAAGCAGGGAATTACCAGTGAACTGGTACTCAATTAGCCGACCTCAGAAGGATGAACCAGGCTGAGTCAACCCCCCTGGCGTTAATTCAGTGATCGACCGGGATTCGAACCCAGGATCCTTGGTTATCTTAAGCTGGCACCCTAGCCGCCAGCCCAAAGAACCGCTGTGTTCATGATTATTACATAACACAAAATGCAATTGCGTTCAATTTAAGGTCATTTAAGGTCGACTAACAAATCCTTTTGTTCAGTGCACTCACTTTGTTTGTTCACTCCTGTGGAAATGACTGTGCGATGCAAGATGTCGAATTTTGGTTAAGTTGCTAATTAAAGGATCCAGTGTACATGATTCGATTAATTACAGTCGTGGGCAAAAATATTGGCACCCTTGCACTTTTTTCAAAGAATGCACCATTTCTACCAGAAAATTGTTGAAATTAAAAAATCCTTTTGGTATCCACATATGTATTTATTTGGTTTGCTGTGGAACAAAACAAAACAAGAAAGAGCAATCAGAGATTGCAGACCCTCGCCAGGATGTGTTTTTTAGTGGTTTTTAAGGCTTTTGTGTTAAAAACAAATATGGCGTCCGAACCATGTGACCGCTGATGTCATAAAAAATTCTCCACTAATTTATCCCGAGATGATCAAGAAATTTCATCTTGAGGTTCTTGAGGTCCCAACGGGTGTGTTAATGTAGGCAGGAGGTTTCAGAAATTCCTCAATACAATTATGATTTTGAAATGCGATCGACAAGGACCTTGCTCCCGAGTCTGGAAGTGAACAGATTGTTACCTTCGCAAAAGCGGAAGGTTATGTTTTGATCGCTGTGTATTTATTTGTATGTCTGTGTGTGTGTGTGTGTGTGTGTGTATGTTATTCGCATAACTCAAAAAGTATTCAACCGAATTGCATGAAATTTGGTGGGATGATTGGTTATTATACGGGACACATTTGATTAGATTTTGGGAGCAATCGGGTCAAAGGTCAAGGTCAAGGTCACGAAAAGGTCAAAATCGTATTTTTGTTGTTCTGTTCCCTACACTCCCATGCCAAGTACAGAACAGTAGCTGCGGCGAAGGTATGCGCTCTACCGAGTGCCCGTTCTAGTTATGTTTGTCGGGGGTAGGCAGTGATTACCTTAGAAAGAGGGAGATTTGTTTTGATTAGTGTGCTCCGATTGTCGTGAAGAAGAAGACCCACCCCATGTAATTAGTAGGGATCCGGTATTTCAGTCTCCGGGGGGGTCAGTTCGCTGATTACCTTCGCAAAAGCGGAAGGTTATGTTTTGATCGCTGTGTATTTATTTGTATGTCTGTGTGTGTGTGTGTATGTTATTCGCATAACTCAAAAAGTATTCAACCGAATTGCATGAAATTTGGTGGGATGATTGGTTATTATACGGGACACATTTGATTAGATTTTGGGAGCGATCGGGTCAAAGGTCAAGGTCAAGGTCACGAAAAGGTCAAAATCGTATTTTTACCAAGTACAGAACAGTAGCTGCGGCGAAGGTATGCGCTCTACCGAGTGCCCGTTCTAGTTTGATAATATCTCAATGCGATCGTGATTTAACATTCTATTTTGATATGCTAATAATATAGTATTAATTTGTGATTGGAATGATGGATGATGCTGTTTGAAATGAAAATATAGAGAACAGCTGTCAACGCCTGACGTTCGCCTGAAGGTGGCACAGGAATGTGGAATTTATTCGTTCATTGATTGCTATTCGCCGTTTTTGTTTTTTTGAGTCATTCACGAACTGGCTGTCCATGCGTGAAGTCAAAAAAATTTAATACTCACATTATTTGCCAACTGGTATCCCCACCCAGATCATACTGTCCTCTTCAACTAAAGTGTCAAACAAGCCCGGCTGTGTCGTTGTTAGACTATGGGTCTATAGGTCTTGGTCTTAAACTATAGGTGTTGTTTTTATCTGTGCTGTCTCCCCATGGGCTTTGATGACAGTGCTTGTCCCCTCAAAGGTGAAAGACATTGTATAGTCTAGTCGTGTTGACTTGTGTAAAGTGGAAAGGTCGGTGAACTTGCATCAAAAAGAGGGTGGGGGAGTGTGTGTGTGTGTGTGTGTGCGTGTGTGTGTGTGTGTGTGTGTGTGTGTGTGTGTGTGTGTGTGTGTGTGTGTGTGTGTGTGTGTGTGTGTGTGTGTGTGTGTGTGTGTGTCAGGTTTGAGAAGAATTTTGAATATGCGCACACATCGCAGTAGGTGAAAAAAGTGGTTCTGACCCATTTTACATCCTGCACACCTTGTCTTTTTATTTTAATCTTGCATCAAAACGAGTGAGGGGAGGGAGGACGGAGATCCCAAGTGTTTTCTCACTTTACTATTTTTTAAATCATTTTTTAAAACCAAAAGTCCCTTTAAAAAATTTTCTCTGCCTTTCTAAACATTTGCTGGACCATTTGGCATTCTGTAGCACTTTTTTCTTTCCATTTTCTGTGAATGAAATGAACTCTATTTTTCATATACACAGCCTGAATTTAAAATGGGTAAATTGAGATTTAAAAAATCACTGATGTACACAAAATACCCCATAATGTCAAAGCGGAATTTTTTTTTTTTTTTTTTTTTACGAGATAAAAAAAAAAGAAATACAGATATATCTAATTCACATAAGTATTCAACCCCAAGTCAATACTTCGTGTAAGCGCTTTTGGCAGTGATTACACCTTTGAGTCCTTTTGGATATGTCTGTATCAGCTTTGCACATATCGTCTAGATTTGAACATATAGTTTAGCAATTATTTCCAAACCGTTGTTCTGTTCTCGATATAACCCTTATAATTATGTACTGCTCTTCAACGCTTCATTTCAGAAACCGATAGATGCCAGTCATGGTATTTTTTTAGCAAAACTGGATATATCCATATAACCAATCAGTGAGCAGTATAATAGTCACGTGACGCAATACGTCAGCGCCCATGTTCTGATGGCTTCACCTCACTGAAGGCCCAAAAATCCCTCAAATAAGCATATTTCTCTCGAAATAATGGACAGTTTTGACGATATTGAACAGCCTGTGTTTCTCTCACCATCAGGACGTAAAAAGAAACGGCTTCCAAGCAATGCTGCTCGAGCTGTGGCGAAGCGAGCTCTGTATAGTGGTGACGGTAAAAAGCCAGCTATTTCATGTGCGCACAACGTACGTGATGTGTGCATGGCATCGACCCTGTCTGCTGATGATCTTTCTTACATCAATGGGCAGCTTTATTCGACGGAAAATAAAGTCGAACAGGATGCAATTTTGCTGTCTTACATGGATATTCAACAGTGCAAACGAAGGAGACCTAAAGTTAAAGATGTAAACAAACAGAGAGCCAAGAATGCCACAGTGAAGTACCTCCTTCTGAAGGCAAATCAAGAATGGATTCCTGTATGCAAGATTTCATTCCTCAGCGTATTGTGTGAGTACAGCGGAATCGGGAACGACACCTCGACACAACATTTAGCAGTTTCTTTGGTCGATGTGGGAAGGCATGTGTGTAGGATAGTTACACGCGGGCGTGTATGTACGTACAGCTTATTCCAGAACAAAAATCTGATTGGCAAAGCTCCATCTTTGTGCAGGGAGTGATGTCAATGGCATTGTGATTTAACAATAGCATAATAATGTTGTGATTTAACAATAGCATAATAATGTTGTGATTTAACAATAGCATAATAATGTTGTGATTTAACAATAGCATAATAATGTTGTGATTTAACAATAGCATAATAATGTTGTGATTTAACAATAGTATAATAATGTTGTGATTTAACAATAGCATAATAATATTGTGATATAACAATAGCATAATAATATTGTGATTTAACAATAGCATAATAATGTTGTGATTTAACAATAGTATAATAATGTTGTGATTTAACAATAGCATAATAATATTGTGATTTAACAATAGCATAATAATATTGTGATTTAACAATAGCATAATAATATTGTGATTTAACAATAGCATAATAATATTGTGATTTAACAATAGCATAATAATATTGTGATTTAACAATAGCATAATAATATTGTGATTTAACAATAGCATAATAATATTGTGATTTAACAATAGCATAATAATATTGTGATTTAACAATAGTATAATAATATTGTGACTTAACAATAGTATAATAATATTGTGATTTAACAATAGCATAATAATGTTGTGATTTAACAATAGCATAATAATATTGTGACTTGACAATAGTATAATAATGTTGTGACTTGACAATAGTATAATAATGTTGTGATTTAACAATAGCATAATAATGTTGTGACTTGATAATAGTATAATAATGTTGTGATTTAACAATAGTATAATAATATTGTGATTTAACAATAGCATAATAATATTGTGATTTAACAATCGCATAATAATATTGTGATTTAACAATAGCATAATAATTTTGTGATTTAACAATAGCATAATAATGTTGTGATTTAACAATTGTATAATAATATTGTGATTTAACAATAGCATAATAATATTGTGATTTAACAATAGTATAATAATGTTGTGATTTAACAAGAGCATAATAATATTGTGATTTAACAATAGCATAATAATGTTGTGATTTAACAATAGCATAATAATGTTGTGATTTAACAATTGTATAATAATATTGTGATTTAACAATAGCATAGTAATGTTGTGATTTAACAATAGCATAATAATGTTGTGATTTAACAATTGTATAATAATATTGTGATTTAACAATAGCATAATAATATTGTGATTTAACAATAGTATAATAATGTTGTGATTTAACAAAAGCATAATAATATTGTGATTTAACAATAGCATAATAATGTTGTGATTTAACAATAGCATAATAATGTTGTGATTTAACAATAGCATAATAATGTTGTGATTTAACAATAGCATAATAATATTGTGATTTAACAATAGCATAATAATGTTGCGATTTAACAATAGCATAATAATGTTGTGATTTAACAATAGCATAATAATGTTGCGATTTAACAATAGCATAATAATGTTGTGATTTAACAATAGCATAATAATGTTGTGATTTAACAAT
The DNA here is from genome assembly GCF_964187855.1 of Myxine glutinosa. Classification (NCBI taxonomy): domain Eukaryota; kingdom Metazoa; phylum Chordata; class Myxini; order Myxiniformes; family Myxinidae; genus Myxine; species Myxine glutinosa. The sequence continues at coordinate 61,380,354 of NC_136265.1, forward strand.
AGCATAATAATATTGTGATTTAACAATAGCATAATAATGTTGCGATTTAACAATAGCATAATAATATTGTGATTTAACAATAGTATAATAATGTTGTGATTTAACAAAAGCATAATAATGTTGTGATTTAACAATAGCATAATAATGTTGTGATTGTGGCGGACACAAGCAAGGTACACGAATTCAGCGCACCAGCAGGTGGCGCGAACGTCCAGGCGGGGAACTGGAATGCATGCCCCGCCTATCGACCGACCGGCCACGCCCGGGGACTAGGCGTGGCCTCGGCACATATATGCGGGCTCTAAGCTCGGGCCCGCTCAGTGCTGCAGTTCGAGCTTTCATAATAAAGACTCTTGGTTTTATCAAACGCATTGTGGCCTACCTCTTTGGCAAGCAAGTTGTGCAGCACCACACTTCATGATTTAACAATAGCATAATAATATTGTGATTTAACAATAGCATAATAATGTTGTGATTTAACAATAGTATAATAATGTTGTGATTTAACAATAGCATAATAATATTGTGATTTAACAATAGCATAGTAATGTTGTGATTTAACAATAGCACAATAATATTGTGATTTAACAATAGTATAATAATGTTGCGATTTAACAATAGCATAATAATGTTGTGATTTAACAATAGCATAATAATATTGTGATTTAACAATAGTATAATAATGTTGTGATTTAACAATAGTATAATAATGTTGTGATTTAACAATAGCATAATAATGTTGTGATTTAACAATGTATAATAATGTTGTGATTTAACAATAGCATAATAATATTGTGATTTAACAATAGAATAATAATATTGTGATTTAACAATAGCATAATAATATTGTGATTTAACAATAGTATAATAATATTGTGACCTAACAATAGTATAATAATATTGTGATTTAACAATAGCATAATAATATTGTGATTTAACAATAGTATAATAATGTTGTGACTTAACAATAGTATAATAATATTGTGATTTAACAATAGCATAATAATATTGTGATTTAACAATAGCATAATAATATTGTGATTTAACAATAGCATAATAATATTGTGATTTAACAATAGCATAATAATGTTGTGATTTAACAATAGCATAATAATATTGTGATTTAACAATAGCATAATAATATTGTGAATTAACAATAGTATAATAATATTGTGATTTAACAATACCATAATAATATTGTGATTTAACAATAGCATAATAATATTGTGATTTAACAATAGTATAATAATATTGTGACTTAACAATAGTATAATAATATTGTGATTTAACAATAGCATAATAATATTGTGATTTAACAATAGCATAGTAATGTTGTGATTTAACAATAGCATAATAATGTTGTGATTTAACAATAGTATAATAATATTGTGATTTAACAATAGCATAATAATGTTGTGATTTAACAATAGCATAATAATGTTGTGATTTAACAATAGCATAATAATGTTGTGATTTAACAATAGCACAATAATATTGTGATTTAACAATAGTATAATAATGTTGCGATTTAACAATAGCATAATAATGTTGTGATTTAACAATAGCATAATAATATTGTGATTTAACAATAGTATAATAATGTTGTGATTTAACAATAGCATAATAATATTGTGATTTAACAATAGCATAGTAATGTTATGATTTAACAATAGTATAATAATGTTGTGATTTAACAATAGCATAATAATGTGGTGATTTAACAATAGCATAATAATGTTGTGATTTAACAATAGTATAATAATGTTGTGATTTAACAATAGCATAGTAATGTTGTGATTTAACAATAGCATAGTAATGTTGTGATTTAACAATAGCATAGTAATGTTGTGATTTAACAATAGTATAATAATGTTGTGATTTAACAATAGCATAATAATGTTGTGATTTAACAATAGCATAATAATGTTGTGATTTAACAATAGCATAATAATGTTGTGATTTAACAATAGTATAATAATATTGTGATTTAACAATAGCATAATAATATTGTGATTTAACAATAGTATAGTAATGTTGTGATTTAACAATAGCATAATAATATTGTGATTTAACAATAGCACAATAATATTGTGATTTAACAATAGTATAATAATGTTGCGATTTAACAATAGCATAATAATGTTGTGATTTAACAATAGCATAATAATATTGTGATTTAACAATAGTATAATAATGTTGTGATTTAACAATAGCATAATAATATTGTGATTTAACAATAGCATAGTAATGTTGTGATTTAACAATAGTATAATAATGTTGTGATTTAACAATAGCATAATAATGTGGTGATTTAACAATAGCATAATAATGTTGTGATTTAACAATAGTATAATAATGTTGTGATTTAACAATAGCATAGTAATGTTGTGATTTAACAATAGCATAGTAATGTTGTGATTTAACAATAGCATAGTAATGTTGTGATTTAACAATAGTATAATAATGTTGTGATTTAACAATAGCATAATAATGTTGTGATTTAACAATAGCATAATAATGTTGTGATTTAACAATAGTATAATAATATTGTGATTTAACAATAGCATAATAATGTTGTGATTTAACAATAGTATAATAATGTTGTGATTTAACAATAGCATAATAATGTTGTGATTTAACAATAGTATAATAATGTTGTGATTTAACAATAGCATAATAATGTTGTGATTTAACAATAGCATAATAATGTTGTGATTTAACAATCGTATAATAATGTTGTGATTTAACAATAGTATAATAATGTTGTGATTTAACAATAGTGTAATAATGTTGTGATTTAACAATAGTATAATAATGTTGTGATTTAACAATAGTATAATAATGTTGTGATTTAACAACAGCATAATAATGTTGTGATTTAACAATAGTATAATAATGTTGTGATTTAACAATAGTATAATAATGTTGTGATTTAACAATAGTATAATAATGTTGTGATTTAACAACAGCATAATAATGTTGTGATTTAACAATAGCATAATAATGTTGTGATTTAACAATAGTATAATAATGTTGTGATTTAACAATGTATAATAATGTTGTGATTTAACAATAGCATAATAATGTTGTGATTTAACAATAGTATAATAATGTTGTGATTTAACAATAGTATAATAATGTTGTGATTTAACAATAGCATAGTAATGTTGTGATTTAACAATAGTATAATAATGTTGTGATTTAACAATAGCATAGTAATGTTGTGATTTAACAATAGCATAGTAATGTTGTGATTTAACAATAGCATAGTAATGTTGTGATTTAACAATAGTATAATAATGTTGTGATTTAACAATAGCATAATAATGTTGTGATTTAACAATAGTATAATAATATTGTGATTTAACAATAGCATAATAATGTTGTGATTTAACAATAGTATAATAATATTGTGATTTAACAATAGCATAATAATGTTGTGATTTAACAATAGTACAATAATGTTGTGATTTAACAATAGCATAATAATGTTGCGATTTAACAATAGCATAATAATGTTGTGATTTAACAATAGTATAATAATGTTGTGATTTAACAATAGTATAATAATGTTGTGATTTAACAATAGTATAATAATGTTGTGATTTAACAACAGCATAATAATGTTGTGATTTAACAATAGTATAATAATGTTGTGATTTAACAATAGTATAATAATGTTGTGATTTAACAATAGTATAATAATGTTGTGATTTAACAACAGCATAATAATGTTGTGATTTAACAATAGCATAATAATGTTGTGATTTAACAATAGCATAATAATGTTGTGATTTAACAATAGTATAATAATGTTGTGATTTAACAATAGTATAATAATGTTGTGATTTAACAATAGTGTAATAATATTGTGATTTAACAATAGCATAATAATGTTGTGATTTAACAATAGTATAATAATATTGTGATTTAACAATAGCATAATAATGTTGTGATTTAACAATAGTATAATAATGTTGTGATTTAACAATAGTATAATAATGTTGTGATTTAACAATAGTGTAATAATGTTGTGATTTAACAATAGTATAATAATGTTGTGATTTAACAATAGTATAATAATGTTGTGATTTAACAACAGCATAATAATGTTGTGATTTAACAATAGTATAATAATGTTGTGATTTAACAATAGTATAATAATGTTGTGATTTAACAACAGCATTATAATGTTGTGATTTAACAATAGCATAATAATGTTGTGATTTAACAATAGTATAATAATGTTGTGATTTAACAATAGTATAATAATGTTGTGATTTAACAATAGTATAATAATGTTGTGATTTAACAACAGCATAATAATGTTGTGATTTAACAATAGCATAATAATGTTGTGATTTAACAATAGTATAATAATGTTGTGATTTAACAATAGCATAATAATGTTGTGATTTAACAATAGTATAATAATGTTGTGATTTAACAATGTATAATAATGTTGTGATTTAACAATAGTATAATAATGTTGTGATTTAACAATAGTGTAATAATGTTGTGATTTAACAATGTATAATAATGTTGTGATTTAACAACAGCATAATAATGTTGTGATTTAACAATAGCATAATAATGTTGTGATTTAACAATAGTATAATAATGTTGTGATTTAACAATAGTATAATAATGTTGTGATTTAACAATAGCATAATAATGTTGTGATTTAACAATAGCATAATAATGTTGTGATTTAACAATAGTATAATAATGTTGTGATTTAACAATAGTATAATAATGTTGTGATTTAACAATAGTATAATAATGTTGTGATTTAACAATAGTATAATAATGTTGTGATTTAACAATAGCATAATAATGTTGTGATTTAACAATAGCATAATAATGTTGTGATTTAACAATAGTATAATAATGTTGTGATTTAACAATAGCATAATAATGTTGTGATTTAACAATAGTATAATAATGTTGTGATTTAACAATAGTACAATAATATTGTGATTTAACAATAGCATAATAATGTTGTGATTTAACAATAGCATAATAATGTTGTGATTTAACAATAGTATAATAATGTTGTGATTTAACAATAGCATAATAATGTTGTGATTTAACAATAGTATAATAATGTTGTGATTTAACAATAGTATAATAATGTTGTGATTTAACAATGTATAATAATGTTGTGATTTAACAATAGTATAATAATGTTGTGATTTAACAATAGTATAATAATGTTGTGATTTAACAATGTATAATAATGTTGTGATTTAACAACAGCATAATAATGTTGTGATTTAACAATAGCATAATAATGTTGTGATTTAACAATAGTATAATAATGTTGTGATTTAACAATAGTATAATAATGTTGTGATTTAACAATAGCATAATAATGTTGTGATTTAACAATAGTATAATAATGTTGTGATTTAACAATAGTATAATAATGTTGTGATTTAACAATAGTATAATAATGTTGTGATTTAACAATAGTATAATAATGTTGTGATTTAACAATAGCATAATAATGTTGTGATTTAACAATAGCATAATAATGTTGTGATTTAACAATAGTATAATAATGTTGTGATTTAACAATAGCATAATAATGTTGTGATTTAACAATAGTATAATAATGTTGTGATTTAACAATAGTACAATAATATTGTGATTTAACAATAGCATAGTAATATTGTGATTTAACAATGGCATAATGTGATTTTTTCATGAATATATTCCTCAACAATTTCCTTCTTTTTCAGGCGTCAAGAAAGACAGAGTTTCCAACATTGCGAAATACTGGCTGACCCATGGTATGGCGAGACCTGAAAATCGAGGAGGTGCAAGAAATGTGAAGGAAAAGGAGGTGAAGAAAACAGCATTCAGGACGACATCAAGTCATCTATGTGTTGTGCAAACCACCATGCTTGTCGGCGTGTTGCCCCGGGACGGAAATATCTCCCAACTGATTTGTGTGTGACAAAAAAAGAATGCATCTGTTCTTCCTGGATGAAATCACCAACAATTTTCGTGTGGGCTGTACTGTAGCATCTTCACTGCGTGGACTGATGGACTGTACTCCAGCATGATTACTCTATGGACTGTACTATAGCATGATTACTGTATGGACTGTACTATAGTGTTTACTGTATATACTGTATCATGGCATGTTTACTGTCTGGACTGTGCTATTGCGTGATAACTGTATGGACTGTACTATAGCGTGTTTATTGTATGGACTGTACTATGGCGTGTTTATTGCATGGACTGTACTCTAGCATGTTTACTGTATAAACTGTATGACAGTCTTCAGCATGCTCACTGTATGGACTGTACTACAGGGTGTTTGCTGCATGTACCCTACTATAGCATGTTTACTGTATGGACTGTACTATAGCTTGCTTAATGTATGGACTGTAATATAGCTCGTTTACTCCATGAACTGTAATATAGCGTGCTTACTGTATGGACTGGAATATAGTGTGCTTTCTGTATGGACTGGACTGCAGCGTGTTTACTGTATGTACTCCACTATAGCATGTTTACTGTATGGACTGCACTATAGCTTGCTTAATGTATGGACTGTAATATACAGTCACGTGAAAAAGTAAGGACACCCCATGTAAAGTTTTGACTTTTTCAACATATTTCAACATACAGCTATTTGATCTTCATTTCAACAATATTGATAGATAAAGGTTTTTTTTGGGGGGGTTTTTGTGTATACTGAATCGAGGCTCGTGAAAGAGCTAACATTTATTTCACAAACAAATCAACCAGACAAACAAAACATACAAAAAGAGGGAGCGGAAGACAAGATGGGGAGAGGAGGGGAAGCACACAAACACAACACCTGAGAGCAGCGAGAAGCACGGGAGGGAGAGGGCCTGGGGAAAGGAGGCGTGGGAAGGAGGGAGGGGGTGGGGGGGAGAGGTGTAAAACACAAGGAGACCAAGGACTTCCAGGACAGAAGTTGGTGTTTCAAAAAAGTGTCGGATTTGGGGTGACATTAGCGGGGGTAGAAAAGATCAAGGTTTTGGATGGGGGAAGATAAGAGATGGTGGTGAACAGCTGTTTTAAAGACCTGGAGGGTGGAGTGGGATTGAAGAGAGTGAGGGAGTTTGTTCCAGAGGCGGGAGAAAAGAGGAGTGAAGGTGAGTAGAAAGTCTTGATTTTGGCAGTTTAACCATAAGAGGGTTGCAGGCAGATCTTGTGCGACCTGTAGGAATATTTGGGGGACAGAGCCCAGAGAGAGCTGGGGGGGCAAGGCCAGAGAGGAGTCGGTAGAAGACCACCAACCTGCCTGCGGTGAGTGAGTGAAAGGCCCTCGGTGTTAGCTTCATCGCGGGAGATTCCAATGATTCTGAACGCTTTGGTTTCAACAGCGTGAAGACGAGCTAGGTGTGAGGCAGGAGCACCAGCCCAGAGGGGAGAGCAGTATTCCATTGAGCTGCGGATGAAAGCCTTGCATGTGGTGAGGAGCTCAGGTGTGCCAAGGAAGGACTTCGCATGACGGAGGATGCCCAGTCGGCGACTGGCTTTGGAGGCCAGATTTCAAAATGTGGTTTTCCCAGGAAAGATCATAGCAGATAGTGAGACCCAAAAGCTTGAGTGACAGAACTTCTTGGAGAGGATTATTCAGAAAGTGGATGGGAGGGTTGTCCAGTCGGTCTTTTCGGAGAGACTTCGTAAGAGTGTGAGATTTGTCAGGATTGAAAGACATGTTCCACTTGTTTGCCCAGTCTGTGATTTTGACCAGGTTTGCAGAGAGTGAGGAGGCTGCAGACTGCCGATCTGAGGGATGAGGAATGGAGCGACAGAGAGTAGAGTCGTCAGCAAAGAGATAGAGAGGATTTTCAAGAGAGTCAGAGAGATCATTGATGAAGACCAGAAAAAGCACAGGGCCCAGGACACTGCCTTGGGGAACTCCAGCCTGAACGGGAAGAGGAGATGAGAGAAACCCATTCAGGGCCACACATTGACTACGACTAGAGAGGAAGTCCGCCAGCCATGCATGGAGATTTCCATGGATACCAAAGGAGGAGAGTTTGGGGAGCAGAGTGGGGTGCCAGACCGTATCGAAGGCACGTGCTATGTCAAGGGAGACCGCTCTAATTTCCTGTTTGGCATTGAGGACCTCCATCCATTGTTGAGAAAGCAGAAGCAGCATGTCCAGAGTAGAGTGACCAGGTCTGAAACCAAATTGATGGTCAGAGATCAAGCCATTGGAGAAGAGGAAAGATTTCATATCTGAAGCAATGATGGATTCCATGACTTTGCTGATAATTGGGAGAAGGCTGATTGTCTGTCGTTGCTAGGATCTGTTTTTGCACCTTTTTTGTGCAAAGCGGTGAAGTTGGCTGATTTCCAAGCAGATGGCAGATGACCTTGAGCAAAAGAGAGGGTGAAGAGAACAGAGAGAGGGAGTGAAAGAGCGGAAGAACATGATTTTAGGACCCGTGGGCTGATGCCGTCAGGACCAGTTGCAGAATCAGAGTCGAGGGTAACAGAAACTTTTCCACCTTGTCAGGAGGAAAGGACACAGAGTCCAGGAGCAGCTGGGTACGACTGGGTACGGTGGATACAGAGAGGGATGGGTTTGGGACACAAGATTTAGAGGCAAACACAGAGTTGAGGCATTCAGCTTTTTCACGTGCGAAGTCAGCCGTGTAGCCGTTTGAGGTGAGGAAGGGGATGGAGGGGGAACAAACACCAGAAACATATTTGACCAGACGCCACCAGGATTTGGAAGAGGGAGACAGATAAGAGAGTTTGGTCTTGAGAACGGAGAGATATAGTTTCCTGGCTCTCCTGAGGGTGGACACACACTTGTTTCGGGCTTTGGGAAAGGAAATGAGATTTCCTTCCGTTGGATTTGCTTTCCAGGAGACGAAAGCAAGTTGTTTCTGGGCAACAGCCTCACCACAACATTCCGTGTACCATGGACGGGAGGAAGGGAATGACAACTGAAGACGGGATGGGATAAATCTGTGCATGAGAGAGAGTAATTTACTTTGGAAGAATTCCCAGGATGAGTTGATGTCAGAGGCGGTAGAGATGGGAGACCAGTCCAGATGATTGATGGCTGCTTGAAGACTGTACCAGTTGGCCTGAGTGAAATGCCAGACTCGTCGACGCTGAGGAGGCTCTCTGAGAATGGTCAGAGAGATGTCCACTTTGACAAGCACATAATCAGATGAGCCGATTGGAGCAGAAGAAGAGCAGCAGACATTTTCAGGGAAGTTAGTCATAACCAAGTCCAGAAGAGAAGATGCTCCGTTGACTGAGATCCGGGTCGGGAAATTGACAGATTGTGTCAGTCCCAGTGAGTCGCAGAAGTCCTTTGCTGAAGAGCCATGGCTGGTGAGAGAGGGACCCACACCCAGCCAACTGGCATGGTGACAATTGAAATCACCACATATGAGGAAGAGAGAGTTGGGATGGGTAGAAAGAAGTTGGTCCATATTATCAGACAGCGAGATGTAGATGGAGTCATCACTGTTTGGTGGATGGTACAACACACATATGAACAAAAGGTGAGAGCGAAGGGGAAGCCGTAGCCAAAGATATTCCTGGGGGTGAGGTGGAGAGAGGGCAGTGCAGGGCGAGTGAGGAAGAGCGTTTTTTAATAAAGATAGCAACCCCACCTCCAGGACGAGGCTCAGGTCTATCATACCGGAGGAGGGAGTAACCTGGGAGAGATACCAAGGAATCAGAGACATCATGAAGGAGGAAAGTTTCTGTTAAGCAGATCACATCTGGTTTGTCAGAAGCAACCTGTATGGAGAGATCAGTCAAGTTTGAGCGAAGGTCCCGAATGTTTGAGGTCCATACCGTTAATGAAGAGGAAGGGAGAGCATCAGATACAGAACAGGGGGGGAGGGGTAGGGTAAGATGTGGAAGAGGAGGAAGAGGTAGGGAGAGCTGTTGAAGGTGTGTCAGAGATTTCAGAATAGCTTGGAGAAAGGGAAGAATGGGGCGGACAAAAGGTTTGATGGAGATTGGGTGAGGCACAGTGAGGTGTTATTTGAGGAGGGGGAAGAGTGAGGCAGAAGGATGGGGGAGATGAAGGTGAAAGTTGGAAGGGGGAAGAAGCGGGGAGGACGCTTTGAGGAGGAGGGGTGAGAGGGGAGTCTAGGAGGGGAGGAGCGAGGGAGAGTCTTGGAGCGGAGGGGTGTGGGGGGAGTTTGGGAGGGAGGGGAGGGAAGGGGCAAGGGGGGAGATTAGAAAGGGATGGGAGATGGGGAAGATTTGGAGGGGAGGGGCAAGGGGGAAGATTTGAAAGAGATGGGTGATGGGGAAGATTTGGAGAGGAGGAGTAAGGTGGTAGATTTGGAGGGGAGGGGTGATGTGGAAGTTTTGGAGGGGAGGGGTGATGGGGAAGTTTTGGAGGGAAGGGGTGATGGGGAAGATTTGAAAGAGATGGGTGTTGGGGAAGATTTGGAGGGGAGGGGCAAGGGGGAATATTTGAAAGAGATGGGTGATGGTGAAGATTTGGAGGGCAGGAGTAAGGTGGTAGATTTGGAGGGGAGGGGTGATGTGGAAGTTTTGGAGGGGAGGGTGGATGGGGAAGTTTTGGAGGGAAGGGGGGATGGGGAAGATTTGGAGGGGAGGGGTGAGATTGGATTTAGAAAAATGTACGATTAATGGGAAACGAACATTTCTTGCAAAATGAGTTTGAGACCTTTGAGTCAAAAATACGTTTGAGGATGCTGAAGGAGGGGTGGAGTGCTGGAGAGTTTCGGGAATGTAGAAAAAAGGAACTGTAAGAGATCGTATTTTTTTTGGAATGAACTGATTTGGTGAGCAAGTGATATAATATAACAAATATCATGAAACATTTACATTTTGTTGTCCATTGTATAATTTAAATAAACATAAATGCAAATTTCGCATGTGGAAAAAGTAAGTACACCCCTACATTTATCACTACTTCAAATACCTAAAATTAGAATCAGGTGCACCAGCTCAGGTGCAAATGATTAGAACATCGTTGGAGAGGCTCTTGGAGGAACCTGCCTTATATAAACCTCAGACATTTAGTTTGGTTTGCGCTTTGTTGTTGAAGTGTGCGGCATCACCATGCCTAGATCAAAAGAGCTCTCTGAGGCCTTCAGAAATAAGGTTGTACATGCCTACGAGTCTGGGAATGGATTTAAAAAGATCTCCAAACAATTTGAAATCAATCATTTGACTGTCCGGAAGATCATCGACAAGTGGAGAAGATTCCAAACAACTGTCAACTTGTTCCGGCCAGGCCACCCCAGCAAGTTCAGCCAGAGAGCAGACCGCAAGATGCTGAAAGAAGTCTCTAAGAACCCCAGAATATCATCACGGGACCTACGGGTAGCTGTTGCCACTGTTGATGTCAAAGTGCACAAGTCTACCATTAGAAAGAGGCTGCACAAATTTGATCTACATGGGAGGTGTGCCAGGAGGAAACCTTTGCTGTCCAGAAAGAACATCAGGGCAAGACTAAAGTTTGCCAATGAACACCGAGGCAAAGACCAGCACTTCTGGAACAATGTGCTCTGGACAGATGAGTCAAAGGTAGAGCTATTTGGCCACAGTACCCGAAGACATGTTTGGCGAAAACCAAAGACAGCATTTGACCACAAGAACCTGATACCAACTGTAAAGCATGGTGGTGGAAATATTATGGTTTGGGGCAGCTTTGCTGCATCAGGGCCTGGGCAGCTCACCATCAGAGAATCCACTATGAATTCTTCATTGTACCATAGGGTGCTTGAGGATAATGTGAGGCCATCTGTCGGAAAGTTGAAGCTCAACCGAAGGTGGACCTTGCAACATGACAATGACCCTAAACATACCAGTAAATTCACCAAGGAATGGCTGAAAAGAAAGAAATGGAGGTTTCTGGAATGGCCAAGTCAAAGCCCGGATCTAAATCCCATCGAGATGTTGTAGGGGGATTTGAAACGAGCTGTGCATGCAAGAAACCCCTCAAACATCGCACAGCTAAAATAATTCTGCAAGGAGGAGTGGGCAAAAATTTCTCCCAGTCGATGTCAGAGACTGGTAGACAGTTATAAGAAACGCCGACTTGAGGTTGTTTCTGCCAAATGGGGCAATACCACCTATTAGAGCCAAGGGTGTACGTACTTACTTTTTCCACATGCGAAATTTGCATTTATGTTTATTTAAATTATACAATGGACGACAAAATGTAAATGTTTCATGATATTTGTGATATTATATCACCTTTATCTATCAATATTATTGAAATGAATATCAAATAGCTGTATGTTGAAATATGTTGAAAAAGTCAAAACTTTACATGGGGTGTACTTACTTTTTCACGTGACTGTAGCTCGTTTACTCTATGACCTGTAATATAGCGTCCTTACTGTATGAACTGTACTACAACATGCTTACTGCATGGACTGCACTACAGCGTGTTTACTGTTTGTACTCTACTATAGCGTGTTTACTGTATAGCCTCGATAGCATGTTTAACAATGACTTTAACTTAAGATACGCTCATCCTACCAAGGATGTGTCATGAGTGTGTAAAATTCAAGCTTTGATTTGAGGACCCAACACACAGGACAAAAAAATGTGTCGAATCTGCCATGTTTATTCTGCACCATCTTTAGCCAAGTCTTTCTTGGTCTTCCCCGTCCTCTACTTCCTTCTACATTCATTTCCATCACTCTTCTCAACCAGTCACTTTCATCCTTCCTCAACACATGACCAAACCATCTCTGTTTCTCTTCACAGCATCCATCACAGGCTCTATTCCCATCATCTTTCGCAATTCATCATTTGTCTTCCTCTCTCTCAACGATACTCCGCACATCCACCGAACCAATCGCATTTCCACCCTTTCCAGCCTTCGTTGCTGCTCTTCATTCATTACCCACGTCTCGCTCCCATAAATCATAACACTTCTCACACATGCAGCATACACCTTTCCCTTCAGCTTCAACGACACTCCCCTCCTCGTCAGCACGCCACTCAGTTCCCGAAACTTCTTTCATGCACATCTCACTCTCGCAACCGTTGCCGAGTCTGATCCACCTTCTCCATTCAGCATGTCTCCTAGGTAGCAAAATGTTTTCACACCTTCCAGCTTCATGTCGTCTCGAAGATCCAACTCAATATCTCCTCCATCTGCACCCCCCTCTGTGCACACCTTACACTTGAATGTAGCTGCCACACTGCTTAATGACCCTCTCAAACCACTACATTTTTGATGAACCCACTCAGCGCACATTGTACATTGAATGGAGTTCACTACGACACCCTTCCTGCACACAGCACACGGCCACTTCCCAGTTCTTTCCACCTCACCACATGCTTTACCATTTGCCATCACCTTCGTTTTTCCGATATTCACCTTCAGACCTTTTGCCTCCATACATTCCTTCCACTTGTTCATCTTCTCCTTCAGTCCATCCATACTTTCTGCAATCAACACCAGATCATCTGAATACAACAACTCCCACGGCAAACCCTCCTTTACATTCCGAGCCAGCACCTCCATCACAGCTACAAATAGTAGTGGACTTAGTACCGACCCCTGATGCACTCCCACCTTCACCTCAAACTCACCACTGTTCCCGTCCTTCGTCCTTGCAGCTGTGCGCGCTCTCTTGTACATTGCCATCACTGCTCTGATCAACCATTCCTCCACTCCTAACTTCCTCAATGCCCATGTCACTACTTTGCGTGGAACCCTATCAAATGCTTTCTCCAGATCAACAAACCGAAGTAACAACTTCTTCCTCTTCTCCTTGTACTTCTCCTGCAACTGCCTTACAATAAAAAGCGCATCTGTCATTCCTCTTCCTGGCATAAATCCAAACTGCATTTTGTCGATCTTCACTTTCTTCCTTATCCTCATCTCCAAAAAAACCTTTCCAATACCTTCTTTCCATGCTCCAATAACCTTATCGCTCGATACGAGCCACAGTCCAGAGGTTCATTTTCCTACATGCCTCCTGCGCCTTTGCTACCTCTTTCTTTGCAGCCTTCTTGGCTGCCTTATAACTTTCATGCTCTACCTTTTTCTGCCTCCATACCCTTCGCCTTCTGCCACTCCTTGAACTTCTTCCTCTTCTCGTCAATCCTCCTTCCAACTTCATCATCCCACCACCATGTTTCCGAGTGCCTGGGTGGTCCTTTTGTCCATCCACATACCTCACCAACGGCTCCCAACAGACTATCTTTCATTGACATCCAACCACTTTCAAGCTCAACCACATCACCCTCTGCCATACTCAGCCTCTCTTTTAATGCCTCCCTCACTGTCACCTCTTTCAACCTCCACATCTTCATTCTCGGTTGGTACTTCACCCGCCGAGCTCTCCTCGCACCTTTCACCCTTATGTCGCAGACAACCAAGTGGTGCTGTGAAACAGCCTCCTAACCCCGGGATCACCTTTGTGTCCCAGAAGTGCCCCCTATATCGCCTACGCGCCATCAGGTAGTCAATGGTTGTCGTCGACCCACCTGACGTGCTGGTAACAAGCTTATTATCCTCTTTCTGGAATTGAGTATTACAAATCAACAAATCAGCTCCATCAGCAAACTCCAAAATCCTTTCACCTTCTCCATTTCTCACACCATATCCGTAACCCCCATGAACTCCCTCAAAACCGTCCATACTCCTTCCCACATGTCCATTTAGGTCTCCTCCTACCACAACAACTTCCTCATCTTTCACGTTTTCCATCAGCTTCTCTATCGCACACCAGAACTTGTCCTTCTCTCCATCACTCCGACCAACCTGCGGAGCATATCCCGAGATGACGTTCACCAAGAGCTTTCCAATCATCATTTTCACCATCATCAACCTTTCACTCACTCTAGCCACACTCCCCACACTGTCTACAAACTCCTCAGAAAACAGGACACCAACACCATGCATGCCTCCTGGGCACCCTTGCCACACAAACTTGTATTTCTGTCCCTGCCTGCCCTTCACCATTCTCACACCACTTCCTTTCCATCTCGTCTCCTGCACACAACATATGTCCACTCTTCTTCTGACCAATACTTCCACCACTTCTCCTGATCTCCCTGTCATTGTTCCTACATTCCATGTCCCAAACCCTAGAAACCGATCTCCACGTCAGGCATCAGACGTTTTGTGGTCATAAATGGAGTGATTTTCACCCTTGCTTCGATCGGGTTCCCCACCTTGAGTTTTGACGAGAGGGAGTGTGTGTGTGGATGAAACATGAAAACCGTAAAGACAGTAATATGGAGGCTCTTCAGGCCTGAACCACTATTTTTACTTCTGTTGTCCGCAATGAAGGTGAACATTTTGAACAATTTCTCCTCTTTTCTGATTCAAGCTGTAGACAGAATATTAAGAATGACCGCACTGTGGTCACAACATGTGTCAAAATCCGGTAACGGGCCGATTGGGAAACGCACATTAAAGCGCTCTTAAAATATGAACAGAGCTATTGGGAAACACACATTTAATATGCTATTAAAAGATTAACTCAATACCTCTTATCCATGTCACCTTCCCCACGGTTCTATCAGAACTAGCTGATTCATCACAAGGACATGGATTGCTTAACCCCAATATGAGGCCGTTCAAAAATTACATAATGCTTTTTTTTGTAATTTGTGTAACATAAAGCTTGATTAAACCTTACTATTATTCGACACATGATTAGATTTTTCAGGGTCCCTCATCGTCAATAACACTCAACCCAAACAAAGCTAATGGAAATCTGATGCAACAAACCTAGGCAATGTATAATCAGCATCGCCCGACAGGCCTAATGTGTTCGGCCCACAATAAAACCAAGATGGTGGATATATTATTTAGTCTCCGTGCTATGGTGATTGGAGTCAAGTGAGTTGTGGGTGTGGTCCGGCAACTGTCTGACCAATATGTCCACATTTCAAAAATCAACCCCCAATAGGAATGCCAACAACAACAGCAACACGTAGCTCTGACTGAATGCTGAGGTCATTGAGCAGGTCATTCACAACAAAGAAACAGTTCTTTTGCCAGAGGAGTACTTCATTATTTTGCACAAACATGGCAACGTGCACATCTATGGCCAGGATTGCGTTTGTCACGATTTCCAGGTGGTCGCAGCCCTCTATTGTCAATCTCAGCGCTCCTTCAAAATAAGTGAGTACAATGACCCCACGGTTCTATCACGTCAAATCTCCTCCATCTGCACTCCATCTGCACATCTAGGTTTACATCCCTGGTGTTGGGCTAGCGGCTAGGGTGCTGGCTTAGGATACCTAGGATCCTGGGTTCGAATCCCGGTCGATCGCTGAATTAACGCCAGGGGGGTTGACTCAGCCTGTCATCCTTCCGAGGTCGGCAAATTGAGTACCATTTCACTGGTAATTCCCTGTTTGTCGTTAAAGGCGGCAAAAAGGGTTGGCGTCAGGAAGGGCATCCGGCTGTAAAACATTGCTTCAAAAAGGGGACCGAAAAACAACAACAACCACGGTTCCCGAAAAAGGCCAACCCCCGCTTTGCGGGGAAACATGGCCTCTAAAGGTGGTTTTTATATAATGACCATCCCAATAATTCAAACAAGTCTATGCAGGTGATTTTGTTACCATGGAATCCTGAAGAGGGAGAAGGAATGGGAAAAGCTTAAGCCAGGAATCAGCAAAAGTGTCAACTGGGTGAAGCCTGCAAAGAAGGCTGATGTTCTAAACCTGATTGACGAACTTGCAGATGAGACTGCATAATGTCCATGAGGATGCTTTGGCTGATTTATGGCAGCATGATATTGGGAGACAGGATCTGGAAGACAGTGATGATGAATAAGAAGTGAATAAGAATAAGAGCTGAAAGCTGAATGCCTCAACTCTGTGTGTTTGCCTCAAAATCTTGTGTCCCAAACCCGTCTCTCTCTGTACCCACCGTACCCAGTCATACCCAGCTGCTCCTGGACTCTGTGTCCTTCTCTCCTGACAAGGTGGAGAAGTTTCTGACAAACCTCGATTCTGATTCTGCAACTGGACCAGACGGCATCAGCCCACGGGTCCTAAAATCCTGCTCTGCCACTCTTTCACACCCTCTTTCTGTTTTCTTCACCCTCTCTTTTGCTCAAGGTCATCTGCCATCAGCTTGGAAATCAGCAAACATTACCGCTTTACACAAAAAAGGTGAAAAAACAGATCCTTGCAACTACAGACCAATCAGCCTGCTCCCAATTATCAGCAAAGTCATGGAATCCATCATTGCTTCGGATATCAAATCCTTCCTCTTCTCCAATGGCTTGATCTCTGATCATCAATTTGGTTTCAGACCAGGTCACTCTACTCTGGACATGCTTCTTCTGCTGTCTCAACAATGGATGGACGTTCTTCATAACAAACAGGAAATTGGAGCTGTCTCCCTTGACATATCACGTGCCTTCGATACGGTCTGGCACCCAGCTCTGCTCACCAAACTCTCCCTCTATGGTATCCAAGGAAATCTCCATGCATGGCTTGCGGACTTCCTCTCAGGTCGTAGTCAACTTGTGGCCCTGAATGGGTTCTCATCTCCCCTTCCTGTTCAGGCTGGGGTTCCCCAAGGCAGTGTTCTGGGCCCTGTGCTTTTTCTGGTCTTCATCAATGATCTCTCTGACTCTTTTGAAAATCCTCTCTATCTCTTTGCTGATGACTCCACTCTCTGCCGCTCCATTACTCATCCCTCAGATCGGCAGTCTGCAGCCTCCTTACTCTCTGCAGACCTGGACAAAATCACAGACTGGTCAAACAAGTGGAACATGTCTTTCAATCCTGACAAATCTCACACTCTCACGATGTCTCTATGAAAACACCAACTGGACAACCCTCCCATTTACTTTCTGAACAATCCTCTCCAAGAAGTTCCGTCACTCAAGCTTTTGGATCTCACTATCTGCCATGATCTTTCCTGGGAAAACCACATTTCCAAACTGGCCTCCAAAGCCAGTTGCCGACTGGTCATCCTCCGTTGTGCGAAGTCCTTCCTTGGCACACCTGAGCTCCTCACCACATACAAGGCTTTCATCCGCAGTGCAATAGAATACTCTTCTACCCTCTGGGCCGGTGCTCCTGCCTAACACCTCGCTCGTCTTCACGCTGTTGAAACCAAAGCTTTCAGAATCAATGGAATCTCCTGCGATGAAACTAACTCCGAGGGCCTTTCACTCACTCGCCGTAGGCAGGTTGGTGGTCTTTCTGTCTTCTATGGACTCCTCTCCGGCCGAGCTCCCCCAGTTCTGTCTGTGCTCTGTCCGCCAAATATTCCTACAGGATGCACAAGATCTGCCAGCAACCCTCTTATGGTGAAATTGCCAAAATCAAGACTCTCTGCTCACCTTCACTCTTTCATTCCTCTTTTCTCCCACCTCTGGAACAAACTCCCTCACCAATCCTACCCCTCCCTCCAGGTCTTTGAACCAGCTGATCACCGCCATCTCTTATCTTCCCCTATCCAAAACCTTGATCTTTTAACCCCCGTTAATTCACCCCAGATCCACTTTTTCGTAATCCCGACTTCTTTCCTTTAAGTCCTAGTAGTATACATGTGTTTTATGCCTCTCCCAACCCCCCCCCCCCACCCCCCTTTCCCATGCCTCCTCCCCACAAGCCCTCTCCCTCCCACAGATCTCCTGATTTCCTTGTTCTCTCCTGTTGTACTTGTGTGCTTCTCTCCCCATCTTGTCTTCTGCTCCCTTGATCATATGTTTTTTGTGTCAGTTTGTTTTTATGTGATTAATGTTAGCTCTTTCACGAGCCTCGATCTTGTACACAAAAAAAAAAAAGTGAAAATATTGAATGTGGTTTCAAATAATAGTCTGTTTGCAGTAACCCCTTGAAAATTGCCCTTTACAAGATTCAGAAATTCTGTGTAGTTCCACCAGTGTTTTTTTAAACGTGGTAGGAAGTACAAGCTTGCTTGCCTTTGCCCAGAGAGTGTGAGTTGAGGTTGGTATTTGTGGTCTCTGGGGCTATCCAGTCAGTCACAGGCACTAAGGGCTGTGCTAGTGCTGACCTGCACCAAAATATTTTGAACTAGAGCAATGCGACTTTGTCGCCAATATGCCTCCGCATAGTCCCACAACGGGTAGATGCCCTCGTTCACTGTCCGAAAAATAAACAAGTTTGATTTAAATCCCTTCAGCTGTTTTCAAGTATCACATTTTCATCAGCCATAACAGGTTTCACATCGATCGGTGAAGCGGTTTCAGAGAAGGGATTTAAAAAAAAAAATCAGCTTTCAAGCTAATATGGCTGCCATACCACGTGGCATACACTTCATGGCCAAATTTATGTGGACACCCGAACATCACACATCTCATTCCAAAATCATTGGCATTAGTATGGAGTTGGTCCCCCTCATTGCTGTTATAAGAGCCTCCACTCTTCTGGGAAGGCTTTCCACTTGATGTTGGAACATTTCTGCAGGGATTTCTTTCCATTCAGCCACAAGAGTGTTGTGGAAAACCAATCAGGTCCACACAACTTTAGTCCAACTGGTGGTTTAATTCCATTTAGATCATAACATCATCCTGTAATGAAGGAAATACAATAGGTATACGATGTGACATCACATGGGACCATTCATAACATTCAATGCAAGCAAGCTGGATATTCTATGCTGGCGTACCGTTAGCGAGTCTACCAGATGTAACGTGTCACAGGAGAAGTCTCGGAGCACCATCCGCAGCAGCGGGTCTTATAGTCACGCCCCTAGCGGTGTCAACGAGCAGCGAGCATCACCCCCGGGTTCAGTACGAATACGATTTCACTACATTCTCCCCCCCGTCAGAATTATTCGGCGGTGCGGCTAGAAGCGAGCGAGCGTCAGCACGAACAGGGTACGGAACGTCAGTCGACCCAACCGTATCGGGCCAGGCGGCAAATTTCTCTGCCAGCACGCGTCCGAAATTCCCCGGGTACGGCATCACGCATCCCTGTGTCCCCGGCGTCGGAGGCGCCATCAGGGTCGGGTGACGAAGGGGGTAACTCCAAGTCGTCGGGCCCAGGTAGACCCGGCGAGGGGAGAGTCGGTAGACTTTCGGCGATGGGAGTGTCGGGAGAGGCCATAGTCTCATAGATGGGTTCGGTCGGTCCTTCCGATTCCCTACTCAGGTCGGCGACCCCGAAAGGGGCAAGGTGACGGACGGAGACAGTCGTCTCACGGCCATCAGTCGTCATCACACGAGCATGCTCAGGATTAGCCTGGAGAATCTGCACTTTGTCCACTAGGGGGTCGTACTTGCTCACGCGAACCGCCCGTTTAAGGTAGGCCGGCCCGGGCCCAGTGAGCCAACTGGGCAAAGACCGTATACACCCCGTGCTCCTGGGGTGGTGGAAAAGTCGCTCGTGGGGAGTTTGGTTGGTTGCCGTACTCAGGAGAGCCCTGATCGAGTTCAACGCCGCAGGTAGCGACCAAGCCAATTTATCGAGGCCCCGGCCGAGGGTCCAGAGGTTGAGCATGACGGCCCTCCAGATAATCCCGTTGAAGCGTTCGATCTGCCCATCAGCCTGGGGTCTGTACGGCGTGGTGTAACTAGAAGCAATGTTATTTTGGAGCAGATAGCCGCGCACCTCCTGAGACAAGAAGACTGCACCCCGGTCAGTATGGACATAGGCCGGGTAACCGAACATTGAGAACAAGTTCTGTAAGCATCGCATCACCGTGGCAGCAGTCATGTCCGCGCACGTATAAGCAAAGGGGAATCGCGAGTACTCATCGACGATAGTGAGCAGATAGCGAGAGCCGCTCGACACCGGCAATGGGCCCTTGAAATCCATCGCCAAGCGTTCCCACGGTCGCGTAGCCTTAACCAGAGTCCCCATGGGAGGGTTATAGAAACGCGGTTTGATTTCCGCGCAGATAGCGCAGTCGCGACAGATACGGCGGATATCGTCAATTGAGTATGGGAGATTGCCACACCGCACAAAATGAGCGAAACGCGTTACGCCGGGATGGCCCACAGTGGCATGCAGCACCCGTAGGCCCTCCAAAGAGGTGATAGCCGCGCATGTAGCCGGTCGTGATAAGGCATCGGTGGCCCGGTTATCCTTCCCCGGGCGATATTTGATGGTGTAACAGAAGTCGGCGAGTTCGATACGCCAGCGAGTGATTTTCTCATTCTTAATGCGCTGGGCGTGTAAGGTGTCGTACATGAACGCAACGCTTTGCTGGTCCGTGATGATTTGGAAGCTCCGCCCGAGTAAGTACGGGCGCCATCGCCGAATAGACTCGACGATCGCATACGCTTCCTTTTCGACGGACGAGTGTCTCCGCTCAGCGGTGGTAAGAGTCCGTGAAAAGAAAGCCACGGGACGCCCCCCTTGGGAGAGGGTCGCCGCGATGGCCTGATCCGAGGCGTCACTTTCGAGGACGAAAGAGCCGCTCTCGTCGATTGTCGCCACGGCGGCTCGGGCGATGTCGGCCTTAAGGCCTTCAAAGGCCGCCAATGCGGCCGGACTCAGTGGGAAGGTGTCGCAGGCCACGAGGTGGCGAAGTTTCGCGGAGAAACTTTGCACCCATTTGGAGTAATGGGCGAATAGCCCGAGGGCGCGCTTCAGGGACGCCCGATCACAGGGAGGGGCCATGTCGAGCAAAGGTCGCAGACGCTCCTTATCCGGAGTGACAGAGCCATGGGTCACGGTGTACCCCAGAAGATCTATCGTGCGTAGGGAGTATTGGCACTTATCCTCGTTCATAGTTAAGTGATACCTCTGCGCGACCTCAAGGAAGCGCTTCAGATTAGCATCATGGTGCCCTTGGTCATATCCACAAACCGTAAGATTTATCGAGGTAGACGAAAACATCGGTTAAGTGCTCCCGCGCAATGAGGTCATCCATGGCCCTCTGGAAACAAGCGACCCCGTTCGTTACCCCAAAAGGCAATCGCGTAAATTGGTACAACCGCTGCCCCGACTCAAATGCGGTATAGATACGATCCGCCCTAGAGATAGGGATCTGGTGGTACGCACTACGGAGATCGAGAGTGCTATAGACCGAATACTGGGACACCTGTTGCACCAGCGCATCCATCCCCGGAAGGGGGTAGGCATCCAGCTGTGTAAAGCGGTTAATCGTCTGGGATTTGTCGATTACCATGCGTCTGCGGTGGGCCTCGCTGCGCACCACCAAGACCTGGGCGCGCCACGGCGACCTGCTAGGTTCTATGATGCCGTCTTTCAAGAGCTGAGCCGTTTCGTCCGCAATGAATTGCATGTCTGCGCGAGAGTAGCGCCGTGATTTCACCGCGACAGGGGTGCAGTCGGAGGTTAGATTGGGGAACAGCGAAAGCGGCTGGATGTCCATTTGCGCTAGGGCGCACACCGCAAGCGCGTCGTCCGCCCCCACAACAAGCGTGTCAGGCCCACCAAACTCCATTACCAGACGTCCATGCAGCTTAAGAAAATCGTGTCCTAACAGAATATCAGCACATAATGCGGGTAAAACCATAAGGTGTACATCAGGGAAAACCCGTCCCTTTAGCACGAGTTTCAATCGGCATTCCCCCTTCGTGCTGAGTCGAAGCCCCTGGGAAGCCATGAAGATCCGTCTCGTAGACCTCCAGATCCGCCATCCATGCCTGAGCACAAGTCGCTGGTCGATAAAACTATCCGTAGACCCTGTATCCACCAAGGCCCGAACACAATGGCCTTCGACCATGAGGGGAATAAGGGCTTGAGCCAGGCCAGACGAGGCTGCTGGGAGTGGGACTGAGCCCCCCGAATGGGTCGGACAAGCCTCGCGGGTGGATCCTATGCCAGCAGCAGTTTTGCGGTCGTGGCCGGAGTCTGCGTTGTCCATGGGGAATCCATTAACGCCATCAGAGGGCTTTCCCAAGCATTCCGGTGTTTCGCGATTCAAAATCTGACAATTCTGACGGGAAAAGGCCTCCGTTGTATTTGAAAACGCCTTTTGACACTTTTGGCAGAAAAAGGCCTCCGTAGTATTCGAAATCGCCTTTTCCGGGGTGAGGGCCACCGTTAGCTCGTGGACGACACGAGGAGAACGTTCCGCTGGGGCTTGGTGAGGCTTCAAAGCCCCTTGCGTGGCCCGGAGTTTGGTCAAGGACACGTACTTCGTGCCCGATTGAGGATGAGACTGTGGTGGCTGTCCGGTGACGCCCGCCAAGGACGTCTGAGCGCCCAGGGGCCCGCAGAGAGGGGCCCTCCCCTTCGAAGTCGGGTAAGGTGCCGGGTTTCGGGCTTGGCTCGCAGGCTCCGCAATGAGCCCATTCAAGGTCGCCGCGCCCGCGCGACCGCGACCGCGCGATTCAATGAGCCGCGAGCCGCGTGCCGTTTTCCTGCACACTTTCGCGTAATGTCCCTTTTGCGAGCACAAATGGCATATAGCGTCTCGTGCCAGACACACGGGCCGGGCATGGCGTAGCCCCCCACAGAAAAAGCATGCGGCCCCGCGTAAGGCCTTGGGTCTGGTCGTAACGGCAGCTGTCAGGACTGGGTCTTCCTCCGGAGCATCCCGGAGTTCCGCGAGCAGGTCCGCGTCCTCGGCGGTAGCACTCTCCGGCCGGGCGTGTAGTGTAGTGCCCGCCAAGAGGCGCGTGCGATCATAGGTGTTCGATTGCATCCGCGCTTCGGTGTATACTTTCCCTTGCTCGAGTGCCGTAGCGAAGGTCAGGTCGGTCTTCTCTAAGAGCTTGAGCCTTAGTTCCTGGGAGGAGACCCCTGCAATGAAGGCATCTAAAAGAAGATCATCCTGAGACTGCGCGGGAGTCCGTGGCTCCCTGGTGCTGTCCAGCAAGAGCTGCCGGAGCTCCTGGGCGTAGTGGTCCATCGCCTCGTTGGGTTGCTGACGTCGCGTTTGCAGCAAATATCGTGCATACACCGGGCTTTTTTCCTTTATGTACAGCCGTTTGAGCTCCGCGATCGAGAGGTCATACGTCGCGAATTGAGCGATGGAATTGTACACCTTGTAGTCGATTTTTGAATGAAGTGTTGCTAGCTTCGCGGCAGCCGTCGGCGCGGTCTCAGGCTCGTCGAAATGATTCTCCAATGTTCTGAGCCAGTGCTTCAGTTGCAAGCCACCATCCGGGGCTTGCGGGTCGGCGCAGAATACGGCAACCGCCAGCGTCTTGTTGCCAGCCATGTCGGTAGATATAAATTGAATTAAGTGTTGTGGAAAACCAATCAGGTCCACACAACTTTAGTCCAACTGGTGGTTTAATTCCATTTAGATCATAACATCATCCTGTAATGAAGGAAATACAATAGGTATACGATGTGACATCACATGGGACCATTCATAACATTCAATGCAAGCAAGCTGGATATTCTATGCTGGCGTACCGTTAGCGAGTCTACCAGATGTAACGTGTCACAGGAGAAGTCTCGGAGCACCGTCCGCAGCAGCGGGTCTTATAGTCACGCCCCTAGCGGTGTCAACGAGCAGCGAGCATCACCCCCGGGTTCAGTACGAATACGATTTCACTACAAAGAGCATTAGTGAGGTCTGGCATCATCTGGCATCTGATGTTTGGCGATTCGGCCTGGCTTGCAGTCGGCGTTCCAATTCATCCAAAAGTTGTTCGATGGGGTTGCGGTCAGGGCTCTGTGCAGGCCAGTCAAGTTCTTCCACACCGATCTCGACAAACCTTTTCTGTTTGGACCTCGCTTTGTGCACGGGGGCATTGCCATGCTGAAACAGGAAAGGGCCTTCCCCCAAACTGTTGCCACTACGTTGGAAGCACACAATCGTCTAGAATTATGCTCTGTATGAAGTTCTGCATATTTCTACCTTGTCTTTGCAGTTCCACACTTGTTCCATTAAAAGATCAAGAAAGACATGCACCCAGTCTCATGAAATCATTTGGAACGGTATTCTGCTCTCCATCTCCCTGTGCAGAGTCATGCATAGTGAGTTCAGAATAATGAAAAGACAGCTTCCTGGCAGGCACAGCATAAAACAACTTGGAACGGTATTCTGCTCTCCATCTCCCTGTGCAGATGTCCAAACCTGGACACACTTTGACCCCCTGTAAACCCTCAAAGAGGCAGATTTTTATTAATGCCGTGAACAAACTTTGGTACATCACGGGTGATGAAGGTTGTGGTGAAGTTTCATCGACATAGTGTGTGTAGTTTCAGAGGAAAAAGCAAATTCCTATTTTGAGGGGTCAAACCTGGATCCACTTTGACTCCCGGTAAACCCGTTAGACCCCGATTTTTTTAATGCCACGAACAAACTTTAGTCACAACACAACAAATATCATTTGTGCCAAATTTGGTCGCGATCCCATCAGCGGTTTCGGAGAAGTTTCAAGTGTTTACGGACTGACGGAGGACGCACCATCGCATAAGCTCCCCTGAACCTTGTTCCAGGTGAGCTAAAAATGTGGTGGTGGGACCCAGTCAGTGGGATCAGGTAAGTGGTGGGTAAGGCATGCTGAGCAGCGCTGACAAGCAGGATTGGCCGAAACTTGAAATTTCTTTAGCACAGCAGTGAGAGGGTTAAGATTGGTGCAGTACTGAGGTAGGTCATGATTGGTGCAGTACTGAGGTAGGTCATGATTGGTGCAGTACTGAGGTAGGTCATGATTGGTGCAGTACTGAGGTAGGTCATGATTGGTGCAGTACTGAGGTAGGTCATGATTGGTGCAGTACTGAGGTAGGTCATGATTGGTGCAGTACTGAGGTAGGTCATGATTGGTGCAGTACTGAGGTAGGTCATGATTGGTGCAGTACTGAGGTAGGTCATGATTTGTGCAGTACTGAGGTAGGTCATGATTGGTGCAGTACTGAGGTAGGTCATGATTGGTGCAGTACTGAGGTAGGTCATGATTGGTGCAGTACTGAGGTAGGTCATGATTGGTGCAGTACTGAGGTAGGTCATGATTGGTGCAGTACTGAGGTAGGTCATGATTGGTGCAGTACTGAGGTAGGTCATGATTGGTGCAGTACTGAGGTAGGTCATGATTGGTGCAGTACTAAGGTAGGTCATGATTGGTGCAGTACTGAGGTAGGTCATGATTGGTGCAGTACTGAGGTAGGTCATGATTGGTGCAGTACTGAGGTAGGTCATGATTGGTGCAGTACTGAGGTAGGTCATGATTTGTGCAGTACTGAGGTAGGTCATGATTGGTGCAGTACTGAGGTAGGTCATGATTGGTGCAGTACTGAGGAAGGTCATGATTGGTGCAGTACTGAGGCTCTCTCTGGGCTTTGTGCCTCAAATATTCCTGCAGGTCGCACAAGATCTGCCTGCAACCCTCTTATGGTTAAACTGCCAAAATCAAGACTCTCTGCTCACCTTCACTCTTTCATTCCTCTTTTCTCCCGCCTCTGGAACAAACTCCCTCACTCTCTTCAATCCCACTCCTCCCTCCAGGTCTTTAAAACAGCTGTTCACCACCATCTCTTATCTTCCCCCATCCAAAACCTTGATCTTTTCTACCCCCGCTAATTTCACCCCAGATTCACTTCTTTGAAATACCAACTTCCTTCCTGGAAGTCCTTGCAGTGTCCTTGTGTTTTATACTTCTCCAACCCTCCCCACCCCCCCTTCCCACGCCTCCTCCTCCCAAGCCCTCTACCTCCCACAGATCTCCCGATGTCCCTGCTCTCAAATGTTGTGTTTGTGTGCTTCCTCTTCTCTCTCCCCATCTTGTCCAGCGCTCCCCTTATTATATACTTTGTGTGTCTGTTTGATTTCTTTTGTCTGATAAATGTTAACTCTTTCACGAGCCTCGGTCCTGTATCAAACAAAAAAAAGAGAAAAAAAAGACCCAAAAGACACTGAAATGGTCAAAGATGCCTAACCCTCTGAAACGACATGTGGTGAGGTGTGCGGAGCGCGCTGAGTCACGCTAGTAATTACAAAACAAAGGTGGCCCTGTTCATCCGTTCGGGTTGTGCTGATTGGCTGTGTGTGTGAGGTGAGGTGCAATGCTCCTGGCAAGATTGGATAATGTATTGTATAGCCTTATTAAAAGGTTATATTCGAAATCTGATTACATATTTCACGATCAAAACTCGTGGTCTAAATAATTATGTTGAAATATTGAGTGAAATCGGAACAAAATTAGGAAAAAGCGATTACATTTTTCAAATTAAATAATAGGCTCCGTGAGACGTGAGGTAAAATGGCTCCAAAATGCATTTTTTCATTCAGGATCAGGATCACCTCGAGGTGCACTCGCTCTCTCCTCGAAGCTCTACAGACTGAGTTTGAATCCCGACCCAGCTATAAACTATGATCCCGGTGTTTCACAGCCTGGGTGAATCATCAAGGTATGTCGTCCCACTGATGGACATCAAACTGGTCGTCCCGTATTCCGACATTAGTTAATGGACGTTAAAGATCCGCATGGTGTCCTTCACGAAGTGTGGGCGAGCTATCGCCGGCACTCTGAACAAATTACAAATTCCTGCCTGAGCTACAGCTGGGAAGGCAATGGCACACGCCACAGTATACCCATTGCTCAGGAAGCTGCTTTGGCGGCACCGATGCTCTTTATCGAGTATGGGACATCAAATAAAAGTAACAACTGAACAGCGAAAGTGCAAATAAAAACT
Source organism: Myxine glutinosa (assembly GCF_964187855.1). Taxonomy (NCBI): domain Eukaryota; kingdom Metazoa; phylum Chordata; class Myxini; order Myxiniformes; family Myxinidae; genus Myxine; species Myxine glutinosa. The sequence continues at coordinate 61,407,834 of NC_136265.1, forward strand.
GAAAAGGAAATTAAAAAGGATCGAGCATGGACATGTATAGAGGAGAGGGGAGTGGGGAAGGGAGCAGGATGTGATGGGAGGGAGAGTGGAGTGGGGGAGACAAGGGAGGGAGGGGAGATAGGGGTTGGAGGGGAGGGGGGGAGAGAGGAGTTGGGGAGAGAGGAGTAGGGGAGAGAAGGGAGGGATGGTGAGGGAGAGAGGGGAGGGACAGGGAAGTGGGGGAAGAGAAAGAGGAGTAACAGGGGTGTGGGGGGAGAGAGAGGATGAACAGGGGAGTGGGGGAGAGAGGGAGGAGGAACAGGGGAGTGGGGTGAGAGAGAGGAGGAACATGGGAGGGGGGGCGGCAGAGAGGAGAAGATGAGGGATAGAGGCATGGTGATGGGAGGGACAGGGGAGTGGGGAAGAGAGGGGAGTGTGGGGAGAGAGAGAGAGAGGAGGAACATTGGAGAGGGGGATAGAGGAGTGTTGGGGGAGGGGTGAGGTGAGTGGGGGAGAGAGAGGAGGGACAGAGGAGTGTGGGGAGAGAGAGAGAGAGGAGGAACAGGGGAGTGGGAGAGAGAGAGGAGGAACATGGGAGAGGGGGAGAGAGAGAGAGAGAGAGGAGGAGAGGAGGGCTAGAGTATTGGGGTTGTGGTGAGGGAAGGGGTGAACACAGGGGAGGAACATGGGCGTACATGAGCAGCGAGAGAGAGTTGTGTTGGATGTTTTTGTTAGCTTTTCCCAGCACTTGGGATGGGCACTCTTCCTAGTTATCAGTTTTTGTTAGCTTTTCCCAGCACCTGGGACGGGCACTCTTCCTAGTTATCAGTTTTTGTTAGCTTTTCCCAGCACTTGGGACGGGCACTCTTCCTAGTTATCAGTTTTTCTTAGCTTTTCCCAGCACCTGGGACGGGCACTCTTCCTAGTTATCAGTTTTTCTTAGCTTTTCCCAGCACCTGGGACGGGCACTCTTCCTAGTTATCAGTTTTTGTTAGCTTTTCCCAGCACCTGGGACGGGCACTCTTCCTAGTTATCAGTTTTTGTTAGCTTTTCCCAGCACCTGGGACGGGCACTCTTCCTAGTTATCAGTTTTTGTTAGCTTTTCCCAGCACCTGGGACGGGCACTCTTCCTAGTTATCAGTTTTTGTTAGCTTTTCCCAGCACCTGGGACGGGCACTCTTCCTAGTTATCAGTTTTTGTTAGCTTTTCCCAGCACCTGGGACGGGCACTCTTCCTAGTTATCAGTTTTTGTTAGCTTTTCCCAGCACCTGGGACGGGCACTCTTCCTAGTTATCAGTTTTTGTTAGCTTTTCCCAGCACCTGGGACGGGCACTCTTCCTAGTTATCAGTTTTTGTTAGCTTTTCCCAGCACCTGGGACGGGCACTCTTCCTAGTTATCAGTTTTTGTTAGCTTTTCCCAGCACTTGGGACGGGCACTCTTCCTAGTTATCAGTTTTTGTTAGCTTTTCCCAGCACCTGGGACGGGCACTCTTCCTAGTTATCAGTTTTTGTTAGCTTTTCCCAGCACCTGGGACGGGCACTCTTCCTAGTTATCAGTTTTTGTTAGCTTTTCCCAGCACCTGGGACGGGCACTCTTCCTAGTTATCAGTTTTTGTTAGCTTTTCCCAGCACTTGGGACGGGCACTCTTTCTAGTTATCAGTTTTTGTTAGCTTTTCCCATCACGTGGGACGGGCACTCCTCCTAGTTATCAGTTTTTGTTAGCTTTTCCCAGCACCTGGGATGGGCACTCTTACTAGTTATCAGTTTTTGTTAGCTTTTCCCAGCACCTGGGACGGGCACTCTTCCTTGTCATCAGTTTTTGTTAGCTTTTCCCAGCACCTGGGATGGGCACTCTTCCTAATTATCAGTTTTTGTTAGCTTTTCCCAGCACCTGGGACGAGCACTCTTCCTAGTTATCAGTTTTTGTTAGCTTTTCCCAGCACCTGGGACGGCCACTCTTCCTAGTTATCAGTTTTTCTTAGCTTTTCCCAGCACCTGGGACGGGCACTATTCCTAGTTATCCGTTTTTGTTAGCTTTTCCCAGCACCTGGGACGGGCACTCTTCCTAGTTATCAGTTTTTCTTAGCTTTTCCCAGCACCTGGGACGGGCACTATTCCTAGTTATCCGTTTTTGTTAGCTTTTCCCAGCACCTGGGACGGGCACTCTTCCTAGTTATCAGTTTTTGTTAGCTTTTCCCAGCACCTGGGACGGGCACTCTTCCTAGTTATCAGTTTTTGTTAGCTTTTCCCAGCACCTGGGACGGGCACTCTTCCTTGTCATCAGTTTTTGTTAGCTTTTCCCAGCACCTGGGATGGGCACTCTTCCTAATTATCAGTTTTTGTTAGCTTTTCCCAGCACCTGGGACGAGCACTCTTCCTAGTTATCAGTTTTTGTTAGCTTTTCCCAGCACCTGGGACGGGCACTCTTCCTAGTTATCAGTTTTTCTTAGCTTTTCCCAGCACCTGGGACGGGCACTATTCCTTGTTATCAGTTTTTGTTAGCTTTTCCCAGCACCTGGGACGGGCACTCTTCCTAGTTATCAGTTTTTGTTAGCTTTTCCCAGCACCTGGGACGGGCACTCTTCCTAGTTATCAGTTTTTGTTAGCTTTTCCCAGCACCTGGGACGGGCACTCTTCCTAGTTATCAGTTTTTGTTAGCTTTTCCCAGCACCTGGGACGGGCACTCTTCCTTGTCATCAGTTTTTGTTAGCTTTTCCCAGCACCTGGGATGGGCACTCTTCCTAATTATCAGTTTTTGTTAGCTTTTCCCAGCACCTGGGACGAGCACTCTTCCTAGTTATCAGTTTTTGTTAGCTTTTCCCAGCACCTGGGACGGGCACTCTTACTAGTTATCAGTTTTTGTTAGCTTTTCCCAGCACCTGGGACGGGCACTCTTCCTAGTTATCAGTTTTTGTTAGCTTTTCCCAGCACCTGGGACGGGCACTCTTCCTTGTCATCAGTTTTTGTTAGCTTTTCCCAGCACCTGGGATGGGCACTCTTCCTAATTATCAGTTTTTGTTAGCTTTTCCCAGCACCTGGGACGAGCACTCTTCCTAGTTATCAGTTTTTGTTAGCTTTTCCCAGCACCTGGGACGGGCACTCTTCCTAGTTATCAGTTTTTCTTAGCTTTTCCCAGCACCTGGGACGGGCACTATTCCTTGTTATCAGTTTTTGTTAGCTTTTCCCAGCACCTGGGACGGGCACTCTTCCTAGTTATCAGTTTTTGTTAGCTTTTCCCAGCACCTGGGACGGGCACTCTTCCTAGTTATCAGTTTTTGTTAGCTTTTCCCAGCACTTGGGACGGGCACTCTTCCTAGTTATCAGTTTTTGTTAGCTTTTCCCAGCACCTGGGACGGGCACTCTTCCTAGTTACCAGTTTTTGTTAGCTTTTCCCAGCACCTGGGACGGGCACTCTTCCTAGTTACCAGTTTTTGTTAGCTTTTCCCAGCACCTGGGACGGGCACTCTTCCTAGTTACCAGTTTTTGTTAGCTTTTCCCAGCACCTTGGACGGGCACTCTTCCTCGTTATCAGTTTTTGTTAGCTTTTCCCAGCACCTGGGACGGGCACTCTTCCTAGTTATCAGTTTTTGTTAGCTTTTCCCAGCACTTGGGACGGGCACTCTTCCTAGTTATCAGTTTTTGTTAGCTTTTCCCAGCACCTGGGACGGGCACTCTTCCTTGTCATCAGTTTTTGTTAGCTTTTCCCAGCACCTGGGATGGGCACTCTTCCTAATTATCAGTTTTTGTTAGCTTTTCCCAGCACCTGGGACGAGCACTCTTCCTAGTTATCAGTTTTTCTTAGCTTTTCCCAGCACCTGGGACGGGCACTATTCCTTGTTATCAGTTTTTGTTAGCTTTTCCCAGCACCTGGGACGGGCACTCTTCCTAGTTATCAGTTTTTGTTAGCTTTTCCCAGCACCTGGGACGGGCACTCTTCCTAGTTATCAGTTTTTGTTAGCTTTTCCCAGCACTTGGGACGGGCACTCTTCCTAGTTATCAGTTTTTGTTAGCTTTTCCCAGCACCTGGGACGGGCACTCTTCCTAGTTACCAGTTTTTGTTAGCTTTTCCCAGCACCTGGGACGGGCACTCTTCCTAGTTACCAGTTTTTGTTAGCTTTTCCCAGCACCTGGGACGGGCACTCTTCCTAGTTACCAGTTTTTGTTAGCTTTTCCCAGCACCTGGGACGGGCACTCTTCCTCGTTATCAGTTTTTGTTAGCTTTTCCCAGCACCTGGGACGGGCACTCTTCCTCGTTATCAGTTTTTGTTAGCTTTTCCCAGCACTTGGGACGGGCACTCTTCCTAGTTATCAGTTTTTGTTAGCTTTTCCCAGCACCTGGGACGGGCACTCTTCCTAGTTACCAGTTTTTGTTAGCTTTTCCCAGCACCTGGGACGGGCACTCTTCCTAGTTACCAGTTTTTGTTAGCTTTTCCCAGCACCTGGGACGGGCACTCTTCCTAGTTACCAGTTTTTGTTAGCTTTTCCCAGCACCTGGGACGGGCACTCTTCCTAGTTACCAGTTTTTGTTAGCTTTTCCCAGCACCTGGGACGGGCACTCTTCCTAGTTACCAGTTTTTGTTAGCTTTTCCCAGCACCTGGGACGGGCACTCTTCCTAGTTATCAGTTTTTGTTAGCTTTTCCCAGCACCTGGGACGGGCACTCTTCCTAGTTATCAGTTTTTGTTAGCTTTTCCCATCACTTGGGACGGGCACTCTTCCTAGTTATCAGTTTTTGTTAGCTTTTCCCAGCACTTGGGACGGGTACTCTTCCTAGTTATCAGTTTTTGTTAGCTTTTCCCAGCACCTGGGACGGGCACTCTTCCTAGTTACCAGTTTTTGTTAGCTTTTCCCAGCACCTGGGACGGGCACTCTTCCTAGTTACCAGTTTTTGTTAGCTTTTCCCAGCACTTGGGACGGGCACTCTTCCTAGTTACCAGTTTTTGTTAGCTTTTCCCAGCACTTGGGACGGGCACTCTTCCTAGTTACCAGTTTTTGTTAGCTTTTCCCAGCACCTGGGACGGGCACTCTTCCTAGTTATCAGTTTTTGTTAGCTTTTCCCAGCACCTGGGACGGGCACTCTTCCTAGTTATCAGTTTTTGTTAGCTTTTCCCAGCACCTGGGACGGGCACTCTTCCTAGTTACCAGTTTTTGTTAGCTTTTCCCAGCACCTGGGACGGGCACTCTTCCTAGTTACCAGTTTTTGTTAGCTTTTCCCAGCACCTGGGACGGGCACTCTTCCTAGTTACCAGTTTTTGTTAGCTTTTCCCAGCACTTGGGACGGGCACTCTTCCTCGTTATCAGTTTTTGTTAGCTTTTCCCAGCACCTGGGACGGGCACTCTTCCTAGTTATCAGTTTTGGTAGCTTTTCCCAGCACCTGGGACGGGCACTCTTCCTAGTTATCAGTTTTTGTTAGCTTTTCCCAGCACCTGGGGTTCATTTAACGGGATTCGAACTTAGGACCTTAGGATCCCAAGCCCGCCACCCTAACCATTCGGCCAACACCAGGTATCTCGGAAGGATGACAGGCTGAGTCAACCCCACCTGACTTTAATTCAATGGAATGACAGTTGCTCAAACTCAAGACCCCAAGACCCCAAGACCCCAAGACCCCAAGATCCCAAGCCCGCCACATTAACCGCCAAACCAACATCAGGCTTTATAAATAATTGTTGGTGATACTGAGGCCTAAACACCAAAGAAAGCTTATTAAGGATTTATCTGCTTTTGACACAAAACAAACTGAAAAGTTTCAAATGAAAACACATTTTTATTAAATTTATATTTGTAAAATTCTGGCTTTTAGTTACTTTACTTAATCGATTTCGGACCACCTTTTTGGGATTGATATGTTATCCGAAGAAAGCGTTAATATGATGTTTCTTTCCTCAAATTGGATTTATCTGCTTTTGTATCTGAACTCTTAGAATTGAGGATTTTGAACAGGTATATTGGTCCGTTGCGTTTGTCTGTTTGTTTGTCTGTTTGTCTGTCTGTTTGTATGTTTGTCTGTATGTTTGTCTGTCTGTTTGTCTGTCTGTCTGTTTGTCTGTCTGTTTGTCTGTTTGTCTGTCTGTCTGTTTGTTTGTTTGACTGTTTGTTTGTCTTGTTTGTCTGTCTGTTTGTTTGTCTGTTTGTTTGTCTGTTTGTTTGTCTCTCTGTTTGTATGTTTGTCTGTATGTTTGTCCATCTGTTTGTCTATCTGTCTGTCTGTCTGTTTGTCTGTTTGTTTGTCGTGTTTGTCTGTTTGTTTGTATGTTTGTTTGTATGTTTGTCTGACGGTTTGTCTGTTTGTTTGTCTGTCTGTTTGGCTGTTTGTTTGTATGTTTGTTTGTATGTTTGTCTGACGGTTTGTCTGTTTGTTTGTCTGTCTGTTTGGCTGTTTGTTTGTATGTTTGTTTGTATGTTTGTCTGACGGTTTGTCTGTTTGTTTGTCTGTCTGTTTGGCTGTTTGTTTGTCTGTCTGTTTGTTTGTCTATTTGTCTGTCTGTTTGTCTGTCTGTTTGTCTGTCTGTCTGTATGTTTGTCTGTCTGTTTGTCTGACTGTCTGTTTGTCTGTTTGTTTGTCTGTTTGTTTGTTTGTCTGTTTGTCTGTCTGTTTTGCTGTCTGTTTGTCTGTTTGTTTGTCTGTTTGTCTGTCTGTTTGTCTGTCTGTTTGTATGTTTGTCTGTCTGTTTGTCTGACTGTCTGTTTGTCTGTTTGTTTGTCTGTCTGTCTGTCTGTCTGTTTGTCTGTTTGTCTCTCTGTTTGTTTGTCTGTGTGTTTGTTTGTCTATTTGTCTGTCCGTTTGTCTGTCTGTTTGTCTGTCCGTTTGTCTGTCTGTTTGTCTGTCTGTTTGTCTGTTTGTCTGTCTGTTTGTCTGTTTGTGTGACCGAACGGTCACAATTCTAACATCGTCATGAAACTCATCGTCACGAAACTCATCGTCACGAAACTCATCGTCACGAAACTTCACCAAGCTGTCTGGGTCGTCACAATTGAGAAGCCCATTGATTTTAAGATCTAAAATCGCCATTTTTCATCCGATTGACTTGAAAATTGAACGGCATTTGTATATTGAGTCACTAAATTTGGAAAACCAACTATTTTAAGGGCAAAAGGTCAAAGGTCAAGCTTCTAAAATCATCAATTTTCGTCTGAACAATCGTTAATTTTCATCCCATTGACCCGAGCTTTGATCAAGATCATCAATTTTAATCTTGATGAAATGGACAATCTGCTGGATTAATGGCAACCTTTTTGGGAGCGGGGTGGCCGAAATTTTGCAAGTGTCGTGCTCTGCATGACGTCTTCTTGTTTTAACATTGAGGAAGCAACTTGGTTGGGAGGGAGTCAGAAACACGGAACGTTGCGTACGTAATAAATAAACTCGTGGCCCGAATTTGCAATGTTAAGTTTTGAGCGCCTTATGGCGAATCTGTGATTGCGAAGCCGCGATTGTGTTTCCTCACAGGCGGATCGGGTTCACAGGAACACGTGCTCCGAGTGCGATGAGCGTTACCAACAACAATCACCCACCGAGGTCTCGGGGATCCACGAGCGGCTCCGATGGAGGAAACGCGGTCGTACCGGGAGGTTCTCCGGCAGGCGGGTCCACCATCGGTCCACCCGGGGATAAAGAGTTGGAACCCGGTACGTGTCGTTGTCTCCGTATTGTCACGTTATGGTTCCGGTATGGGGTCCGTGTTATGGTTCCGGTATGGGGTCCGGTACGGGGTACGTGTTATGGGTCCGGTAAGGGGTACGTGTTATGGGTCCGGTACGGGGTCCGTGTTATGGGTCCGGTATGGGGTCCGTGTTGTGGTTCCGGTACAGGATCCGTGCTGTTGTGGTTCCGGTACAGGATCCGTGCTGTTGTGGTTCCCGTACGGGCTCCGTGTTGTGGTTCCCGTACGGGCTCCGTGTTGTGTTGTGGTTCCCGTACGGGCTCCGTGTTGTGTTGTGGTTCCCGTACGGGCTCCGTGTTGTGTTGTGGTTCCCGTACGGGCTCCGTGTTGTGTTGTGGTTCCCGTACGGGCTCCGTGTTGTGTTGTGGTTCCCGTACGGGCTCCGTGTTGTGTTGTGGTTCCCGTACGGGCTCCGTGTTGTGTTGTGGTTCCCGTACGGGCTCCGTGTTGTGTTGTGGTTCCCGTACGGGCTCCGTGTTGTGTTGTGGTTCCCGTACGGGCTCCGTGTTGTGTTGTGGTTCCCGTACGGGCTCCGTGTTGTGTCTGCATGATGTACATACACATCGTTGTGTACATTTAATGTCTTGCTCGTGTTGGGATTGTAGACGTGTCCATGTTGATGGAAAAACAAAAAAAACGGATGAAGGATTTGTTGATTTGGGAATTGTGATGATGAAACCTCCAAAGCAAAACAACACAACATAGTGCGGAATCATCTCTCGAGAAAAGTCAATTTAAAACGAGTAATACTCACTGGAGATCACCTGGAGATCACCTGGAGATCACCTGGAGATCACCTGGAGATCACCTTAGCCACACAATCGTGAGGAAAAAGGACATGTGAAGGGTCTTTTCAACTCTTGTGTATCCCCGCACTACACGATCTCTATTTCCTACGAGCCGCGATTTTGTCTGAATCTCGATATTCCCCAACTGTGAGAAAGCGAGCGTCGCATTTAATTGGTCAAGAAGGCCTAATATTTTGCGCAAGTACTGCTGAACTTGAGGAAAGCTTTTGAAAGTGCCAACATATTATTTGTGTCCTATAGTGTTAAATTTAAGTAAATGATTAAATTTAAATAAAGTACAGATTTTAAAGGTTGTAAGGGGGGAAACAACTTCTTTTTGGAGTTTACCACCGTTGATGCAGCGTCTTTTACACCACCCTATCGAACACTGTTGTTTGTGTCCTTTATGACATCCTTAAATAAAACTAAGTTTCCTGTTTGGATTGATAATTTTGCTCGACTCTTAGGTCGGCTGAGTGAAGGAATTACCTCTACTCCTCTGTATGAGTGATCTGGACGAGATTCCGTAGAATTTTCCAGAATCAAAGCCAAAGCGCTGTTAAACTGCAGGTGCAGGTTCGTTTTCCGGTTCATGTTGAAAATATAACATTCAATTGAACTTACGTTGTTCTTCAATTGTAGTTTGTAGACAAACAGATAGGTGCAAGATTTCCTCTTGAGATTCGAGTTTAGGCTTCTATTAGCCAGAAAGGGTAGGTTGGTGAAAAGCTGGGTGAGCGACGAGTGGATAGGTGAGGACATCGCCAGCAGTGCTGAGGTGGAGGGTATGACGACGAGCTGGAGACCCTCATTTTCCAATTTGTAATCATCCTTCACGTGATGATCATTCTTTTGTTCGTTCACCAATTGTATCATTCAGTTAGCTTTCCTTTGTTTTGACCTTTCCTTGTTATTACCGAACATGAATGCTGAAGGTATCTGTTGATTTGAAAACTCGGCAATGTTTATTATTTGATTTCAATGTTTATGTTTCAGATTTCATTGTGAAAGTCAAGGTGAAGTCTGAGTTTGTGGATGATTTCTCCACTCATGGTAAAGGTTTGAATCGTAACCACGTTCTGCTTATTCTTGATACAGAAGATGAATGGTGTATATTGTCTCTAGAAAGGCTTGGACGTGACCTTTCACCTCCACACCTCTTTTTCTTTCCCAGCCCTTCCTCCTTATCTCATTGCATCCCTACACTTTATCCTTCTCTTACTGTCAATGAAACGGGTTCCACAGTATCGTTACAGCAACCCATTTATTGAAGCAGGCGTTAATCCTGCCACCTTTTTTTTTTTTTTTTAATGCAGTCGGACCCCACAATTCGCGGATTCCGTGTATTCGCAGATTCTGTGTATTCGCGGATTCCGTGTATTCGCAGATTCCGTATATTCGCGGTTCCGCTATTCGCGGGCTCCGTGTATTCGCGGTTGATAAAATGCGACTAGATTCTCTATTTGCTGAAAAGAGTTCTGCAAATTCATGTTTTTTTTTTTCCTATTTCTGGCCATGTCCTGGGAATTAGTGGTTTTTCGGGGGTGCAAAAAAAGAATTTTCACGAGCCGCTAGCTTGACGCATTTATAAAACCAATCTTTCACCAGCCATGCACAAAGCAGCTGGACATGCACAAAAAAAAACCATCCTCTACGAGCCGTGAGCATGACCTGCTTCGACATTCACGGCGCTGTGCTTTGCGTTTTTATGGCTTTCGCGTGATATCTCGTCATTCACCCTGTGAACAGCTTCACGTGATATCTCGTCACCGTTCACAGGTAAACATTGCTTCGCGGGATATTCCACCAGCTGCGTAACACGTCATCCCCACAAATTACTGTACAGAATGAAAACACTCCACAGTATCTATTAGTACATCAGCCGTCTCACTTTTCCCCATTGAAACAACGGCACAGCATACATTCGCGGATTTTCATCGCCATTCGCGGGATTTTTATTGACATTCGTGAATTATTGTTGACATTCACGTGATTTGCTTCACTATTTGTGGATTTTGCCACACCATTCGTGGTTTGTTCCTCTACATTCGTGAATTTTCACGATTCGGGAACCAATCCCCATTTTTTCCATTGAAACAATGCCCCCTCCCACACCCCCCCATTCGCGTTTTCACAATTTGCGGCATTTTCCAGGAACGTATCCCCCACGATTAGCGGAGTCCGACTGTAATCACTCTCGGCCATCCCTTTCCTCTCCGCAGATGATCACCCACCACCCTCACCCCATTATTTTTTTCCTTTTATATGTGGTAACTTCACCTGCCAGTAAGCCGTCAGTGCCAATATTGTACAAGTACATGCTGTATCACCTGCACCACACCTTGCATTGATTCATCCTGGGAATGTTTTTTTCCAACAACATGTTCACTCAATCCAGCCTGCGCCTATCCTGCCCATCTTCAAGATCGATGGCCTAGGCCTTGGTGCACCAAGCATCAGGATGAGATATTTGTTTTCTTGACTTTTCATTGGTCACCCACAATAAATCTTTGGAAACCTTTGGTCGCGTAACGCCCACAATAAATGTCTGTCCTCGGAGAAGATTGAACCAATACTGGGTTCATCTTGAAGCTGAACACTCTAACCTGTCTCCCTCCTTACAAGACCCGGTGGTGGCGTGGTGAAGTTACTTTCTGATGTACAGACATGTGGTTGCTTGTACCTGTTGCTGTGTTTGAGCCTGACGGAGTAATTGCTGAAACCTCTCCTTCCCGGTTATTCCCGACATCTTTGATCTCTGTTCCTGTCGCACTTCTTTCTACTTTTCACATTTCTCTTTATTTATTCTGATTCTTGCTTTTTCTGGTTCATTTCCTCTCTTTTTATCCCTCACTCTTAATTTCCCTCTTTCTTTATCTTTCGGTTTAGGGAGAAGTGAATTATGACAATTATTTTCTGTGAGGCTCACTTGGCTGCACCTGTATGGGTTTGAGGATGGAGGAGTAGCAGCTGAAACCCGAATCCTATCTGGGTTCCTTCTGATTACTCAAATGCAGGAATTGTTCTTTCATTTGATTTTGTCCTCCAAGTTGGTCGATTGAACTCTGTCTTGGCTTCCATATCGAGAGTTCCCTACTCGTCCCTCCCCATTCCCATATTTTCCCGTTAAACACTACCATTTACATACTGTGACTTTTCCCCGTAAGAAAATCGAAAATATTGCCAACAACTTTGATATCTAATGTCTCCAAGCCCATGTTCTCACCAGATCAACGGTGCCTGATAAAACGTTTGTTCAAAGCACAATGGAGTATTTTCTTTTTCTTTTGTGAACCGGTGCACCTGCCCTCATTGCCTCTCACACTTGGAAGCCATGGAGATGTGCACGCTCCTCCCCAGCTCCACTCTGATGAACTTCTTTGTCTACCAATCCACTCCTCATTGACGTTTCAAAGCCCAGACTTCTTCCTCACCAGCAACACTTTGTCCTTCTCTTTTCCCACAACCGTGGAGTGGTCGCTGCCCCATGTTTATCCGATCGTGCTTCTCCTGCTCTAGCTTCAAGGTTGCACCTCATTGCCATCTCTTGTCTCCCATTTTCATTTGTGATCCTTTTTTATTTATTCCTGCTAACCTCCACCGTACCCTGCTTTCGCTACATGATGGTTTACGTTTGTGGATATGTTTGGGGTAAAATTGTACATCGTGAGCATTGTGAGGGAGTCGCTCGGTTATCAACATGTAATCCTGATAATTGAGATGATGTACAGATACCATTGGATGATCGTTTGTTTTACAGATTTTGAATGGAAGCTGAAGGTGGATCCTGAACTTGTTCCATTGGATTATTCCATGGGAGGTAAGTTTTTCTATTCACAAAAATGTTCATTTTTCAATTGCCTGCAATGAACAAAGGGAAAATCGCTCGTAGAGTGACACTTGGCAAAAGAGAACAAAGTGGAATGACACTCAGAGCATCCTATTGACCTCAAAAATAGTTGTTGGTTGAATTCAGTGACCTGATATGAAAATCCTATTCAAATGTCAAGTCAATCGGATGAAAATTGAGGGTTTTAGAAATTTGGAAAAAGTGGTTGACCTTTGACCGATATTGACCTTTTGACCTCAAAAATAAATGGTGATTCTGTCAGACCACCAACTCAACCATTTGCTGAAGTTTCGTGAAGATCGGTTTAAAATTGTGACCTGTAGGCAAGTATAAGTGAGCGGACAGACACACACAAACCGGAGTGATCAACATACTTGTCAAAAAAAAAGTTTTTTGCCAAGTAATAGTTTAAATTAAAGCAGTTGATAAGAAAAACATCTTTGGTTCCAAATTATTTATTTTGCATCAACATTCTTCCAATGTGTGATTAAGTGTGTGCACTCGAGATTGAGGAGCCTCGTTTGTCGATCCATTTCTTTCCTGTAATGACCATGTCGCACTTTGCAGGTGAACCTCATCCGGCGGAGAGAGAAAAATTCCAAAGTAACTTTCTTCAGACGTCCCAGGATGTTTTGAGCAATGACTGTGTAAAGCAGGAAACTTGTGATTCTCCTTCCAAAGAGCCAAGCAACGCTGCTCAGCTGCTCAAAGGTAATCGGATGTGTGCACGAAATACACGGCACCACCTTGGCTTTGTTTAAAGTAGGATGGAAGATTTCGCAGAAAATTTTTGTGCACAATATAAAGCAACCCAATCAATCTTCCCACCACTGGAAGCACCCATGATCCAAAATCGAAAAGCTGAAGCCCGCCCAAGTGATGGTGCGGGCTACTGTCTTGTATTTTTTTTTTTGTATACTAAGTTGAGGCTCGTATAAGAGCTAACTCGTGGAACATTTAATAAGAGGAGTGGGAGACGATGGGGTGGGGGGGGGGGGGGGGGGGGGGGGAGGAAAGCACAACGACAGGAACAGGGACATCAGGAGATCTGTGGAAGGAAGAGGGCTGGGGAGGGGTACATGAGATAAACAAGATGGACACTACAGGAGCTTTCAGGAAAGAAAATGGAATTTGAAGGAGGTGGATTTGGGGTCTATCAATGGGGGTAGGAATGATCATGGTTTTGGATGGGAGAAGGTATGAGAAGAGAAGGAGGAAAAGAGAAGAACAGCTGTTTTGAAGACCTGGAGGGAGGAGTGGGATTGAAGAGAGTGTGGGAGTTTGTTCCAGAGGTGGGAGAAAAGAGGAATGAAAGAGTGGAGGTGAACAGAGAGTTTTGATTTTGGCAGTTTCACCAGAAGAGGGTTTCTGGCAGATCTTGTGCGTCCTGAAGGAATATTTGGGGGACGGAGCACAGACAAAACAGGGGCAGCAAGGCCGGAGAGGAGTCGGTAGAAGACAGAAAGACCACCAACCTGCCTGTGGTGAGAGTGTGAAGGAAGAGAGAAATTAATGTGTCAAGTTACAGAACAATCAGCCAGGTGATGAGGGAGGAGTAGCAAAAATGGCAGAAAGTTAACAGAAGGACAGACAGAGACAGACAGATGGACAGACAGATATCTGGACATCATGTCCCATTTTATAAGTTCATCTCTTCAAAAATCGAGATGAGATTATCTCAGTCATCTTCAAAAACCAGGACTTTGAGGGTTTTTTTTTCAAGTTTAGGTTAGGAATCCCTGGTTTAGGAAGTATATGGGAGGGCTTTCCAGACGGTTCCTTTTGGAGAGGCAGAGTGAGTGTGTGGGATTTGTTGGGGTTCATGATTTTATTGATGTCTGCAGAGAGGGAAGAGGCTGCTGCTTGGATGTCTGAAAGATGAGAAATGATAGAGTTCTCTGCTAAAATGTAGAAATATCTGATAGGGATTTGGAAGTCTGTGGAGACGGTGATCTATTTCATCCCAGATGTGTAAAGGATCCGGTGAATTGTCTGCCACCGAGGGTGGATGGGAGGAACATGTCCCCATTTTGTTTCCATTTGTCTCATTTTCTTTTCTTCGTGTGTTTTTATTGTGCGATCAACGGAGTAAACGTTGTCCTCGGCCTGTCGTTGATGCATCATTTCAGGCTTTGTTGCTCCTGCCATTCCCCTTCCCGGTGGTGAGCTGGACATTCCTGCACTTGGTGTTTTGCAGTCTGGAAGTTGTCACACTCTAATGAAGGTTATTCCCTCTAGTGCCCCAGGGGAACATGCTGATAAACCGACCAGCACTAGTTCAGATCCGGTTAAAGCGATACCATTCCTTCCCATGCAAGTCACATCCTGGAAGTTTAGTGGAGGTGGGGAGATTTTGCAGATGGCCTCCAAGTTGGCTCGTTCACTACTGGTTAATTTGCCATGTGTTTCTCCTATACCTGTCATCTGATGGATGTAGGGTTGGGCCTTTCTGGTGAAGGGCTTGTCTGATGTGATGTAGGTTTGGGCCTTTCTGGTGAAGGGCTTGTCTGATGTGATGTAGAGTTGGGCCTTTCTGGTGAAGGGCTTGTCTGATGCGATGCAGTGTTGGGCCTTTCTGGTGAAGGGCTTGTCTGATGTGATGTAGGGTTGGGCCTTTCTAGTGAAGGGCTTGTCTGATGTGATGTAGGGTTGGACCTTTCTGGTGAAGGGCTTGTCTGATGCGATGTAGGGTTGGGCCTTTCTGGTGAAGGGCTTTGGAGGGGGGGATAATTTATGTCCCCAGTTTTTGTGGCCACATGGTCTGTAGATGAAGTATACTCTTGCAGCTACTTTTACTGCATTCTTCCTCAAGGTCAGGGCCCGGTCAAGTTTCACGCCAAGATCGATAGGTGAGCGGAATGCTGTTCATCTTCAGGGCATTAACCCCTCAGCTGTTTTGCTCCAACGAAGGGTTAACGCCCGAAATGTCAGCTACTCCTTGCTTCCCATGGTGGTTAGCATACCTTTATCAACGTCCTGTTGATGTCGTCCATCGTTCTACGTGTCCGCCGATGCAAATCGACACGAGCCTTCACCAGCAACACAAGTACTACATGAGTTAAGGGAAGCTCTCGTCTCGGGCCTTATTTCATGATGTCCAGCCAGTAAGCGCAGGAGTTGATGGATTCTAAACCGAGAGCAGATGCTAACTACCGCCTTGCTTTTCTTTTAGTTATACCCACTGCCTGCTGGCTTTCAGTTCATTGATTGAATGTACTCTACTCTACCTTATTTGATAGCTTCACTACTCTGGCAGCTTTGCTCTGCATACATCGATGGAGAAAATGAGCAGCTTGGTTGCTTTTCAAACCGAAATGTGTTTGAAACGCCATCTCTCTCTAGCATTACCTGCCTGTTCCATTGAGCGTGAACACTGAATCGAGGTGCTGTGAGCAGCTCTACGACGGGTGAACAAAAGGCTCAAAATGGCAGCTTTTTATTTTTACCTGCGCTACCGAAGGTGGATGGAGGTAGTTTTCAGCCCTGCCAGTCTATTTGCCTGTGAGCAGGGTATATCAAAACGTTATGGACGGATTTGGACGGAACTTGATGAACAGGTCAGGTGTGTGACGAGGATGAATTTATTTAATTTTGGTCAAGATCCGGATTTTAAGTGATTTTTCACGATTGAGAGATCGGGCCAAAACGATATTTGCACGATATCTCAAAGTTGTGGACAAGTTTTGACCAAACTAAGTAGGTGAGTTGGTTAAGTGACCTGAACAAGGCGATTTGATGTTCATTTAAAAAATAAAAAATAAAAAAAAAAAATTCAGATCCGGATCCAGAACCGTGGGATACAAAAGGTTTCAGTGTTTTGTTGTTGTTGTTGTTTTGTTATTGTTGCGTTGTTCACATTTTCCTCTTGATTAAAGTTGTGTTTTTGATATCATTCGATTTGGAAACTCGGAAATGCTCTTGAAGCTCAGCTTTGGTGGAACAATGGTTTTGTTTTCCAGATATCGTGAAAGTGAAGGTGAAATCCGAGTTTCTCGATGATTCATTCCCCGAAGACAAAGGTCTGAACCACAACTGCATTTTTGACATTATTCGGCAGTTTACACATGCATGTGCATCCTTCCTGTGGGAAATGTTGTTTATATTCTTGTTGAAAGACATTGATGATTGCATCACGCGGTTTAAGAAAAAAAAATACGATCCAGGTGCCAGGTGAGACCTGGTAGAATAAAGCAGTATAGCCGATGTAATTTTTCTTTTTTAATGCCGTGAAAAGCTTTAGTCACAACACAACAAATATAATTTGTGCCAAGTTTAGTCCCAATCCCTTCAACGATTTCGGAGAAGAAGTTGCAAGTGTTTATGGACTGACGGACAAACGACGCGCCATCGCATAAGCTCCCCGGAACTACGTTCCAGGTGAGCTAACAAGCTAATAATGTTTTAAGACTCTGCTGACATGTTGCGTGCAACACAACTTTCGGCGTCATTTTGCGATCGATTTTCCGTGGCTGGAATAATCGGAGCTTCTTCCCATTGGTCAGGGAAAGGCCTGTTCTTCAAAGCAGAATGCAACAGGTTGGTCATTAGCACCACTTGTTCATTCACACCCTCTCCATTCATTCACATGAATACAGCTCATTTACATCCACACCCTCTCCATTCATTCACATTCATACAGCTCATTCACATTCCCACCCTCTCCCGTCTCCCTCTTTTGCTTCTCCATAGGCCATAAAGGCCATATCTGCTCGGTGAGATCGCATCGACTAATCGCAGTCTCGCACCAACAAAGTATTTTGTATTTTCGGAGAGAAGCGACAGAATCGACTCATTCTAAAGATCTCGAGACGACATACAAGTAGTGTCACCAACAGGTAGTGCAGGAATTGAGGCAAGCTACTTCTATGCCATTGGCTCTTTGGTGGCCTGTCGCCATTTGCTATCCTCACAATCGATGGAATCAACGTGCTGTTGATTGAGGTATGTTGACCAACATGCGAAGCAAGGAGAAGACTCGCTCCCTCCCGAAACCAACCCTCTCCCGTCTCCCTCTTTTGCTTCTCTGTAGGGCGAATGTCCGAAAGAGCAATGAAAGGAGCAGTTCCAGGTTCAAATGGAAGTTTGCGTTTTTGGATTTCCAACCGAGTTCCAGAAAAGGCAAATGATGTGCAATAAAGGTGTCAGTCAATTTGCGGATGATTACCGTAGGTGTTGGCTTAGCGGTTATGGGGCCGGCTTGGGATCCTAGGATCCTGGGTTCGAACCCGGTCGATCGCTGAATTAACGGCAGGATGGTTGACTCAGCCTGTCATCCTTCCGAGGTCGGCAAATTGAGTACCAGTTCACTGGTGATTGATTCCCTGTGTGTCACAAGAGGCGACTAACATGGTTGGTGGCAGGAAGGGCATCCGGCGGTAAAATATTGCTTCAAAAATGGGACCACGGTGCCCAAAAAAAAAGGCCAACCCCCGCTCTGTGGGGAGAAATGGCCTCTAAAGGCGGTTCTTCTTCTTTCTTCTTCCCGTAGGCCATCCCGTTATCGATGTAAATGTGCCTAAATATTTGGACATCACATGAACAAACAAATGTAACATCTCTCATCGATTAACCTCTTCACGCATCGACTCGCATGTTTGCTGTGCTAAGGTACTTGAGCAGTGTGTTCTCAGGTATTTTCAGGAGTTTGACTATTTGCCAGACGTGACTTGTTAAGGCAACAACGTTAACCCAGCATGCCTTCGGCCATCACCGACAGCTTTGTTTCTCGTATTTTGCTTGAAGTACCCTCGTAAGGCAATGGCAAACCACCCAGTGTAATCCTTACTGTGAAACTGCCTTTGGGTGGAGTACTAGAGTTTGTAGTTGTCCACTTAATTTCCACAACTTCCTGATTTGGAGCAATTCTTAACCGGAAACATTTGAGGCTGCTCCCTGCTTGTTTATCCGAATGAACGTCATTCGCCCGATTCCTTTTCATCTTAACCGGAGTGGGATCAGCATGTTGGAATGCACCTTATCAGGGTTCCATCCGAACATGACTTTACTTCTAACACAACCGATAACGTGACATTACAATGTGACAAGGGTGCACCTGTTAAAATGTTTCATGTTGAATTGTCTTTACAGAGAGCCAAGCGAAAGGCAGGAATGGTGTTTCTCATTCCACCTCTTCCAGCGTGATAAACGCGAAGGAGTTGAATCGCCACATCACGAAGACTTTTTATCGTGACGTCAACAGGATGAAAAGCGCGATTTCTGCTAAGGGACCCAAGAAGATCCATGTCTGTAAGTGGCCGCACACGTGTTGTGAGTGTCCGAAAGGTTTATCCCTCCGTTGTCAGATAGCCTGGGTTCCATTGACATAAATATTTTGCCAAGGACATAACGTTTTCCTGGGCTGTGCTTCTCATCCTACTATGAGCTGAAGTACCTGGCATTGCCGGGGAAAGGGGTAGGGGTTGGTGGAGGAGAACCGGGAAGATGGAGGGAGGGGGAGTGGAAGGGGGAGAGAGAGGATAAGGAGGGGATATATATATATATATATATATAGTAAAAAAAAACAGAGATGGCTCTCCGTTCGTTCACATCTATGCTGATTGGCTGGTGTGAGGTGCAATGTGATTGGCTCCTGGCAAAATTGAATAATGTATCGTTTAGGCGTATTAAAAATTGATATTCAAAATATGATTCCCTATTTCATGATCGGAACTCTTGGCCTAAATAATTGTCGAAATCTAGAGTGAAATAGGAACAAAATTAGGAAAAAGATCATTGGTAATTAAACAATAGGCACCACGGGACACGAGGTAAAATGGACAATCTATGCCCCTCCCGGCCCCCCACACCTCTGTGTTAGGCCGTGACCATATGGCCTATGCTACCCCCAACACAAAGTTATATTTGTACCCCGCGTTTGGAGTTTATAACTTAAGACAGAACTCTCTTATCTGTCTCCCTCTTCCAAATCCTGGTGGCGTCTGGTCAAATCTGTTTCTGGTGTTTGTTCCCCCTCCATCCCCTCCCTCACCTCAAACGGCCACACGGCTGACTCCGCGCGTGAAAAAGCTGAATGCCTCAACTCTGTGTTTGCCTCTAAATCTTGTGTCCCAAACCCATCTCTCTCTGTACCCACCATACCCAGTCGTACCCAGCTGCTCCTTGACCCTGTGTCCTTTCCTCCTGACAAGGTGGAAAAGTTTCTGTCAACCCTCGACTCTGATTCTGCAACTGGACCTGATGGCATCAGCCCCCGGGTCCTAAAATCTTGTTCTTCCGCTCTTTCACTCCCTCTCTCTGTTCTCTTCACAC
Source organism: Myxine glutinosa (assembly GCF_964187855.1). Lineage (NCBI taxonomy): Eukaryota > Metazoa > Chordata > Myxini > Myxiniformes > Myxinidae > Myxine > Myxine glutinosa. The sequence continues at coordinate 61,427,385 of NC_136265.1, forward strand.
TCTCTTTTGCTCAAGGTCATCTGCCATCTGCTTGGAAATCTGCCAACATCACCGCTTTGCACAAAAAAGGTGCAAAAACAGATCCCAGCAACTACAGACCAATCAGCCTTCTCTCAATTATCAGTAAAGTCATGGAATCCATCATTGCTTCCGATATGAAATCTTTCCTCTTCTCCAATGGCTTGATCTCTGATCATCAATTTGGTTTCAGACCTGGTCACTCTACTCTGGACATGCTGCTACTGCTTTCTCAGCAATGGATGGAGGTCCTCAATGCCAAACAGGAAATTAGGGCTGTCTCCCTTGACATATCACGTGCCTTCGATACGGTCTGGCACCCCGCTCTGCTCACCAAACTCTCCTCTGTTGGTATCCATGGAAATCTCCACGCATGGCTGGCGGACTTCCTCTCTAGTCGTAGTCAATGTGTGGCTCTAAATGGGTTTCTCTCATCTCCTCTTCCTGTTCAAGCTGGAGTTCCCCAAGGCAGTGTTCTGGGTCCTGTGCTTTTTCTGGTCTTCATCAATGATCTCTCCGACTCTCTTGAAAATCCTCTCTATCTCTTTGCTGATGACTCTACTCTCTGTCGCTCCATTCTTCATCCCTCAGATCGGCAATCTGCAGCCTCCTCACTCTCTGCAGACCTGGACAAAATCACAGACTGGGCAAACAAGTGGAACATGTCTTTCAATCCTGACAAATCTCACACTCTTACGATGTCTCTCCGAAAAGACTGACTGGACAACCCTCCCATCTACTTTCTGAATAATCCTCTCCAAGAAGTTCTGTCACTCAAACTTTTGGGTCTCACTATCTGCCATGATCTTTCCTGGGAAAACCACATTTCAAATTTGGCCTCCAAAGCCAGTCGCCGACTGGGCATCCTCCGTCGTGCGAAGTCCTTCCTTGGCACACCTGAGCTCCTCACCACATACAAGGCTTTCATCCGCAGCTCAATGGAATACTGTTCCCCCCTCTGGGTCGGTGCTCCTGCCTCACACGTAGCTCGTCTTCACGCTGTTGAAAGCGAAGCATTCAGAATCATTGGAATCTCCCGCGATGAAGCTAACTCCAAGGGCCTCTCACTCACTCACCGCAGGCAGGTTGGTGGTCTTTCCGTCTTCTACCGACTCCTCTCTGGCCTTGCCCCCCCAGCTCTCTCTGGGCTCTGTCCCGCAAATATTCCTACAGGTCGCACAAGATCTGCCTGCAACCCTCTTATGGTTAAACTGCCAAAATCAAGACTCTCTGCTCACCTTCACTCCTTCATTCCTCTTTTCTTCCGCCTCTGGAACAAACTCCCTCACTCTCTTCAATCCCACTCCACCCTCCAGGTCTTTAAAACAGCTGTTCACCACCATCTCTTATCTTCCCCCATCCAAAACCTTGATCTTTTCTATCCCCGATAATTTCACCCCAATTCCACTTTTTGAAATACCAACTTCTGTCCTGGAAGTCCTTGGTGTCCTTGTGTTTTATACTTCTCCCCCTGCCACCCCCCCCCTTCCCACGCCTCCTCCCCCCAAGCCCTCTCCCTCCCACACATCTCCATGCTCTTAAATGTTGTGTGCTCTCAAGTGTTTGTGTGCTTCCCATTCTCTTGTCTTCCGCTCCCTCTTTTTATATATTTTGTTTGTCTGGTTGATTTGTTTGTGAAGTAAATGTCAGCTCTTTCACGAGCCTCGATTCAGTATACAAAAAAAAAGAAGATGTGGCTGTGCATGGAACACACAGAGACACAGAGACCGAGACAGATTTATTTTTTTCCCCCTTTTATAGATATAGCTAATTAGTGTCTGTCTGTGTCTTTGTCTGTGTCTGCACATGGTCATTAAGCATAACATATCATTCTCTTTGGTAACCTCCCCTCACCTTTCTCTTTAAAAATAAATGAATAACATTTCTGTCTCTCCACCATCCCTCTGTCTCTCCACCATCCCTCTGTCTCTCCACCATCCCTCTGTCTCTCCACCATCCCTCTGTCTCTCCACCATCCCTCTGTCTCTCCACCATCCCTCTGTCTCTCCACCATCCCTCTGTCTCTCCACCATCCCTCTGTCTCTCCACCATCCCTCTGTCTCTCCACCATCCCTCTGTCTCTCCACCATCCCTCTGTCTCTCCACCATCCCTCTGTCTCTCCACCATCCCTCTGTCTCTCCACCATCCCTCTGTCTCTCCACCATCCCTCTGTCTCTCCACCATCCCTCTGTCTCTCCACCATCCCTCTGTCTCTCCACCATCCCTCTGTCTCTCCACCATCCCTCTGTCTCTCCACCATCCCTCTGTCTCTCCACCATCCCTCTGTCTCTCCACCATCCCTCTGTCTCTCCACCATCCCTCTGTCTCTCCACCATCCCTCTGTCTCTCCACCATCCCTCTGTCTCTCCACCATCCCTCTGTCTCTCCACCATCCCTCTGTCTCTCCACCATCCCTCTGTCTCTCCACCATCCCTCTGTCTCTCCACCATCCCTCTGTCTCTCCACCATCCCTCTGTCTCTCCACCATCCCTCTGTCTCTCCACCATCCCTCTGTCTCTCCACCATCCCTCTGTCTCTCCACCATCCCTCTGTCTCTCCACCATCCCTCTGTCTCTCCACCATCCCTCTGTCTCTCCACCATCCCTCTGTCTCTCCACCATCCCTCTGTCTCTCCACCATCCCTCTGTCTCTCCACCATCCCTCTGTCTCTCCACCATCCCTCTGTCTCTCCACCATCCCTCTGTCTCTCCCCCCCCACCATCCCTCTGTCTCTCCCCCCCACCATCCCTCTGTCTCTCCCCCCACCATCCCTCTGTCTCTCCCCCCCACCATCCCTCTGTCTCTCCCCCCCACCATCCCTCTGTCTCTCCCCCCCACCATCCCTCTGTCTCTCCCCCCCACCATCCCTCTGTCTCTCCCCCCACCATCCCTCTGTCTCTCGCCCCACCATCCCTCTGTCTCTCGCCCCACCATCCCTCTGTCTCTCGCCCCACCATCCCTCTGTCTCTCGCCCCACCATCCCTCTGTCTCTCGCCCCACCATCCCTCTGTCTCTCGCCCCACCATCCCTCTGTCTCTCGCCCCACCATCCCTCTGTCTCTCCGCCCACCATCCCTCTGTCTCTCCCCCCACCATCCCTCTGTCTCTCCCCCCACCATCCCTCTGTCTCTCCCCCCCACCATCCCCTCTGTCTCTCCCCCCACCACCCACTCCTGTCTCTCCCCCACCACCCCTCTCTGTCTCTCCCCCACCACCCTCTCTGTCTCTCGCCCCACCATCCCTCTGTCTCTCGCCCCACCATCCCTCTGTCTCTCGCCCCACCATCCCTCTGTCTCTCGCCCCACCATCCCTCTGTCTCTCGCCCCACCATCCCTCTGTCTCTCGCCCCACCATCCCTCTGTCTCTCGCCCCACCATCCCTCTGTCTCTCGCCCCACCATCCCTCTGTCTCTCGCCCCACCATCCCTCTGTCTCTCCGCCCCACCATCCCTCTGTCTCTCCCCCCACCATCCCTCTGTCTCTCGCCCCACCATCCCTCTGTCTCTCCCCCCACCATCCCTCTGTCTCTCCCCCCACCATCCCTCTGTCTCTCCCCCCCCACCATCCCTCTGTCTCTCCCCCCCACCATCCCTCTTCTCTCCCCCCACCATCCCTCTGTCTCTCCCCAACCATCCTCAGTCTCCTCCCCCCACCATCCCTCTGTCTCTCCCCCCACCATCCCTCTGTCTCTCCCCCCACCATCCCTCTGTCTCTCCCCCCCACCATCCCTCTGTCTCTCCCCCCACCCATCCCTCTGTCTCTCCCCCCACCATCCCTCTGTCTCTCCCCCCACACCATCCCTCTGTCTCTCCCCCCACCATCCCTCTGTCTCTCCCCCCACCACCCCTCCCTGTCTCTCCCCCCACCACCCCTCTCTCTGTCTCTCCCCCACCACCCCTCTCTGTCTGTCCCCCACCACCCCTCTGTCTCTCCCCCTCTCTCACCACTGTCTCTTTCCCCTCCCTCTCTCTTTTCACTCCACCTCCACCAAGGTATGCATGCATGCTGCTCGTACCCAGGGTCAGGTTATGAGCACAATTCTCCCCCCTCCCACCCTGTCTGTACACATGCCACAGCGCATGTGGTTTACTGATCCCTGCTGCAGATGCGGGTATTAGCCACGGCACAAAATATATTTGCCCCACCTCCTCTCACCCCAATGTCGCCCCTCTCTCCCTTCACCCCTCCTTTCCCTCCAAAATATATTTATTGTATCTCTCAAACAAACGTCGAGTGGCAACCAACTTCTAGCTGACAAATCCTCATCCAGGTGCTGGTGATGTCTGGATGTAGAAAAGTGAAATTTCAGGGTTTACAAAGTGAAATTGTAAAATACTGTAGTTTGAACATTGTGCGTAAATCTACAGTTTGGTTGAGTTGAGTAACTCGTTGAGTTAAGAGCGGTCACCAAGTAAGACATTTTGGTACTGAAGGTGATTTTCTTGGGAATGAACAATTTTGAAGTAAGGACATTATACCAAAATACCACATTGAATGACATTTTATTAGCATTTGTTGCACTTTGATATGATCACGTGTCCTTTTCACCTTATACTTCCTCATGATGATGATTTATTATCCCAACAATGGGAGAGAAACACGATTTTAGACAAATCTTTAATCTCATCCCATTCCTTCAACCTCTATCCATTGCATAATTGTCTTTATTCCTCCAGCTGAGCAGTTCAGCAATAAAGAGAGACATGACCGCATGGGTCGCATCAAGCGGCCCATGAATGCATTCATGGTGTTTGCAAAGTCGCACCGCCGACAAACGGCCAATGCGCTTCCTAACTTTGACAATGCTTCGGTGAGCAAGGCCCTGGGGGAGGTCTGGCGTTCCCTCAGGGAGGACCTGAAACGGCCCTATTACCAAGAGGCTCGCAGGCTGGAGGAGAGACAAAGGAAGATGTATCCTGGTACGTTCTTGCACATGAATGTCGTCACTGTGTTTGCTAATGTTTTGTGGATTACATTGCTCTTCCAAAATAATTGTGCATATGTCGACTGAATTGATCTCGTCGATTTGTATTTTGTTCTTTACAGTTTGCAATGCTCGTTAGTCGAACGTTTATCTATTTTCTTGCAACGCTCATGTCGATGACAGGAGACTTTGCACAGATAACTAGAACAGCTCTCGGTAGAGCGCACACTACCGCCAGGATGAATAGTTTGTTTTGTATCCTACTGATGGGCTGGATCTGGACCTGCACCAAAATCTAATCGGCTTGTCCTTGTCACCCATCCAACTCATCCACTTAGTTTCGTCTAAATCCATCCATAATTTTTTGAGATATCCTGCGATATCACTTTCGGCCCCATCTCTCAATGGTGAGCAATCATTGAAAAAAATTTCTTATATCCGGATCCGAATCTTCACCAAAATTAAATCATTTTGTCCTTGTCACACACCCAATCTGTCCACCAAGTTTTGTCTGAATCCGACCACAACCTTTTGACGTATCGTGCTTACAAACAAACAAACAAACAAACAAACACGAAGACGTCATGCAGAGCACGATACTTGCAAAATGCATCCCTCCACAAAATAAAAAGTTGCCATGGATACATCAAATTGTCCATTTCATTAAGATTTAAATCTTGGGTCAATTGGATTAAAACTAGGGCATTGCCTGTACTATATCTATATCTAAAATTATATCCCCCCCCCCTCTATTTACATGAAATGGTTTGGTCCAAAGCGAACGGCTTGCGAGTACGGTGACAATCCCCCCCCTCTATTTACATGCAATGGTTTGGTCCAAAGCGAACGGCTTCCGGAGTTTGGTAAAGAAATCGCCATCGCGTGCACAAACGCGCAGGAAAGCGAATGAATCGCAAATTCGGTTTTATTAGTTTTAAAACATAGTTTAACGCCAACATAGTTTGCAAACGTGAAATAAATGAATACGCTCTCAAATGTGCCGTCCGAGGCAGAGTGTGTCCGCCACGTTCGGCACACGCGATCGTTCGCTGCTCTCTGATTGGTTGAATCGTTTTTTGGACATAGCTCGGTAAGTAATTGTCCGATTAATATGAAACCTTGAAAAGGCACATCCTCGGGTCCCCAGCAATATACCTGGCAAGTTAAAAGTATATCGGACCCGTGGTTGTCGAGAAACAGCGGTCACAGACAAACAGACGTACAAACGTACAGACAGAGATTACTGGAATTATAGATAGATTGATTATTTTTCAGATGAAAATTGATATTAGAAGTTTGACCTTGAATTGACCTTTGACCTTTTGACCTCAAAATAGTTGCTTTCCCAATTCAGTGATGCCCTGTGTAATTGCTGTTTAATTTTCAAGTTAATTGGATGAAAAATGCCAATTTTAGAAATTTGACCACAAGATGACCTTTGAGCTTTAACCTCAAAATCAGTAGGCTTCTTCCTTATTACAAACTCTACCATCTGTTGAAGTTTCAGGAAGATCGTTTTAAAATTGACCTGTAGGTGATTGACCGACAGACTTGATCTCAACAGACAGACAGACAGACAGACAGACAGAATGAAAAATCGCTCAGAGAGCGACACTTGGCAAAACGGAACAAAGTAGAATGGCACTTAGCAGAGCATCCTTTTGACCTCAAAAAGTAATTAGTGGTTGAATTCCGTGACCTGATATGCAAATTGTCTTCAAATTTTAAGTTAATCGGATGAAAAACTACAATTTTATAAAGTTGAACAGGTTGTTGACCTTTTGGCCTATGTTGATCTCAGAAATAGTTGGTGGTTGATTTCAGTTAGCAGATAAGAAAATGCAATTCAAATTTCAAGTCAATCAGATAAAAATTGAGGTTTGTAGAAATTTGAAAAGGTTATTGTTCTTTTGGCCTATGTTGACCTTTTGGCCTATGATGATCTCAAAAATAGTTTGTGGTTGAATTCAGTAACCAGATATGCAAATCCTCTTCAAATTTCAAGTCAATCCGCTGAAAATTGAGAATTTTAGAAATTTGGCCAAAAAGTGGTTGACCTTTGGCCTAAAAAATATATAGGATTTTGTCGGACCACGAACTCTACCATTTGGTGAAGTTTCGTGAAGATCGGTTTAAAATCGTGACCTACAGGCAAGTATAAGTGAGCAGACAGACAAACAAACACACAAACCGGAGTGATCAACATACTTGCAAAAAAAGGTTTTGCCAAGTAATAACGCACAAGACCCACCAACATACCTGAAAGGTCTTTGATTTTGCAAGTAACAAAGAGGGGTGAAAACATAACCTCCATCCACCTTTGGTAGCGGAGGTAATCACAAGCTCGGAATCTAAGTTGGTCAGGATATCGGTCTAAAATGCCGCACTTGCGTGTTCCTTTTCAGTGCAAACGTTTTCAGTGCAAAGCAGCGATCCTTCACACACAATATGTCGGTTATTAGTACAGGCATTTTGTATTTAAGACCTCACACTAATTGCAACAAAAACTCGCTCACTTGTTTTGTGTCCCTGAATATATCCTCTTTGACCCCAAAAAAGTCTTAAGAGATCCTCTGGGGGGGAAGTTCTCAAATCGGCAAAATCCAATATGGCCGCTATCCACCTTTGTGACGATTGTTATTTAAAAAATAACAAAAGCAAAACAATCATGAGTAATACCACTTTTTATGGGTTTTTGGGGTCGAGGAATCAAATTCTGATCTTATTTTGGTGATATAAGGTCACAGAAACTCTGAGGTCACCATCAAGGTCATTTTGGGACAACAAGATAAGAATAATGCATAATGCATCTTATGTAGTTTTTTGTTTTTTTAGCAGTGGGGAATCTGCTTCTGATCTTATTTTGATGATTAGAGGTCATGCCCATTCTCATGCTCACTCTGGCTTCAGTACACAGACATGCTAGACATCCTACGCAAATACATCACTGCGGAGCGTACTGGAAACTGGGCATTACATCTACAGGCCATCCAAGACATGCTGCCTTATACTCGGGACATCCTCGGGTCACAATCTGTATACCAAATCAGCCAGGTTGTATCTGCAGCAGATGTCCGACCTCAAGGCTCAACACCCTGATGTCCAGCAACTTTTTGAAGAGGGGTTCCATGTGATTCGACGAAGCGATCGCCTGTGGGCAGGTCTCACTTCCGACCTGATCATTGAGCAGGTCTTGATGAGAAGTCTGAAGACCAGCGGAGGGCTCACACGTGGTCGAGGAATGACGGAGCAACAACGCCTGCTGTGGCTGCTTTCTATGCCTGCCTGTGCAGAAGTAAACCAGGCAATGCAGGAGCTCACAGGGGTGAACTACAACACCGGCGAACAAAACAAGGACATGACCACAGCAAGACAAGCTCATGACTGGAAGGACACTGTCAGTTCTCGAGTATCTGCAAGAGCGAAATCCATTCAGCAATGACTGAAGTCTGCGGAGCATTGCCACTGGAGTCCATGCCCACCCAACTGTTAACGTCGATTCAGCTCAGTCGGTTGGGGAATCGATATTAAGGTCAATGGATGAAAGAACAACAGCTGAGTCCACCTTCAAGAAGAAAGACCAAGCAGTCACATTCGGCATGAAGTCGTCTGTCAAGATTGATAGTGATCAAGTCCAGGTTGACCCACAGCTTCTCTTCCAGAGACTAATTACAGTTGCGCAAAAAGCTGATGAACTAGAGTCAGCCTTCAAGCATGAACTATGCAGCTATCCACCAGCGCTCTTTGATTCCTCTCTTTTTCTCAGAGAAGCACACAAGCCAGCCCTTGCTGGTGCCATGAGGGATCTCCTCGGATCTGATGTTCCTGCAATTATCCCAGATGATGACACCCATTATGTCTTGGATGAAGGGGCACTTCAACGCATCCCATGGTCTCGCCGAGCAACATGCAAAGACATCTGTCACCAGTACACAGAATATGTGACGAAGAGGTATGGAAATGCCATTGTCGTGTTCGATGGTTATGAGAGTACCAACACAAAGGACATGACACACCAGAGACGATCGAAAGGAAATGCTGGCGCAACTGTGACATTTGCAGCTGACATGCCTCTTACAATGAAGAAGGAGCAATTCCTTGCAAACAAACAGAATAAGCAACGATTCATTTTCATGCTGAGTGAAGAGCTGCAGAAAAAAAACTGAGACGCACCATGCTTCAGGGGATGCTGACCTCCTGATTGTGCAAAAGGCCGTGCAGTCTGCTGCTGCCACCAACACTGAGCTAGTTGGTGATGACACAGACCTCCTCATCCTCCTCATCTACCATGCAAGTCTGGAATCCCATGACATCTTGTTTTGTCCTGAGCCAAAAAAAGAACAGAAAGAAGCCTCACATTTGGAACATCAAAGCTACAAAACAACTACTTGGTCCAGACATATGCAAGCACGTGCTCTTTATACATGCAGTTCTTGGATGCGACACAACATCTCGCCTCCATTGAATAGGAAAGGGAGCGTCTCTCAAGCGATTCAAAGCAAGCAGTGCAATCCGTGACCAGGCCAAGGTGTTTAACACACCTTTTGCTTCCAAGCAAGATGTCGCAGATGCAGGAGCAAAAGCATTGGTGATCCTCTACAATGGAAAACCCACTGACACCTTGGACTTCCTCCGTCATCAGCGTTTCTGTGAGAAGGTGGCTTCAAGCTCATCTCCCGTTCAACCACAGATGTTGCCACCAACAGCAGCAGCAGCAATGTACCACAGCCTGCGTGTGTACCTGCAAGTTCAAGAATGGAAGGGATCGGCAGATGGACTTCGTCCGACTGAGTGGGGGTGGCAGGAGCGTGACGAGGGGCTTGTGCCATTCCAGACAGCCCTAGCTCCTGCTCCTGAAAAACTGCTGCAGGTGATCAGGTGCAACTGTCAGGCTGACTGCAGCACCCTGAGATGCACATGCAAGAAAAATAACATTAAGTGTACTCTAGCTTGTGGAAACTGCAGGGGATCTGGCTGCACGAACTAGCTACAGATGCCATGTGATGATGATGATTATGATGATGATGCTGACAATGTCAAGTTCTGAATTTCTTTATATACTTGAATTCTTCATTGATTTAAATCCTCTTCACCAAACATTAAGCATGGTATATACTAATAAGTCATCTGAACAACCATGCAAGAACACTGATTTGTGGCAAAAAAAAATCAGTTTTTGGTAGGGTTAAACATTGATGATTTTCATAATTTTCCCCCCAGACGATTCCTTAAGACTTTTTTCATGTGATAGAAGACATATCCAGGAATCAAAATTCGTTGAGTTTGTTTTTGTTGCAATTTGTGTGAGGTTGCACAGCTATTTTTCGTAAAATGTTTGTACTATACCTACTGTGAAGTACAGCATATCGTTATCATGTGATTTGCCGTGGTATCGACTGATAGTTGGACAATTAAGATTGTTCGGAATACAAGGCAAAAACTACTTCGCCATGCCAAGCTCTAGATTGAGTGGTGCGCAGCAGTTAAGTGATTGACTTTGTTGTTTCCCATCATCAGATTGGGTCTACAGGCCTATACGGAAGCACAAGAAGCAGCAGCAGCTCATCGTCATACAAAAAGGTAACGCGGTGTATGCACAAGGCCTGCTTTTGCCTCCACCCAGTTAAGTTGTGTGAAGAGGGCTATCCTCGCAGATTGGGCTGTATATGGACGTTACCTGAAGTTGAAGGTATCTCAACTGTCGGACCATTTTGGCAATGACCTTGAGTACCATGCAAGTAATTTGTGCTCGTACTCGTCCATCTCCTGTCGGACCATTTTGGCAATGACCTTGAGTACCATGCAAGTAATTTGTGCTCGTACTCGTCCATCTCCTGTCGGACCATTTTGGCAATGACCTTGAGTACCATGCAAGTAATTTGTGCTCGTACTTGTCCATCTCTATTTCTGTCTTTTTTTGCAGTTTCTTCTGTCCCGTTGCACTCCGTTGCTGGTGGAACCAATTTCTCAATTGCGCATCCACTGCCCTATACCCTCATCTCCTCCATCCCAAAGCTTTCCTGCAAAACGCCTCCAAGTCTTCCAGCCCCACGTCCTTCCAGCTGTTTACCACCTCCACCGGCTGCACCTGAAACGTTAAAGGATTGTGAACCGTCTCAACGTCTGCCTTCATCACAGCAAGTGCTTATCGGTGTGTTTTGGGGTTCTCTGTTGCCGTACCAGTTTTCTACCTCGCAGCCTGAGATTGCACAGTGATTTTCATTTGTTGGGAAGCCAGACATTTAGTCCAGGAACAAATCGGGAAGGGTGTGATGTGTAAAAATTTCCTGTGTTCTGTAACTTGTCATGCATGATAAAGCCATGTGCCAAGTTTCAGTTGAATAATTTTAAAGGGAATGGGACAAAAGTCTGAAAAACCACAGGTGGGACGGACAGACAGGCGGAGAACAACCCCTTCTGTAAAACCAGTAGAGGACTAATATTGTTATGCTACTTGATCTTATTTCAACAAAATTATTTTGCAATATGTATTCCTGGGTAGTTCAACTCCGTCATCGAATTTTATATCCATCACTCTGCCTCGGATGCCATATATGAGCATCGGTAAAATGGAACGCTGGTTACACCGGATTGCGAACCTGTGGTTTGTAGGTAGTGTCGGTAATCAAGGAGCCGAATCTGCAATTCCGGGAAACAAACGTCGAGCAAAGACTTGAACATTTTAATATAAATGGTAGCCATCTTTTTATGCCTCCATTGACGAAGTCGCCGGAGGCATTATGTTTTCAGGTTGTCCGTCCGTCCGTCCGTCCGTGATAGGTTTTTTTTACTCCGATAACTTGAGAACGGCTGAAGGGATCTTAGTCAAACATGGTGCAGGTATCTATGATGAAGTAAAGATGAACTGATTCGATTTTGGGGTCACGAGGTCAAATGTCAGAGGTCATGTTAGGTCAAAATGCTGTTACCACGATAACTTGTGAACCAGTGATGGGATTCTGTCCAAATTTGGTAAAATTATGTAGAATGATGTAAGGATGAACTGATAAAATTTTGGGGTCAATAGGTCAAAGGTTAGAGGTCATGTCAGGTTAAAATGTGATAACTTGGAGATCTCGCGAGATCTTGGAGACGACGGCAGGGATTTTTGAAACTGCACACGTTCTCCACGTTTTCAAAGTTAAAGGGCACAGACACAGAAAATCATGTTTGGTTTAATTAATAGATATTGCTTCACTTAACACTTAATCGTCCTTTTTTTTGAATAAATATCACTTGATTGGCCCCCGCCACCCAAAAAACGGCGATTTGATTGCTCATGTGACTGGCTACGTCATCGAGGGAATTTTTGTTGTTGCTGGTAGTTTTTAGCTGGTAATGGAGTCCCGCCCCTAAAATCGTGATGTTCATTCATGATGTCACCTGTGTGATGTAATCGAGGGAAAGGTTTCTCAACACGCAATGATAACTGCCTGACCAATAATCTTCTGATAGTCAAAATCATTATTAAAAACTACCAGCAGCAACAAAAATTCCCTCTGACGTAGCCAGTCACATGAGCAATCAAATCGCCGTTTTTTGGGTGGCGGGGGCCAATCGAGTGATATTTATTTTAAAAAAAGGACGATTAAGTGTTAAATGAAGCAATATCTATTAATTAAACCAAACATGATTTCTGTGTCTGTGGCCCTTTTAGTCATTGTTCACAATTGTATTTTGTCGAAACTGTATTTATCTTTCGGTGTGTGAAGCTATAGTGTGTCCCTTGGAAGTTTCTCGGTGTTTATCTATATATATAAAACTGTGTGTGTGTGTGTGTGTGTGTGTGTGTGTGTGTGTGTGTGTGTGTGTGTGTGTGTGTGTGTGTGTGTGTGTGTGTGTGTGTGTGTGTGTGTGTGTGTGTGTGTGTGTGTGTGTGTGTGTGTGTGTGTGTGTGTGTGTGTGTGTGTGTGTGTGTAATGTTACCGATAGACTCCTAAACGGAGAAGCTCACGTACTTGATATTTGGCACAGACATGGCCATTGAGCCTGGTAAGAACATGGCCGACCTAAAAATTTATTTCATAATATTTTTGAACCATATTTTTACCTCAGCGCATTTCAGCGAGGAATATTATGCACGGAATCTGACCGGTCACAGAGCAGCGCGCTGATTCGCTCAGAGCGATCACGTGATGTTCCTTGCCGCCATTAACTCAGTTACGCGTTCGCACGTATTTCAGAGTGAAAAGCAATTGCCTTTTTTCACATTTCAGTGACGAACATTGCCATTCACACCACATAGGTTTTTTTCCCTTTCATCTTTAGATCCATATTTTTTGCCATAACGTAGTGCATTATGGCTCTCTCGAGCTCGAGTTAGCCAATCACCTGGGAGCATGAGGCCACGTTGGCCACGCCCACGACAGGACGCAGAGTTGCAATCGATCGCTCAGAGCGATCACGTGATGTTCCTTGCCGCGCGACGATATATATATCACTCAGATCCCTCACAATCGACCACCACCACCTCCTCCTGCAATACTAAATATCACTCAGATCCCTCACAATCGACCACCACCCCCTCCTACAATACTAAATATCACCCAGATCCCTTGGAATCGACCACCACCTCCTCCTACAATACTATATATCACTCAGATCCCTTGGAATCGACCACCACCTCCTCCTACAATACTATATATCACTCAGATCCCTTGGAATCAACCACCACCTCCTCCTACAATACTATATATCACTCAGATCCCTTGGAATCGACCACCACCCCCTCCTGCAATACTATATATCGCTCAGATCCCTCGGAATTGACCACCACTTCCTCCTGCAATACTAAATATCACTCAGATCCCTCACAATTGACCACCACCCCCTCCTACAATACTATATATATCACTCAGATCCCTCACAATCGACCACCACTCCTCCTACAATACTGTATATATCACTCAGATCCCTCACAATCGACCACCACCCCCTCCTACAATACTGTATATATCACTCAGATCCCTCACAATCGACCACCACCCCCTCCTACAATACTGTATATATCACTCAGATCCCTCACAATCGACCACCACCTCCTCCTACAATACTATATGTCACTCAGATCCCTCACAATCGACCACAATCCCCTCAATCGACCTCAATCGACCTTTTTTTATTATTATTTATTTATTTATTTATACTCAGATCCCTCACAATCGACCACCACCCCCTCCTACAATCTATATATATAAAACACAGTTTGTGTGTGTGTGTGTGTGTGTGTGTGTGTGTGTGTAATGTTACCGATAGACTCCGAAACAGAGAGGCTCACGTGCTTGATATTTGGCATAGACATAGACATGGCCATTGAGCCTGGGACGAACATGGCCGAGACCATATTTGACGAGATCCATATTTTTTATTCATATTTACCTCAGCGCATTTCAGCGAAGTACCCGCTAATCTCAGCCAGTGACAGAGCAGCTCGCTGATTCGCTCAGAGCGATCACGTGATGTTCCATCCCGTCACACGTCACACGTTTGCACGTAATTCAGGGTGAAAAGCGATTGCGTTTTTTCACCTTTATGCGATCGTGTTTTGTGTCGATTTTGTGCGATATGAATTCAATTTTAATTCATATTTCGTGTTTACGAATTCGAATACGAAGGATTTCCCCTTTCCCCTTTCGATTTCGAATACGAATCGAATACGAGCTTGAGTCGAGAGGGCGAATGTACGGGTTGGGAATGTACGGGTCTCCCTTCCCCCGCCCGGCAACGCCGGTACTGGAGGGCGTGGGTCACAGGATCGGTGAGTCTCCAAAATCCGCTTCGTGCTCTTGCGAAGATGCAGGACGATGTCGCGATTGTTGTGCTGCTCCGACCATGAGAACTGCAACGTCATTGTTGACTGGCCCTCCCCTTCCCTCCCCCTTCCTCCCCCTTCCCTCTCCCCCGTCCGTCCTCCCCCTCCCTCCCCCCTCCACCCTACCCCTTCCCCTTCTCCACTCCCCCCTCCCCCTCCACCTCCCCCCTCCCCCTCCACCTCCCCCCTCCCCTCCCCCTCCCCCTTCCCCTTGCCCCTCCCTCCTCCCTCCTCCCCCTCACCCTCCCTCTCCACCCTCACCCCTCCCCCCTCCCCCCTCCCCATCCCCCCTTCTCCACCTTCTCCACCCCTCACCCTCCCATCTCCCCTCCCCCCTCCCCCCTCCCCCTCCCCATCCCCCCTCTTCTCCCCCTCCCCCTCTTCTCCACCTCTCCCCCTCCCCCTCCCCCTCTTCTCCCCTCCCCCCCTCTTCTCCCCTCCCCCCCGTTCCCCTGCCCTCCCCTCCCCCACCCGGCAATGCCGGGTACTTCTGCTAGTCTTTCATAAATTAATCGTTTCTGTTTGCCGCGCGTGTTGCGGCCTTGCCTCAGGCTTCCCCTGTCCCCCGTCAAAGTTTGTTTCTTCCTTCGCTGTTTTTGCTAGGTTTTTAGATTTCCCTTTCTCCCCCAAACTTCCCCGTACATCTACTCTTTGTCTCACGTTTTAACCCCCCCGCCCCCCCCAAAACCCCCCCCAAAAAACCAACAACATTTATTTCCCATTCTCCACGTGTGAAGTTGTCCCATCGTGTGATTCTGCCCACGTGCGCTGTCTCACCCCACCCCCTTTATCTCCTTGCCTTCCACCTTTTCCCCTGTTCACGTGACTCGTGGTTGTCCCTCTCGGTTCCCGTTGGTATTTTTGTGAATATAAGATTGTTCTTCACGGTTCTGTTTAAATATGTTTAAACTTTCCCCTGCAGTGTTTTATTCAGTGGTTTATTACAACACGCTGTTTTTCTTCCGATTTAAAAGGCTTTTTTCAATTTCCTCTCCAACTCCCCTCTCCCTCCCACACTTCTCCCTGCTCTCAAATGTTGTGGTTGTGTGCTTCCCCTTCTCTCCCCATCTTGTCTTTCGCTCCCTCTTTTTGTATATTTTGTTTGTCTGGTTGATTTGTTTGTGAAATAAATGTTAGCTCTTTCACGAGCCTCGATTCAGTATACAAAAAAAAATATGTTCTCCCGCCTCTGGAACAAACTCCCTCACTCTCTTCAATCCCACTCCACCCTCCAGGTCTTTAAAACAGCTGTTCACCACCATCTCTTATCCTCCCCCATCCAAAACCTTGATCTTTGCTACCCCCGCTAATTTTGGTCCCCTTGTGTTTTATACCTCTTCCTCCCCCCCCCCCCCTCTCCCTTTCCCACGCCTCCTGCCCCCAAGCCCTCTCCCTCCCACACTTCTCCCTGCTCTCAAATGTTGTGGTTGTGTGCTTCCCCTTCTCTCCCCATCTTGTCCTTCCGCTCCCTCTTTTTGTATATTTTGTTTGGTTGATTTGTTTGTGAAGTAAATGTTAGCTCTTTCACGAGCCTCGATTCAGTATACAAAAAAAAAAAAAAAACTCATTCCATTTCAAAAAAATATTCAATCTCTTATAACTCTAAATCACTACATGCTCTAAATTCACATTCATTCCACCCCTCCTCCATCGTTCTTAAACGGATCGCGAACTTGAAAATCACAACAAACCCAATTTGTTATAAATGTTCGTCTTTCATTAATCAGCCACTTTCTAAACGCTCCCCTTGCCCCTCCCCTCCAAATCGCCCCCCTTGCCCGTCCCCTCCTAAACTCCCCCTTTCCCCTCCCCTCCTAAACTCCCCCCTTGCCCCTCCCCTCCTAAACTCCCCCCTCCCCCCTTGCCCCTCCCCTCAAAAACTCCCCCATTGCCCCTCCCCTCAAAAACTCCCCCCTTGCCCCTCCCATTCAAAACTCCCCCCCAACCCCTCCCCTTCTAATCTCCCCCCCAACCATCCCTCCCAAATTCTCCCCCCTCCCACCTCCTCCTCAAAGCTGCCTCCTCCCCACTTCATCTCCCTTCTATCTCATACCTCCACCTCCCCCAACCTTCTACTTTCCTCTGCCTCCCCTCAAACAACCCCTCACTGTTCCTCATCCCATCACCATCAAACCTTTCGTCGTCCTCATCCTTCCCTCTCTTGTAACTCTTCTGTAATCTCTGACACACTATCAACTGCTCTCCCTACCTCCTCCTCTCATCCTTCATCTGACCCAACCCCACCCCTCCCCTGTCCTACACCCGATGCTCCTCCTCTCTCCTCCTCTCTCCTCATTAACGGTATGGACCTCAAACATCTGGGGCCTTCGCTCAAACCTGATTGATCTCTCCATTCAGGTTGCTTCTGACAATCCAGACTTTATCTGCTGAACAGAAACTTTCCTCCTTCAAGATGTCTCTGATTCCTTAATATCTCTTCCTGGTTACTCCGTCCTACGGTATGATAGACCTGAGCCTCGTCCTGGTGGTGGGGTGGCTATCTTTAGCAAAAACTCTCTTCCTCACTCTCCTTGCACTGCCCTCTCCACCCCACCCCCAGGAGTACCTCTGGCTATAGCTTCCTCTCCGCTCCCACCTTTTGTTCATATGTGTTCTTTACCGTCCTCCAAACAGTGATGACTCCATTTACATTTCGCTGTCTGACAACATGGACCAACTTCTATCAACTCATCCAAACTCTCTCTTCCTCATTTGTGGCGACTTCAACTGTCATCATGCCAGCTGGCTGGGTGTGGGTTCCTCTCTCACCAGCCATGGCACCTCAGCAAAGGACTTCTGCGACTCATTGGGACTGACGCAATCTGTCAATTTCCTGACCCGGATCTCAGTCAATGGAGTATCTTCTCTTCTAGACTTGGTTATGACAAACTTCCCTGCAAATGTCTGCTGCTTTTCTTCTGCTCCAATCGGTTCTTCTGATCATGTGCTTGTTAAAGTGGACATCTCTCTGGCCATTCTCAGAGAGCCCCCTCAGCGCCGCCGAGTCTGGCATTTCACCCAGGCTGACTGGCACGGTTTGCAAGCAGCCCATCAATCATCTGGACTGGTCTCCCATCTCTACTGCCTCTGACATCAATTCTTCCAAAGCAAACTGCTCTCTCTCATGCACAGATTTATCCCATCTCGTCTTCAGTTGTCTTACCCTTCCTCGCGTCCATGGTACACTGAATCTTGTGGTGAGGCAGTTGCCCTGAAACAACTTGCCTTTGCCTCTTGGAAGGCAAATCCAACTGAAGGCAATCTCAGTTCCTTCCATCAAGCTCGGAACAAGTGTGTGTCTACCCCTAGGAGTGCCAGGAAGCACTATCTCTCCACACTCAAGATGAACTCTCAAACCTGTCTCCTTCCTCCAAATCCTGGTGGCGTCTGGTCAAATCCGTTTCTGGTGTTTGTTCCCTCTCCATCCCCTCCCTTACCTCAAATGGCAACACAGTTGACACCGCACGTGACAAAGCCGAATAACTCAACTCTGTGTTTGCCTCAAAATCTTGTGTCCCAAACCCATCTCTCTTTGTTCCCACCTTTCCCAGTCGAACCCAACTGCTCCTGGACTCTGTGTCCTTCTCTCCTGACAAGGTGGAGAAGTTGTTGTCAAACCTCGACTCTGATTCTGCAACTGGACCAGACGGCATCAGCCCACGGGTCCTAAAATCCTGCTCTGCCTCTCTATCTCACCCTCTCTCTGTTCTTTTCACCCTCTCTTTTGCTCAAGGTCATCTGCCAGCATCTTGGAAATCAGCAAACATTACTGCTTTACACAAAAAATGTGCAAAAACAGATCCTTGCAACTACAGACCAACCAGCCTGCTCTCAATTATCAGCAAAGTCATGGAATCCATCATTGCTTCGGATCTCAAATCATTCCTCTTCTCCAATGGCTTGATCTCTGATGATTCTGACCAGGCCATTCTACTCTGGACATGCTGCTTCTGCTGTCTCAACAATGGATGGGGGTCCTCAATGCCAAACAGGAAATCAGAGCTGTCTCCCTTGACATATCACGTGACTTCGATATGGTCTGGCACCCAGCTCTGCTCACCAAACTCTCCTCCTATGGTATCCATGGAAATCTCCACTCATGGCTTGCGGACTTCCTCTCTGGTCGTAGGCAACGTGTGGCCCTGAATGGATTTCTCTCATCTCTTTCCTGTTCTGGCTGGAGTTCCCCAAGGTAGTGTTCTGGGCCCTGTGCTATTTCTGGTCTTCATCAATGATCTCTCCGACTCTCTGGAAAATCCTCTCTATCTCTTTGCTGATGACTCCACTATCTGGCGCTCCATTCCTCATCCCTCAGATCGGCAGTCTGCAGCCTCCTCACTCTCTGCAGACCTGGACAAAATCACAGACTGGTCAAACAAGTGGAACATGTCTTTCAATCCTGACAAATCCCACACTCTTACTACGTCTCTCTAAAAAGACCGACTGGAAAACCCTCCCATCTACTTTCTCAACAATCCTCTCCAAGAAGTTCTGTCGCTCAAGCTTTTGGGTCTCAATATCTGCCATGATCTTTCTTGGGATGACCACATTTCCAAGCTGGCGTCCAAAGCCAGTCACCGACTGGGCATCCTCCGTCGTGCGAAGTCCTTCCTTGGCACACCTGAGCTCCTCACCACATACAAGGCTTTCATCCGCAGCTCAATGGAATACTGTTTTCCTCTCTGGGCCGGTGCTCCTGCCTCACACCTAGCTCGGCTTCACGCTGTTGAAACCAAAGCTTTCAGAATCATTGGAATCTCCTGCGATGAAGCTAACTCCGAGGCCTTTCACTCACCCACCGCAGGCAGGTTGGTGGTCTTTCTGTCTTTTACCGACTCCTCTCCGGCCTTGCTCCCCCAGCTCTTTCTGTGCTCTGTCCCCCTAATATTCCTGCAGGTCGCACAAGATCTGCCAGCAACCCTCTTATGGTTAAACTGCCAAAATCTAGGCTCTCTGCTCACCTTCACTCTTTCATTCCCCTTTTCTCCTGCCTCTGGAACAAACTCTCCCACTCCCTTCAATCCCACTCCTCCCTCCAGGTCTTTAAAACAGCTGTTCACCACCATCTCTTTTCTTCCCCCATCCAAAACCTTGATCTTTTCTTCCCCCGCTAATTCACCCCAGATACCCTTTTTTTGAAATTCCAACTTCTTTCCTGGAAGTCCTTGCAGTGTTGATATGTTTTATACATCTCCCACCTCCCCCCAAGCCCTCCCCCTCCCACATTTCTCTCGATGTCCTTGCTCTCAAATGTTGTGTTTGTGTCCTTCCCCCTCTCTCCCCATCTTGTGTTCCGCTCCCCTTATTTTGTGTTTTATGTGTCCGTTGAATTTTTGTGTGATTAAAGTTAGCTCTTTCACGAGCCTCGATCTTGTATACAAAAAAAAAGAAACAAACAAACCAAAAAAAACTTGAGAACAGCTGAATGGATTTAAATCAAACTTGGTACAGGTATGTGTAATGATGTAATAATGTGGGTGGACGCATAGCGGTCGACGCCGCGACGTCGAAGTGTCGTTAGAATTTTGTATATTTTTTATTTTTTGGGAAAGTCACATGATGGAAAAGTCCAAGTAGGAAGTGGAAAAGTTTCAGGGTATACAAAGCGAAATGGTAAAATGGCTCTTTCAAACCATGTGGATGAAACTGCAGTTTAGTTAAACGTAACCCATCAAGTTAAGACCGCTCACCGAGAGCATTTGCCATTTTATGAGAGACAAAAGGTCTGAAGGTGAATATCGGAAAGACGAAGGTGATGGCAAGTGGTAAAGCATGTGGTGAGGTGGAAAGAACTGGGAAGTGGCCCTGTGCTGTGTGTAGGAAGGGTGTCGGAGTGAACTCCATTCAGTGTACAATGTGCGCTGAGTGGGTTCATCAAAAATGTAGTGGTCTGAGAGGGTCATTAACCAGTGTGGCAGCTACATTCAAATGTAAGGTGTGCACAGAGGGAGCTGCAGATGGAGGAAATGTTGAGTTGGATCTTGGAGACGGCGTGAAGCTGGAAGGTGTGAAAACATTTTGCTACCTCGGAGACATGCTGAATGGAGAAGGTGGATCAGACTCGGCAACGGTTGCTCGAGTGAGATGTGCATGGAAGAAGTTTCGGGAATTGAGTGGCGTGCTGATGATGAGGGGAGTGTCGTTGAAGCTGAAGGGAAAGGTGTATGCTGCATGTGTGAGAAGTGTTATGATTTATGGGAGCGAAACATGGGTAATGAACGTAGAGCAGCAACGAAGGTTGGAAAGGGTGAATGTGAATGGTTCGACGGATGTGCGGAGTATCGTTGAGAGAGAGGAAGACAAATGATGAATTGCAAAAGATGATGGGAATAGAGCCTGTGATTGATGCTGTGAAGAGGAACAGGTTGAGATGGTTTGGTCATGTGTTGAGGAAGGATGAAAGTGACTGGTTGAGAAGAGTGATGGAAATGAATGTAGAAGGAAGTAGAAGACGGGGAAGACCGAGAAAGACTTGGCTAAAGATGGTGGAAGAAGAAATGCGGGCAAGGGGGTTAACAAGGAGATATGCAGAAAATAGGGCAAAATGGAGAAGATTGTCATGGGGACCGCAAGGCTAACCCCCGCTCTAGCAGGGAAAATGGCCTTTAAAATGCATGTTGTTGTTGTTGTTGTTGTTGGCGCCTTGACGTGATCACATGCCCTTTTCGTCCTTCACCTGCTCATGACGATGTATTATCCCAACAAGGGGAGGGAAATACATTTTTATACAAATCTTCCATCTCGTGTCGTCACTTCAACCTCTATCCATTGCATAATTGTCTTTATCTCTCCAGCCCAAAAGGTCGGCAACAAAGAGAGGCATGACCAAGAGGGTCACATCAAGCGGCCCATGAATGCATTCATGGTGTTTGCGCAGTCGCACCGCCGACAAATGGCCAAGGTGCTTCCTAAATTTGACAATGCTTCGGTGAGCAAGGCCCTGGGGAAGGTCTGGCAGTCCCTCAGGGAGGACCTGAAGCGTCCGTATTACGAGCGGGCCTGCAGGCTGGCGGACGAACACAAGATGAAGTTTCCCGGTACGTTCTTATAAAATGAGATGTGTGGTTTATCTCGTGTGAAGTCTGGAATATTGTTATCGCATATTTTGCTCGTTAACCCAGTGAAGGCCATACAGTACAACTGAGGTGATTTAACCAACAAATGATTTTAAACTGTTTTTGTATCGCAAGGCGACGGTTATTTGTTGAAGTGAAAATGCACAGGAAATGAGCCGGTACAGTTAATCGATCGGTTGTACTGTTTTGCCCGATTCAGATTGGGTCTACAAGCCTGCAAGAAAGATGAAGAAGCAGGAGCTTCTTCCTGTCACGAACTGTCCAGAAAGAAACCGTCTTACAGGAACTCCGACAGGAACTCCGACGGGAACTCTTACAGGAACTCTTACAGGAACTCCGACAGGAACTCCGACAGGAACTCCTACAGGAACTCCTACAGGAACTCCTACAGGAACTCCTACAGGAACTCCCGCAGGAACTCCTACAGGAACTCTTGCAGGAACTCTTGCAGGAACTCTTGCAGGAACTCTTGCAGGAACTCCCTCAGGAACTCCCTCAGGAACCCCTACAGGAACTCCCACAGGAACTCCGACAGGAACTCCGACAGGAACTCCGACAGGAACTCCGACAGGAACTCCTGCAGGAAGTCTTGCAGGAAGTCTTGCAGGAAGTCTTGCAGGAAGTCTTGCAGGAAGTCTTGCAGGAAGTCTTGCAGGAAGTCTTACAGGAAGTCTTACAGGAACTGTCCAGAAAGGTAATGTTAAGGATGTGCACAGGTATTCTCTCTCTATCTATATCTATATGTGTCACGCTACCAGATTCTTGTACCAGATGCTCAAATTATGGATTTAGAGTTCTACCTGCAGCATTAAAGTACCAACCCTGTACCTCCATAAAATAGCAGGGTTGGTCAAATTGGGCAATTACAAATGCATGAAAACAAAAATTTAAATATTCATGTGTGACCCAAAATGTCGTTTTTCAACTTTTCATGCCAGCAAAACTAGAAAATTTCGCAAAAAATACCAACCAGTAATTTACAATCGGAATCAATAATTTCTAGGGTTCTAAAGGTTTTTTTCAAGCATGATGTTGGACAAGTAAAGTAAATAAAAGTACCATAAGGGTTATTGGCCGAGTGCCAATTTATTTTGGCACCTTGCCAATATTCTGTATTTTTCACTTTTTCCTCGCAAATAAGTTGTGACGAGCACTGATTTTAATTGGAATTTATGGGAAACAAACACGCTCATGTTTCTTCTACTACTGCTGTATTTATTATGTGCAGCATAATCTGCATTGAATCTTCAAGCATAATCTGCATTGAATCTTCAAGCATAATCTGCATTGCAACTGTACACAAATACTGTAAATCATCGGCCCCCCTCCCCCCCATCTGTACGCTAGCCCAAGCTGTCATGCCGAAATATCAAGGCAAAATGCCGAGTAGGCCTCCATGTATAGAATTTTCACACACATGTTTGGTGAAACACCATTTACAAGAAGTATGTACGCAAGGCTTGACTTATTAATGAAGGACAAGAAATGCATGTGGCATCATACTACTTACACTTGAAAACCCCACGGGATATTAAGTTGGCAGCCAGAAGTGTGATTCAAAGGTCAAGTCATTATCTTGTGAGCCTAATTCACAAAGTACATACAAGTACAGCATTGTTCAGTAAACGATATTCTTTGTCCAGTATATGAATAAAATATCATGCACATTGGATGCACAGCACTGAGCAGCATGTACAGGTCTTATCAATTGCACAAACTATGATGACTGTCTCAATCATTATCAGTCACGTATCAGTTTTATTCATTATCAGTATCATTAATCATTATCTAAACAAACACGTGTAGCGACTAGCGCGCCACCAGGCGAATGTTGCCGCGGAATCGCGGAAAATGACCGTCGAGTCCGAAGCAAAATTCAGGCTTCAACGGTCATAACAGGTAACGCCACTGTCATAGAACGAAAGATCGTATATTTTTCCGTCGATGGGTGAAATATAAGACGAAACTGTGTCCAATAAAGGTATATTTCCGGAGGTTTATTGCTGATAAACGATCAATCCGGAAGCGAAAACGGTGAAACACGCGGCGGCGCCTTTCAACGGCGTTTATACGCAGTAGATGTTTAGTGCATCTGGTACAAGAATCTGGTAGCGTGACACATATATGTATATATATATATATATATGTATATGTATATATATATATATGTATATATGTATATGTATATATATATATATATATGTATATATATATATATATATATATATATATATATATATATATATATATATATATATATATATATATATATATATATATATACTTTATGTATCTATATGTATATCTGTATCTATCTATATATATATATATATATATATATATATATATATATATATATATATATATATATATATATATAATATACATAGACTTGGCATTTAAGATGGAATTTTTTTTTTTTCTTGACGGGTTTAATTTCTGAACTCGGTACATCAACCTGGTGAGTTTCTTTTACGCTTCGGTGATTTCTTTGTTAAAAGAACCATGTCACTGATTGTCTGTCGCAGCAAGAAGTCAATAACAGGATTATATCACAGGTCGCGTGACAAAATGCACGGACAGGTACATTTGACGATTGGCTTCACAATCGGGTATATAAGGGTTGTTGCGTTCTGTATTAGTGGAAAATAACTGCTGCACGTCTACAAAAGTTATTGCCGCTTCCCCTGGAGATGGTCCCGTCAACTCGACAATGCTGTTTGTCATTTAGTGGTGGCTTTACGAAATTCCGGCATGAAACCGTGCTATTGCTCAGCAGTATGGCATCACTCAAGGTCAGGTGTCAAAGATCCTGAAACAAAATGCTCAGAGGGGTGTCCCTACTCCAATACCGAGGTCAGGACGTCCCCGCAGAACCACAAGGAGGGATGATCGCCAGCTGCACCGGTTTGTCCGCAATGGCCGTACCAAGTCAGCTAATCGGCTTAGGGCTGAGTGGCAGCAACTGACAAATGTGCCTGTATCCAGAAGGCTAGTCAACCAACGACTGGTTCAAGCAGGCTATCGTGCCAGGCGTCCCCTGAGAAAGCCACGTCTGACCAGACAACACCGCCAGCGCTGATTGCAGTGGGCCAGAGAGCACCGTCAATGGCAGCCAGGACACTGGAATCATGTGATCTTCAGTGACGAGTCTAGATTTCTGGTCTATCGTCAATATGGCTGCGTCCGAGTGCGCAGACAAGTGCATAAAGCCTACAACGAAGATTGTATAGTGCCAAGAGTCCAAGCTGGAGGTGGTGGGGTGACCGTTTGGGCTGCTTTTCATGCAGGGGGCAAAACTGACCTGGTTGTTCTGAATAGAAACCTGAACCAGTTCAAGCACAGGGCCATTCTGGAAGAAACATTGCTTCCATTTGCTCGTGCAGCCTTTCTAGGAAACTTTGTCTTCCAAGATGACAATGCACGGCCTCATCGTGCTCGCATGATCCAACACTTTCTTGCTGACCATGGTGTAGAGCATATGGAGTGGCCTGCCATGTCCCCGGATTTGAATCCGATAGAGAACTTGTGGGTAGAATTAACGCGTCAAATCGACAACTTGGATCAGCAGCTGACCTCTGTGCGTGAATTGCAGCAGGCTATTGTAATTGCATGGCAAGTGATTCCTGTCCAAACCTTGGCAAATCTCATGAACAGCATGCCTCAACGTGTACGTGCTCTCCTGAATGCTCGTGGGGGTTACACGAAGTACTGAACTGTAATTTTACTGTCCGTAATCCCAGTCATAATTTAGCTTTTGTTTTTGTTGAAATTTTTTTTGGCTAATGTGCAAAATAAAGAGATACTTCTGGAAAACGTACAGAAGTTTAACACAGTACTGTCCGTGAATTGAGTTCGATATCAGTTTACATCACTTTCAAGGATCAATTTATTTGCTTCGAAATGTCAAATTGGTTTTTGTTTCTTTTAAAGGTCACATTAACAAAATCTAGAATAATTTAAACATAATTCCAATGAACTTTTGGTTCTAAGTCATCCTGAAAAGTAAGTTCACCCCCGCAAAAAAAAATTCCATATTAAATGCCAAGTCTGTGTGTATAT